>NC_137331.1:118843150-119443150 GCF_965287045.1 Carcharhinus amblyrhynchos
ATTTCTGAGAATCTACTCAGAAACAGCAAACCAAAATCTAACAATTCCTAATGTTTAAGTAGCAGTATTTTCTGGGAGATGGTGCATCTGAACCCCCTTAGAAATACAAGCCAACAGGGAGGCAGTGCAGCATCCCATATAAACCTTCATCCGATGTCCATGGGGAAAGGGTGCTTTCGCTCACTGTTTTAGATATCATACTAATGTCGCAACAGAAAATCGCCTGGACTGGCTTCCAAATGTTCCCCGAGGTGCGAGTAAAGGTTCACTTATTGCAAACAGACCTTCTGATGATCGGGAAAGGTTCCAAGTTTCACATCTGCATCAGCAATCCCTTCTTCATCCAGGGTAATGACATCAGTGATGGGATAATCCTTCCATTTGGGGGACGTGACATCATGAACAAGTCGGAATGCTGTCGATTTGTGCACGGTGTTTGTACTGGCCCAGTAGATACCGATCTGAAAAGGCTCCTAAAATAATTGTCAGGAAAAAGAAATTACACTGCCAATTATTTTGTAGCATTTGTAAAGAATTTTGAATGGCATTTCGTGGTTTCCCTTTTTGGGTTAATTAGCCAATGTTTTAACTTGACTTCCCAACCCTGAGTACATGAGGCACAATCTACTCCCATAAGGAGATGATGTGGGCGATTCTCCTATCCTGCTGTGCTAATTTATTACTGCAGTGGGCCGGGAGATTCCAGTGCCGCGGGATCCGTGCTGTGCCTCCCAGCCCGCTAGTATCTCCCAGTGCTGGAAATAGGCAGGAAGACACATAAATTATGGTGATACTAAATGTGAATAGCAGGCCCAGACCCATTAGAATCTCTCTCCCCCCGCCCCCCCAACCCCGCCCTGTCCCACTAGAGTCTCCCTCCCCGCCAGAGGGATTACTAAAGCTCCCCACTTTAGGGGAGCTGAAAGCATGACTCCACTGGTGTGAAGGGGGGGGGGGGGTCAATCAGGCACCCCGCCCCCCACCAAAGAGTCGGGTCGGGCGGGGGGGAAGCAATTGTGATCTCTAGGCATTGGCACTTCAGCAGTGCCAGCCTGGGCCCTTGCCCTGCCCAAAGGGCAAAATGCTAATGCCCAGGGGGTGGGAGTGGTGATTGGTGGGGGGAGAATGGGAGGATGGGGTCTCGCTGCCACTGTGCAGTCGGGATCGATGTGGGAGGGAGGGAGGGAGGGAGGCCGTAAGTTCATAAGATATAGTGGCAGACGGGCAGAAAGCCTGGCCATCGACATGGGGAGGATCAACTCGCTTGGGGAGTCGGGAATGCAGGGGGAGAGGAATGTCAGGGGTGGAGTTGGTCAGGACTGCAGAGGACGGGCGAGTTGGGACTGCAGGAGGGACACTGAGGCTGCAGGTGGGGTGGAGGCTGGGCCAGAAATTGTCGGAGGGCCAGCAATTGGGGGTGGGGGGGAGAGGAGGTCGCACAGCCAGTGATGCAGGGTCATTGCGATCGAGCTGGCCAGCAATCGGGAGGCCAGCAGTGTGGGGCCACTGTGCATGCGCTGATCTCAGCATTGACAGATCCACATCATGATCAGCACATGCGCAGTGGCCCGCTCAGGCTGCTGACCTCTCCAGCGGGAACAGGTGCTGGCCACTGGATTTTCACGAGATTCACATTCGTGCACTCTGCTGTGCACAGAGTGTGGAAGATTCATTTTGAAACTCCTGCTGAAAATAACAGCACGGTTTACTCTAGTTTTCATGCAAATTCAACACGTAGAATTTTTGGGGGAGAATTCCGGCCAATGCATTTTAGACAATTAGTTGTTACAATCTGGAATGCATCACCTGAAAAGGAACTTTTGATTGAAGTTTTCAAGGTACTAATAGGAATCAATAATGCACATAGACATTATTTTCACTGATAGGAAGGATTGTCTTATGGTTAGGTATGTATCCATGAGAGTTTAATCATTTATGAAGGAGGTGACAAGAAATCTTTTTTATTTGGATAGTTGTGAACCTCTTCCTCAAAGGGCAGTGGAAGCTGAATCATTGAATATTTTTAGGACAGACCTAGGTGATTCGGTTAGGTTTGTATCCACTAGAGTTTCATGAGAGGCGACTTGATTGAAGCCTGAGGAGTACTGACAGATTAGTTAGACCAATGTTGAACTAGTAATGGGTTGAAGGGTTATGGAGAGAAGGCAGGAAAATGGGACTGAGGAGCATATCAGCCATGATCAAATGGCAGAGCGGACTCGATGGGCCAAATGCCCTAAACTGCTCCTATATCTTTTGAACTTCTGACAGGGTGGATGTGGAGAGAGTGTTTCCTCTTGTTGGAGAATCTGGAACGAAGGGCCAGTGCTTATAAATTAAGGGGTTGATGCTTTAAGATGAAGATGAAGAGAAACGTTTTCTCTCAGAGCACTGAGAGTCTCTGGGTCTCTCTTCCTCAAAAGGCAGTCAAAGCTGAATTCCTGAATATTCTTAAGGCACAGCTGGGTAGATTCTTGATTAACAAGGGGATGAAAGGTTATTAGGGGTGGACAGGAACGTGGGATTCAATCAGATCAGCCATGATCTTACTGAAGTTCAAGAGGCTGAGTGGCCTACTCCTAATTCGTATGATTAGGGAGTCAAGGATTAGGGGATACAATCTAGAGCCAAGCTTTCAGAAGCCACATTAGAAAATGCCAAGCATCATCAAAATTTATGGCTCTGCAAGCTACAGTTGGTGCTGCATCAACTCAATGATAAATAGTCATTGGTAATCTTTTGTTAACCAAAGGTATTAAGAGAGCTGCGCCCTTTAGCCACAGAGAAAGAAAGGGATAAGCCATGATCTCACTGAATGGCATGGAACAAACTCAAGGGGTTAACTCATGGGATCGTCATGTTCCTATGGCGGAAGCAGATTTAATAATAACTTTGAAAAGGGAATTAGACAATGATTCAAAGGGAAGAAATTTGCAGGGCTATGAGGGGGCGAGACTAATTGGAAAGCTCTTGTGTGATGGTACAAATGGCGTCCTTTTGTGCTGTAAGATTCTATTATGGTAAAAAAAAAAGCCGGAATTCTGTGGCCGTTCATGCTGGTGAAATTCTCTGAATCCACCGTCAGTGCAGCCCCCTGTCGCAGACTTCCCGCCGGCGTGTGGCTGTCTCAATGGGAATTCCACCACCAGCAAACGGCGGGTGCATCACCGAAAAAAAAAACTGCTGAGGGGAGGCCAGAGAATGACACCCATAAGCATAACTGGGAATGTGCATGTTTCATCTCTAACTTTCTTTGCCTCTGTGGTAACATCTCTAATAACAGCCAGGTGGATAGTCTACCTAAAGGTGGGATAAAGATGTCATGGGTACAAAGGCAGAGTTCTTTCCAGGCTGCGACATAGCGCTGGTGCACCAACGTACCGCCTAGTCTTTAATCACTTTTAAAATAGATTAAATAAATAAATTAGTGAAGCCATCCAGGGACAGAAATTCAAATCTCATCATGGCAGCTGGAGAATTTAAATTAAATTAACCTTCAATAACAGGCTAGTCTCAGTAATGGTGCGTCTATCAGGCTGTCAGAAAAAGCCATCTGGTTCACTAATGTCCTTTAAGGCAGGAAATATGCCCTCCTCACCCAGTCAGACTTAGCCAGAAGACCAACAGCTCTGTGACGGAATCTCAATTGCCCTCTGAGATGGCCAAATAAGCCACTCAGTTACATTCAAGGTGGCGGTGAGCCAAGGGAAATTAGGGACAAGTTAGAAATGTTGGCCTTAATTACCAGCACCACCCATACGCCTGTGAAACAAAAAATAAAATAAGATCCTATCTGGGGGCCCAAATGATTTATATTGGCCAACAGCTTGGATGCAGATCTTTCCAGCACGCAGGCTGATATGAGGTTTCAGGCAAATTGTCAATTCAGCTCTTAATATAAGCACAAATGCACACCACAGACCTTTCCCAGAAAGTAAAAGGCAGCCCCTTTCTAAAAGGGTAATAACTTTTCAAAGACGCAAATGGAAATGTGTTAATGCACTTTACCTGAAAGTTCGGTGGCACGATTACTTTCCCAGCAGGAACCTGTACGACTATCTTCTCGCCTTCAAAGAGCCAGAGGTCCCACTTGGACTGGTTGACAAACAAGGCCCAAGGTAGCAATTCGACAAGGAGTGTATTAAGACAGGGCTTCCAGGCTGACAGCTTAACTTGCATTGGGCTGTCCCACTGAGCAAGCAGCTCGCTGCTGTTCTTGCTGCTCGGGTTCAAGCACACATCAAAAGGAACAGATTAGTTCGTCGTTATCCTTGCTGGCAGTTACGTGCTTGAAACAAGTATTTAAGCTGTCATAGTTTTTCATGTCAAATGTGGCAGTTCCTTAAAAATTGTTTTGGCTTTTAAAAAAGCTGCCAGAAAATGATTACATAAAGATTATCCACAAATTCTTTTGTGTTACTATACAATCTTCCCAGGGCTAGCTAAAACGACATTTATCATCCAAACTGCGGATTACCAGTTGATATAATGTTTTGACTCAGAACACTTCTTTAAAAAAAAGCTAGTTTGGGGATCAAATGACTCTCACACAACCATGAACGGCTTGTAAAGAAACTGATCACTTTATAACCAAAGCATTGTAAGCGTATATGTTTTATCTCTAAAATAAATATTTTCCCGAATATTAATGGTACAGTAAGCCCTTGCAGAAACAAGTTCATACAGCTTAAATTCAGACTGCTCCTTCCCTGAAATATTTCCCTTAATCCACTGAAAATGTAAAGAATTTGATAAGCGAAGACATCAAAAAGTTATGCGAAGGATTATTAGACACAATTGTTCATATCTGGCAACAGTTATGTGCCTTCTGATTAAAGGGTATTTCAGCTTAAATAAAACATAGAACATAGAAAACTACAGCACAAACAGGCCCTTCAGCCCACAAGTTGCGCTGATCATATCCCTACCTACCAGGCCTATTTATAACCCTCAATCCCATTAAATCCCATGTACTCATCCAGAAGTCTCTTAAAAGACATCAACAAGTTCGCCACCACCACCACCGACGGCAGCCGATTCCACTCACTCACCACCCTCTGAGTGAAAAACTTACCCCTGACATCTCCTCTGTACCTACTCCCCAGCACCTTAAACCTGTGTCCTCTCGTAGCGACCATTTCAGCCCTGGGAAATAGCCTCTGAGAATCCACCTGATCTATACCTCTCAACACCTTATAAACCTCTATCAAGTCACCTCTCATTCTTCATCTCTCCAGGGAGAAAAGACCTAGCTCCCTCAACCTATCCTCATAAGGCATGCCATCCAATCCAGGCACCATCCTTGTAAATCTCCTCTGCACCCTTTCAATAGTCTCCACATCTTTCTTATAATGAGGCGACCAGAACTGCGCACAGTAGTCCAAGTGGGGTCTGACAAGGGTCTTATAAAGCTGCACCATTATTTCCCGACTCCTAAACTCAATCCCTCGATTAATGAAGGCCAGTACACCATACGTCTTCTTGACCACATCCTCCACCTGTGAGGCCGATTTAAGTGTCCTATGAACCCGGACCCCAAGGTCCTTCTGATCCTCTACACTGCTAAGAGTCTTACCCTTGAGTCTTACCCTTAAATGTGCCAAACTAACGGACATCCATTTGCATCAAGTATTTAGCATATTCCCAAAGTGCTCAGGGCACAATAAGCAGAAAGTGCAAGGTTTTTACTATTTTACCTGTCAGTTTCCTTTGTTAAGTAGGGCCATGGGAGCGCTGGATCGGTGTCCAAGTTGTAGAACTCTGTAAGTAACTTGCCAGCAGCACAATCACTTTGTGGTCCACGGACGATTTGCTTAATAAGGACCGTGGAGATAGGGACTGCACACTGGGATGCTTCATCTTCCTCCCTGAGAAAAAGGGGGAGCCATTGTTACAATGCGTTGCCTAGTTTTTTTTAAAAACACAAATTCCTTTGCCAATCACTACAAATCGATTTATATTTTGCTAAAAGTTACACAAGGTTGGATGAGAGTGATATCAAGAGCCAGGCAGCATCAAGATTTGCCTGAGCTCCTTGGCATGGTGGGACTTCCTGCAGTTCAGCAGTGCCTAATATTCCAGAGCTCCAGGCTACGGAGTCACTGGACAGCTGATTGGTCAGAAGCACTCTGGGTGGCATGATGGCAACAATGGTTAGCACTGCTGTCTCACAGTGCCAGGGACCCAGGTTCAATTCTTGGCTTGGGTTACTGTCTGTGTGGAACTTGCACGTTCTGCCCATGTCTGCATGGGTTTCTTCTGGATGCTCTAGTTTCCTCCCACAGTCCGAAAGACATGCCGGTTAAGTGCGCTGGCCGCGCTAAATTCTCCATACTGTACCCGAACAGACGCTGGAGTGTGGCGACTAGAGTAATTTCACAATAGCTTCATTGCGATGTTAATGTAAGCCTACTTGGAACTAATAAATAAACTTTAATTATAACTTTAAGGGAGGACTTCCTCCCATGATAGGGACGGAGGAAGTCAACTAACATGCGTCCCAGCACTAAATTATTGCTGGGAAGCTTCAGGGTAGTGAGTGGGATTCCATCCCCAACCTTTTAGCTGGGATGCTTGGGACAGGTAGGGGGGCAGAACTGGAGTGTGCCATAAAATCCAGCCAATGGAAATAATCGAGACTGAAATAGTATCTTGATAAAGTGTTCACGAGTGTTATACTTAAGTGAGGTTATAAAGGGCTTTTAAAACATCTTGGTTACATTTTTATTAAATTACTTAATGATATGAATTTAAATCCAGCTTCCGAAACAGGAAGACTTCAGGTTACACCACCAAAAGAAAGTAGCTGGCCTTTATCACTTTGTTGTTTGCTCAACCCTGCTGTGCACAAACTGGCTTCACATTTCCTCCACTGATGACAGTTTGAAAACACTTTATTGTAGCAAAGTTAAGGCAACATGATAGCACAGTGGTTCCCACAGCTCCTCACAGCGCCAGGCACCCCGGTTTGATTTCCGGGTTGGGTGGCCGCCTGTACAGAGACTGCACATTCTCCTCAAGTCTGCGTGGGTTCCGGTTTCCTCCCACAGTCTGAAAGGTATGCTGGTTAGGTGCATTGGCCATGCTAAATTCTCAGTGTACTCGAACAGGAGCCAGAGTGTGTTGACTAGGGGATTTTCACAGTAAGTTCACTGCAGTGTTAATGTAAGCCTACTTGTGACACTAATAAATAAACTTTAAACTAAAGTGCTTTGGGATGACCTGAAGCCATGGACAGCCCTCCATTAAAGCAAGAATTTATTTCTATTTGAGTCCTTCATTTTCTACCAACCTGCTCAATGTGCCGAGTCACAGAACAGTTTGCATTAACAGATCTGCAGATCAAAATTCAGGAACGATGACAAAGCAGTACTTTTCCCACCCTTCCCCACTGATTCATTAATTTACATCAAAGGACAAAATGTTCAATGCAGGCAAACATAACAATTTACCACTAATTGTACCCTTTGGAAATGCCACTGCACTCAGGCAAGTATTACAGACTGAGGAATAAAAAGAGAAGCTTCATCAAAGCACATTGTAAGCATATGTTTGCATGTCTCAAACAAGGTGGAGAATCAGCCACCAGCTGCCAGCGGCAGGAATTTTACTGTTACCTTGCTTGAAATGTCAAATGATGCACAACTTCTGGTTCCACGTTCTGAAGTGGCTCTTCCTGTCCTTTTCCAGTAATGACTTGTGGGTCTTTCAAACCCAAACTTCGCCTCTCCACGTGCAAAATAATGGGATCAGGGAGATGGCTTCTCATGACAAACAGAGGGCTGAGAAAGAGCTGCGATTGAAACACAAGAAAATGAAACATGCCTTAGCTCTGAAAAACAATTCAACATGTCAGCAAAGAGAAGGGCAAGTTGAGCGCAGAGAAGAGTGACAGTGTAGTTTGAAGAATAAAATAATTTTACTCTGTCATTCACATGAAGCACTGCTGCCTCACAGTGCCAGGGACCTGGGTCCAATTCCTGGCTTGGGTCACTGTCTGTGTGAAGTATGCACGTTCCCCGTCTCTGTGTGGGTTTACTCCGGGCACTCCGACTTCCTCCCACAGTCCAAAGATGTGCAGGTTAGATGCATTGGCTACGCTAAATTCTCCCTTCGTGTACCCGAACATGTGCCGAAGTGTGGCGACTAGGGGATTTTCACAGTAACTTCATTGCAGTGATAATGTGACTAATAAATAAAACATTATGGGCAGCATGGTGGCACAGCGGTTAGCACTGCTGCCGCACAGCACCAGGGACCCGGATTCGATTCCCGGCTTGGGTCATTATCTGTGTGTGGGGTCTGCACGTTCTCTCCGTGTCTGCGTGGGTTTCCTCCGGGTGCTCTGGTTTCCTCCCACAGTCCAAAGATGTGCGGGTTAGGTGGATTGGCCATGCTAAATTGCCCCTTAGTGTCAGGAGGACTAGCTAGGGTAAATGCATGGAGTTATCGGGGTAGGGCTTGGGTGGGATTGTGATTGGTGCAGACTCGATGGGCCGAATGGTCTCTTTCCGCACTACAGGATTCTATGAGCCAAGTACAAAATAGACTTAAATGCTGCCTTGTTTAGACACAGTTCCAGTGCCACTGATGGTACAACAACAAATTACAACTGTAGAGTACAAAACTCAAACTGGTTGGTGAAGTCAAAACTAAGCCACGGAACCTTTCATAACTGAGAGTTTATTGATGTTGTTCAGCCTCATAGCTCTTCCCTCACACACTCAGTACACAGCTATCCCCTATCTGTATGCTTTTACAAAAATTCATTTACGGGATGTGGGCATTACTGTCTGGGACAGCATTTATTGCCCATCCATAGTTGCCCTTGAGAAGGTGGTGGTGAGATGCCTTCTTGAATTGCTGCAGTCCATGTGGTGTAGGTACACCCACAGTGCAGTAAGGGAGGGAGTTCCAGGATTTTGATTCAGCCACAGTGAAGGAAAGGCGGCATATTTCCAAGTCAGGATGGTGAGTGAGTTGGAGTGACTTGGTGATGGCGTTTCCATGTGTCTGCTGACCTTGTCCTTCTAGATGCTGGTGGTCGTGGATTTGGAAGGCATTGTCTAAGGAGCGTTGGTGAGCTCCTGCAGTCTATCCTGTAGATGGTACACAAGGTTGCCACTGTTCATTAGTGGAGGGGGGAGGAAATGTTTGTGAAAGGGGTAGCAATCAAGCCGGCTGCTTTGTCCTGGATGGTATTGAGTTTCTTTGAGTGTTGTTGGAGGAGAGAATCCAGAGAAATGGAGAGTATTCCATCATACTCTTGACTTGAGTCTTATAGGTGGATAGGCTTTGGGAAGTGGTGTTAGAATGTAACCAATGGTAACATTGGATCTGTTGTAGTGTGACCAATGGTAACAAGCTGTAAGGGGCAGCTGACCCAATAAACTATATAACCAATGACAAAATGATGTGATGCCCAGCTGACTCAGTATAAATAATTGGAAATTGTTGAATTACTTGGAATGGCCCAGGGTGAGGCCTCAAGTGTTGGAGCAATAAAGTTTCTTTATTAAACCTTTTCTTTGATTTATAAGCTGGAGTAAGTTTTGTTATATTTAATTGCCTAACCTGAAGAATTCCTTCTGGACGATCAATAAACGGACATCCCAATGTGCCTCACAGGAGGGTTATTACACTTGACACTGAACCACATCAAGACGTTTAATGGCAGGACATGTAAGCTTAGCCAAAGGGGAAAGTTTTAAGGAGTGTATTGAAGAAGGAGAAGAGATAATGAGGGATCATATTTGAATAGCTGTTAGAATGCAAGAACGTGTAAAATAGGAGCACCTTTCAAACCTGCACCATCTCAAAGGACAAGGGTAACAGGCACATGGGAACACTGCCACCTGCAAATCCCCCTCCAACCGCACATCATCCCGACTTGCAACTATATTGCTGTTCCTTCATTGTCACTGGGTCAAAATCCAGGAACACCCCTTGTAACAGCACTGTAGGTGTTCCTAAACATATGGCTATGGCAGTCCAAGGCAGTGGCTCACCGCCATCATCTCAAGAGTAATTAGAGATAGACAATAAATGCTGGCCTAGCCACTGGTGTCCACGTTCCATAAAAGAATAAAAATAATTTCTCAGAATACCAACATTTACCAGCCTCCCACTAAAGTCCACATATCTAAACTTTCTACCATTACTATAATAAGGGTGTGGCAATACCGGTGTTGCACAGAGGTGGACAGGATGAGAGATCATATGACACCAGGTTATAGTCCAATGGGTTTATTTGAAATCACAAGCTTTCGGAGCGCTGCTCCTGTGTCAGGTGAAGTCTTAAGCTCTCACATTGTAATCAGGGGAGTCAATATTAAATATTAAAAGTATTGTTCACTTGGCAGAAGAAAATCTCTCGTTGGAATGGCTGACGAGGAATAAAACACTCACTACTCTCTGCTGTACAGGAGATTTGGCCTCCAAGCTCAAACAAGTGAGCCACACATGTAGCATGGAACCATTTGAATTGGGCACCTGCAACGATCAAAAAGGAAACATGAGTTAGTTATTTGAAGGGCGTTATGGTGAAATGAAAGCTACATTAACATCTGGTAGATTTCCACATGATCATTTTATGCTTGCTCCATTCTCTTTGTTGTTAAGCACTGATCTTTATATGTTTCAGGGCAGGGGTGAATCTGACTAAACCCAAACCTTGTGCAATTATCATGATTGGCGACTTATGACATTGCAACGCCTGCACTGGTGCAAAGTAACTCTCACCTTGTGTGATAATGAATTAAATGGATTATAATTGTATCGATCAGGCACTTCTTTATTGGGCCAAGTGTGGTGGTGGAGGAGGAGGAGAAGGAGGTCAGTAAAAATCAATGCATGGCTTAGGTTTATCTTAGTTCCAGGTGGAGTAGATAAGAGTTGCCAGCTCCCTTGCAACTTCAAAACAAGAGGAACTGTGTGTGATTAAGTGTGCAATTCCATTTCACTGTTTGCTCTCATCGGAGCAGAACACACACACACACAACATACACGCACACACAACATACATGCACACACGAGGTGGTGAAAAATTATTTTCTTGGGTATGAGGGTCCAGAACAAATTACAGTCACGCTATTCTGTTGTGATGTCAGGAATAATTTCTTTACATAAAGGATAGCACAGTTGTTAGCACAGCTGCCTCACAGCACCAACGACCCGGGTTCAATTCCCAGTTTGGGTCACTGTCTGTGTGGAGTTTGCATGATCTCCCCATGTCATGATTTGGATAAGAATATACAGGGCATGGTTAGTAAGTTTGCAGATGACAGCAAGATTGGTGGCATAGCAGACAGTGAAGAAAGTTATCTCCAATTGCAAGGGGATCTTGATCAATTGGGCCAGTGGGCTGGTGATTGGCAGATGGAGTTTAATTTAGACAAATGCAAGATGATGCATTTTGGTAGATTGAACCAGAGCAGGACTTACTCAGTTAATGGTAGGGCATTGGGAAGAGCACCAGAACAAAGTGATCTAGGGGTATATGTTCATAGCTCCTTGAAAGTGAAGTCACAGGTGGACAGACTGGTGAAGAAGGCATTCGGCATGCTTGGTTTCATTAGTCAGAACATTGAATACAGGAGTTGGGACGTCTTGTTGAAGTTGTACAAGACATTGGCAAGGCCACACTTGGAATACTGTGTGCAATTGTGGTCACCCTATTATAGAAAGAGTGCAGAAAAGATTTACTAGGATGTTACCAGGGCTTGATGGATTGAGTTATAAGGAGAGGCTAAATAGACTGGGATTTTTTCCTCTGGCGTGTAGGAGGCTGAGGAGTGACCTGATAGAGTTCTAAAAAATAATGAGGGGCACAGATCAGCTAGACAGTCAATATCTTTTCCCAAAGGTCGGGGAGTCTAAAACTAGAGCGCATAGGTTTAAGGCAAGAGGAAAGAGAGATAGAAGTGTCCACAGGGACAATTTTTTCACACAGAGAGTAGTGAGTGTCTGGAACCAGCTGCCAGAGGTAGTAATAGAGGCGGGTACAATTTTGTCTTTTAAAAGCATTTAGATAGTTACATGGGTACGATGGGTTCGAGGGATATGGGCCAACTGTGGGCAATTGGGATTAGCTTAGGGGTTTTAAGAAAAAAAGGGCGGTGTGGACAAGTTGGACTAAAGGGCCTGTCTCCATGTTGTAAACCTCTATGACTCTATGTGTCTGTGTGGGTTTCCTCTGGGTGCTCCTTTTTCCTAACACAGTCCAAAGGGTTAAGTGGATTGGCCATGCTAAATTGCCACTTTGTGTCAGGGAGATTAGCTAGGGTAAATGCATGGGGTTATGGGGATAGGGCCTGGGTGGGATTGTGATCGATGCAGGCTTGATGGGCCGAATGGCCTCCTTCTTCACTGTATGGATTCTATGAGTGGAAATCCCTTCGCCAAAAAGTCAACTAAAAACTTAAAAACTGAGATTGGTCGGTTTTTGTTAGGCAGAGGTATTCAGGATTATAAAGCTGAAGCAGGTAGATAGAGGTAACACACAGATTAGCCATGATTTAACTGAAATGTCAGAATGGGCCAGAAAGGCCTCTGCTGTTCCTCTGATCATTACTAGTCATTTCAATACCTGAATGACTGTACTGCCGTCAGATTGAAGAGATTCCAGATACACATCTGGTGACCAGCCTGTGTCATTCCCTTTCACTCTGACGCACAACTCTGTGAACTCTGTGTTCTCAAGAACAAAAGATGGTATCTTCTGATTCATTGGCAAGCAGCTCAGATGCTCTTTGATTGACACTTGTCCATCCGGTCCACTGCAATGTTGCACCACCTTCAGTTCCACGTCCTGGTTTAAGTAACTGCAAATAGCTTGTCTTCCGCAAATAATGATCTGAAAAGGAACAGCATCAGAAATTGTTGGGTCTTTGCATTATGAGTTGAAGAATAATCAACAGAAAGAAACAAAATGTCTTGAGGGCAAAATTGCACATCATAATCAAGAACTTCATCCCCTTTCTAACTCATATGGATGGATTATTCTGAAATTATGCCAATCATTTTTGTGTATTTGCACAAGGTGCCAAACCAAATTTCAAGTATGTTGTGGGCCTGCATTTTGAACATTAGTTTATTACAGAACACAAGTATTTACACATTGGCAGCACAGATTCTGTTTATTTTGAACAAACATGTTTCAGATATTTGATGTGCAATAGAATCATGGCACAGGAGCAGTTCACATGACCCACCCTGCCCTTGTTGGCTCTTAGAGAGATCTATCCAATTAGCTCCACTCCCCTTGCACTTTTCCCGTAGCTCTGTAAATATGGCAGCATAGCGGCACAGTGGTTAGCTTTGTTGCCTCACAGCACCAGGGACCTAGGTTTGATTCCAGCCTTGGGTCATTGTCTGTGTGGAGTCTGCACGTTCTCCCCATGCCTGTGCGGGTTTCCTCCCACAGTCTGAAATATGTGTTGGTTAGGAGGATTGGCCATGCTACCCGAACAGGCGCCAGAGTGTGGCAACTAGGGAATTTTCACAGTAACTTCACTGCAGTGTTAATGTAAGCCTACTTGTGACACTAGTAAATAAACTTTAAACTTTACATTCCTCTTCCAACTAGAGTATTAACCAATCCTTTCACAAATTATTATTGAAACAGCCTTGATCACCACGTCAAATCATAGCAACTTGCTGCAAAAGAATCTTCTCATCTTGCTGCTGGTTCTTTTGCCAATTACCTTAAATCCATGTCCACCCTTCTGCCACTTGAAATTAATTTGTCTTTTTACTTATTGTCTGCCTCCAAAATCTCCATCAAATGTTCTCAATTGTAAGGGGTGCTGTCTTGAGTAACGTGTTTACGTGCTGACATCCCAGTATAGGAAAGACAACGCAGCCACAGAAAGAATCCAACAAAGTGTACTACAAATTGAGTACATAGTTGTGAAGAATGGTTTTAAAAACTAGAGCCTCTTCTCACTGAAGAAAAGGTCAAATTAGGTCTAATTTTTTTTATTCATTTGCGGGCCACGGGTGTCGCTGGCTGGCCAGCACTTATTGCCCATCCCTAGTTGCCCTCGAGAAGGTGGTGGTGAGCTGCCTTTTTGAAACGCTGCAGTCTATGTGCTGTGGGTTGACTCACAATGCCATTAAGGAGGGAATTCCAGGATTTTGACCCAGCGACTGCAAAGCAACTGTGATATTTTTCCAAATCAGGGTGATTAATGGCTTGGAGGGGAACCAGCAGATGGTGGTGTTCCCGTGTATCTGCCACCTTTGTCCTTCCAGATGGAAGTGGTCGTGGGTTTGGAAGGTGCTGCCTGAGTGATTTGCTGCAGTGCATCTTGCAGATAATACACACTGCTGCTACTAAGCGTTGGTGGTGGAGGGAATGGATATTTGTGGGTGAGGTGCCAATCAAGCAGGCTGCTCTGTCCTGGATGGTGTCAAACTTCTTGAGTGTTGTTGAGGCTGAACCCGTCCAGGCAGGTGGGGAGTATTCCACCACACTCCTGACTTGTACCTTGTAGATGATGGACAGGCTTTGAGGAGTCAGGAGATTAGTTACTCGCTAGGAATTCCTAGCCTTATAGCCACTGTGCTTAAGTGGCGAGCCCAGTTAAGTTTCTGTATTGATATAACCACAAGGATGTTGACAGTGGCGGATTCAGTGATGGTAACACCATTGAATGACAAAATTAATTTCAAAATTATGCAGGAGTTTGAAAGAGTAAATCATGAAAGATTGGTTCCATTGGTTGTCCAATCAACACTAAAGAGCCATAAACTTAGAATTCTAATCATAAGACCATAATAATTTTCACCAGGAGACTTCTATGTTGTAACTATTCTACACTTTAAGGCATTCTTCATGCATATTATTAGTTCACTACAGTCAGTATAACTGGTGTGACAAATGCAGTAACTATTACTTTGAGATTAGGCAGGACTGTTCAGCATTTGCTATGCTGCATTTAACATCTTTCAAAAGGCATGTCAAATTTATGCCTTTAGTTTGAACGAAAACTTTTTTTTTCTTCCATGTTTAAATACTCAGCCATAGCTTTTAACGAGGGATCTTCTCACAAACAGAATGAAATGGAAAACATATTTACAGACCACAAACTCTAAAATTTCTCGTCTGTATTTAAAGGGTTGTGATATGAAAAAAAATGGTTGGCTTCATATGTAACCACATGAAAGTAACTTACTTGTTTTTGCACACTGTTAAGTGGCTGCACTTTGATGATCAGTGATGCTGTTCTTCCCTTGTACTGGATACTTCTAACAAATGTGCCTATGTTGTCCACACTGAATGGCTCGGACCAGCGCCAGTTTCCCCAGCCCTCGATACAGATGTGAAGCAGCTGCACAGAACAATGAAAATGTTTGTATTGACTGAGATAAACCAGCGCATTTTATGACAGAGACAGTTCTCTCCAGAATTATTTGTTTCGATCTATTTATAGGATGGTAACATATAAACACTGGACAGCATTCCTTGTTCAGAACGGATCAATCGATTTGAGGAGAGTTGCACTTTGTCGTGGCACCAGAGACACTGCTGGATTACCCATGCATAAGCTGAGGTGGATACTGAACCACTCGTACACTGAAAGAAAGGTTTTCATTTATATAGTGCCTTTCATGACTGCCAGATATCTGAAAGTCAACAAAGGCAGCATGGTGACACATTGCGGCCTCACAGCGTCAAAGACATGGGTTCAATTCCCAGCCTGGGTCTTAACACTCGAGTGATTACTGAGCAGTTGCTGCACCGTTGCCATGTTTCAGATCAGAAGTTGCACCTGGGCTTCAGTCTGCCTTCACACGTGGATATAAAACTTCCCCTGACACTATTAATTCCCAATTATTCCCAAAGTCCTAGCCAATACGCATCCCTCGAGTGACAGAAAAAAATTACCGAGTCATTATTTCAGTGCTTTTTTGGGTGTGTGTGCACAAATTGGCTGCATTGTCTAAATGCAGTGACTACACTTCCAAAGTACTTAAAGTACTTTAGAAGTGTTATGGGGAGGTGATGGCCCAGTAAAACAAAAGCGGCATGGACAGGTTGGGCCAAAGGGCCTGTTTCCATGCCGTAAACCTCTATGACTCTATAAATCAGGTTAATCCTGTTGGACTTTAACCTGGCATTGTGAGACTTCTTTCAGCCAGTGGCCAACACTCATTGAACTTGCCCATTGTCTTTCAATAGGTTTTTTTCCTACTGGAACTTGCCGTGATTCGAAATTCACTTCAGCATAACAACTTCCAGAGGCAAATTCAGACTTGTGCAGACAGTACTAGCAACTGTGTGTGCCCCTCAGTAATCATTTTGAACAGTCATTACTGAAACAAACAGAGGAGAAATCTGTTCGCATAGCATCACGAATGACTATGCAGGCTTTCTGCAACTCACAGGAGCAGGAAGTGGCCTCCAGTGAATAAGTACAAACTTGTGCTACCTCGCAGAGTTTGAATCAGAATGCGTTAAAATATTTAATCCAATGCCAATTCATGTATAGAAAATGAAATAATGAGAGACAAAGAAAAGCTTAGGAGAGAGCAAGGTAAAATAGATACAAAATTAAAAAATTATGTTTTTTTTAAATCTTCAAACATAATTAAAATTTGATGGAATGAAACTCCACAATTGTAAAACTTAATTACCTGTGCTAGAGAGGTTTTTGGCAGTAATCAAGACTGATCACGTTGTTAAAAATACAATTACACTGGAATGGACACGCCTTAATCTTTTTTGCGGGGGGGGGGGCGCAGGGGGTAGTGAGTATCTAGTGATAAGTACTACAGATCCATTCCATGTATTTCAATGGTGACTGTGGGTGAGTTCCTGCGATAGTACAGCTTCTAGAGGAGCAAGAGTAACTCAGATGAAAGCTTCACATTTCTGTCTTTATCTGAACATGTAGTCGCCAAAGACTGATGTTCAATTTTTGCAATGCTGCCGAGTGCTGATAACTTCAATGTTAGCTTAACTGCAAAAACGTTTTGCTTCAGACTCTCTGCCAAAAGGTATCAGAACTTGGGTGACTCAGGGTGTATAAGATGTTGAGAAGTATTGGTCGGGTGGATTCTCAGAGGCTTCTTCCCAGGGCTGAAATGGCTGCCACAAGAGGACACAGGTTTAGGGTGCTGGGGAGTAGATACAGAGGATATGTCAGGGGTACGTTTTTCACTCAGAAGGTGGTGGGTGCGTGGGATCGGCTGCAGGCGGTGGTGGTGGAGGCGGATTCGATAGAGTCTTTTAAGAGACTTCTGGATGAGTACATGGGACTTCGTAGGATTTAGGGTTACAGGTAAGCCTACTAGGTAGAGATATGATTGGCGCATTTTGTGGGCCGAAGGGCCTGTTTGTGCTGCAGTTTTTCTATGTTCTACGTTCTAACTGCAAAACATTCTTTCCCAGTTATGATCACTCCCTGAAGGTTATTTATCAGGGAAAGGCTAGAGGTATTTAGATCAAGCATGGCAGCACAGTGGCTAGCACTGCTGCCTCACAGCACCAGGGACCAGGGTTCGATTCCTGCCTTGGGTCACTGTCTATGTGGAGTTTGCACATTCTCCCTGTGTCTGCGTGGGTTTCCTTTGGGGGCTCCAGTTTCCTCTCTCAGTCTGAAAGATGGGCTGGTGAGGTGCTTTGACTTGGAATAGGTGCCAGAGAGTTGCAACTAGGGGAATTTCAGAGTAACTTCATTGTAGTGTTAATGTAAGCCTTACTTGTGACTAATAAATACATTTTTTATAAAGCTTTCTAAACTTTCAGCACATAGAAGAGATATATGTTAAGCTTACTGCAGGCCTATATCTTAAGCATACAGCAGAGTTATATATGTTTTGTAATCCAACCAAAACAATGGAAAAAAATTTAATGGATTTATCATGTTAGTAGCCAGTAAAGTGGCCAAATCTATTGTAATCTTGGAAAGCCAGAGGATATCATAGTCATTTCAATTCTGAATATGACGAGGTCAGTCAATCTTGGAAACCAACAGTGAGAGGCTTCACTGATGTGTAAGTACCTTGGGGGCATGTTTGGCCAGGCATTCGGGTCTCTTGCATGTCCGTCTGTATGCAATTAATTTGTTTAACTTATAAACATCAGTTAACACCAAAGAAAAACAGCCACAGCAGTCGGACCAGTTAGAAAATCAGCAAGGGAAGTAAATAGATAGGGGTCACGGAGGTGGTAAAGCCTTGAATGTTTCTACTGGATAAGCTGGTAACGGTTGAGGAAGTTTACATTGGAAGTGAGAAGAAATCTGCTCAAGTTAAGGTGCATTTATTAATTTACACTAGGTTGGTTAAGTGTAGCTCAGATTTTCTGTTTAAATTTCACGCTGGTAATTCAGTATGGGCATGTGATGAAAGGATGCACGCAATGCACTGATGCACAACCCTCCTGTTAATAGATGCACACAAGGTCCCATCATCACATCTAGAATGTAACTGAGAAAGAGTCTGCTGGTGTAGGATTTACATAAGAACATAAGAAATAGGAGCAGGAGTAGGCCATCTAGCCCTTCGAGCCTCCCCCGCCATTCAATAAGATCATGGCTGATCTGTCGTGGCTCAGTTCCACTTTCCCGCCCTCTCCCCATAACCCTTAATCCCCTCTCTTATCAAAAACCCATCAACCCGCGTCTTAAAAATATTTAGCGAGGCAGCTTCCACCACTTCAACGGGCAGAGAATTCCAGAGATTCACCACCCTTTGAGTGAAGAAGTTCCTCCTCAACTCCGTTCTAAACCACCCCCCCTTTATCTTGAGGCTGTGCCCCCTAGTCCTACTGTCCTTTATGAGCAGGAAGAGTCTCTCCACCTCTATCCTATCCATCCCATTCATCATCTTATATGTCTCAATGAGATCTCCCCTCATTCTTCTAAACTCTAACGAGTACAAGCCTAGTTTATTCAGCCTCTCCTCATAGCTCAACCCCCTCAACTCCGGTATCAGCCTAGTAAACCTCCTCTGCACTCCCCCCAAGGCCAAAATATCCTTGCATAAGTGCGGCGACCAAAACTGCACACAGTACTCCAGCTGCGGCCTCACCAATGCCCTATACAGCTGCAGCAAGACCTCCCTACTTTTATATTCAATCCCCCTCGCTATGAAGGCCAGCATCCCATTCGCCTTCCTGACCACCTGCTGCACCTGCAGGCTAGGTTTTTGCGACTCATGCACAAGGACCCCGAGGTCCCTCTGCACCGTCACCTGCTGCAGTTTTTCGCCACGTAAGTAATAATCCTTCCTACCATTATTCCTACCAAAGTGGACCACCTCGCACTTGCCAACATTAAATTCCATTTGCCATTTCCTGGCCCATTCGCCCAGCCTATCTAGATCCTTCTGCAGACTCTCCACACCCTCCGCGCAATTTGCTGTTCCACCAATCTTGGTGTCATCAGCAAATTTCGACACCATACACTCGGTTCCCTCCTCCAGATCATCTATATAAATGGTAAACAGCTGAGGCCCCAGCACCGACCCCTGGGGCACTCCACTAGTCACCAACCGCCAATCCGAATAGCACCCATTGATCCCCACTCCCTGCCTCCTATTTGACAGCCAATCCTCTATCCACGCTAACACCCTACCCCCAACTCCATGTCCCCTTACACAGTGTTAGTAGGGTGTTGGGCAATTGGACATCCATTACCTCTGGCAATAGAGACAAGAGAAGATAAGATGTTCTTTTCACAGCGAATTATTAAGGATCGGGAATGCAGCTTCTGAAAGGCGGATGGGTGATTGCAGGTCGACAGCCACTTTCAAAAGGCAATTGGATAAATGCTTGAAGCAAAGGCAATTGCAGGGTAATGGCAAAGGAGAATGGGACCGGGACAAAGCAGACTCGATGGGCCGAGTGACCTAATTCTGCTCCTGTGTCTTATGGGACAAATTAAATATCTCTGAAATGAACTAGCACAGGCATGATGGGCCAAATGGCTTCATTTCATGCTGTCAGATTCTGGAACTTTGGGGGGGTGGGTGCAGCAATCTAATCAAAAAATGGTGTTTCCAGCGAGAAAAGCGGCATGTAGCATAAGTTGGTTTTCTCTCCATATCTTACACACACTGCCAAAGAAATCAAGGTGGCGTGTCTCATGCCATCATGCGGTTGGGGGGGTGCTGGGCCTCAATACACTGGCAAAGTCAGGCTTGTTTAAGAAGGGTGCCAGGCAAAAGGCGGGGAATTATAGGCCGGTTAGTTTAACGTCTGTGGTAGGTAAAATGTTAGAATCCGTCATTAAGGAGGAAATTGCGAGGCATCTTGAAGGGAATTGCTTGATAGAGCAGACGCGACAAGGTTTCATTAAAGGGAAGTCGTGTCTGACAAATTTACTGGAGTTCTATGAGGATGTGTCTAGGGCGGTGGATAGAGGAGAGCCGGTGGATGTGGTCTTTCTAGATTTTCAGAAGGCGTTTGACAAAGTACCTCACAAGAGGTTATTGCAGAAGGTCGAGGGACATGGAGTTGGGGGTAGGGTGTTAGCGTGGATAGAGGATTGGTTGTCAAATAGGAGGCAGAGAGTGGGGGTCAACGGGTGCTATTCGGATTGGCGGATGGTGACTAGTGGAGTGCCCCAGGGGTCGATGCTGGGGCCTCAGCTTTTTACCATTTATATAGATGATCTGGAGGAGGGAACCGAGTGTAGGGTGTCGAAATTTGCTGATGACACCAAGATTGGGGGAACGGCAAATTGTGCGGAGGGTGTGGAGAGTCTGCAGAAGGATCTAGATAGGCTGGGCGAATGGGCCAGGAAATGGCAAATGGAATTTAATGTTGGCAAGTGTGAGGTGGTCCACTTTGGTAGGAATAATGGTAGGAAGGATTATTACTTACGTGGCGAAAAACTGCAGCAGGTGACGGTGCAGAGGGACCTCGGGGTCCTTGTGCATGAGTCGCAAAAACCCAGCTTGCAGGTGCAGCATGTGGTCAGGAAGGTGAATGGGATGCTGGCCTTCATAGCGAGGGGGATTGAATATAAAAGTAGGGAGGTCTTGTTGTGGCTGTATAGGGCATTGGTGAGGCCGCAGCTGGAGTACTGTGTGCAGTTTTGGGCGCCGCACCTGCGCAAAGATATTTTGGCCTTGGAGGGAGTGCAGAGGAGGTTTACTAGGCTGATACCGGAGTTGAGGGGGTTGAGCTATGAGGAGAGGCTGAATAAACTAGGCTTGTACTCGTTAGAGTTTAGAAGAATGAGGGGAGATCTCATTGAGACGTATAAGATGATGAATGGGATGGATAGGATAGAGGTGGAGAGACTCTTCCCGCTCAAAAAAGACAGTAGGACTAGGGGGCACAGCCTCAAGATAAAAGGGGGGCAGTTTAGAACGAAGTTGAGGAGGAACTTCTTCACTCAAAGGGTGGTGAATCTCTGGAATTCTCTGCCCGTTGAAGTGGTGGAGGCTGCCTCGCTAAATATTTTTAAGACGCGGGTTGATGGGTTTTTGATAAGAGAGGGGATTAAGGGTTATGGGGAGAGGGCGGGAAAGTGGAACTGAGCCACGACAGATCAGCCATGATCTTATTGAATGTTGGGGCAGGCTCGAAGGGCTAGATGGCCTACTCCTGCTCCTATTTCTTACGTTCTTAACTGATGGCCCGGTGTGCTATCTTTAAAAGATGCCCCAATCAGAACCGCAATAATCCTCCTCCCCAGCCCACCATGGAGGTCTCCCTTCCCCACCCCTCCGCTGGAGTTGACACTTCTCCCCCCCGCCACCGCCCGACACCCAATCATCGGTGATCCCTATCAACACCCCCACCTCCTGCCGGTCAACAGTCCATTTCCTCTGATCAACACTCCGCCTCAACACCCCCCCATCCCACCAACATAGGCTGCTCGCCTACCTCATCTCCCCCCTCCCTTCACTATCAAAGCGGAGCTGGCACTCACTTACCCTCCACCTCGCCCCTGAAACCATCGCCAGCATCCCCAGCTTCTCTGTTCATTCTCAGTCGCAGCCAGATACAAACGATTCCACCACACCTTGCCCTCCCCCATGTGGCTCAACTGGGGTCTGCCTCTCGGCACAGGTTGGCATTGCCAGGCCACTGTCCGATTATGTCCCTCTTCTCCCCGCGGCTATACTTACCTTTGCACCTTTCGGGGAGACCTACATGACAGGTTCAAGTCCAGGTGAACCTGTTGTAAGTTGCACCAAAGTGACATTATATGATGGGGGGCAGGGGGTCAATATGCAGCAAGGAGCTGGTTAATTATACTAACATTTATTTAAATCACGTCCATTGTGGGCATTTATTTAATTCATGTCCATTGTGGGCATGACTATATTGCCGGCGATGGACAGTGAAAATTGGAAGTCACATTCTCGCCAGTGAGATCCAGTTTCCACCGCATATTGAACCCCTACCACTGATCCCATTGACGATGATCACGGGCTCAAGATGCCACCCAAAATAACCATTGAGAAACATTAAAACAGCAATATCATGCTTCAAAACAACTTGCTTTGATAAAGTAGCATCTTTAATGTAGTTAATCTTATTGTAACTTCAACCCCACATTCCGACCTTTTACCCCTTACTTATTGAGAAATTATCTACCTCTGCTGTAAAAATATTCAAAGATTCTGCTTCTACTGCCTTTTGAGGGAGAATCTCCAGAGATTCACGATCCTCTGAGAAAATACATTCTTCTCATCTCTGTTTTAAATGGGCGAGCCCTTATTTTTAAACAGTGACCCCCAATCCTGGATTCTCCCTCAAAAGGACACATCCTCTCCACATGCACTCTGTCAATGTCCCTCAGGATCTTTAAGGTTTTTTAATCAAGTCACCTCTTACTCTTGTAGGCTCATGTGGATACAAATCTAACCCATCGAAACTTCCTCCGTAAGACAACCCACCCATTCCTGGTATTGGTCTGGTAAACCTTCTCTGAATTGCTTCTAAAGCATTTACATCCTTCCTTAAATAAGACGACCAATACTGTACATGTATACATGCCCAGTTAGAGTGTACTGTTTTGCCTACTGAACATTCAACAAAAATAACAGATAAATTGCATTTGTTTTTAAAAGATCAACTTGCCACATACTTGCCTTCCTAATTATTACACTGCGGCCCAGAATGAGCTTGAGTGACGCACTGCATAACTTCCATGTCTTAGACTTTTTCTCTTAGCATTTTTTGCATTGTAAGCTAGTGGAATGGCTGAGTGAGGACAGTGGGGCATCTGGGAGCTCAGTGAACTGCAGTCTAGCTCTACAAGCAATGACGTTTAAGGACTTAAATAATGAGAAATGACTGAGAAGAAGAGGGCACAATGGTATGGAGACAAATAAAGATCACATTTAGAAAGAGTGAAAAAAGAGACAGGAAGGCCAAGTAAGGAACATTTTTAATTTTAAAATGTCCAGCCATTTATGCTACCTGTAGGAGTGAGACTTCATCTTCCTGGCACAAAGGGTTGAATGACATTTAAATCTTCTCATTAAAAAGGTACTAGTGGCATTAAATGCCAGCCTTGACTTCATGTGCCAAGTTTGATGGGAAATTAATGTACAAGTGCGGTAATTTCATGAAACTCACACAGGTGGGTTGAGAATGCGCTGTGGTTTTCAGGAGGCTAACGCTGGAGTGACACAAATATTCAAGCAACTTGGGTGGTTGGGGGTATATCTATCAGGAAAGGATTGGCAGGCTGGGTCTCTTTTCTTTTGAAAGAAGGCTAAGGGGGTGACCTGAAAGACATCCTTAAATTTCTCAAGGGTTTTGACAGAATGGATCAAGAGAGAAACCGGTGAGGGACAGCATAATTGCAGGCCATCAACAGAGAGTCAGCAAAAAATCCAACAGAGGAATGAGAAGAAATTTCTTCACATAAAGAGTGGTAAGAATATGGAGCTTGCTAACACATTGGGTGGGATTTTCTGGTCAGGATTTTCTGGCCCCAAAACCAGAAAATTCCCTTTGAGGGGACTTTTGTATGGTCCAACCCTCCCACCCGCTACAATTCCCGTGGCGGACTGGATGGAAAACCATCCCTGTGGAGTGGTTGAAGTGAAGAATGTAGGTGCATTTAAAGAGAAGCCTTTGGGATAAAAGGGTTTAGAGGGATACAATGATAAATTTAATGAGAAAAGATGCTTTTGTGGAGCATCAACACCAGAATGGACTGGTTGGGCTGAATGGCCTGTTAGTAGCCATATGTCCTATGTAATCCTACATAACATGTGACAATTCATCTGCTTTCTCTTCTGTGTCACAAGGCACCAAACAAGTTATATATTAACAGCAGTCAGCACCATTAAAGCTTGTCCCCTCTCAAAATTCTAGCAGCAAATTCTGGGCCATCTTGCAATCAAACAATCTCCTGAAACGCGTCTATTATTTTAAATATATTCTTTGTTTTTCACTGCAAGTTCTTTTTGTTTTAGATATTCGGGATTAGTTCCTTTTAAAACTTTTATATGCTTTAGGTTCCATGGGAATGCATTGGGTTGGGTTTTATGGAGTGCTGCAGTCCCTGGACTCCTGCTAAAAAGTCATGGGTCAATTCTAATGGCTGACGCAGAAGTGGTGATGTCTGCTGATGACTGTAAAATGTTCAGCAGCATTTTGACATCTCAAAACTGAAGCAGTCCATACCCAAATGCAGCAAGACCTGGACAATACCAAATCTTGGGTTGACAAGTGGCAAGTAACATTCATGCCACACAAGTGCCAGGCAATGACAATCTCCAACAAGAGAGAGTCTAACCACTTGACATTCAATGGCATTACCATCACTGAATCCCGCACTATCAACATCTGGGACTTATCTCAGAAAATCAACTGGATTGGCCATATAAATACTGTGGCTACATAAGCAAATCAGAGGCTAGGAATTCTGTAACAAGTAACTGACCTGCTGGCTTCCCAAAACATGTCCACCATCAATGATGCACAAGTCAGGAGTGTGATGGAATACTCTCCAGTTGCCTGGATGAGTGCAGCTCTAACAACACTCAAGAAGCTCAACACCATCCAGGCCATAACAGCTCGTTTGGTTGCTACCTCTTCCACAAACATTCAATCCCTCCACCACCGACAAACAGTGGCAGCAATGTGTACCAATTGCATTTGTTCATGATACAGCATTGAATTAAATGCTAGACACCATGATGAGATAGTGAACGCATTATCAAAATTTGAGGCTACACGCCAAGGTATTTCTGTACTCCCAGGCAAAAATATATCCTGAACACCCCAGTTTATAACAGATTCTGTTTCAAAACATACAAACTGTCCTTGGCACATGATATAAAAGTCTGAGATCACATCCGAATCGACTCAAGTACAGCTCAAGAACAGGAGCGGCACAATGACACAGCAGTTAGCACTGCTGCCTCACAGCACCAGGGACCCAGGTTAGATTCCAGCATCAGTAGTGGAGAAAATGCCAGAGTCCATTGTAAAAACTTTAATAGCAAAGCACTTGAAATAGAGTGGCAGGATTGGATACAGTCAGCATGGATTTGTGATAGGGACATCATGTTTGATTAACCTCGTGGAATGCTTTGCGGTTGTAACTCATGGAGTTGATGAGCGGCAGCCAGTGGATGTGGTTCATTTGGGCTTTCAGAAGGCTTTTGGCAAATTCCCAGATAAGGAATTAGCGTGTAAAATTAAAGCACATAGGATTAGGGATAGTGTTTTGAGATGGATAGAAAGCTGGTTGGCAGACAGGAAACAAAGAGTAGGAATGACCAGGTGCTTTTTCCAAGTGGCAGGCAGTGACTGCTGTGGTACAGCAGCAATCAGCGCTAGGAGCCCAGCTATTCACTGAATATTTCTCACCAACTTCTACAGATGCACCATAGAAAGCATTCTTTCCAGATGTATCACAGCTTGGGATGGCTCCTGCTCTGTCCAAGACCGCAAGGAACTTCAAAAGGTTATGAATGCAGCTCAATCCGTCACGCAAACTAGCCTCTCATCCACTGACTCTGTCTACACTTCCTGCTGCCTCGGAAAAGCAGCCAGCATAATTAAGGATCCCACGCACCCCAGACATTCTGTCTTCTACTTTCTGTCGGGAAAAAAAATACAAAAGTCTGAGGTCACGTACCAACCGACTCAAGAATAGCTTTTTCCCTGCTGCCATCAGACTTTTGGAAGGACCTACCTCACACCAAGTTGATCTTTCTCTACACCCTATGACTGTAATACTACATTCTGCACTCTCTCCTATCCTTCTCTACGTACGGTATGCTTTGTCTGTGTAGTGCATTAGAAACAAAACTTTTCACTGCATACCAACATATATGATAATAATAAATCAAATATATTAATGATTTAGATGAGGGAACTAAATGTAATATCTCCAGATTTGCAGATGATACAAATTTGTGGGGCAGGGCGTGGGGATGGATGAGCAGTGAGGAAGATGCAGAAATGCTTCAGTATGATTTGGACAAGTTGAGCGAATGGGGTTAAATAAGTTCAGTGAATAACCCCCATGACTTACCTGGGCTTGCAAAATCTCTGTAACTGTCCTGGCTGGAGACAATACACATCTCTTTAACCTGTGCTTAACCCTTTCTCCACTCACATTGTCTGTACCTTTAAGACTTGATTACCTGTAAAGACTCACATTCCAAACCTTATCTTGTAAATTGAGTTTGTGTCTTTACATGCCCTGTTTGTGAACACGAATCCCACTCATCTGATGAAGGAGCAGCGTTCTGAAAGCTTGTGGCTTGTGCTACCAAATAAACCTGTTGGACTTTAACCTGTTGCTGCAGTTATACAACCCACACCTACTGTGTAGCTCTAGTCCACTTATCTGAGGAAGGGTGTTCTTGCTATGGTGGAAGTGCAGTCGTGGGGCGGGGGGGGGGGGTCCCTGACAGAAACCTATGGGTTTCTGTGTAGATGTAGGAAGGACGTTCCCAATGGCAGGGAGTCCAGAATCAGAGGTTAAGATTCAAGGCAAATCTTTTAGGACTAAGATTAAGAGAAATTTCTTCAGCCAGCGAGTGGTAAGCCTGTGGAATTCGAAAGCAGTTGAGAGCAAAACACTGCATGTTTTCAAGAAGAGGTAAGATCTAGCACTTGGGGTTAAATGGATGAAAGAATATGGGGAGGGGGCAGCATAAATAAGTTACATAGTTGGATGATCAGCTATAATCATAATGAATGGTGGAACAAATTTGGACTGTCAAATGCATACTCCTGCCCCTATTTTCTAGTTTCTATATATTAGGAAGGACGTGAACGCATTGGAGAGAATGCAGAAGAGGTTTGCATGAATGGCTCCAGGGATGAGAAACTTCAGTTATGAGGATATATTGGAGAGGTTGGGATTGTTCTCCTTGCAGAGGACAAGACTACGCAGAGATAATTATAGAGATGTTTAAAATCATGAGAGGGCTGGATAGACTAATTACAGAGAAACTGTTCCCACTTGTAAATGATCGAGAATGAGTGGCCACACATTTAAAGCGATTTGCAAAAAGAAGCAAACGTGATGTGAAATGATTTTTTCACATAGCAAGTGATTTGGGTTTGAAATGCATTGTCTGGTAGTGTGTCCGAGGCAGGTTCAATCAGGGCATTCAAGAGGGCATGACAGAATTATTTGAATAGAAACAATGTGCACGGGTAAAGGCAGGAGAATGACACTAAATCATAATGCTCATTTGGAGAGCTGGTACAGGCATGATGGGCTGAATGGCTTCCTCCTGCACCATCATGCTTCTGTGATTCTGCGATATGTGGAGACTAGTGCGGTGGGTTTCAACTAAAGAGGGGAACTTTGTCACTGTGAGGAAAAGGACAGAACCAGGAGCATGTGAAATAGAGGGAAACTATTCTTAAAATAATACTGCTCACCACAGCCAGACAAAATAAAAGAATGCATTTCAGTTGCTTTGGCACACACACTGGAAGCCAGGAGTGAGAAACTGTGAGAGAGGAATGGAGTCTTCACAGGGTGGTGGGTGGGGAGAAGGCATACTCCAGATAGTTGTCGGAGTCTGTGGGCTTGTAACAGATGTCAGTGGAATCAGTGTTGTTTTTAAGTTTGTGCTTCACTCGCAAATCTGCGAGAAACTAGGACTATTCACAATGCTACAATTGCAAATGTAGCTTCACAGGAACTCAGTTTAAAAAGGAGTAATTTATGGGAGTTGAAAGACTTCCTCACAGCATTCTGCATTGAATTTCACCGTAGGCTTAGAAGTTACAATTTACTAACGTCCCTGGCATCCGCTTCTGTGTGGCTCACCAGGATAGCACCTTGCTGTGCTTTCCATGTCCTGCTCCTTGTAGTATACGACCTTTCCATTCACAGAAGCATCATGTGTCGGAAGAAAATGCCACAAGTCAGGGAAAGCACTGCACTGTCCTGGGGCGCTACACAGAAGCAAGTGCAGGGCTGCTTTTCGAAAAAAAAATCCCAAACAAAGCAGGGACTAATTGCTCTGAAGCTATGGCCCATAAGGTCAATGCAGGCAACACAAAAGTTAACTCTAATATTTGTTTAATGAAGGGAAGAAAGAATTAGGAAGCTGCACCAGCAATGGTCCTGGTGGCACTTTAAAATCTATTCGGGGTTATTAGGTGCCATGTTTAGTTCTCAGGACTGACTGCATTTGAAGTTAAATCTTTTCTTGGCAACAAGTAAACACAATATCATTTTTAAAACGCTGCTGGGTAGGGATTAGGGCATTTTAACCTTTTGTACAGGAGAGCATGGAGTACATTTTTACTAAAAGTGATTCCAGTACATGTGGCACTGAGATAGAAAATGAACAATTGCTTGAGTCAAGGAGCAACAGGTTACTCATCCCTTCAGAAAGGAAAGCATTAACGTGGATTCCCAATTACTCATAGAGCTGGAGGAAGCGAGGGTTTGAAAAGAAAAAAAAAAGCTCCAGCCCTGTTGCTGAGGTAGTTGCAAAATGCCTCTCTCCACTTTGGAAGGAAGCCTGAAGAAATCGATTTAATTAAACACAAACTAATTAGATCACCAATCTGGAATGCTGACTGTCCCCAGTGAATCTGCACAATTCATTCAGTGTCGTGCCATTAGTGCAACAGAAAAGGCTCTGTATGTTCGCCGAAATGGGCATGCTAGGTTTAATTCACTGCCAGAATTTCAGACAATTTATTATATCCTGAAACATTTTTACAGGAAAATTTCCAGCATGTGATACTCCAAAACAGGAGTGTTGCAAGATGTAACACATTTCGTATTGAGTTCACAACATGTTTAAGAAAACAACAGGGCAACAAGGCCATATAAACTTCTGCATTTGTCATTGTGCATATCAAGATTTCAGAAATTTGCCAGATTGACGTATATTCTGGATTGACATTTTGTGGAGTGACCCTACAAGGAGCTAAAAGACTGACCTTGGTAAATAGCTAACATAGTGAAACTGCCATTTACAAAATGGATCATATAAATGTGTAATTTTTTATATATATAAAGCAACACTCTATAATTGTGCAATGCCTGCATAATAAGAAACATGAGATGTTAACATTGAGTAACTTCATTTTCTTTCCCACTGTATGTATGTGGTATCCGAGACCCCTGTCCTAACTCACTTTATTCCCTGGTGGAAGTCAAGTATGAACGAGAGCCTTTGGGGCAGTTACTGATTCCAAACGTACAGATTATTTCACATTTATCTTCAGATCTGGTTTAAATGTTCTGAAACTTCAGTAACTTGGCAAGTTCAGAACTACCAAGAGGACTGAAATAATTTTATTGCTATGAAGTCATCGAACATTCCTCTAATCTAACACTCTGAGGGCTTGTCCACACTTGAGGCTTTAATTCCATCTTTCATCTGCTATGAGCTATTAAACACTTTATTTAGCATGGAAATAATTATGTCCAAATGCCATGTTTAACCAGAACTAAATATTCAAAATAATCTTTGTTGACTAACATTTTTGTGGCATTTCATTACAGCACATGGTACCTATTATTCTGTTCAATGTCCTTGTATTTTTATGCAGTTGACAGAATAATTTTCAATATGCATAAAAGCTGCAGATTCCAATTCTTGAAAATAAATTTTTACATTTTTACCTCAATCTAGTACTCCAGTGAAATCAATGAACTTGACCAGCATTACTTATTTTTGTTCATTAGGAAGTGTGCCTGTGAATTCTTCCTCCTTTCTTCTATATGGATGTAATCACCTGTTTCCCAGTCAACTCTCTAAATAATTCATGGTTCATTATGCTATTCTGGCTCTGGTTTGTGAAACTTTTCCACATACAGTCTGTGACTAATGCACCCAAAAGGTTGGAGGAAAAATTGGTCTTGACTGAGTCGCTAGAAAGATTTGTGCACAACTTGCAACATTGCTCGTCCCATTGCATTTTATCTCAAAGTACTTTTAAATGGACATACAGAACGTGACCTTTTCCCTCATTAACAGCAGCTTCAGGATAAACAAATGAAAATGTGAGACTGCCACTTGTGGCGCAAACTATTTTTAAGAATTCGTTCATAGGAATGTGGGCATTACTGGCAAAGCCAACATATGGGGCAGCACGGTGGCACAGTGGTTAGCACCTTAAACCTGTGTCCTCTTGTAGCAACCATTCCAGCCCTTGGAAAAAGCCTCTGAGAATCCACCCAATCTATATCTCTCAACATCTTATACACTTGAATCAGGTCATCTCTCATCCTTCGTCTCTCTAAGGAGAAAAGGCCGAGCACCCTCATAAGGCATGCCACCCAATCCAGGCAACATCCTTGTAAATCTCCTCTGCACCCTTTCAATAGCTTCCACGTCCTTCCTGTAATGAGGCGACCAGAACTGAGCATTGTATTCCAAGAGAGGTCTGACTAAAGCTGCAACATCATCTCCCGACTCCTAAACTCAATCCCTCGATTGATGAAGCCAGTACACCTTCTTAAGCCTTCTTAACCACATCCTCAACCTGCGAGGCCGATTTAAGAGTCCTATGGACCTGGACCCAAAGGTCCTTCTGGTCCTCTACACTGGTAAGAGTCTTACCCTTGATATTATATTCCTTTATCCCATTAGATTAAGTTACTTCTATACCTTTGATAGCAATTGCACTGAGCCACTTAAGATGATGTTATGAAAGGTGGACAAGCTTCTGGTCACCTGTCCCAAGGTGATAAGTTTCAAGGGTGTTTTTAAGGAGGAGATGTTGAGAAATGAAGTAGTTTGGGAAGGGAATTCTAGTGAAGAAGGCCTAAGCAGCTTAAAGAATGGTTATTAATGGTGCAGCGATTAAAATCAGGCATGTGCAAGAGGGCAGAATTGGAGGAATGAAGATATTTTGGAGTTTTAGGGCAGAAGTTACTAAAAGTGGGGTGAGACAAGGAAGAACTTAAAAACAAAGATGAGTTTTTTAATTTTGTTGTTGGACTAGGAGTCACTGTGGGTCAATGAGCACAGTTTAAATTTATTTATTACTGTCACAAGTAGGCTTACATTAACACTGCAATGAAGTTACTGTGAAAATCCCCAAGTCGCCACACTCCGGCACTTGTTTGGGTACACTGAGGGAGAATTTAGCATGGCCAATGCACCTAACCAGTACGTCTTTCAGACAGTGGGAGGAAACAGGAACACCCAGAGGAAACCCATGCAGACATGGGGAGAACGTGCAGAATCCACACAGACAGTGACCTAAGCTGGGAATCAAACCCAGGTCCCTGGCACTGTGAGGCAGCAGTGCTAACCGCTGTGCCACCGTGACACCCCCAGGGCTGATGGATGAATGGAACTTGGTGCGGGTTAGGATGTGGCAACAAAGTTTGAGATACAGTCAGGTTTGCAGAGAGTACAAGGTGGGAGGTCAACCAGGAAAACATTGTAATTGTCTCGAAGAAGCTGCTTGCAGAAATAGTTGTGACATGCCGGATTAAAAGTTACTGAACTGAATTCATACGTGTTCTTATTTTTTCTTTGGAGTGAGTATAAATATTTCAGGTGGAGGGAATCAAGGTGTAAAAAAGCTTAGTAAGAAGTCTGACAACACCAGGTTTAAGTCCAACCAATTTATTTGATAGTAAACTCACAAGGTTTTGGTGTTTGCCCTTCGTCAGGTCATTCACCTGATCAAGGGCAAACCCCAAAAGATTCTGATTTTAGTATCAAATAAATTGGTTGGACTTAAACCTGATGTTGTCAGACTTCTTACTGTGTTTACCCCAGTCCAACACCGGCATCTCCAAATCGTAAAAAATGCTTAGACAGTAGGTGTGGTGTTACCATGACTTAGTTGGTTGCAATTGTCACTGAATAAGAAAGCTGTGGATTCAAATTCCACTCCAAGAGTGGAACTGAATACCCATATCCAGTAGTGGGTTGGGAGATGAAGGGGGGTGAGGGGTAGGGGGAGCTGCAGTTAAGTGGGACACGAATACTTGAGGTAGAGAGTACATCGCCTTCCTAACCTCCCACAATTAAGTCTATCATGGGCAGTGTTTAAGGCAGGCTTACTGCCTGTGGGCTAAAATTGAGGTGCTTAAATGGCCACACTAAAGTCGCATCTTACAATCCCTGTAGTGCAGAAAGAGGTCATTCAGCCCATTAAATTCCAGCCAGGCCCTATCTCCATAATCCTATGTATTTACGCTGCTGATCTCCTGACACCAAGGGGCAATTTGGCACGGCCAATCCACTTAATCGGCACATCTTTGGTGTGTGGGAGGAAACTGGAGCACCCAGAGGAAACCCATGCAGATACAGAGAGAACATGCAAACTCTACACAGACAGTGACCTGAGGCCAGAATGAACCTGGGTGCCTGGACCTGTGAGGCAGCAGTGCTAACCGCTGTGCCACCGTGCTTCTTGCTGCTGCTGGTATTCAACTATTTGTGGGTGATAGCCACTCCATGTGGGCAAGCCACCAAGTGAACCCTGATGGCCATGCTTGTGGTCTGGAAGTGGGTCCTTCCCTATACCCAAACGAAGGACCTGCCAGCAGCAAGAGCTGGCCATGTGGGAAGACATGCCCCCTTCTTCCCGATAAGACCACCCCACTCACCTGTGTTCGGGGCTCCAGCAACAATCTCTCTCTTCGAGCTAACTGCAATACCAGCAGCGACCACTGCTTCCAGTGGTGCTGTTGGCCAACAGCTCTCTCAGGCTGCCTGACGAAGGTTCTCAAAAGTGGGCACGGCTGTGTTTCGATGGACACTCTAGCTGTTTGAAGAGTCCATTGCCTTGACCATTAAATTCTGCCCCAAAGTTTCATGCACAATCTAGGGTGACGCTTCTGTGAAGTCTCGAGGGAGAGCTACATTTTTGGAGGTGCTGTCTTTTGGATGAAACGTTAATTCAGAAGCTCCACCCATCAGTTCAGGTGATGAAAATATCACCAAAAATAATCATTTGCCCATTCATCTTGTTTGCTGTTAGTAGTGCTCTACACTGAATATATTTTTTTCAGTCATGGGCAATGGGCGTCACTGGTTGGCCAGCATTTATTACCCAGCCCTAATTGCCCGAGGGCAGTTGAGAGTCAACCATATTGTTGTGGCTCTGGACTCACGTGAAGGCCAGACTGGGCAAGGGCGGCAGACTTCCTTCCCTAAAGGACATTAGTGAACCAGATGGGTTTTTCTGACAATGGTTTCATGTTCATCAGTAGATGCTTAATTCTAGATTTTTTTTTTGATTGGATTCAAATTCCACCATCTGCCACGGCGAGATGTGAAGCCTGGTCCCAGAACATGAGCTGAGTTTCTGGATTAATAGTCTAGTGACAATAGCACCAGGCCATTGCTTCCCCTTATCATTAGTGTGGACACCGGTTGTAATGTTTGCAGTGGTGTCGTGGTATTGTTGCTGGACTAGTAATCCAATCACCAAGCGCACTCCTTTGAGGACCAGGGTTTGAATTCTACCACTGCAGATGGTGGAATTTATGTTTAATAAAAATCTGGAATTAAAAGTCTACTGATGACCACAAAAAAAATCGATTGTCATAAGAAACCAGCTGGTTCACTAACGTCCTATAGGAAAGAAAATCTGCCACCCTTACCGGTGATTCCAGATCCCCAGCAATGTGTTGAGGCTTAAATGCCCTTTCAAAGGCAAGTGGGGATCGGCAGTAAATGCTTGTCCAGGCAGTGAAGCCCACATTCCATAACTGAATAGAAACAAGAACTAACTACATTTAAAAAGAAAACAAGCATCTTGAACTATCTTAAGGCAGGGCAGCACGGTGGCACAGTGGTTAGCACTGCTGCCTCACAGCGCCAGGAACCTGGGTTCGATTCCTGGCTTGGTTACTGTCTGTATGGAGTTTGTACATTCTCCCCATGTCTGTGTGGGTTTCTGCTGGATGCTCTGGTTTCTTCCCATGTCCGAAAGACGTGCTGATTAAGCGCGTTGGCCATGCTAAATTCTCCCTCAGCATACCCGAACAGGTGCCGGAGTGTGGCGACTAGGGGATTTTCAAAGCAACTTCACTGCAATGTTAATGTAGGCCTACTTCCAATACTAATAAAGAAATTTTAAAACTTGCAGTTTACACTGACTGCAAAATCTTTACTGCTTGAAGTAAAATTAGAACCTCGGTCATGTTGAATGAACAATTTTGAGTCAATGTGAAAGGAAAACACTAAAAGAACACTGAGAAATTGCCCATAAGGAGATCCAACAACAACTAATATATAGAAATGCGAGTGATCTGAATTATTGTTTTAGCTGTGCAGTGTATTGCAATGTGAAGCTCAGTCAATATACTCTGTGGTTTGCCTCCTGCCAACAGAACATTTGCCACAAAGATGTCAAACCACTTGGAGCAGAAAAGCCCTTTGGGACATCTGGTTTAATTATCAGCTACTTCCAGAATACTTCCATCGAACTGGACACAATGGCCATGATGGAAGCTGATTCCTAGATGTTAAAATGTAACCGGTGACAACATTGTATTGGATATAATGGGACCAATGGTAACAAGCTGTTAAGAGTCAGCTGGCCCAGTAAACCATGGAACCAATTACAAAATGATGTGATGGTCAGCTCACCAGCTGACTCACTACAAATAAGAACCTATTGGGAATTGTGGGGAATTTGGAGTAGCTCAGGACGAGGCCCCAAGTTTGGAGAAATTAAGTTTCTTTATTAAACCCTTTCTTTGATTTATAAGTTGGAGTAAGTTCTTTTATATTTTTATTGTCTGCATTTGAAGAGTTCCTCCCGAAGAAACACAGGACCTCCATTTTCACACTGGGCCCAGTTGCTTGGCCTTTCTCGTTCTTGTTGCTGCTGGTGCACTGGCGCAGAATGTCAAACATTACTCTCAGTCATCTAAGCGGCACGTCAGGTTTTCTTTGCCAATGATAGATTCCATAAGCATTGTCTGTTGGGGGTTTCTGTACCAGTGCCGAGTGCAATACTCCAGTTAAAGTTGGCAATTTGATTCCCCTGTCGTCTTCTCCTGAGTGGGTTCAGGTGGACTGACTGTTGAAGGTGCAACTGAACTGCTGGTCTGTCATCACTTGGCGTGACAGCTGATCACACTAGCCAATTCCTGTGTCAATACCGCTCATCCACCATCATACTCTGGCCTAAACTGGCAGCCTGCTCAGCACTAACTTAATGTTAAACTTCTAATCCTTGCATTCAAATCATTCCATGGCCTCATCCCCTTCCTACATCTGCAATCTGTTCATTACCTACAATTCGGCAAGATTTATATTAATGATTTGGATGAGAATTTAGTCGGCATGGTTAGTAAGTTTGCAGATGACTCCAAGATTGGTGGCATAATGGACAGTGAAGAAGGTTATCTAGGATTGCAATGGGATCTTGATAAATTGGGCCAGTGGGATGATGAATGGCAGATGGAGTTTAATTTAGATAAATGCGAGATAATGCATTTTGGTTGACTGAACCAGGGCAGGACTTGCTCAGTTAATGATAGGGCATTGGGGAGAGTTATAGATCAAAGGGATCTCGGGGTACATGTTCATAGCTCCTTGAAAGTGAAGTCACAGGTGGACAGAGTGGTGAAGGTTCACCATGCTTGATTTCATTGTTCGGAACACTGAATGCAGGAGTTGGGATGTCTTGTTGAAGTTGTACAAGACATTGGTAAGGCCACACTTGGAATACTGTGTACAGTTCTGGCCACCCTATTATAGAAAGGATATTATTAAACTAGAAAGAGTGCAGAAAAGATGTACTAGTATGCTATCGGGACTTGACGGTTCGAGTTATAAGGAGAGACTGGATAGACTGGGGCATTTTTCTCTGCAGCGTAGGAGGCTTAAGGGTGATTTAGGGGCACAGATCAGCTAGATAGTCAATATCTTTTCCCAAAGATAGGGGAGTCTAAAGCTAGAGGGCATAGGTTTAAGGTGAGAGGGTAGAGAAACAAAAGGGGCAATTTTTTCACACAGAGGATGGTGTCTAGAACAAGCTGCCAGAGGTCACAGTAGAGGTGGGTGTAATTTTGTCTTTTAAAAAGTGTTTGGACAGTTACGTGGATAAGATGTGGATAGAGGGATATGGGCCAAATGCAGGCAATTGCAACTAGCTTAAGGGTTAAAAAAAGGGGTAGCACGGACAAATTTCGCTGAAGGGCCTGTTTCCATGCTGTAAACCTCTATGATCCATCGTGGGGGTTTTCATCATAACTTCATTGTAGCGTTAACGTAAGCCTGCTTGTGACAATAATAAATAAACTTTAACTTAAAAACACCTCCAATTCTGACCCCTTGTGCATCCTCAATGTCCTTTGCCCCATCATTGGCTGCCACTCCTCCAACTACTCAGTTCTAAAACTATGGAATTACCTCCATGAACATTTCCACATCCCCACCTCTCTCTTCTCATTTCAAGATACTCCTGGAAAAGCAACCTGACCTATTCATGTATCTGGTTACATGGTTCAGCATCAACTTCTATCTTTTAATAGTCCAGAGAAGTACCATGGGACATATTACCATGTTAGAGATATTAACTAAATGAACATTATTTTTATGCTGTACCATTGTATAAACAATCAATGTTTGATTGATCAATGGTTGGATTTAACTGTTAAGTCAGCAGCTGGTAGGAATAATGTGTGGGGTTTTCCTGTCCCTCCCACTGTGCGATCAGAACTTCCTGCCCAAAGTCAAATGAGCCTTTTACGGAAGCTTCAAAATTCCAGCTTGTCTATGATTCCTGCAGCTGGTGGGGCTGGAAAATCCCATCAAGTAGCACCGCCACATCTAGTCACAGGTATTTTCACATGAGTCCTACAGTTGTCAATTACAGCACCTTCTGATGTTGTGTTTTGGTTAAAGTGACACGGCCATGTTTCAAAATGGCCGTCAGTCATCCTCACGTTTTCTTGCTTACTTAGGCTCTGGGCAAAGTGACGCCAGCTCAAAAGACATACCCAGGTATTGGACCTCCTAGTGACCCAAAATGATTTTGTTTTGAATCACCACATCACACCATCCAGCCACCACCACCCCCACCTCTCCCCCCCCCCACAACCCTTTTCTCATTGCTATCATACGAATCCAGAGCAGAAATAGTGGAGCCAATTTTGCCATTCAATTAGATCACGATTGATTCCATAGCAGCTTTCCGTATGCCACTTGATAATTTTCCACTTGAATGTTTTTCGTTACTGAAAGGGAACATTCCGCTTTGCAGTATTTTTCTGTTCAACAATAAAGGCCAGTTTTTGTCAATAGCGGAGATTACCTCTGGCTTGTAATGAGATTTAAAAATTTAGCAGTCAGCGCTTTTTGTGGGACTATTTCAGGGAGGTCTGGATAAGAGGTGGAAAGGCAGGCCCAAGAGATCCTTTGACCTTAAACCAACTCAGCCAGCTGAGTTTGATGTCAGGATAAACTCTGGTGCACATCATCCCATTGGCAGGTAAAATTCTCAACTGATTTTTTAGATATGCAGAGAGCGTGTTGATGAATTTCTATATCCAGCTTCTTTCATCCCTCCGGAGTGCTCATCCCAGACTTTGGGATTGTTTAATTTTTTGCAGCAGCAGTCAGGGTTTTGGTACCTCTTGATAGCTATGTTCCCATACAGCTTCTGAATTCAGCTTACAAACTCTGCCTATAAACCTGGCTCAAATTGCTATCTAACTCCATGCAGAGGAAGGAGCTGATGTACTTGGCACTGATCAGAGGTATTGCTGCTTACTGCCCATTCAAGTCTGGATCAACCCGTGACTTAAAGTGAAAGAAAACTGAAAAAAAAAAGACATCTTGCTGAAGCTTTTCATCTTGCACTCATCAGGGCAGAATCGCAAGAATATCAAATTTCAAAGGGAACAACAATTTACACTGCATGAGAAGAGGGAGCCGGTCAGTTGGCAAGTGAACTTTGATTGATAGAGGCATTGTCATGGAGAATGCAACAGGGAGCAGTTAACTGTCAAGCTTTAGGTTACATTCAAAACAGGTAAGTCAACAATGATTGGCAATGGGGAATGAACCAGAGAATGGTTGCCTCCCAATTTTCGTTTAGTTTAAAAAGCACAATGCGTGGACATTTTCTTTACATTTGCAATAGACAGGATCCTGTGTGTGAATATGAATCAAGTTAAACAATTAAGTTGCAATGCATTTTCAACAGGAGGTTTTTTTTTTACACAATTTCAATCTGAGTAAGCAGATAATCTCAATAAAGCGACTTTGCAGAATATGTTATATATAAATGCAAATATTTGCCTTTCTTTTGCATTCTTCTGTGACTAATACATAATTTAAAAACTAATGCACAGGAACACATTCATAAGTATTAAAGTTGCTGCCTCACATCTGTGCGAAGCAGTGCTTCCTGACAGCACCCTAATTAACTCTAATTTTAAGGTTATACCCTCTAGCTCTCCAGAGAAAAATGTTTCTCTCTAGCCACCTGACCAGTATCTTTAGTCAGTTTAAACCACTCAACTAGATCATCCCTTAATCTCCAATACATAAAGGAACATGCATATTTGTCCTAATTTAACCCTGATGTGGAGATGCTGGTGTTGGGCTGGGCTTGAAGAGTCAATGGCACTGGAGTGGAGTGCTAAGGGCAGCTGGTGATCCCTTTAAGCAAACACTATTTGACAACTGCTGAAGCCAACTGGGCCACAGACAGGCCCCACCACCTCTTCCCTTCCTCTAGATTCAGTTTATAAGATTGAGAGGGAGGCATTGCTGTATCTCCAAATCCTGCCTAGGCTATGCAACCACAAAACAGATGGAGAGAATTCCCAGAGAGCTTAGAAGATAGAGTATGAGGTTCTTAACCTCAGAGTTGCAGGATCAAAGTAAAGTTTATTTCTCAGTCACAAGTAAAGCTGACACTGCAATGAAGTTACTGTGAAATTCCCCCAGTTGCCACACTCCAGCGCCTGTTCAGGTCAATGCACCTAACCAGCACATCTTTCAGAATGTGGGAGGAAACCGGAGCACCTGGAGGAAACCCATGCAGGCATGGGGAGAATGTACAAACTCCATTCAGACAATGACCCAAGCTGGGAATCGAACCAGGTCCCTGACACTTTGAAACAGCAGTGCTAACCACCGTGCCACCATGCCGCCTCGAGTATTGAGTTCCACAATGAGCAATTTTTAAAATTCATTTATGCGTCATGAGTGTTGCTGGCTGGGTCAGCGTTTATTGCTCATCCCACAGTTAAGAATGAACTACATTGCTGTATCTCTGGAGTCACATGTCAGCCAGACCAGGTAAGGGCAACAGATTTCTTTCTGTAAAGGACATTTGTGAACCAGATGGGTGTTTCTGACAACTGACAATGGTTACATGGTCATCAATAGATTCTTAATTCCAGATTTTTTGATTGAATTCAAGTTTCGCCATCTGCCGTGATAGGATTCAAACACGGATCCTCAGAAGATTAGCTGAGTTTCTGGATTAATAGTCCAGCGATAATACACTGGGCCATCATCTTCCCCTCTCATCTAACCTCACTAAAGTTCTGAGGCTGCATTCCGACCACCGCTCACAGCCAACCACAATAATCTCATGCATGACCCAATCATTCATTTCACTAAGTTTAAAATCTGAAGAGGAGTGAAGGTTAATCAGTGCATTTTACTTTCTGTTTTGCTGTCTGTTAAAATTCTTCAATGCAACTGGCTGCTTAACCTTCTTGATTATATCACTGTAGTTGGACACTTGGTGATCCCATAGTTTTGATGCCAGATTCAAATGAACTTCCCGAAAGGGGAAATATGCTCCACAGAGACTTCTACATTTTACTGGTGGCTTTCTTCTAGGCCAGTGTTGAGCACCATTGTTACACTAGTAGTTGTGGAGTCACGGTGGATGACAGGTATCCTGCTGTGGCATGGGGTAACAGTGGTTAGCAATGCTGCCTCACAGCATGAGGGACCTGGGTTCAATTCCTGGCTTGGGTCACTATCTGTGTGGAGTCTGCACATTCTCCCCGTGTCTGCGTGGATATCCTCCAGGTGCTCCGGTTTCCTTCCACAGTCTGAAAGACATGCTGGTTAGGTGGATTGGCCGTGCTAAATTCTCCCTCAGTGTACCCGAACAGGCACCGGAGTCTAGGGGTTTTCACAGTATGTTAATTGTCGACACTTGTGATACTCATAAATAAACTTTAAACTTGTTTTGCTTTGAAAGGACAATATGGTGGCAGCTTTGTACAGGCAGTTGCAGGATTGGTAGCATGGAGAAGATCGATACAGAAGTTAAAGAATAGAACTGCCACTTGACTAGGTTGAGAGGTGAGGGGGTAGCTGCAGGATGGGTAACTGAGAGAAATGATGTACAGCCGAGGCTTTATGGCAGGGAACAGCTTAAATGTACTGGAATCTGGTCTGCATCCAATTATCTGTTTTTCTAGCTCCTTTTGAGCAGTTAATTTGGGAGCAGAGGTTGGAAAATCCTTACAGTATCATATCAGCCTCAATTAGGACACCTACCAGTTTGAGCAAACTCCACATCACTTCAACTGTCAAGAGCAGGCTATTTAAAAATGGAATGAGATTTTGCCTTTGTGGAACAAACTACACATCAATGCCTCATGCTTCTTAATGTTAACCTTCCAGAACCGAAAGCTGCGCTCTGCAAGAAATAAATATTTCCATTCACAATTTGCTTCCCACAGCAAGGACAGAATCAAAGGCACAATCTGTGAGGGGGAGCCAGAATTCATCGCGTTCAGACAGAAGTCAGGAGAAAATGCCAAACTTGTATCCTGACCTTGGGATGAGGAAGTATTGCTGGTGTCCGGAAAGGGTTGCTCCTTCGACTCGCTGGGGCACGTTTAAGATACACGGTGCGGCCCGCTGGCATGCAGTATTCCCAACTAAATTGGAGGCAGTTGCATCGGTGCATCACTGACATGTTCCGAACTAAATCATGAAATATTTGCTCTAAACTTACAACTGTATTAATTTCGACTGCAGGGCACCTGCTGTTATTATTACTGCTCAGCCCCGTGAAGGAGCCGCCAAGGAATAATTCAGCTAGCTACGTTTTGTAATACCTGGGGGGACTTGTGCGAACGCCAGCTGTACTGATGGCTGTGCTGACTGGCCAGTAGAACATTTTCATCAGTATCCACTTGGCCAAACCGCAGCGTCTCCTGAGTGTCGTTACATATCACAAAGTGGCTGAAAACCAACTCCTCTGCCTCTGGATGTTCATTCTGGAACAGAAAAACATCAGCGCGCATTAGATCAGCCCTAAAGATGTTTAGCAGCCGTCTGCCTAGTGGTATATACCACAGCCTGAAAACGCAAGCATCTGAATACATTGGTTGATATTTCAGATCACTGACAAAAGCTGGTTCCTGTCAATGCCAGTATTTTAAATTCTCTATAGTACTTAATAAAACAGTTGTTTAAAAAAATACGGATCTTTCTGCTGGATTGCATCTCATCTATATATTTATTTGGAACTTAAAGTTGGCAATGGCTTGATGCTTAATTTTTAGTGACTGCAAAAATATTTAGACAAAATACTCACATCTCAGCTTAGCATTCTACTTTTAAAAACAAGAGCACAGAGATTTCCAAGGCTGACCAGTGAGTAGATACAATTTGAATCTGTAAACCATCGAACTATTGCCTCTATAAACATCCCTGCTATCAAACAAGCAGGGCTTGGCATCGTGAAGCAAAAATAATTTGAAATATGCTTGGAAAGAAAGTAGTTAAAAAAGAATCAGTCACAAAGAACATTCACGTTGATTATGTATCATTTGCTTGCATAATCTACACTGAAAAGGATCACAGAAACCCTACAGTGCAGAAGGAGGCCATTCGGCACATCGAGTCTGCACCAACCACAATCCCACCCAGGCCCTATCCCCGAAACCTCATATATTTACCCCGCTAATCCTTCTAACCAATGCATTCCACTAACTAAACGGTAATTTAGCATGGCCAATGCACCTAACCTGCACATCTTTCAGATTGTGGGAGGAGACCGGAGCACCCGAAGGAAACCCACACAGACACAGGGAGAATGTGCAAACTGCACATAGGCAGTCACTCAAGCCAGGAATCGAACCCAGGGTTGAGGGTTGAATGGAATATTGTATTTTGGGACACAGTTTGCAATCAAGTTCCTGGCTTCTAGATATTCAATTCTAACTGCTACACTTGGGAAGATCCTATGAACCTGCCGACAGGGATAACATGATCCAGTGCACCCTCCTCACAGGAATGGCCTCTCATTGACACAGTCCAGGACTATTCACCTGCCCTCCACTCTCGAGGAAGTGTATTTTAAAAGCAAACAGAAGGAACAAACACAGATACAATTCTAAAACAGTCTCATCTACCCCACTAAAGAAGAGTAGCACGTCATCAACAGGAGAGACCAAATCTATATCAACCCATGAGCAACGTTACAGAACATCAGAGTACCTCTACATACCTTTCACATATATATCAATGATTTTCCAGATTTAATCTAGTCCAGGCTGTTCTGATTATAAGTCACAAGAGCTCTTGCAGTTGGTAACTAAGATGAACCAAGAGATTCTCCTCAAAAAATCCTAAATGTTGAATTCATATGAAAACTGGAGTAATTCATGCTGGTTTTTTCAGTGGGAGTTCAGAGAAGAATCTCCCACGCCCTATGCACTGCAGAGGTTACTAGCGTGTATATCGTTAAACATCAGTGGGTGGGGGATATTCCTGCCCAGGAGATTGGGTGGGCTACTGCGCATGCACTGATCTGTCAGCACCGAAATCGGCACATGCGCAGCAGCCCTATCTGCTGGCCTTCCAATTACTGGCCTGCTTGATCGCTGACCAGCTCCACGACCCCGCATCATTGGTTCTCCATCCCGTTCCCCCCGCAACAGCTCAATCGCTGGCCCCCCACCCATCTTTCCCAGGCTGTCTCAAACCCACCCCTCTAGGCCCCCAACCCGTCCTCCTGCCTCACGCCTCGCCAACCCCAGGCAATGGTACTTTGCTCCTTAAACAGGGCCACGGCCCAGGCTGGCACTGTCAAGGTGGCAATGTCCAGGGGACACCCCCCACCCCCAATCCTCCGGGGGGCCCCAATTTCTTGTCCTTCATTTCAGCGTGGTCGTGCCTCTAGTTCCCAGAAAGTGGGGAGCTACTGTAATCCCTGCTGGAGTGAACCACTCTGACAGGAGGGTGGGATGCTAGCGGACCTGGGACTGAAGTTTCTGGGGCTGCTAATTAAATTTAAATTGTATTTAAATGACCATTTAAATGGTCTTGGCACCTCCCCACCGATTTCCAGCACGGACCTGACACCTCCAGAAATCCAGTGCTGGGAAACACTATCCAGACGGGAACACACACGCAAACCCAGCAAATCGGCCAATGCGACAATCTCCTGGCCCGCTGCACTAAAAAATTAGCACAGCGGGATGGGAAAATCGTGGCCTAGATTACTGGTCTGCTTTCATTCCTAGATATCCATTAGTTTTTGCCCTGTATGAATCATTGACACTTTTCTGCACAGTGCCTGAAGAATCCAAAAGGCAATTCCCTGAACAGAAGATGAAATCTGGTGAAACTTTGAAATCCAGACAGGATATTGCACACAAGAGAATTCTGCAAAGACAGTGCAAGCTGGAAGTCTCCTTCCGAATCCAGTGTTCACGTTACTTTACGGAATTTAACCTATGTATGGAAGTTATGGAGTTAAAACAGACCAGTTTTGTCATTTTACATCAAATGAAAAAGTCACTATCACATCAGAAAAAACTGTGTTTATTTCACACCTTTCAAGACCAAGGATGTTCCAAAACTATTTGCAATTTTGGGATACATTTGAAGTGTGGTCACTGTTATAGTGTAACAAGTGGAATGCATCGGGGATCAGTGCAGGGGCTTAACATAAGAACATAAGAAATAGGAGCAGGAGTAGGCCATCTAGCCCTTCGAGCCTGCCCCGCCATTCAATAAGATCATGGCTGATCTGTCGTGGCTCAGTTCCACTTTCCCGCCCTCTCCCCATAACCCTTAATCCCCTCTCTTATCAAAAACCCATCAACCCGCTTCTTAAAAATATTTAGCGAGGCAGCCTCCACCACTTCAACGGGCAGAGAATTCCAGAGATTCACCACCCTTTGAGTGAAGAAGTTCCTCCTCAACTCCGTTCTAAACCGCCTCCCCTTTATCTTGAGGCTGTGCCCCCTAGTCCTACTGTCTTTTTTGAGTGGGAAGAGTCTCTCCACCTCTATCCTATCCATCCCATTCATCATCTTATACGTCTCAATGAGATCTCCCCTCATTCTTCTAAACTCTAACGAGTACAAGCCTAGTTTATTCAGCCTCTCCTCATAGCTCAATCCCCTCAACTCCGGTATCAGCCTAGTAAACCTCCTCTGCACTCCCTCCAGGGCCAAAATATCCTTGCGCAGGTGCGGCGCCCAAAACTGCACACAGTACTCCAGCTGCGGCCTCACCAATGCCCTATACAGCTGCAGCAAGACCTCCCTACTTTTATATTCAATCCCCCTCGCGATGAAGGCCAGCATCCCATTCGCCTTCCTGACCACCTGCTGCACCTGCAAGGCTTCAACTAATTGCAATCTACGTCAATGATTTGGATGATGGGATTGAACGCACGGGAGCCAAATTTGTTGATGGCATCAAGATAAGTAGGAAAAGAAGGCACAGAGTCTGCAAAGAGATGTAGGCTAATTAAGCGAGCAGGCAAAAAAAGTTTGGCAGATGGAGTATCATGCTGGAAAAGGTACACTTGTACACTTTGGCAGAAAGAATGGAAAAACAGTATACTCATCAAATGGAGAGAGACTGCAGAACTCGCTAGTACAGAGGGATCTTGGTGTCCGACTACATGAATCACAAAATGTTAGTATGCAAGTGGTTCGGAAAATAAATGAATGTTCACATTTATTACAAGGAGAATAGAATATTAAAGTAAGCAAGTTTTACTGCCGCCGCACAGAGATCACATCCAGAATATTATGTATAGTTTTGGTCTCCTTATTCATAGAAATATATAATTTGTGTTAGAAGCAGTGCAGAGAAGATTCACTTGACTCATTCCTGGGATGAGGGGCTTATCTTTCCACGAGTGGAAGAGACTAGAATCCAAGGGCATAGCCTCAGAGTAAAGGAACAACCCTTTAGCACTGAGATGAGGAGGAATTTCTTCAGCCAGAGAGTGGTGAACTATGGAATTCATTGCCACAGAAGGCTGTGGAGGCTAAGTCATTGATTTATTACTGTCATATGTATTAGTATACAGTGAAAAGTATTGTTTCTTGTGAGTTATATAGACAAAGCATACGTACATAGGAAAGGGAAGGAGAGAGTGCAGAATGTAGTATTTAAGACAGAGATAGGTAGGTTTCTGATTGGTCAGGGGATCAAAGGTTACAGGGAGAAGGCAGGGTTACAAAATATATCAGCCATGATTGAGTGGAGCAGACTCGATGGGTCCGAAAGGCCTAGCTCTGCTCCTATGGTCTACGCTCTTTCAAATAAATACTGAACACGTTGAGCTTATACCCACTGAAGTTGAGAAGAATGAGAGGTGGTCTTACTGAAACATTTAGCATCCTGAGGGGACTTTATTGGGTGTTTAGTGGGCGAACATTTCCATTTGTGGGAGAGACCAGAACCTGGTTTAGAAATACGATGTCTACCAGTTAAGAAAAGGATGAGGAGAAATGTTTTCTCTCAAAGAGCCGTTAGTATGTGGAATTATCTTCCCCAGAAAGCAGTGGGGGCTGCATCATTGAATTCACTCAAGGAAGAGTTAGATATCTGATAGACAAGGGAACCGAGGATTATGGGCGACAGACAGGAAAGTGGATTTGTGACCACAAACAGATCCCCCATGATCTTATTAAATAGTGGAGCAGGCTCAAAGGGGTACTCCTATTCCTAAGTCCCATGTTCTTATGTATATGTGAGGCCTCGTAGAATTAATGGACAATAGAGGAACTGGAGTTCAATGGCAATGAGGAATATGTTATATTTGCAATTGATAAGCTTTTTTTTATAATTAAAACTTTGGGGTTTATTTTTTAAAAAAAGAACGTTTTGAAAAATAATTTTATTTTGATTGATGAGACCTTGGACAATCCTTTGTCATCTGAATTAAAATGCTGAATATGGCATTTTATGCTAATCTTAAATTTGAGATACTGGTTATGGAAGGATTGTAAGGGACAAAGGCAGGTGTTTGGAGTTAGGTCACATACAAGTCTGTTTTTCACTGTATGACACAGCAGGCTTGATTTACTTGCACCTGCAATCTTTTGATTACCTCACAATTCACACCAAAATCAGTCTCCTTCGCCATGCAATTGCATACTTTAATTCCAGAGCTCCTAACTGCCAATTTAAAAAGTTGACATGATTTAAACAATGGCAAAGTAAAATACTGAGGGGAAATGGAAATGGAAATACAGGCAGAAAATGCAGGAAAAACTCAGCAAGTCTGACAACATCTGTGGAGAAACAGTATCCCTTGACCTTCTATTTCACTCCATCTCTTCCACAAGATAAAATCCGCCACATTTCTCCCCCTCCTCGGCTCTGATGGAGAGTCATGTGGGCTCAGAACATTAACTCAGAGCTCAGAGCATTAACTCAGAGCGGTTAACTCAGAGCTCAGAGCATTAACTCTGTTTCTTCCTCCACAGATGCTGCCAGGTCCACTGAGTTTTACCAGCATTTTCTGTTTGTATCACAAGCGACATCTTTTGTTTTAGCATACCTGTTTCCAAGCACGAATGGCAGTGTCCAGTGAATGAATTGCATGCTGCCCCACGTTGATAAACACAGGGTCAACAAACACGTTTCCGTCCATCAGCTGCTCTATGGAGCTGTTGCTGATGGCCACTTGTCCTTGAAAAGTGAAGGGCTTTAAAATGCTCAACATGGTTAGATTGCGGTACTCCAACAACTTGCAGTCCCCGATGGCGGAGAACTGGAGCTCTCGGCAAACAGGACCATCAGACCATTGCCGCAAGTAGACGTTTGGGCTTTTCAGAGAAACAATCATGTATTCTTGCTCCGCCGGTAACAATCTATCGGGGATGAATGCCTGGAGGCGGCTGGGATGTGCTGTGACATAAAAATAAAAATCTCAATTAACAATGTTCCTGATGTATTTTTTTAATTGCATTGGAGCAAAAATTAAAATCATTCACTGATTTATAAGAGACATTTAGGAGTGGCATGGCAGCACAATGGTTAGCACTGCTGTCACACAGTGCTGGCAACCCTAGTTCGATTCCCCATTTGGGTCTGTGTGGAGTCTGCACATTCTTCCCGTGTCTGCATGGATTCCCTTCGGATGCTCCGGTTTCCTCCCACGTTCTGAAAGACGTGCTGGTTAGATGCATTGGCCATGATAAATTCTCCCTCAATGTACCGGAGCAGGCACCGGAGTGTGGCAACTAGGAGATTTTCACAGTAACTTCACTGTGCTGTTAATGTAAGCCTACTTGGGACGAATAAATAAACTTAAAAAAAATAATTACTTTTAATTACAGCTCTCAAGATGAAATAAAACCATTTGATTTTCATCAATTTGAAGAAAATAGTTGTGAAACTATCTTCCCACATGCAATAGGAGGGATTAATTTGGTGAAATCAATGGCATTATTTATCCCATTCCATGTGGCTGTTAGTTGAACATTAAAAACAGAATGGAGTTTAAATGTAAAATAGTGTATTGATGCACGCTACAGACTTGATCAGGAACACAAATGGTGTTTATTAACAAAGAATAACTGTACAGAAACCAGCAGGAGCAGCCTCCTCTCCAGCCCTAGTCCCTACATGCCTTCCACATGGATCCCAGATGTCTTCTGCTTGTGAGTTCCACCTCCTGGAGTGATGACTGACTCCCACCCTAATTGGTCCCTCAAACCAGGTGACCCTCTTCTGCTGTGTTTCCCTTAAAGGGACAATGACCACAAATAGATTTAGGGGAGCAATTGGATCGCACTTTGACAGCTGGCACAGGCACAAAGGGCCAGCTAGTAAAATTAAAAATCTGAAAAGCCTAAATACTGAGGCATTGAAACTATATTCAGATTAAAGAGGGAATTCCCACTAAAACAACACAAAGGTGAATTCCAGACACGCTTCTTAATTATTTAGTGTATTTTGAAAGCCCAAATTAACAAATGAAGGATATAAATTCCTTTATTTCCCATTCAAAACAGTTCAATACCTAAATGGTGTATTCTAAATTAAGTAGAATTTACAGCACATTCGGCCCAACCAGTGTGTGCTGGTATGCTGTGCCATCTCATTGTTTAAGCATATCTTCCTATTCCATTCTCCCTCACATACTTGTGCAACTTGCCCTAAATGCTTCTACACATTAACACTAAACTCTCTGATTTGAATTAATTACGAAGCTGTGCATACTTTGCAGCAGTTTAGTTGTTTAATATATCATACTCATACATTGCTGAAAAAAGACACAATTGTCAAAGCTTTTCACCTTGCATGCATCAGGACAATTGACAAGAATACTAAATGGGGAGCGTACCGTTTGGGTACTGGTGTTCTTGCCAGTTATCCTGATGAATGCAAGTTGAAAAGCTTTGACAAAAGTGTCCCTTTATTCATCAGTTCTCAAGTTCCGTACTAACAAATGACTTTTTATATAATATTCAACATGATCTCCCATTTAGAGTAGCAAAACTAGCATAACTTCAATAAACAATACAATAGGAAAATCTCTCTCATATGACTTCAGGTCATGACATTTTGCAGACAAGAGACCAATTGTTTTGGTTCATACCATTCGCTGAATAAAAACAATACATCCTGAAGAAAGCACATTTTTAAAAGTCCAATATTTTAAAAAACAAGATTTAAATAAGGACATAAGAACAAAAGAACTAGGAGCAGGAGTAGGCCATCTAGCTCCTCGAGTCTGCTCCACCATTCAATAAGATCATGGCTGATCTTTTCGTTGACTCACTCAGTTAATTGTAGGGCATTGGGGAAAGTTACAGAACAAAGAGATCTAGGGGTACATATTCATAACTCCTTGAAAGTGGAGTCACAGGTGGACAGAGTGGTAAAGAAGGCATTCGGCATGCCTGGTTTCATTGGTTAAACATTGACTACAAGAGTTGGAATGTCTTGTTGAAGTTGTACAAGACATTGGTACGGCCACACTTAGAATAATGTGTGCAATTCTGGTCACCCTATTATAGAAAAGATATTATTAAACTAGAAAGAGCGCAGAAAAGATTTACTAGGATGCTATCGGGACATGATGAATTGAGTTATAAGGAGAGGCTGGGTCGACTGTGACTTTTTTCTTTGGAGCGTAGGAGGTCTATAAAATAACGAGGGACACAGATCAGCTAGATGGTCAATATCTTTTCCCAAAAGTAGGGGAGTCTAAAACTAGAGGGCTTAGGTTTAAGGTGAGATGGGAGAGACACAAAAATGTCCATTTTCTCACACAGAAAGAGGTGAATGTCTGGAACAAGCTGCCAGAGATAGCAGTAGGGGTGGGCACAATTTTATTTTTTGAAAAGCATTCAGATAGTTACATGGGTGTGATGGGTATGGGCCAAATGCAGGCAATTGGGATTAACTTAGGAGTTTTAAAAAAAGGGCGGCGTGGACAAGTTGGGCCAAAGGGCCCGTTTCCATGCTGTAAACCTCTATGACGCCATGACTTACTCCATTTACTCACCCACTCACCATAACTCTTAATTCTTTACTGTTCAGAAGTTTATCCTTCCTTGCCTTAAAAACATTCAATGAGGTAGCCCCAACTGCTTCACCGGGCAGGGAATTCCACAGATTCACAACCTCTTGTGTGAAGAAGCTCCTCCTCAACTCAGTCCTAAATCTGCTTCCCCTTAAGTTGAGGCTATGCCCTTAGTTCTAGTTTCACCCGCCAGTGGAAACAACTTCCCTGCTTCTATCTTACCTATTCCCTTTATAATCTCATATGATTCTATAAATTCTCCCCTCATTCTTCTGAATTCCAATGAACATAGTCTGAGTTGACTGGGACTATCCTCATAAGCCAACCTTCTCAACTCTGGAATCAACTAGCGAATCTCCCCTGCATCCTCTCCAGTGCCAGTATATCCTTTCTCAAGTAAGGAGACACTGTACTCCAGGTGTGGCCTCACCAGCACCTTATATAGCTGCTCCATAACCTCACTGTTTTTAAACTCTGTCCCTCTACCAATGAAGGACAAAATTCCATTTGCCTTCTTAATTTCCTGCTGCACCTGCAAACCAACTCCTTGAGATTCTTGCACAAGGACACCCAAGTCTCTCTACACAGCAGCATGCTGCAATTTTTTACCATTTAAATAGTAGTCCATTTTGCTGTTATTCCTACCAAAATGGATGACTTCATATTTGCCAACATTATACTCCATCTGCCAGACCCTCGCCCACTCAGACTATCTATATCCCTGTGCAGACTTTCAATACATTTGCAGGCTTTCAATACAATACATTGAATAAATTGATAAAGCTTTACATTAGAATTGAAAACTTACAAGCACACAATTAAGCACATTTGTTTTATCAGTAACATACCTGTGCCCAGCTGATCCAGGTGATGGCACAGATGAAGCTCAATTTGGGCAAACTGTAATGAGATGCCAAGCGAAGGCACAAACCATGGCGCAAAACATGAATCTACCCTGGTACAGGCTGCCAATGCCATTGGAGACACAAGCTGATCACAGACACTTTGTGAGCCAGACTCGCCATCGCTGCTGCTGAGAATACAGACAAAGACAATGAATGTCACATTTCTGCCTATGCATTAATGAAATAGAATGTTTATTTAAATAATATAACGCAATATTGTTCTATTAAACATATCTCCAAAGGATTTTCACAGAACCAGGCAAACAACAGTCTGAAAATTGGCCATAAGGTATTAGCAAAGAACTTTTTTTAGTCTATTTCTTAAAATGTCATAATAGACTTGCATTAACACTGCAATGAAGTTACTGTGGAAAATCCCCTAGTCGCCACACTCCAATGCCTGTTTGGATACACTGAGGGAGAATTTAGCATAGCCAATTCACCTAACCAGTACTGTGGGAGGAAACCAGAGCACCCAGAAGAAACACACGCAGACACGGGAAGAACTTGCAGGTTCCACACAGACAGTGACCCAAGCTGTGAGTCCAAGCCCAGTTCCTCTGGCACAGTGAGGCAGTGCTAACCACTGGGCTACCACATCATCCTGTCAAAAGATATTTCCAAGTGGACTCAAGCAAGCAACAGGATTGTCTTTTAAGAAGGTAGCAAGAAGTAACAGCACAGAAAACAAACTGAATTAGAGGATAGAGGCTGAAATACCACTCAGGAGGGCATTGGAGTAACAAGATTTGAGGTGAGAAAGCCATGAAGGAGGATTTCAGTGACAAGTCTTGCCTGGATATTGATTGGGCAATATTATGGACACGGTCTTTGTGATGTAGGGCATATGATATCAGGAACTCAGCTTGGGGACAAATAACATACTGAGTTTTCAGACAGAAAGAATGTTGGGAATAGGCATTTTGTACAGAATTTACCTTCAAAGATATTATGAATGGATAGTGCTGTTCACATTGTGTATTTATGATGCTATCATGGGAATTTACATAACATGGACATTTTAACTGTGAGCTGCCTCTAATGAACAATATCAGAGTACGAGACAGAGTAAAACAGGATTGAAAGGCATAAGACCGGAGTTTGGGGGAACAGATATTTTCCCTAAAAAACAATGGTAGAACAATGGCAAATGACATTCAAGAAGTATAAATGTGTGCAGGCTGAGACACAAATGACATTGACAATTAGTGAGTGGTTTTCACATACCAGTAGATAAGAGTGAATTAAGGAATCTAGGCTATTATAAACACAGCACTTAAATATCCAGTCACTGAGTAACAATTATCAACAGCTGGAAGGCTGATTTATATCACCAAAACAGTAGAGAACAAGTTAATGGAAGTCATGGTTAAATTTAGGGCATAAACACTCTCCTCCACCTCCACTTCATTCCCATCTATTTTATTATGTTTCTTTTATCATATAATTCATTTTTATAACATTATATCCTTATATTTATTTTTTATTTCTTCCATTATTTCATCTGTCCACTTCTAAAATCTCACATTCTATCATATTTTCCTTGCTCCACCCCACTACAATCATCTGCCACATGCTTCAGGTTGTCTAGACATTCTACACTTTTGTTCAGCCATTTACATATTCCAATCCCTTAATGGATGTTATTAACACCATTCTTAGCCTTTATCATCATCATTTACATTCCCTTTGTCTTTTTTGTCTATGCCATCGCTATTAATTACAGCTCCCCCCTCGCTTACTCTTACAGCAATAAACCTCATCCTATTTTCTTTGTCTTCAGTTCTGACAAAGGATCATCCAGACTCGAAACGTTGGCTCTATTCTCTCTCCCTCGATGCTGTCAGACCTTCTGAGATTTTCCAGCTTTTTCTGCTTCTGTTACAATTAACTCATTGAGCTACACTGGCTCCTGGTCCAGTCACATCTCAATCTGAAAATTATCAAGTTCAAACATCTCCACCCCATGCTGCCATCTCTGTCATCTGTTCCGTCCCTACACTGCGCTCCTGCTATTCTGGCCTCTTGCTAGTGCTTATGACTCCTGCTGCTGAGGTGCTAAAGCTCTGGAATTTCCTTTCTCTCCACCATGCTACTTGTCTCTCCTACTTTAAGATGCTCCTTAAAACCCAAATCGTTGACCAAACCTTGGTTGCCTGTCCTAATGTGTGACAAGGTGTCAATCTTTTTGATAACTCTCCTGTGAAGTGCCCATTCCATTAAAAGAGTCATTTTACATACATCTATATTAACGTAGGCAATTTACTCTGGTCACACAATATCTTTACTGTAATTAAAAAAAAGACTAAAGTACCAGAGATGCTGAAAACTTGCAATATAAACAGAAGATGCTGGGAAAACTCAGCAGGTCAGGCAGCATCCATTGAGATAATTCAGGCTGATAGTTTTGATGAAGGGTTCAACCCTGAAATTTAACTCTAAACTTTCCTCTCACTCCAAATATGCTCATAAGTTCATGGGTAGCACGAGGCTACAGTGGTTAGCACTGATGTCTCACAGTGCCAGGGACCCGGGTTCGATTCCCAGCTTGGTTCACTGTCTGTGCGGAATCTGTATGTTCTCCCTATGTCTGTGTGGGTTTCCTCTGGATGCTCCAGTTTCTTCCCATAGTCTGAAAGACGAGATGGTTAGGAGGATTGGCCATGCTAAATCAAGCTAGCTAGGGTAAATGCAGGGGTTATGGGGATAGGGCCTGGGTGGGATTGTGTTAGACTCGATGGGCCAAATGGCCCCCTTCTGCGTTGTAGAGATTGTATAAGAATTTATAAGATATAGGATAAGGATTAGGCCATTCAGCCCATCGAGTCTGCTCCACCATGCCATCATGGCTGATATGCTCCTCATCCCTATTTTCCTGCCTTCTCCCCATAACCCTTCAACCTATTACCAATTATAAATCTGTCTAATTCCTCCTTAAACTGTCCCAACATCAATCACACTTCGGCGTAGTGAATTCCACAGATTCACAACCCTTTGGGAGAAGTAGTTTCTCCTCAACTCTGTTTTAAATTTGCTACCCCTTATCCGAAGACTATGACCTCTCATCCGAGAATGCCCCAGGAGAGGAAGCATCTGCTCCACTCCTACTTTATCCATGCCTCAATTTAAAAAAAGTTTAAATTTATTTATTAGTCACAAGTAAGGCTTACAATAACAATGAAGTTAAACAGTGAAATTCCCTAAGTCGCCACAATCCGGCGCCTATTCGGGTCAAAGCACCTAACCAGCAAGTTTTTTCGGACTGAGAGAGGAAACCGGAGCATCCGGAGGAAACCCATACAGACACGGGGATGAACGTGCAAACTCTACAAAGCCAGTGACCCAAATCAGGAATCAAACCCTGATGCTGTGAGGCAGCAGTGCTAACCACCATGCCACATCTCCCCTCATTTTACTAAATTCCAGAAAGTATAAACCTAAACTGTTCAATCTCTCTTCACACAACAAACCCCTCATCTCTGGAATCAATCTACTGAGCCTCCTCTGAACTGCCTCAAATGCCACTACATCCTTCCTCAAATAAGGGGACCAAAACTGTGCACAATACTCCAGGTGCGGCCTGACTGAGCGTTTTCTTTTTTTAATCTCCGTTATTGCATCACTTTCTGGCCCACAGTAATGTTTCGAGGAAAATAAGAAAAAAACTAATTGTGAGATAAAAGGACTGACTGAGAAACAATGGATTTTCAAACTCAAAAATAGGCAACCAAGAATGGGAGGGAGGGGTGGGCGCGAATGGTACTGGCCCACGTTTGTAGTTTCAGAAAAGGCGTTGTAACCTGGAACACTGCAATGAGTTAAACCAGGATAGTGGAACTATTTGATTTGATTTATTATTGTTTATTATTTAGGAGATGTATCAGACAGTTCTTTTTTACACAGAGGGTGGTGGGGTGCCTGGAACTCGCTACCGGGGAGGTAGTGGAAGCAGATATGATAGTGACTTTTAAGGGACGCCTTGACAATAGACGGATACGGTCCCCAGAAGCGTAGAGAGTTTTAGTTAAGTTGGGCAGCATGGTCGGTGTAGGCTTGGAGGGCCAAAGGGCCTGTTCCTGTGCTGTAATTTTCTTTGTTCTGTGTCACATGTATTAGCTAATATATTGTTTCTTGTGCGCTATACAGATAGAGCATTCCGTTCATAGAGAAGGAAACACATGAGTGCAGAATGCAATGTTACAGTCATAGCTAGGGTGTAGAGAAAGATCAATGTGGTGCAAGGTAAGTCCATTCAAATGTCTAATGGCAGCAGGAAAGAAGCTGTTCTTGAGTTGGTTGGTACACGTCTCAGACTTCTGTATCTTTTTTCCAGTGAAAGAAGGTGGAAGAGAGAATGTCCAGGGTGTGTAGGGTCCTTAATTATGCTGGCTGCTTTGCCTCGGCAGCAAGAAATTTATTCAGAGTCCCTAGATCTCTGTTGTTCTGTAACACTTCCCAACGCCCTACTGTTAAGGACAAAGAACAAAGAAAATTACATCACAGGAACAGACCCTTCAGCTCTCCAAGCCTGCAACAACCACGCTGCCTGACTTCACTAAAATCCCCTATCCTTCCGGGGACCATATCCCTCTATTCCCATCCTATTCATGTACTTGTCAAGAATGCCTTTTAAAAGTCACTACCACATCCACTTCCACTACCTCCCCCAGCAATGAATTCCAGACACCTGCTATGCTCTGTGTAAAAAATCTACCTCATACAACTCCTTTAAACCTTGCCCCTTGCACCTTAAACCTATGCCCTCTAGTAATTGACTCTTCCACCCTGGGAAAAAGCTTCTGACTATCCACTATATCCATGTCTCTCATAATCTTTGAGACTTCTATCAGGCCTCCCCTCAACCTCCGTTGCTCCAGTGAGAACAAACCAAGTTTCTCCAACCTCTCCTCATCGCTCCATACCAGGCAACATCCTGGGTAAATCTTTTCTGTACCCTCCCCAAAGCCTCCTCATTCTTCTGGTAATGTGGTGATCAGAATTGAACACTATATTCCAAGTGCAGCCTAACTAAGCTTCTATAAAGCTGCAACATAATTTGCCAATTTTTAAACTCAATACCCCGGCTGATGAAGGCAAGCATGCTGCATACCTTCTTAACTACCCTCTTCACATGCATTGCCACTTTCAGTGACCTGTGTATCTGTGCACCCAGATCCTCTTGCCTATCAATATTCTTAAGGCTTCTGCCATTTACTGTATATTTCCTATCTGTATTAGACCTTCCAAAATGCATTACCTCATACTTGTCCAGGTTAAACTCCATCTGCCATCTCTTCTCCCAAGTTTTCAACTGATCTATATCCTGCTGTATCCTCTGATGGTCCACATTGCATTCTGCAAATCCACCAACCTTTGTATCGTCCGCAAACTTACTAATCAAACCAGTTACATTTTTCTCCGAATCATTTATATATATTACAAACAGCAAAGGACCCAGCACTGATCCCTGAGGAACACTTGTCACAGCCCTTCATTCAGAAACACACTCTTCCACTGCTACCCTCTGTCTTCTTTGACTGAGCCAATTTTGTATCCACCTTGCTCGCTCACCTCTGATCCCATGTGACTTCACCTTCTGCACCAGTCTGCTACGAGGGACCTTGTCAAAGGCCTTATTGTAGTCCATGTAGACAACACCCATTGCCCTACCCTCAATCAATCATTGTCAATGGATGAGAAGCTAGTTTGCGTGATGGATTGGGCTACATTCATAACCTTTTGTAGTTTCTTGTGGTCTTGGGCACAGCAGGAACCATACAACCAGAAAGAAAGCTTTCTATGGTGCATCTGTAAAAGTTGGTGAAAGTTGTAGCTGACATGCCAAATTTCTTTAGTCTTCTGAGAAAGTAAGAGGCATTAGTGGGCTTTCTTAACTACACTGTTGGCATGGGGGGACCAGGACAGGTTGTTGGAAATCTAGACATCTAAAAACATGAAGCTGTTGATGCTTTCTACTTCTTCCCCTAAGAGCATCTGCACAAAAGAGTGAAAGACAAACTGAAAACAGATGTCGAAAGGTTCTACACAGAGTGCCCAATATGGTGAATGAATTTTTAGAATTGGTTAAGAATTCACTGGGTGCTACGATGTAGGAATGTGGTGGTTTGTTCCAGCTGGTTGAATCACGAGGGGCTGAATAGTGTTTCGCACTTTTATCCACCTTATGAACTTTACGGCATTTAGAGTGAGGTGGAGAGTCGTACAGATATAATTCCTTTTCAAAGTACTGGATTTACGATTAAAATTAAAAAAGCGTTTGCGGATGACTTAATGTCTTTGTATTTATTCTCTGGACTTTATAAATGTAATACTGTATTTGGCCACATTTTCCCTTCAAAAGTTGATTTGGGGTTTTGGTTGTTATTCAAAAACAAGGTTTCAAGCAGCTGAAAGTGGTGTGCAAGCTCGTTACTTGTGAGTTACTTGGCGAGAAAGTCAAGGAGGAATAAAATTCCAACCCTGACCTGGAAGCAGCCTGTTACATGCACCGATGATTCAAATATTCAACATTGGGGTCCAGTCACAGGTTGCAAAGGTAGAGAAAGCATGAGTAATAGGGCATACCAGCTTAAATTCTTTGAGAACCACATCCAAAATGACAATAAATCAAGGGCAATCAAGGCAGAGAGAGACAATGTGTGGTTCCATTTAACTATTTGTACAAGGACAACATATAGTCAGAGGTTTACTTGTTCCATACAGATGTTAAAAAGTTTCCATTGTATCAATCTAAGTATTGTAATCTAACAAAGGGGGTCACTTAGCAACAGTTGAACATACAGGGAAATTCAATACGTCTCAGTTACTACATTCTTTCAAAACACATTCCTGATCTCTTAAGCAGAAGTTATCTTTGCCAAGTCATCTTTCTTAATTTAAAACAGATAAAGTATTTTCTAATTCTGAAAATGGACTTGTTATGTATGAGACAGAAATTAATCCAGCGTCACTCCAAAAGAACGTTTCTTTCAATTGGCCGGAACATGCTGCCAAAGTAACGGTGAGGGGTTTAATGGCGCTTGTCGTTAATAACTTGTAAACCATTCAGTAACTCGCAGCAAGGAGGAGAAACCCTGTGAACTGCAAATCACCACAAATTGCTGAATGAGTTCTGATGTTTTGCCATTAGCCTCACGAGAACGGCACTTCATCCTCCAACTCCCTGAGACCTTCAAGAAATTGCAGCATTTGCATCTTAATTAACAATTTTCCCAGGGTGAAAGAGTTAATTCTCAGGGGCATAGGTTTAAGGTGCAAGAGGCAAGGTTTAAAGAAGATGTTTGAGGCAAGTTTTTTTTTACATAGAGGTTGGTGGGTGTCAGGAACTCGTTGCCAGGGGAGGTAGTGGAAGCAGATACGATAGTGACTTTTAAGGGCATCTGGACAAATACATGAATAGGAGGGACTAGAGGGATATGGTCCCTGGAAAGATTGGGGGTTTTAGTTCAGTCAGGCAGCATGCTTGGTGCAGACTTGGAGGGCTGAAGGGCCTGTTCCTGTGCTGTAACTTTCTTTGTTCTTTGTTCCTAATTACTTTCTGCCTCATAAAGCAAACAACCAAAACTGTTCAGTGTCTTTCCCACAGGTAGTAAATTGTTCTTACAGACTGCAATTAAAAATAAGCTTATTTTTCTTCTCTCTCCTCATCCAATCTTTCTGCCCCTCTTGTTATTTCTTTCACTACTTGATTTGAATCCAATTCACCCGATTTCCTTTCTTGGGGCAGCACTGCTGCCTCACAGCATGAGAGACCTTGGTTCAATTCCCAGCTTGGATCACTGTCTGTGTGGAGTCTGCATGGGTTTCCTCTGGGTGCTCCGGTTTCTTCTCAAAATCATAAAGATGTGCTGGTTGGGTGCACTGGCCATGCTAAATTCTCCCTCAGTATACCCGAACAAGCACCAGAGTGTGGCGATGAGGGGATTTTCACAGTAACTTCACTGCAGTGTTAATATAAGCTTATTTGTGACACTAGTAAATCAACTTTAAAATTTTACACTTAGGTTATTACTTTCTTTCTCAATCCTTAAATCTCATTGATTCAGGGGACGTAGTCTGCTGGTCCCTTTGTTCACTAAGTTTCCAGGTGTCCCATAGTCCTCACTGTACATTATCAGCTCACACCTCCAGCAAGTTAAGGTGCAAAAAACATTTGAGAGAATAAGTCTAACTAAAGGTGCAAGTCACAAGATGCCCTGATAGTTTTGGTCATAATTTTAAAAGTTTTCTTTTGAATAAGCAGAATTCACTCAAATGAAACAATTGTGAATAATTAAAATCTGAAAATACTTTTTGTTTTTTCTGCCTTCTCAAAAAAATTAAGCAATGCTTTTATTTTCAACACAATCAGCTGGTTAAGTCCTGACACATTACGGGCTGCAGATGAGGTGGAGAAAGAGGGCGCATGGGAAAGTGAGGATTACAGATTTTCTTCATCTCCATATGATGCTGAATAGTTTGAGCTTGTGTTGAGTAACTGCTATAATTATGCTGATTGCAATTTACATGACTTTTTTCTTTTAGTGTACACCATCCACCGGAATTTTTCTATGCCACGTTAAAAGTACTAACTTCCTGGCCCCGAGCAGATTAACCGGCTGAGTTTCTCCCTCATATCACAATTCTGTTTGAACGAGAGTACAGGGCACAGTCTAGTCAGAATTCTGTGAGATATTGATTCAGGTTTTCATAGACTCTCATAGCACGGGAGGTTGTCATTCGGCCCATTGTGTCCATGCCATCTCTTTGGAACAGCAATCCAATTTGCCCCAATCCCATGCTCTTTCCCCACAGCCCTGCAAAATGTTCCACTTTAATTAAATGTTCCACTATTCAATTCCCTTTTGAAAGTAATTATTCAATCTGCTTCCAACTTCCTTTCTGACAATGATTCCAGATCACAGCAACCTACTGCATTAAAAAAAAACCCTCCTTCATTCCCTTAGTTCCTCTACGATCTCCAAGATGCACTGCAGCAACTCACCAAAGATCCTTAGATAGTACCTTTCAAACCCGCGGCCACTTCCATCTAGAAAGGCAAAAGCAATAGATACATGGGAACACCACCACCTGCAAGTTCCCTTCCAAGCTACTCACCATCCTGACTAGGAAATAGATTGCCGTTCCTTCACAGTCACTGGGTCAAAATCCTGGAATTCCCTCCCTAACCGCATTGTGGATCAACCCACAGCATGTGGACTGCAGCGATTCAAGAAGGCAGCTCACCACCACCTTCTCAATGGCAACTAGGGATAGACAATAAATGCTGGCCAGGCAGCAAAGCCTATGTCCCACAAATGAATTTAAAAAAAATTATTTTGATAATCACCTTAAGCTCTCTGGTTACCAATTCTTCTGCCACTTGTACCTGTTCCTCCATCCTTATTCCATCAAAAATATCCATGATTTTGACACCTCTATTTAATCCCCCTTCGAAGTTCTTGCTTCTAGGGACCAATTCCTGTCTAGAGTCACCATGTATCTGAAAGTCTGCATTTTTGGGAGTGTTCCAAGGAACCTCTTCTGCACTCTCTTCTAAGGACTTCACATCTGCTTTGCCTTGCATGTGTTTGTAACATTGATACCCCTTCTGTACAACTAGGTAATCATATTTATGTGTATAGGTTTAAGAAAAGCCCTAGACAGCATGATTTTAATCGCTTTACCAATGTCTTCCATCTTTGTTTTGCAAAATGCTTACGCCAGCGTCTGTGGAGCGTAGCACAATGAGGTTGCATCCAGTGATCCTGCTTTTGTTGATGTAGCAACATTTGTAAAACGCCCTCCAGCCAAGACCACTGCACCAGCTGAATTTACACAATCTGCAACATGACTCCAGCTTCTGTGGTTCGTCTTGCTCCATATTAAGCTTTATGTAGAGCAAACCATTCATAAAACATTTTCTTAACTCTTAACTATGAATTCTTATAGAAAATATCTGTAATACTTAGAGGATTTCAATGATCAGCCAGTGCATTGTTTTTACTTATCTGGTATAAATGTAGTTTGAGGAATTTTGCAGCTTTTATACACTTCTCACAATTTTAAGGAGTTAGGTTTGGAATTTTATCCTAATTTACTTGATACCTTATTGAGTAAACATGCAGGACTATGGGGAAAGTACATGGGGAGTGAGATCAATTGGATACGTCCATCAAAGTGCTGAACAAACTTGATGGGCCAAAAGGCCATCTTCTACACTGTATGATTCTGTCAACATGAAATCCAATGTTTTGTATAGTCATCAAGATAAAAGATAGTAGTACTGTGTAATAAATCCATTCTGTACATTTTTTCCCACATTCAGTGACAGCAGATAACATCTTTCTACCATGTACAACATTGGTTAGACATAAGGCTTTTTCAACAATAGGGGAGGACACCCTCAGTGTGCAGTGAAATTGTAAGACAAAGCAACTGTACAATCTTATTTACAATTTACACCCAATAGCCCACAAAGAAATATTGCCTGGTCTAATTGCTAGCTCAGAAAAGCGTACATTGTTTTTACATCCTCATTTTGGATTGGGATCATTAGGGTTATAGAGCGATCGAGGTTTACAGCATGGAAACAGGCCTTTCGACCCAACTTGTCCATGCTGCTCTTTTTTTTAAACCCCTAAACTAATCCCAATTGCCCGCATTTGGCCCATATCCCTCTATACCCACCTTATCCATGTAACTATCTAAATCCTTTTAAAAAGACAAAATTGCACTCACCTTGGCTACTACCTCTGGTAGCTTCTGCCCCTCTGAACACTTCTGTATCTCTCCCCTCTCACCTTAAACCTATGTCTTCTAGTTTTAGACTCCCCTACTTTTGGAAAAAGATATTGACTACCTAGCTGATCTGTGCCCCTCATTATTTTATAGATCTCTATAAGATCACCCCTCAGCTCCTGTGAAAAAAGTCCCAGTTTATCCAGCTTCTCCTTATAACTCAAACCATCAAGCCCTGGTAGCATTCTACTAAATTTTTTCTGCACTCTTTCTCGTTTAATAATATCTTTTTTATAATAGGGTAACCAGAACTGAACACACTATTCCAAGTGTGGCCTGACCAATGTCTTGTAAACTTCAACAAGATGTCCCAACTCCTGTATTCTTTGTTCTGACTGCTGAAACCAAGCATGTCGAATGCCTTCTTCACCACTCTCTGTCCACCTGTGACTCCACTTTCCAGGATATATGAACACGTATCCCTAGATCTCTTTGTTCTGTCACTCTCCCCAGTGCCCTGCCATTAACTGAATAAGTCCTGCCCTGGTTCAATCTACCAAAATGCATCACCTCTCATTTGTCTAAGTTAAACTTCATCTGCCATTCGTCAGCCCACTGGCCCAATTGGTCAAGACCTCGTTGCAATCCAGGATAACCTTCTTCACTGTCCACTATTCTGAGAGTTTCTCAATGTGCTTATCAATTCACTTCCTGATGATGGATCTTTTTGTGCTTTGTGTGTGGGCAAACTTGAAAATGATTAAAATAGCCCAAGCTCAGTTCATGGAGGACTCTTTACAACAAGAGCATAGCATCATCGCTTCTAGGGGACCAATTCCTGTTTAACTTCACGATGTAACTGAAAGCCCACATCCTTGGGAGCGTTCCAGGGAATCTCCTTTGCACCTTTTTCTAAATGCTTTACATCTGTTTTGCCTTTCATGCTGTGGTTCCCTTTACATAGCATTTTTATCTTCCTTCTCACATAGGACGTAAGTGTCATAAGAACATAAGAAATAGGAGCAGGAGTAGGCCATCTAGCCCTTCGAGCCTGCCCCGCCATTCAATAAGATCATGGCTGATCTGAAGTGGATCAGTTCCACTTTCCCGCTTTCTCCCCATAATCCTTAATTCCCCTATCAAAAACCTATCTACCCGTGATCTAAATATATTTAGCGAGGTAGCCTCCAGAATTCCAGAGATACACCACCCTATGAGTGAAGAAGTCCCTCCTCAACTCTGATCTAAACTGTCCCCCCCTTATCTTGAGGCTGTGTCCTCTAGTCCTGCTATCCTTTCTAAGTGGGAAGAATCTCTCTACCTCTACCCTATCCATCCCCTTCATTATCTTATATGTCTCTATAAGATCCCCCCTCATCCTTCTAAACTCCAACAAGCACAGACCTAGTCTATTTAGTCTCTCTTCATAGGCCAACCCCCTCATCTCTGGTATCAGCCTAGTGTACTTCCTCTGCACTCCCTCCAAGGTCAATATATCCTTCCGCAAGTGCGGCGATCAAAGCTGCACATAGTACTCCAGCTGCGGCCTCACCTGTACCTTGTACAGTTGCAGCAAGACCTCCTTACTTCTATATTCTATCCCCCTCGCTATAAAGGCCAACATTCCATTTGCCTTCTTGATCACCTGCTGTACCTACAGACTGGGTTTTTGCGACTCATGCACAAGGACCCCCAGGTCCCTCTGCACCGTAGCATGCTGCAGCTTTTCGCCTTTTAAATAATAATCCCTCCTACTATTATTTCTGCCAAAGTGGATAACCTTACACTTGCTAACATTATACATTATACTCCATCTGCCAAATGTCGCTGGCAAAGCCATCATATGTTGTCGATCCCTAATTGCCCGAGAACTGAACATTTCAGAGGGCATTTAAGAGTCAACCACATTAAGTCTCCTGTGGGTCAGACCAGGCAAGGACAGCAGATTTCCATCCTAAAGGACATTAATGAACCTTGGGTTTTTATTATGACAATTAACAATGATTTAATGGTCACCATTACCGAGAATAGATTTATTAATTGGATTTAAATTCCTCCAACTGCCATAGTGAGATTTGAACCCACTTTTATCAAAGTAAAGCATCCCAAGATGTTAGTAGACAATATTCAAATATACAACTCTAAGCCTTATATTGAGACGTGAAGACAGAGTTTAGTGCTCCAGCACCTGAAGAGGAACAAAGGAGAGGCGATGGCCCAGTGGTATTGTAGTCAGACTATTAATCCAGAAACTCAGCTAATGTTCTGGGGACCTGGGTTCAAATCCCACCACGGCAGATGGTGGTAGGATTAGATTCAATTTTTTAAAAATCTGGAATTATGAATTTGATGACCATGAAACCATTGTTGATCATCGGAAAAACCCATCTGATTCACCGATGTCCTTTAGGGAAGAAAACCTACCGTTCTTACCTGGTCTGGCACACATGTGACTCCAGAGCCACAGCAATGTGATTGACTTTCAACTGCCCTCGGGCAACCAGGAATGGGCAATAAATGCTGGCCAGCCAGCGATGCCCACATCCCACGAATTAAGAGAAAAAAACAAAAAAACAAATGAAGATACATTGAGCTCTTGAATATTTGCAGGGATGGAGGACATAACAGTGTTAGGGGCAAAGACATTGAGAGATTTGAACAAAAGAATAAACATTTTAATTTGAGGCACTATAGAATCAGGAGCCAATCTATGTTGGCGAGAACAGGAGTGATGGGTGAACTTGATGCGAGTTCAGATAGAATTTTGCATTGTATCTGTCCAACACCAGGTTTTCATCCCATTAAAATCTGGCCTTGGATGTCAACTCAAGTCCAAGGACACAAAACCCTGGTTTTCATTAAAAAATCTATTGCAGCATTTTCTAAAATAAGCTCAACGCAACTTATTTATCCACGTCAATTTCACATAATTAAAAAAAGAATCGTCATTCCATTTCGGCTCCAAAATTGCAAGAACAGTGTTCTTGTACATCACTTCATGAACCGACATCCCTCGCTACTCACACCCCGTAGGCAACCATCGTAAGAATCTAGGCTCACCTCTGTTCTTCTGTAACTTCTGGATTATTATTAAGAACAATTCTCCACAGATCAGACGCAATGAGTTCCTTCTGATCATTAGTCAAGGTAACATTCGGAAGCTGCAGTTCACATGCTTTGCTCTCAGACAGGCTAAATTCACGATAATCCACAAATACTTGTTGTAGCTCATCCCAATACTGCAGGCTGCATGGTACCTGTTATAAATGGAGAGTAATTAATCATCAAAGAATTAAACTTTACAAAATGGACCTACTCTGGGCTGCAACCAGGTCTGCTGCCTGTGTGCGACTGACCCTTGGAGATGGTGGAAGAGTTCAGCAGTAGTACACTCACTTGAGCAAGGTGGAATAGCTTGGCCAATAATCATTTATTTATTTAGCAATGCAAATCCCTGAAGCCAAGCAATAACTTCCTCATTTGCTGAGTTTAAGATGATTAGGCCACCCCTTAATCTGTGGAGGGGACCCTCCATGGCAATGTGTTACATTGTTTGTGTCTTGCCACAATGCATGAGGGGGTTTGTACTGAGACCCCAGAGGTGGTGGTCCTGAACCTGTTTAACAAGGAAAACTGTGCCTTGTCAATTCGCCGTGGCAATTCAGAGCCACTTCACTAGTTATGACTTCCCATGGTTCCCACTCCTTGATCCAGAGGGTGTCTGCTGGGAGATTTTGCTCAGGAAGGGTTGCTGTATCTCGGGCACCGTGATGCAAAGTGGGCAGTAGGTTGGTTGAACAGGTCACCAAGTAGTAATCAAGGTGCAGCACAGATGCTTTTAATCAGTTTGTGGGTTTTCATTAGTTGGCATGAGAGGCGATGGAATGTGTTTGCCAATGATGTGACTACACCAATCAACAAAGATCACAAGATACAGACTTTGAGCATCATTGACTGAGAAGAAACATTGAGAGATCTATTCCCCTCCTTGGAAATGATCCCAACTTCCAAAACTGAAGTCAGGATGAAGAAGAAAACAGGGTAAAAAGAATTTATATATAAAGGTTAATTTATAGAAAGCATCACTATGATCAAATAAGCATTTGAGAGATCCAGACTTGTACCTAAGGCAGAAAAGATTAAAACTGTACGTTGATAGGCTGAGATGAAGCCAGGTGGTAGCATGACAGTGGTTTGGACTGAATGGCCTGTTTTTCTGCAGTGAATTCTATGGCTCCCACTTCCTACCCTGCCTCACCCCAGTGGACAGTGGTGGGGGCCATGTTAAATTGAGTAGGTAATCCAACTTAACTGCCTGCTCTTGCCCCCAGTTCAATCTTGACTAGGAGGGCCACCGGTGGTCTTTCACCAATGAATGCCTACTTCAGGACCTCATTGCACCACCACCAGGATTTAGCTTGCAGCAGGAGAGTCCCACACCAAGTGCCCAGTCTGGCAGGTTTTCTTGCATGAGCTGCGTGGATGGAAAGAATCTCCTTCTGGGCCCAAAGGGTGACAACCCCCAGATATTCCCCACCCCCACAATGGCCTCTCAAATCTCCCATTCTCCCCAAACACACCATTCCAATCCAGCACCTCATACCTCCTCCTGGCCCAAAGTACTGCACTGCTGTTTCTGATTGGCCAACTGTTTTCTGAGGCGGGACTTGGTATCTGTGAGGGGCAGAGGTTCTGCATTCAGCACATTAACAGCCATTTTACTGGCTCCTCAGTGGTTGCCATGCAGTTCTCTTCATTAGGGCATGCTCCCACCACCCTGACTTTTAGGCGGGGTGGGGTCTGCATGTCCCATTAAATCCAGCGCTATATAATTCTGACAGACCAATTAGATTGCATCAGAGAAAGACGACAAAATGATGTAAAACATGCAATATCTGATTAGTTATTTGGCACCCATCTGTTACACACCCCTCTGTTGCACACTCCTATAACACACCCCACTTTAGCCTGGCCTATTAGTGTCCGCTGCATATCTCCTCTGTCATACACCCCATCTGCTGCGTTTGCTTCCCATTACATACATATATTCTCTGTTATACACCCCGCCTGCTATAAATATATATGTAATATACGCCTGCTCATTACAATCCCGCACACTATACTCCATCTATTTTGTGCCCCCTCAGTTTGCACCTCTCCCAACATGCTGATATTCCTCGTCCAGTGAAAATTGTACTGGGTGTATAACGGGCATTTGACGCAACATCATCCAGGTTTCCGCCAGTTCCAAAATGGAAAATAACTCCCCAGGCATCTAAGATTTATATCGAACTGTATTTTGAATGTATATTTCAGTCCTGTGGGCTTAGCATTACAGCAATAAAACGTGTCCTGACACTGCAGCAGATTTATGGCTCCAATATTAGTGTCTGATTCAACACAGCAGTGTTTGATCTAAAAACACGAGAAACTAGTCAGACCACGGAGACCGTTATTTCTCCAGGGCTGACAGCCAGTCATGAGCTAAAAGATTGATTTAAAGGTTTCATTGGCTACATGCAACTAAACAAAGCTTCCTCCAGTTGCATGAGAGAAATTCTTGTAAATTGAGACAAGTTGCTCGGCTTTCAAAAGTGCCATATTGCGGTAAAAATCATCCCAGCAGATATGTTGCATCAACAAAAAAAAAAGTTGTATTTATGTAGCGTCTTTCACAACTTCAGGACATCACAAATGAAGCATTTTGATGTGTGGTCATAGTAATGTAGGAAGTGCGGCTCTCAATTTGCTCACAGCAAGCTCCGAAGAACAGAAATGGGCTGGTGATCTTATCTTTTTCAAGTTAATTGAGGGATAAATATTTGCAAAAGGCACTATGGAGAACTAACTTTTTCTTTTTTGATACAGACCACGGTTCTTTTATGTCACCGCAGAGAGTGACTACACTCCAAGGCTTTGGATTGGCAACACATGAAGTGGCATTTGCAAAGGTGCAGTATTCAATCTTTGAAGTGGGACTTGCTCCCACAATCTTTTGAGTCAGAGACACGTGCTGTCAGGTGAGCTTTGACTGACACTTAAAGATGCTCCTGAAACTGCACTGAAATCTGTCTGAACTGGAGGTTTCAGTGACTTACTTCTACATACATCTCAGATGAGTTTCTATTTATTTATTTTATTTAGTAGTGTCACAAGTAAGCTTACATTAACATTGCGTTGGTCATGGTAAATTCGCCCTCAGTGTACCCAAACAGATGCTGAGGTGTGCAAAGAACAAAGAAAAACAAATTACAGCACAGGAACAGGCCCTTTAGTCCTCCAAGCCTGCAACAACCATATTGCCCAACTGAACTAAAACCCCCTGCCATTCAGGGGACCATTTCTCTCTATTCCCATCCTATTGATGTATTTGTCCAGATACGTGCCTTAAAAATCGCTATTGTATCTGCTGCTTCCACTACCTCCCCCGCAGTGAGTTCCAGGCACCCACCACCCTCTGTGTAAAAAGCTTGCCTCATACATCTCCTTTAAATCTTGCCCCTTGCACCTTAAATTTATGTTCTCTAGTAATTAACTCTTCCACCCTGGGAAAAAGCTTCTGACTATCCACTCTGTCCATGCCCCTCATAATCTTGTGGACCTCTATCACCCCTCAACCTCCGTCGTCTCAGTGAGAACAAACCAAATTTCTCCAACCTCTCCTCATAGCTAATGCCCTCCATACCAGGCAACATCCTGATAAATCTTTTCTGTACCCTCTCCAAAGCCTCCACATCCTTCTGGTTGTGTGGCGACTAGAACTGAACGCTACATTTCAAGTGTGGCCTAACTAAAGTTCTATAAAGCTGCAACATGACTTGCAAAACTCAATGCCCCGGCTGATGAAGGAAAGCATGCCATATGTCTTCTTGACCGCCTTCACCTTCAGTGACCTGCGTACCTGTAACCCAGATTCCTCTGTCTATCAATACTCTTAAGGGTTCTGCCATTTACTGTATATTTTCTATCTTTATTCTACCTTCTGAAATGCATTACTTCGAATTTGTCCAGATTAAACTCCATCTGCCATCTCTCTGCCCAAGTCTCCAACCAATCTATATCCTGCTGTATCCTATGACAGTGCTCAAATCTGCAAATCCACCAACCTTTATGTCGTCCCTAAACTTACTAATCAAACCCGTTACATTTTCCTCCAAATCCTTCACATATTCTACAAACAATAAAGGTCCCAGCACTGATCCCTGAGGAACACCACTTGTCACAGCCTTCCATTCAGAAACACAGTGATACCTAGGGGATTGTCGTAGTAACTTAATTGCAGTGTTAATGTAAGCCTACTTATGACAATAATAAATAAACTTTCAAACTTTATCTCAGCCCATTTCTTCCCTACCTATCCCTCAAAACAAGATGAAGTCACTAAAACTGTTTCAGCCCTCAACAGAACCCAAACTTCCCCATTTTCCTCACTTTCACAATACACATCTTTGTTTATAAAACTCATTTCAGGGCCAGAAAATGATGTTGCCAACTAACTGCAAGCAGTTGCATCAGCCATCAGGTTCTTCTTTTGATTTCTATAGCCTTTACTTCAAGGGCATTTCAAAGTATTTGTCATGCTCCCTTTTACAGTGTAGACAATTTAGGAGCAAACATAACTTGGGATGGAGAAGCAGCATTTCAGAACGGAGAAGGAGGGTTTTTGTCCCCTCGTGTCTATGATGGCTCTTATAAAGAGCCATCCAAATTAGTTCCAGTCTCCCTGAACTTTCCCCAATAAGCCACACAAAAAATTTCCTTTCCTTTCAACCTGTAGCACACTTAAGCTGAGATGTTTCACAGAAGTGACTTTTCCTTTGAGTATAGGAGACTTTGGGGTGATCTTATAAAGGTCCATAAAATGAAGTGTATAGGTCAGCTAGATAGTCAACATCTTTTTCCAAAGGTGAGGGAGACTAAAACTAGAGGGCATAGGTTTAAGGTGAGAGGGGAGAGATACAAAAGGGTCCAGAGGGGCAATGGTTTCACACAGAGGGTGGTGAGTGTTTGGAACAAGCTGCTGGGGTAGTAGAGGCAGGTACAATTTTGTCTTTTAAAAAGCATTTGGACAGTTACATGGGTAAGATGGGTATAGAGGGATATGGGCCAGACACAGGCAATTGGGACTAGCTTAGTGGTTAAAAAAAGGTGGCACGGACGAGTTGGGCCGAAGGGCCTGTTCCCATGCTGTAAACCTCTATGACTCTAAGAGAGCAATGCAATTATTTTGTTGGAGAGAACAGGCTTACAGCGATTCAGCAAAGCAGTAGGGAAAGCTCTGAACGGTCCTCGGACTGAATTATTCGACTAGATGCAAATATCAATTTTTGTGCGAATGGACAGGAATCCACATGGCTGAGGTGCAGGAACTCAGGATTTAAAAAATGTAAATGCAATCCACTCTTGGGAAACAAGGAAGCTGTGCTCCACAGGAAAAACCTTGCCCAGAGTTGCAGTATTGACTTTTGGAAAGAAGGCACAGCTGCAACATTTTCACCTGTGTCGCCCCACAAGTATTGTGGAATACTGCAATGCATCACAATTCTCTTCCTGTCCGGAAAGGCAGGCGTGTATAAACACTGCACTCAACTCAACATTTATTTTCCCTTTGGTATTGGGAAATGGTAATTTTAGAGCCCTGGGAAATTTGCACTAAATTTCTAAGGAAATGTGAAAAAAAAATCTGCTTTCAAAAAAAATGCTAACATCCAGGCTCTGGTCTATCAGCCCCCACCAACAACAAAAAGACTTTCTGTGGGAATGACTAGCACAAAATCTATACCAAAGTAAACTGCATCCTCCCATTTACCTTCTTAGCCCAGGGAAAACACTGTAAAATAAATGAAACAGCAAATGGTTATATTGATCCTTTCTCGCAAAGAAGGGATAAGGAAAACTCACCTTTAAATAGCAATATTCATCACCACCGGACATCTCAATGCACCTAACAGTCCATGAAGGACTTCCAAAGAGTGGTCATGTGTAGGAAACATGGTGGCCAACATACACACAGAAAACTTCATAGAATTGAATCATAGAATCCCTACAGAGTAGAAGGAGGCTATTCGGCCCATTGAGCCTGTACTGACAACAATCCCACCCAGGCCCTATGTCCTTCAACCCTCATATTTACCCTGCTAATCCCCCTGACACTAAGAGGGACTAAGGGACCACTAAGGGATAATTTAACATGCAGAATCATAGAATTATTAAACCCTACAGTGCAGGAGGCCATTCAGTCCATTGCGTCTGCACTGAAAACAATTCCACCCATGCTCTATCCCCGCAACCTCACATATTCACTCTGCTAATCCCTCTAACCTACGCATCCCAGGACACTAAAGGTCAATTTAGCATGGCCAATGCACCTAGCCTGCACATCTTTGGACTATGGGAGAAAACTGGGGCACCCATTGGAAACCCATGCAGACATGGGAGAACATGCAAACTCCACACAGTGACCCGAGGCCGGAATTGAACCCTGGCGCTGTGAGGCAGCAGTGCTAACCACTGTGCTACCATGCCAGCCCTTGTCGACAAAGTTCGACAAACATCGGCGATGTGATAATGACCAGATATTTTTGAGATGTTGACTGAGGGATAAACATTGATCGGGACACTGGGAGAACTTTCCTCTGCTCTTCTTTAGAGCTGTGTGACAGGATCTTTCATCTGAGCAGGCAGATGACAACTTGGTTTAAGGTCTTATCAAAAAGATGGCTTCTCTGACAGTGCAGCCCCCCCACCCCACCCCACCCCGCACCCAACTGGGCCAGAGTTGGCCAATTTCAAACAAACTAATGGGCCATGCAAATTTGTGAGATTTATGAAGTATCACAAGCAACACTAGTGTTTGTAAAACGTTTGCAAAAGAAAAACATATTTTAATGATCCTGTTAGTGGCAAATTAAAGATTGTGTAAATGCAACTGTAATGACTTCAATCAGGTCATTGAGGTTGGCCTGTTGGAATATGAATTTCTTGATTAAGGAGTCAATTGATGGGCCAATCAGGGAGTCTTTTCCTTGTATTTAACTGGGAGTGTCAGTTCCTCTGGCACGCCCGAAGGTAGACTGCTGACTGATAACATTCTGTATACTGTTGTTGGAAATGTAAAGAAAGGGGTTTTGGTGAAGGAACTTCTGCCTCCGAAGACTTATTACAGCAACCCGTTAAGAAAATTCACTTGTCACTGAAAAATGAACGATATAATTTAAATAAAAGCCAAACAGAGAGGATGGTGGAAAATTGAAATAAAACAAAGTGCTGGAAATACTCAGCAAGTTTGGCATTGGCTGTAGAGATTGAAACTGAGTTAAAGTTTTGAGTCGAATACGACCCTTCTTCAGAAATGTGAATTAAAACAGACCTGAAGGACATCTCCAAGATCCGCTGTGCTGATGTCTGGGTCTTCAGTCGTGTTAAAAGGAACTGGATTGATTCGAACAAGAGTGAGGACACGAGGCTCCGGGTACCTCCACATCATCATCCCTGGACGCTCATCAGTTTCATTATAAAACACCACTTCAAAAACACTTGGCACCTTTTGTACATCTGTAAATGTTGAAGCATAACAGAGACGTCTAACACTGGAACAACTCAAAAATTCACAGTACAAGGCAGACATCACTTAAAGACATGCTATTTGAGTATTGCAAATAACAGTATCTGTCAGCAGAGGGAAGATTTCACATGTAACTTTCCATTGTTGCCCCAACGAACTCTGTACCACCAACTGGCAGAAAGCTGTATAGGCACCAATCTTTTCTCCAATTGAAAGGTGAAATTACCCAAAGGTAGAAGAATGGTTTTCTACTGCTGACTCTATCTTCCTTCCTGCCCATTCAGTCAGGCTGAAATCAACCTCAACGTCCCTACATCCTGTCATGCATTTTGTCCATCACTGCAACCCATTCCATTGACATACACTGGATCCATCTTCAAAGTAAGAAGTCTCACAACATAAGGTTAAAGTCCAACAGGTTTAATTGGTAGCTTTTGGAGCACTGTTCCCACATCAGGTGAGTGAAGAGTTGTGAATGAGAGACAACTCTTCACTCACCTGAAGAAGGAGAAACATTCCAAAAGCTTGTGCTACCAAATAAACCTGTTGGACTTTAACCTGATGTTGTGAGACTTCTTACTGTGCCCACCCCAGTCCAATACCGGCATCTCCGCATCATGGCTTCCATCTTCAAAAGCAGCAGGTTTAACAGTTGACTCTGCAGACATGAATCCCTCCATGGCTTTACCCCACATAAGTGCAACCTTCTCCTGCCTTATGTGTCTCCTCCCGTAACATCATCCCTCCCTCCGCAACACTATTAGTGGCAGAAATTCTAAATGCATTGGCCTTTTCCAAAATTCCTCCCCATCCCTCTGTCCCACTGCTCATTTTCAAAGCATTCACACAACCTATGCTTTTGAATATATTTTTGATCCATTCTCTTAAACTGTGTTCAGCGTCCATTCATTCTCCCCTTTTTGCAATGTGCCTTTAGATGATATCTACATTAAGCTCATTTAATAAATGCACTTTATTCCTTTTTGCAAATAAACTCACCTGGTTCAAATTACCACAGTGGGGCTCAACTAGTTGTGTAGATTGTAATTTTGTGAAGCAAACAAAAATTCAGGGATAAACCTGAAATTGTTGAGTAGAACACAATGTAATGCAACCGAGACATTTCTTCAGCAAATAAAGAGCAATTTGGGTGCCAGACATTGATTCATTAAGGTTCTCATATCGTCAAAACTATATCATCACAATCACTATGTTGTGCAGAAGTCAATGCAAATAGAATAAGAACAAGAGTAGAAGGAACTACAAGACCCAAACCGACAGGGAGCGGGGTGAGACAGTGCGACAGGGAGCGGGGTGAGACAGTGCGACAGGGAGCGGGGTGAGACAGTGCGACAGGGAGCGGGGTGAGACAGTGCGACAGGGAGCGGGGTGAGACAGTGCGACAGGGAGCGGGGTGAGACAGTGCGACAGGGAGCGGGGTGAGACAGTGCGACAGGGAGCGGGGTGAGACAGTGCGACAGGGAGCGGGGTGAGACAGTGCGACAGGGAGCGGGGTGAGACAGTGCGACAGGGAGCGGGGTGAGACAGTGCGACAGGGAGCGGGGTGAGACAGTGCGACAGGGAGCGGGGTGAGACAGTGCGACAGGGAGCGGGGTGAGACAGTGCGACAGGGAGCGGGGTGAGACAGTGCGACAGGGAGCGGGGTGAGACAGTGCGACAGGGAGCGGGGTGAGACAGTCTGTTGGTTCACCATCAACCTACTACATTCAAAAAAAATGTGACTTTAGGAAAAAATTAAGTTAATATAAGAGCAAGCAAATTATAAGTACATCAGATCATTGCAGGTCAAGAGGTACTCATTAAAATGTACAATTTAAATGTACAACGGGAATAGGGAGTATTTTTAATTATAGATGGGCATCTGAAATCTGTTGATTGTCATTCTCGTGCTACGTGGGATCCTCAGGACACTTTGTGTGTGTCGGATATGTCCCCAGCTGCTCCAGCTCCAGCTCCATGTTTCTGCAGTTGAGGGTCAGCAGGGTTGACAGTAGGGTGTCAGAGAGAATGCGTTTCCTGGATTGTACCTTCCAGGAGATGGTGAACCCACATACAGAGAAGGGTCAGGGCAGTTGGTGTGATCTTACCACAGAGTCAGAAGTGACAGGTGTTACAGGATTTCCTTGGGGCCAGCAGTTTAGCTGAGGTGATGGCTTGGAGACAATCCAAAGCAGGCTGAGTAAGGGGATGGGACAGGACAGGGTCTCCATCTCCTAGGACCAGCAATGGGATTTTCCACAGGAGAAGTCTGCAGATCCAGATTTTCCTCCCACGCCCATCTCATAGAATCATAGAGTCATTCGGCCCATCAAGTCTGCTCCGACGACAATCCCACCCAGGCCCTATCCCCATAAACCCACAAATTTACCATTGCTTGTCTCCTTGATGCTGAGAGGCAATTTAGCCTGGCCAAGCCACCTAACCAGCACATCTTCAGACTGTGGGAGGAAACCAGAGCACCCGAAGGGAACCCATGCAGACACAGGGAGAAGGTTCAGACTCCACATAGACAGTGATCCAAGCCGGGAATTGAACCTGGGTCCCTGGCACTATGAGGCAGCAGTGCTAACCACTGTGCCACCATGCCGCCCCTCCATCTAAACCTCCCTCTACATCCTAAACTCCCAAAGAAGAGTCCAGGTGAACAAACCAGACACTAGCAACTGACAGACGACACAATAAAGTGGTGTAAGTGGGACCCACAGAGATGTTCTATCCATGACTTTGGAAGTTAGAAGTCACCCACATTGTTAATTGGCTTTGTTCTATCAGAGGCCTGATTCAAAACTGTACTAAGTGCTGTCCCAGATGAGCCAATGTGTTAACAGGCCTTCACTTAATTTGACCGTGAAAATTCCAGTGGGGTCACACTCTCTGTTCACCAGTGAAGTCCTGCTTTTTCTGATATAGTTACGATGCCTGGACAGAATCTTGGATATTCAGGACCTGGCTACATTCTAATTAATATCATTGCCAGAAAAGTCTGTGAAAAGTTTCCTAATGGTGTCCTGTTAATCCTCTGTTTGCTTAAACAATTAAATAGATTATGTTCTCTGCATCAGCCAAGGGCATCATCGTGGAATGTGCCCACTTCCCATCAAACCTGACAGTCTCACTCTGTCTGCTTTCAAACTGATCGTAAGCAGTCTTTCTTTTCCCTCGGTCTTTGCCAAGTTCAGTGTTTTAAAGCTCCCAAAATGTTTGTGATGAGTCCATGTCTTGGGATTTGTAGGCTGGCCTGTAGTAATCACTCTGTGATAGTGAGGTCAAAAGATATAACGGCTTCCTGAAAATGAGTGAAATAGGGAAGGGGTCTAAATACCTGACGTACTAGCTGCAATCTGAATCACAGCTTGTTTGTTAGCTCTGTGACGTGATAGAGAGTGCCAATATCCAATTAATTCCCGATTTACTGGCCTCATATTTCTATTGCCAAGTTTGTGGTTGAGATGTTGGTTCGAAGGAGGCGCTTTGCTTGTTCCATTTCATCAGCTTTGCTTCTCCCATAAAGAAACCAACACTTATGTCTCATCAGCTGACAACAGGGGTGGTGGCACTCAGCGTACCCGAACAGGCACCGGAGTGTGGCGACTAGGGGATTTTCACAGTAACTTCATTGCAGTGTTAGTGTGAGCCAACTTGTGACACTAACAAATAAACTCTACATTCGGTTGCCACCTCTGTCCTCGGTTACAGAGAAAAGAAACTCGGCTCTGTGAGAATATCAACATTTCCTTTGTATTTCTGGCAATTTATCAACATTGGAAGCCTGGAAATTTTCCTCTTCAGCACACCATTCACTTGTGGAAACATGATGCGGAGAGAACACCTCATGACCCAGTGCTGACCCTGTTTTTGAGGCTAGGCTAACTTCAGTGCTCTGGGCAGGACCCTGGTGCCTTGGCGAGACCCCTTATTGGGAGCTCGTCCATTCTGAGTGCAGGAAACAGCACATGGCCGCAGGATTTTAAACTCTTGTACACAGAGTGACTCGAACATTCGAAAGCAGAGTTGCAAACTTTGACAGAAGTTTATTCTGGGTAATTAAAAACCACAGTTTTCTTGCATAAACACTGAGATGGGCGGCTATGCAGCACCCAAGACTGGCCAGATTTTCCCTAAACGTGCTGAGTCAAATTCAACGATATCATCTGGTCCAGGCTGTGGTTTGAACTCTGCCGAAATGAGGAAGTTGCTGTGAATTTTGTTGACAGGCTGTAGTCTGGAGCGGCTGGATAGCGGTGAAATGTTTGAGGTTTCCCTCCACAGCAGGGGCAGCAGCAGTGCTCCTCCAGGCTCCAGGAGGAAATTTCGGGTCTCCCTTGCCCAAAATGCCATTCCCCTTCCCCTTTCAGGACCATCTCATGAGATGGGAAGACCAGAAGCTGGCATTGAAAAAGATCAGGTGTCCAGCGAGAGGGGCCGGGGAGGACATTCAGAGGCTGGTGATGAGGGCAAACAGAAGTTGGATGGAAGGAGGCATGCAGTTGGAAGGGGAAGGGGATGGGGATGGGGAGGGGGGAGGGGGGGAAGGTGAAAAAAGTGAGAATGGCTGGAGGTGGAAAGTGGAAGGGTAAGCATGTTATCTTGGGTTAGAGACAATGAAGCCCGTCTCTTCCTCCTGGCCGACAACTTATTCTGGAAAGGCATTTGATTTGATTTATTATTTTCACATGTATTAGTATACAGTGAAAAGTGTTATTTGTTGCTCATTATATAAATTAAACATACCATTCATAGAGTACATAGGGAGAAGGATAAGAAAGGGTGCAGAGTATAGTGTTACAGGCACAGAAAGAGTGTAGAGAAAGATCAGCTTAATACATGGTAGATCCATTCAAAAGTCTGATGGCAGCAGGGCAGAAGCTGTTCTTGAGTCGGTTGGTACGTGAGTTTGGTATCTTTTTCCCAACTGAAGAAGATGGAAGAGAGAATGTCCTGAGTGCATGGGATCCTTAATTATGCTGGCTGCTTTGTCGAGGCAGCAGGAAGCCCTTGACCATTTCAACTTTGTCCCCGTTGATGTAGACAAGGGCATGTCCTTGAAGTCGTCTTGAAGTCAATGACATCTCCTTTGTTTTATTGTCATTGAGGGAGAGATTATTGTTGTCGCACCAGTTCATAGAATCCCTACAGTGCAAAAGGAGGCTAGTCGGCCCATCAAGCCTGCACCAACTACATTCCCATCCAGGTCCTTTCCCCATAACCCCACGTATTTACCCTGCTAATCCCTGACACGAAGGGGCAATTTAGTGTGGCCAATCCACCTAAACCGCACATCTTTAGTTCACCGGATTCTCTCACTGGAATTTTACCGGCCCGCCCTCCATGGGAATCAGAATGGGCGAGGGGCAAAGCATGGGAAGGTCCGTTGACCTTGGGCAGGATTTTACCATTTCAGGATGAGTGAGGCTGTAAAATCCCACCCTCTGCTGCTGTCCTGTACTCCTGTAAAATCCCACCCTCTGTTGCTGTCCTGTACTCCTGTATTTTTTTAGACAAGGCTCCTGAAGACAGTGCTCTTATTCTGCAGGATAAAGAATGTGGTAGGATTTGTTATGTTGGGCTGAATCGTAACAAAACATAATCCAATTAGGAGTTACTCTGATGCTTAATTTCTCTTCATGCCATTTTATACCAGGTTTCAAGTTTCCACTTGTAAATCAGACAAAAATGATTATTCCCCTGCCCCGGAGGAGATGAAAAATAACTCTGAGCTGTACCATTTGCTGGAGGCAACACAATTTGTCTGTTTAGCACAACTTTGTGGACTTTTGTGCTGCAGATGTCCTTCCGCATTATCTGCTGGAGATAATGTTTCCTGTGTTCTATGGAATCTTACAGATGTTTGTCCTTTCTAAGAAAGAGATTATCTCGGAACTTTTAATTTATCCAAATTTCTGTTCCTTGGCTCAAGAGACCCACCAGATGTGGTTTAAGATTCTCTTGGATGAAAGAAGCAAACCTCAAGTTTCGCGAAGCTAATATTCGAATATATAAACAGATGCCCTTCCAAAGTTTGTCACTATACACTTGTGTGGAAATTTTCTTGGAAACCCTCAGCTATCATTGATTAACATTAAATTCAGTCGTAAAAGATTTCATCAAATCCTTTGAAATGGAGTAAAAACGAATGTGTACCAAGTTAAACGTGCTCATTTGGATAGTCTTTATTTCTTCAATTAAAATATCAAGATAACATCACAGCTTTTTGCTAGTCAGCCTGATAAATTAACCTGGACAGAATCAGATAGCACAGAAGGCCATTTGTTATTGTTTTTGGTGGTAAATTGAAAATTTTCAACTGATATTGATAGTTTTTGTTAGGCATGGTTGTAAGAGATAGAGAATCTGGTGAACTGCTGTGATGACAATAATCTCTCCTCATTGTCAGCAAAACAAAGGAGATAGTCATCAACTTCAAATAGCGGAGAACATGCCCCTGTCGACATCAATGGGCATGAAGCGGAAATGGTCAAGAGCTTCAAGTTTCTAGGTGTCCCCCAACAACCTGTCGTGGTCACTCCATGCTGACACTAAGGCTAAGGAAATTTGGCATATCAGCTATGACTCTCACCAACTTTTACAGATGCAGGATAGAAAGCATTTTTTCTGGTTGTGTCACAGCTTGGTATGGCTCCTGCTCTGCCTAAGACTGCAAGAAATTACAAAAGGTCGTAAGCAAAGCCCAGTCCATCACTCAAAACAGCCTGTCTACACTTACTGCTGCCTCAGAAAAGCAGCTAGCGTAATCAAGCATGCCATACACCGTGGACATACTCTCTTCCACTTTCTTCTATTGGGAAAAAGATACAAAAATCTGAGGACACTTACTAACTGACTCACGAGCAGCTTCTTCTCTGCTGTCATCAAACTTTTTACCTCTCCCATGCATTCCACCCGCTGCCCACATCTTCATCTGTCACAGCTATCCTCTGATTTCAGCTTCTTTGCTGTTTGGACAGTCACACCTTTTATTCTCTCTATGGACTGCCATTAGCAGCCTTTCCCCTTGTTTTTGAGGCTATGACTCATCTTTAATTCCCTCACCTGCAGTATAAATATCATCCACTTTCTACGCCGTTTAGCTTTGACAAAGGGTCATCTGGACTTGAAACATCAGCTCTTTTCTCGCCTTAACAGATGCTGCTAGACCTGCTGAGATTTCCAACATTTTCTCTTTTGGTTTTGAGTGAACCTACCTCACATTAAGTATATCTTTATCTGCACCTTAGCTATGTCTGTAACACTACATTCTGCACCCTCTCCTTTTCTTCTCTATGACCTTCTCTATGCTTCGTCTATATAGCGCGCAAGAAACGATACTTGTCACTGTAAGCTAATACATGTGACAATAATAATAAATCGAATCAAATCAGAAAGGATTATAGAAACAGAATGTGTAGATGGAGCTCAGATACAGATTACACATGTCTGATTGAATGGAGGGACAGGCTGGAGGAGCTGAATGGCCTGATCATGCCATTTCTTTGAAAGAGTTATCCAATTAGTCCCACTCCCCTGTTCCTACCCCACTGGCTTGCAAGCATATATTCAATTCCCTTTTGAACGTCCTACTGATATTTTAATACAGGGCTATTGGCATCACTTTACTCTGAAGCAGGAAATTAGACAGAACTTACTGGTGACCATCAAAAGCATGGTTAAAGAAGCATAAGCTTTTTTCAGTAGTGCCGTAGAAAGTAATAAGGCAAAGGCACTTCTGAAATGTGCATTGGTGACTGTAATCATTACCTGGAGTAAGAGAGATGGAGAGAAAAGATGAACAGATTGGCCAGCGTAAGGATTTGAAAACAACTTGGAAGACCCTGGTCTCTAGTTGTCTGCTGGATCTCAGATTTTAAAACATTGCAGAAAAGCAAATCCAGGAGGGGATTTGAGATTGAGAACAACAAGTTGCATGCAGCATTGTAGCACAGTGGTTAGCACTGCGCTTCACAGTGCCAGGGACCCGGCTTCAACTTCCAGCTTAGGTCACCGTCTGTGTGGAGTTTGCACGTTCTCCCCGTGTCTGTGTGGGTTTCCTCCAGGTGCCCCAGTTTCCTCCCACATTCTGAAAAACACGCTGGTTAGGTGCATTGACCTGAACAGGCACCGGTTTGTGGCTACTAGGGGAATTTCCCAATAACTTTGTTGCAGTGTGTTAATGTAAGCCTTATTTGTAACTAATAAATAAATTTTAACTTTATTTTTATAGCACCAAACAATAAGGTGTTTCACAGCAGCATCATCAAACAGAGCTCACAAAGAATTATTAAAACAGGTTAAAAGCTCGGTCCAAGAGGTAGGATTCATAGAGATTTAAAGGAAGAGGGAGGCCGAGCAAGAGAAGCAGAGAGGTTTAGGGAGGGACTTCTGGAGCTCCAGGCTCAGATAGCTGAGTACACAACCGTTAATGATGGACCAATGCAGGAATGTTCAGGAGGCCTGATTTTTAACAGGAAACATAATTTATTGGGTACCAGGGCTGCAGGAGGTTACAGGAATAGGGAGGGCAAGAACATTGAGCGACCTGACCAAAAAAAAGGAAAACTTTTAAATGGTGGCATTATCCTCTATTTATACTGAGGAGTCAATGTAAGTCAGGAAGCACTAGGGGCAACAGAGTAACTGGTCCTGATCTTCACAACTGCAGGAAACGTCTGCTCGTCCAGTAATGGATTTTCAACAAGCAGCATGGCCAAAGATTCCAAAAACAATGTGCTTGGGAGTCAACAGAAGTCAGTAAGAGGAGGGGGCAACAGATTATGCAATTATAGAGTTATAGAGGTTTATAGCATGGAAACAGCCCCTTCGGCCCAACCTGTCCACGCTGCCCAGTTTTCACCATTAAGCTATTCCCAATTGACCACGTTTGGTCCATATGCCTCTATACCCACCTTACCCATGTAACTATCTAAACGCTTTTTAAAAGACAAAATTGTACCCACCTCTGGCAGCTTGTTCCAGACACTCACAACCCTCTGAAAAAATTGCCCCTCTGGACTCTTTTGTATGACACCCCTCTCACCTTAAATCTATGCCCTCTAGTTTAGACTCCCCTACCTTTTGGAAAAGGTATTTTCTACCTAACCAATCAATGCCTCTCGTTATTTTATAGACCTCTATAGAATCACCCCTCAGCCTTTTACCCTCCAGAGAAAAAAGGCTGTCTATCCAGCCTCTCCTTATAACTGAAACCTTCAAATCCTAGTGGCATCCTAGTAAATCTCTTCTGCACTCTTTCTAGTTTAATAATATCCTTTCTATAATAGAGTGGACAGAACTGTATACAGTATTCCAAGTGTGGCCTTACCAATATCTTGGTCAACTTCAACAAGATGTCCCAACTCCTGTATCAAATTTTCTAACCAATGAAACCAAGCATGCCGAATGCCATCTTCACCACCCTGTCCACCTGTGACTCCACTTTCAAGGAGTTTTGAACGTGTACTCCTCGGTCTCTTTGTTCCGGAACTCTCCCCAATACCCTAACATTAACTGAGGAAGTCCTATGGAATTCTGTGCAAGAGCAGTGGAGGCTGGGTCATTGAATATTTTGTGTGCCAAGTTGGATCCTTGTGATTCTTGACTGTCATGGATCAAGGGTTATATGAAGTAACAGGAAAGTCGAGTTGAGGTCACTGTTAGATCAGCCATGATCTCATCAAATAGTGGAGCAGGTGTGAGAAGCTGAATGGCCTACTCCTGCTCGTAATCCATGTGCTCATATGAATTGACGTTTATATAAAGTGCAGCTCAAGAGGCCTGTAGGAAAAGCAATGGAGCACATACCTTCAGGTGAGGAAATAGTGGTGGGGCATGTCAAGCTCTACCTGAAGGAGGTGGCTTCGATGACACCCAGGAAAGTAGCATTTAAGTTCAGCTTGTGGTGGAACCCATCATTAGGTAGAACCTGTGTGTGAACCTGCAAAGCTGAGTAGAATTGATGATGAAGGGCAGAATGTTAGACATAATGCCAGCTTTCAATGAGGTAAGGGGGGATAGGTCAGGAGTGTGATGGAATCCTCTCCACTTGCCTGGATGAGTGCAGCTCCCACAACACTCATACTTCTCACTCATCAGCATCCAGGACGAAGCAGATGTTTGATTGGTATCCATCCACCGACTACCTTAAGAATACAATCCCTCCACCAGTGGCACTGTTCACCAAAGCTGAATTGACAGCTGCTTCCAAACCCACAACTTCTATCACCTAGAGGGACAAAGGGTGGCAGATGCATGGGAACACCACTACCTGCAAGTTATCTAAGCCACAGACTATCAAGACTTGGAACTAAATCGCAGTTCCTTCATTGTCGGTGGGTCAAAATCCTGGAACTCATTTCCTATACTGTTGGTGTACCTACTCCACATGGACTCCAGGGGTTCAAGAAGCAGTCTTGCCACAACCACCTTGACAGCAATTAAGGATGGACTATTAAAGATGGCCGAGCCTGTGGCACCCACGTTCCATGAAAATAATTTTAAAAGGTGAGGCTAGATAGTGAGACGGGGATTTATCTGTAGACATATAGTTGGAAACGCCAAGAGTCGCTGGTGGGCAGCATATAAATCAAAAAAAATTACTCCAATGATAGCAAGCCAGGGTGAGCGTAGAGGCAGGAGAGGAAACAACTGGAAGAGATATACTGACTGCATCAGGACAGATAGAAAATGGACCCATATTTTGTTGGTGTGATGGAAATAGACTATGGAGAAGAAGGTGCATGATGTACTGGATAAGATACAAATAGGTCAATGACAAAGAGGAAGACTAACATGATGGTGTTGCTGTGTTATAGGATCTTGTTGAATTTACAGTCCGGTGAATTTGATGGCTTTGAAAAGATTCAAATTACTCATAGTGGACTCACAATTGGGCAGAATGGTGACACAGTGATTAGCACTGCTGCCTCACAGCATCAGAGAACTGGGTTTGATACCCAGCTTGGGTGACTGTCTGTATGGAGTTTGCATATTCTCCCCGTGTCTGCATGGGCTTTCTCCGGGTGCTCTGGTTTCCTTACTAAAACCTGGTGTTGTCAGACTTTTCACTTCCTTCCACAGTCCAAAGATGTGAAGGTTAGGTGGATTGGCCATTCTAAATTACCCCTTAAGTGTTCCAAGCGTGTAGGTTGGGGGATTGGTGGGTTAAATGTGTGGGGTTACAGGGATAGGGTGGGGGATGGGCCTGGTAAGATAAGAGAACCAGTGCAGAGTGAATGGGCCAAATGGCCTCCTTCTGCACTGTAGGGATTCTATGAAATGGGTTTTTGACAGACAATGTGCTCAGAAAATTAGAGCGGAAAGATGGGTTAGAAATGAGCTGGAAAATTTCAACAACTTTGCTTCCAATTTCCATCCAACTCCTGCCTTCAATAGCTCCACTCTCCTTTCCCCACTGTCTTATTGGGGGCAGAATGTCTGTCTGCCTATGCAAAACAGTGCAGATGCTGGAAATATGTCCACTACTTTGTACAAGCACAAAATATCCCACTACTACCTTGCTTTCTGGCCTTTCAGCTTCTTCCTTCTGATCACTCCAGGCCCAGATTTCCCCTCCAGGTGAAACAGCAATTTATTTGTACTTCTTTATTGTCTTCGCTGTTTGAGGTGCTGCCTCCTCCACAAGGGGGAGACCAAACTTAGAACAGATAATTGCTTTGCTGATCATCTCTATTCAGTCCACTACTGTGATTCTGAGTTCTTGGTCAAAGAACAAACAAAAGTACTGATGTGGAGCTGTCGGTGTTGGACTGGGATGGACACAGTAAGAAGTCTCACAACACCAGGTTAAAGTCCAACAGGTTTATTTGGTAGCACGAGCTTTCGGAGCACTGCCCCATCATCAAGTGAGTGAAGTACAGTACAGCACAGGAACAGGCCCTTCAGCCCTCCAAGCCTGTGTCGATCATGGTGCCCTAACAAAACTGAAAAAAAGCTTCTGCCCTTACTCGGACAGTAAGCCTCTTTTCCTTCCCTATTCATGTACCCATCCAGATGTCTCTTAAATGTTGCTATTGTGTCTGCTTCCACCACCCCTTTTGGCAGCACATTCAAGGCACCCACCACTTTCTGCATGAAAAACTTCCCACACACATCTCCCTTAAACTTTCACCCTCTCACCTGTGCCTCCTTGTAATTAACATTTCCACCCTGGGGAAAAAGCCTTTGACTATCCAAGTCATTGAGTAGTTTCGTTAAAACTCATCCCCCGCACATCCCCCTTAAACTTTCCCATCAGAGTCATTGACTTTGGCATGGTTAGCACCGGGTTTGATTCTGGTCTTGGGTCACTGTCTGTGTGGAGTTTGCACATTCTCCACGTGTCTGCATGGGTTGCTCCAGTTTTCTCCTACAATCCAAAGATGTGCGAGTTAGGTTAATTGGCCATGCTAAATTGACCCTAGTGTCAGGGGATTATCAGGTAAATGTGTGGGTATAGGGGGATAAGGCCTAGGTGGAATTGTAATTGGTGCAGACTCGATGGGCCAAATGGCCTCCTTCTGCACTGTAGGGATTCTATGATTCTGTTCTATCTACGATGACTTTTTAATTCTTTGTCCCACTCTGATCTCCCTCTCCTCAATCTCCTATACCGTTTGAATGAAAACTCAATCGTAACCCAAAGACCTTTCAAATAGATCCTTGGATTCAATTTCAGATCATTACCACTGCTTCCATGTTCTCAGACAGCTTTGGCATTGGTAGTACTTCTCCTGTTGCCATTTACACTTCTTCTAGGACCATCTTTCATTTCTTTACCTCTGCCTTGCATCATTATCCGATTTGTCATTCTATCACTCTTGCCTTCTACCCTATTTTCCTTTTGTTTTTTCTCCTTTTCCCCACTTTCTCTGTTTGAAACCCATTGCATGTCTAACATGGATGTAAAAAAATGAGGTTCACTCTCCACAGATGCTGTCTGAGCTGCTGATCATTTGCACCGTTTTTAGTTTTTATTTCAGGTTTCCAGCATCCGCAGGGCTTTTGTATTAAAATAAATAACTTTGCTGTCAGATATATGAGTCCAGGGTGTGCTGGTCAGGAAGGGGGTTTCCGATGGCTATAAAATAGAGTAAAATAAGCAATGTCAGAGGAGAGAAATAAGCAATAGAGCCAGGCGTTAGGGGAAGGAGAGGCAATTTAGCATCAGGATTTGGATTGGCAAGACGTCAAATGACAAACAATAGGAAAAGATTTTCATAACCACCAATCAAACTTTGGTTAATTAACCACTTGGCTAGCAAAGGAAGCAAACATCTGTCAGCATTACAGCTGCAGGAACGTGGTACAGCCGGCTAAAGTGGCTGGACAGTCAGATGGATGTTGTGTAGAGCTGTTGATCAGTCAGATAGACAGTTCACAAGAAGTTGCACGCAATAATGAATCACTAAAGAGTTGCAAAAATATTTATGTGCACTCATAAACATTGGGCAATTTGGTGAAGTCGCAAAGAACCCTAACACTGTCACGGGTCTTTGATTGTGACCATTGCAGAAACTCACGGTTATGAGGAAACAAATCTCTCGTTGTTTGGGAGATTCTTAGATGAGTGTTGCATTTGGCTTTTCGTAGCATCATGATCCAATCTGTAATGCAGATGCTGGAAAAACAGCACACATTCCAGAATAATAAGCTATTATTGTCATGGGTCAGTGCAAATTGAAGTTCAGGAGTTTAAACAAAATAGACTGTGCCTCCAAATAGTTTTTAACAACTCATGCCACCTGTGGATTAGGTTGCACTCAAGAAATAGAAATATCTTTCAGAATCAGAATCAGAAACCCTACAGTGCAGAAAGAGGCCATTCGGCCCATTGAGTCTGCACCAACCACAATCCCACCCAGGCCCTACTCCCATATCCCTAAAAATTTACCCCCTAATCCATCCAACCTATGCATCTCACGACACTACGGGGCAATTTTAGCATGGCCAATCAACCTAAGCCGCATATCTTTGGACTGTGGGAGGAAACCAGAGCACACAGAGGAAACCCATGCAGACAGAAGGAGAATGTGCAAAGTCTACACAGACAACGACCCAAGCCGGGAATCGAACCCAGGCCCCTGGAGCTGTGAAGCAGTGGTGCGAACCACTGTGCTACCTTGCCGCCCCTTTGTACCAGTCATAAGAACATAAGAAATAGGAGCAGGAGCAGGCCATCTAGCCCTTTGAGCCTGCCCCGCCATTCAATAAGATCATGGCTGATCTAAAGTGGATCAATTCCACTTACCTGCTTGCTCCCCATAACCCTTAATTCCCTTGTCTATCAGAAATCTATCTACCCATGACTTAAACAAATTCATGGAGGTAGCCTCCACCACTTCAATGGGCAGAGAATTCCAGAGATTCACACCCTCTGAGAGAAGAAGTTCCTCCTCAACTCTGTTCTAAACTGCACCACCCCCCCACCTTATTTTGAGGCTGTGCCCTCTAGTTCTGGTTTCCTTTCTAAGTGGAAAGAATCTCTCTACCTCTACCCTATCTAGCCCCTTCATTATCTTGTAAGTCTCTAAAATCCCCCCTCAGCCTTCTAAACTCCAACGAGTACAGGCCCAATCTATTCAATCTCTCCTCATAAGCTAACCCCCTCATCTCCAGTATCAGCCTGGTGAACCTTCTCTGTACTCTCTCCAAGGCCAATATATCCTGACTGAAAAATTTCAGGACAGCACAATGTCATTGATAATCGTTAGAAATAAATCTGGAGAAATTTGCAAGGCATCAAATACTGAATCCAACTAATAACAAGTGTGCGCTTTCTACTCAAAAAGCACACCTCTTTTTTTCCCCATGTATTAACCTCTTTCAGAAGACACTGACCAAAAATATTGTGATTTAACTGTGACGTCATAGAGTTGTAGAGATTTACAGTATGGAAACAGGCCCTTCAGCCTAACTTGTGCATGCTGCCCTTTTTTTTTTGAGGCCACTCAGCTAGTCCCTTGCCTGCATTTGGCCCATATCCCTCTATACCATCGTATCCATGTAACTGTCTAAATGCTTTTTAAAAGACAAAATTATACCTGCCTCTAATACTAACTTTGGCAGCTGGTTCCAGACACTCACCACCCTCTGTGTGAAAAAATTGTCCCTTTGGACACTTTTGTATCTCTCCCCTCTCACCTTAAACCTATGCCCTCTAGTTTTAGACTCCCCTATCTTTGGGAAATGATATTGACTATCTAGCTGATCTGTGCCCCTCATTATTTTATAGACCTCTATAAGATCATCCCTCAGGCTTCTACGCTCCAGAAAAAAAAGTCCCAGTCTATCCAGCCTCTCCTTATAACTCAAACCATCAAGTCCCGGTAGCATCGTAGTAAATCTTTTCTGCACTTTTTCTAGTTTAATAATATCCTTTCTACCTGTAGCCATGCGGGAATTGTAATTTTCTTTGTGGTTTGATTGAGCGTAGGTATGCAATCAGAGGGCATTAATGGTTGTCATTTACTGACTGGTATACGTGGGATGACAATTTGCTTTAAATTACTGACCTTGAGAACCAGATGAACAGCCAATGGGCCCTATTTTACCATTGCATCAGGCCCGATAAACATGGTAAAGTTGGGTGTGAGGCCATTAACGCGATCCATATCTGCATCCACGCAGATGGCCACTTTACTAAGACCCGGGATTGGCCATGATCCAATTCGCACCCGAAATGGGCGCAATGGTGATTTAAATGTATTTAAATTGAATTGATGAACCGCCTGCCCAATTTTTTCAGCACTTCTCCCTTTACCACCGTGTTCGCCGATCCAGAATCATGCCGAAATGAACATGCTGAATAAAAGTCTGAATCGGGCGCTCCAGCTGTTGAAGAGACGAGTTCAGTACTTCCAATGGCTCTCTGACTCAGAATGATAGTGTGTGGTGGTGTGTGTCAGGTCAGTCTCTGGAAGGGGGGGGAAGGCAGGATGGAGAGCCAATCGTTGTCTGCTTTGAGGCGGGGGGGGTGGGGGGTGGTGGAGTGAGGCCAATCATTCTCTGGTGAGAAAGGGGGACAATGAGGCCAGATCATTCTCTGGGAGGAGGAGGGTGGCGGAGGGAGTGAGACCACATCATTCTCTGGGGATGGGGGAAGTGGGGACAGGAGCAAAGCCAAATCATTCTCTGGGGGAAGGGAGGCGGGTAAGGTGTATCTCTATTGGGGTGGGGGGAGAGGCCCAATCGGTCACTGTTTGGGGGGGGGGGGGGGGGGGGGGCAGGGGGGCAGATGGATCTCTGGTGGGGGGCAGGGAGGTCCGCTGCCACTCTGCGGGTGATCGTTGGGGGTTAAGGGGGTAAGGGGTCATGATCAGTCTAGGTAGCAGGGGATGGGTGGATAAGGGGGATGTGTGTGGGAGCCATAGCTCCCGCTTTTCATTCTCGAGCCACTTTCTCTGCTTTTTGCAGCATGGGAGCAATCTGACACGGGTGCGCTTTTTCAAATATTTTCCTAACTGCACATGCGCAGTTCAGCGCTACGCCCCGCCCACAGTGCGAATGGGACTCGTGATTTCTTTTCAGGCTATGTGCTAATGGGGGCGCCCGAAAGCAGATCTCCGAGTCGGATCTGAATTGCGCCCAGACTCAGCACTTAGAATGAAAATGGTAAAATCAGGCCCTACGTGAGGTACAGCAATTTTATTCAGTTTAGTGATCTGGAGAGGAAAGATGGTCTTTTCATTGTATTGTGGTAAAATGCTAAGAGGAGAAAGCATTGCATCGTCCTGTTAAAAAGGTGGTGTTTTATTTTCTGTGCTTAGAAAGTTATAAATAAAATGCAGGTGCATATGGGGTCCCAGAATGAAACATTTATACTGAAGGGCCAGGCAGCAGTCTTGCCAAGGTAACAAACAGGCTGTTGAATTTTTTTGAATTCAGCCAATTAGTTTAAATCAGGCATGTGGATACCAACAACCTGTTAGATCTAAATTTGATGGTTTTGGCAACCAGGGACAAAATCTACTACATGGGATGTTGATATGTCACAAGAACAGAAGAACATAAGAAATAGGAGCAGGAGTAGGCCATCTAGCCCTTCGAGCCTGCCCCAACATTCAATAAGATCATGGCTGATCTGTCGTGGCTCAGTTCCACATTTCCGCCCTCTCCCCATAACCCTTAATCCCCTTGCCTATCAAAAACCTATCAACCCGCGTCTTAAAAATATTTAGCGAGGCAGCCTCCACCACTTCAACGGGCAGAGAATTCCAGAGATTCACCACCCTTTGAGTGAAGAAGTTCCTCCTCAACTCCGTTCTAAACCGCCCCCACTTTATCTTGAGGCTGTGCCCTCTAGTCCTACTGTCCTTCCTGAGCGGGAAGAGCCTCTCCACCTCTATCCTATCCATCCCATTCAACATCTTATACATCTCAATGAGATCTCCCCTCATTCTTCTAAACTGTAACGAGTACAAGCCTAGTTTATTCAGCCTCTCCTCATAGCTCAATCCCCTCAACTCCGGAATCAGCCTAGTAAACCTCCTCTGCACTCCCTCCAAGGCCAAAATATCCTTGCGTAAGTGCGGCGACCAAAACTGCACACAGTACTCCAGCTGCGGCCTGCACCTTCCCGCTGCAGCAAGACCTCCCTACTTTTATATTCAATCCCCCTCGCTATGAAGGCCAGCATCCCATTTGCCTTCCTGACCACCTGCTGCACCTGCAGGCTGGGTTTTTGTGACTCATGCACAAGGACCCCGAGGTCCCCCTGCACCGTCGCATGCTGCAGTTTTTCGCCATGCAAGTAATAGTCCTTCCTACCAAAGTGGACAACCTCACATTTGCCAACATTAAATTCCATTTGCCAGTTCCTGACCCATTCGCCCAGCCTATCTAGATCCTTCTGCAGACTCTCCACACCCTCCGCACAATTTGCCGTTCCACCAATCTTGGTGTCATCAGCAAATTTCGACACCATATGCTCGGTTCCCTCCTCCAGATCATCTATATAAATGGTAAATAGCTGAGGCCCCAGCACCGACCCCTGGGACACTCCACTCGTCACCAACCTCCAATACAAATAGCACCCATTGACCCCCACTCTCTGCCTCCTATTTGACAGCCAATCCTCTATCCACGCTAACACCCTACCCCGAACTCCATGCCCCCTAACGTTCTGTAACAACCTCGTGCGGCACCTTATCAAACGCCTTCTGAAAATCAAGAAACACCACATCCACCGGCTCTCCTCTATCCACCGCCCTAGACACATCCTCATAGAACTCCAATAAACTCATCAGACACGACTTCCCCTTAACGTCTGCTCTACCAAACAATTCTCCTCAAGATGCCTCGCTATTTTCTCCTTGATCACGGATTCTAACATTTTTCCTACAACTAACCGGCCTATAATTCCCCGCCTTTTGCCTGGCACCCTTCTTAAACAACGGCGTAACATTAGCCGTTTTCCAATCTTCCGGCACTTCCCCGGAATCCAGCGACATTTGGTAAATAATCACCAAGGCATCCACTATCACCTCTGCCATTTCCTCAGGACCCTTGGATGCATTCCATCCGGTCCTGGGGACTTGTCCACAATCAGTCCCTCCAGTCTGTCGAGCACCGCCTCTTTAGTTACAATAATGTCATTCAGGCCCTCCACTCCTACCATCTTTCCATCGCTAACCCCCGGCAAATTATTCACATCCTCCTCCATGAAGACCGAAACAAAAAAGTTATTCAGGGCCTCAGCCATTTCCTCATTCCCTACCAATAAGTTCCCCTCTTATCCTCTAAGGGTCCAACGTTCACCCTAGCCAGCCTCTTCCTTTTTATATATTTATAAAACTCTTGCTATCCTTTTTTATACTAAGCGCTAGCCCAGCTTCATAGTTTATCCTACCCTTCTTTATCAACTTCTTTGCCATTCTTTGTTGACATTTAAACCTCTCCCAATCCTCTTCTCGCCCACTACTCTTAGCTACTCTAAACGCATCCGCTTTTAATTTAACACTTTCCTTCACCTCCTTCGTTATCCACGGCTGATTATCTCTCCTCCTACGATCCTTTTTAACCATCGGAATAAATTTCTGCTGAGCACCAAGAAAGATCTCCTTAAAGATCCTCCACTGTTCCTCAGCAGATCTACCTTCCAACGCACTCCCCCAATCAACATTCGCCAATTCCTCTCTCATCCTAGATATGTCATCAAAGGTATAAAAGAAGAGGGCAGTGGGAAAATAAGTAGAGAAAGCAACTGCCATTCGCCACAGTAACAGCCTCAAACATGTCTTAAGACAAAGCCTCGTCTCGATAGTGAAGGTACCAAAGAAGACAGAAATTCCAGACAGAGGAATTCTCAGAGAAAGCCTAGAGTATTCTGGAAGATGCCAAACTTGGTTGTAATTTAGAGAGTGACTAAAATTCTTTTTTTGTTGTTGGTAAGTGGGAATTATATTTACCAAAATAGCATTCTGTTAGAATTGTGTTTTATTTGGTTTGTTAACTTGTTCACTGTTAGTTAGATAAATAATTGTTACTTGTTGACTTTAGAGAGAATATCAGGAAGTTATTTTGATTTAACCACTAGAAATTACTGAAGTGCAGATCCTAACATTGCACTCACTTTTACAGATTGTGAGATGAGGTAGTTCTGAGAGTATCCACCTCCACTTCATAACAATGTACATAATTTGATTTAAAGTTAAGGTTTAAAAATTGGAATTTGATGGCTCCTTCAGATATGATTAAAGTGATGAAATGATTTGAGATTTTGGCAGAAAGATTACACTCTTGATTTTTCAGTTGGCCATCAAGACAAGCCACATTGGCTTATGTCACAACATTCGGTCTTAACGATTCATTTGTAAGGAGGAAGTCTTGCCTTTCTACAGCGTCTTTCACAACTTCAGGATGTCCCAAAGTGTTGATAGTCAATGAAGTACTCTTGAAATGCCGTCACTGCCCTGATGGAGGGATAACAGCAGCCAATTTGCACACATCAGGCTCACTCCAACAGCAATGTGATAATGACCAGATAATCCAACCGACTTTGGTTCAGGCGATAAGTGTTGGCCAAGATAGACAGACAGAGTTAACGGTTCTGGTCCGTATGACTTCTTCAGAATTCTGGAAACATTTCTCTCTCCACAGATGCTGCCAGACTTGCTGAGATTTTCCAACGTCTTCTGTTGTTATTTCAGATTTCCAGCATCTGCAGTATTTTGCTCCCCTCAAAAAGTGCCGGGTGATCCTTTATGTTCACCTGAGAGAGCTGACGCGGCCTCCGTTTAATGTCTCAACTGCAAGGCAGTACTGCATTGAAGTCATAGAATAGCTACAGTGCAGGAAGAGGCCATTCAGTCCGTCGAGCCTGCACTGACAACAATTCCACCTTGTCCCTGCATCCCCATGTATTTACCCTGCTAATCCCTCTGACGCTAAGGGTCAATTTAGCATGGCCAATCCTCCTAACCCGCACGCATTTGGGCTGTGGGATGAAATCGGAGCGCCCAGAGGAAACTCACACAGACACAGGGTAAACGTGCAAACACCACACGGTGTCAGCGAGGACTACGTGCTCAAGAAGTTTGAATCCACAACGTCCTAACTCAGGCGAGAGTGCTGCCAGTAAGCACAGAGGTTTATAGTTCTTAAATCAAAAATAGTACTATGTTATATTCCAATGTTGCCAACGTGGTATATCAAGTTCTGGTGCGCAAGTCTCAACTATATGCATATTTTTATGTCCATTAAATACGGAGGATTGATTTATAGGGTTTAGAATGAAAATATGATGAAACATTGGATTTTATACTGCATGATCTTTGCCAAGCTGCAATTGTACCTTGACCCTTGACAGCCTGAGCAATTCTTGATACATGTAGTTTACTTGAAAAAAAAAGATGGAAATAACCTACAATTAAACGTTTTACATCTGGCAAATATCACAGGGCTAAAGCACGTGCGTTGGCTAAATTCACTAAAAACAAACAAACTGAACATCGCAATCGGCTAAGTGAAGAATGCTGATTCATCTGAAAATCCAAAACAATTCGTAAAAAAAATTAAGAAGCACCAAACCTTCAAAAAAGTTTCTATTCTTTCAAATAAACCATCTGGCTATCCATGAAGTAAAGTATGATACACAGCTGCTGCCATTGGACTGGGGTTGGGCACAGTAAGCAGTCTCACAACACTAGGTTCACGTCCAACAGGTTTATTTAGAATTATGAGGTTTTGGAGCACTGCTCCTTCATCAACTGATGAAGGACCAGCACTGCAGAAGCTCATGATTCCAAAGCCTCACAACCTGGTGTTGTGAGGCTTCTTATTATGAAAAAAGTAAACCACAAATCCTCAAAAAAAAATTTCCAAGGTTGTTTGCAGTACTATTTGTTCCATGCTCAATCATGATTCACCCCAACTTAATAGTCAACATAATTTAAATAATTCTGAAAGACAATTATTAATTTTACCTGGCTATTTATCCAAAGTAGCTGTTAGGAAAACAAAAGCGGTTTAATGTTTTATTTGTATTGTAATGTTTAAAAATAAGATACAGTTTTAAGTGGGTTTAATTCAATGTTTCTGTGAAAGGAAAGGTGAAACCTAATTAAATTGATGCTGTACAAAGGTGTGTGTTTGTGTGAGGGTTGGCTCAGTTCCAGCTGTACTTCTGTTGTGCTTAGAGAGGATTGTGGCATGGAGAGTAAATAAAGGCTGACAGAAATAGCAGTTGTTGCTTAGCAATTGGGGCCTTGTAAGGTAGGAAGGTTTTCGAGTTTAAGTTTTAAGCTGAATTTGTTTGCAGGTAAAGAGGACACCAGGGAATGAACATCTCTCAACTCTGTCAGGAGAAGCTGGACAGGACAGAGGGAATCTTGCAAAGAAGCCGACTTACCAAAAAAAGATACAGTCCAGATGACTCGCAAATTGGGACAGAAAGAATGTCTTAAGACTGAAATTAAGAGAACAGAGACCAAGGTATTGTTCAGGAGAATTTAAGGGAACAGATTAAGTGCTGGTGAAATAGACAATTGCATCAACCAGACCTGAAATAGGAAAACAGACTTCAGAGATAAATCAAAGGTTTGATACCATTTCCACTGAGTCTGGGAAACAATAGTTAAAGCAATTGTGATTTGCACAACAGCCAAGGGAAAGGAATTCAGAACAGGGAACTGAACATCCTGGATACTGGATTCCTTGTTAAAAACAGAATGGAAGCTTTGTTTAAAAGAACCATTTGGAAAACCTGGACTGGATTTCAGCATGCAAACCGCAGGGTTGTGAAAGAAGATTTAAAAGTATGTTTTCTGAGGGTGGGAGTGGATTTTGGGAACGCTCACGTGCAACTCATCTGGAAGGATTCTGAAAAGAAAACCACAGACATTAGCTTGGGTTCAGAGTGGAGAATATGTTTTGACACAATCAGTTTGTGTGCCTGAGACCATTGTATGTTAATCGTGTTCGAGGTAATCGTGTTAATCTTAAAATCTATGTGTACTTGTTAATCTAGGGAAATGCAAAGATGTATTGTATTGTCCTATATTTTATGTGTTTCTTTTCTTATTAAAACTGATTAGTGGTCCTGTGACTCTGTTCCTCCATGTTCAAAAGAAATTATGGAGATGCCGGCATGGGTACAGTAAGAAGTCTCACAACACCAGGTTAAATTCAAACAGGTTTATTTGGTATCATGAGCTTTCGGAGCACTGCTCCTTCACTCACCTGATGAAGAAGCAGCGCTCCAAAAGCTTGTGATTCTAACTAAACCTGTTGGACTTTAACCTGGCGTTGTGAGACTTTTTACCAAAAGAAAAAGAAGTTTCCAGCCAGTGTTTCATTCTGGAATCCTTTCATCCAGTTATAACATTAACTGGGATCGTAACACTGACTTTAAAATGACCTATAAGTTCCCTGGCATTCAGCCTACTCCCAGAGCTTGGAACGTTTCACCTGGACTTTCCTTCATGATCCTTTTCACATTGCATATCGAAAAGTTCTCTATCCTCACCATCTATCCCTTACCCCGTCCCTGGCCATTGCCAGGTTGAATCTGACTGTTTGCAATCTTCTGGATATAGCAAATAATTGAGAGCCAGGACCATGACCAGGTTTTAGGTGATCTTATGGGAGGAAGCTCCTGCATGGGACGATTATGGTCATTCCAATCTTGCGGTTCCATCACTGGGATTTTGAGATGAGGCTCCAATGGCCCTGAGACCTGTCGCCAGGAAGTCACCTGCTGGTCTCGGGACTGCACATTTATCTGTTCCTTAGGTAGCACCTTGCAGATGCATGGGAACACCATCACCTGGAAAGTTCCACTCCAAGCCAAACACCATCCTGACTTGGAAGCATATTTTATTTATATTGTTTATTAGTATCACAAGTAAGCTTACATTAACACCGCACTGAAGTTACTGTGAAAATTCTCTAGTCGCCACACTCCTGTTCGGATACACTGAAGGAGAATTTAGCACGGCCAATGCACCTAACCAGCCCGTCTTTTGGACTGTGGGAGGAAACCAGAGCATCACTTAAGATGATATGGTGGCACAATGGTTAGCACTGCTGCCTCACAGCACCAAGGACCTGGGTTTGATTGCGAGCTTGGGTCACTGCCTATGTGGAATTGACATGTTCTCCCCATGTCTGCAGGGGTTTCCTCCTGTTATCTCCCTTAGTTCAAAGATGTGTGAGTTAGGTAGATTGGCCATGCTGAATTGCCCTTAGTGTCAGGAGGAATAGCTAGGGTAAATGCATAGTGTTATGGGGATAGGACCTGGGTGGGACTATGGTCGATGCAGACTCGATGGGCCAAATGGTCTCCTTCTGCACTGTAGGGATTCTATGCCATGATCTGGAAGAAACCCACATAGACACAGGGAGAATGTGCAGACTCCACACAGACAGTGAGTTTGATTCCCAAGCTGGGAATCAAACCCAGATCCCTGGGGCTGTGAGGCGGCAGTGCTAGCCACTGTGCCCTACTTCACTGTTTCTGGGTCAATATTCCGGAACTCCCTCCCGGACAGCACTGTGGGTGTAGCTACGCCACATGGACTGCAGGGGTTCATGAATGCAGTTCCACACCACCTTTGTCAAGAGGCTACCGGGATTGGACAATAAATGCTGGCCGAGCCAGTGACACCCACACCCCATGAATGAATAAAAAAAAGTTGAACTGTGCTCCGTAATCCAAGGTAGAGAGTATTTTCGTGAGAAGGTGGAGTGAAGTGAATGGAATGGAACAGCTATAATTCCACGCACCTGCATCTTGAATGTATTGGAATTGCCCAGTCCTCAAGTCGTCAGAACTGTGTTCAGTCTTGGAAGCTTGATATCTGCCCATGGCAGCTGATGGTTGCTGTGTGTGGTCTGATGTCTGAGACTTGGCATTGTGCCTGAGGTAGCCTTGAAGAAGTTCATGTAGCAGATTCAGGCAGTTCAGATGCTCCTGGCCCCAGAACATCTAAATAGACACCAAAAAGAGAAGCACCAGCACTGATGAGATACAGGAGATCAAAAATATTAAAAATCCTTAAGGTATAATTGAACAATTTTCGAGGAACTCAGTCTGGCCACTTATTAATGAATGTGTGAGACAGAAATCACAGCCCCATCACTATAGCCCTGAAAATTCCACTGGAATTCTTCGGGCCACAGCTCGTAAATATGGAAGATCTTCTAGGGAAATGGAGTGAAAGGCTGCAAGTGGCCAGCTCTGCATTTTACTGGAGTCCTGCATGATGATCTTCCAGTATGGCAGCATTGGATTAGTAGGATCCCAAACCAAAAGAAAAAGTGCTGAACTATCTGCACACGAAACGTCAGCTCTTTATTCTCCTTATAGATGCTGCCAGGTCTGCTGAGATTTTCCAGCATTTTCTCTTTTGGTTTCAGATTCCAGCATCCACAGTAATTTGCTTTTACTAGTAGAATCCCATGCAGGGGAGGCAATGGCCAAGTGGTATTATTGCTAAACTATTAATTCAGAAACTCAGCTAATGTTCTGAGGAACTGGATTCGAATCCCGTATGACAGAGGGTGGAATTTGAACTCAATTAAAACAAAATCTGGAATGAAGAATCAACTGATGTCCGTGAAACCATTGCTAATTGTCAGAAAAATCCATCTGGTTCACTAATGTCCTTTAGGGAAGGAACTCTGCCGTCCTTACCTGGTCTGGTCTACGTGACTCCAGAGCCACAACAATGTGGTTGACTCTCAACTGCCCTCGGGTAATCAGAGATGGGCAATAAGTGCGGGCCAGTCAGTGACACCCATGTCCCACAAATAAATTTTTTAAGAAGTTGTGGTTCAGAATTTCAGGAGCAACTCTGCCATTGGTACACAAAAGTCACATTACAGATGTGGTTGAGAAATTCCGCTTAGTGCCTGAGTGGTGAGGTTTGATATTGGACCTCAGGTCTCATTGTCATCACACACATACAAAGCCTTGCCTGGGATACTTCTGCAAACAGAGTACTGCAGGATGCTCAGGTAACATCTGCAAATTTTAACAAATAAAAGACACAATTTGACAATAATCTTGTCGTTAATTGCCTGCATGAGATACCAATTGAAAAGATCTAAAGACTCTACAACGCATATAATATTATAAATGATGTGGTTCCCTGTAGCACCAATACTAATAATTAGAAGTGGGAGCAGTTTTAAAACAAAACCAATGCTACCACTCAGCCTCTGGAGCCCAAGAGAACACATCATATAAATGATTACTGAGCATGATGTTTTGAGAAAGTTTAGGTAGCTTTTAAGATTAACTTCAACTTTAAAGGTTTTTAACTTTTATCTTCTTTTAATCGTTTGTGGAAGATTTTAGAATCTACATATTTGTTTTATAAAGCTTGTAAAAGACCTTCCACGTCCCAAAGTCGTCAATAATAAAAAGACTGCCGGTTACTTTCAGCGAAGTCTGTGAAACCACCCAACATCTACAACCTTTTGTGAATTAGTGAAGTAAAGATGCAGAATTCCTCCTGCACTCCATTAAAGGGCTAAAAGGCGGGAAGGATTTATGTATCAGTTCAACTCAAACCAGTCACAATGATCACTTGCCAATAGCAGATGTCAAGGGTCATACGTAAAATAGAGTTGTGTGCCTGGTGAGCAACCTTCATTCTGGACCTGTGGCCAACTGCTCAATTCCTCTGCAAAAAATGCTGTACGCATCTCTATTGCCATGAAAACAGAATGCTTTGTGTACACTCCTAATCATTTTAAGTGCCTTACAGTATTTATGGTGAATTGGCCATTTCATCCTATTGCCCCGAAGTTTTGTTTGTTCTGCTCTGATCTTTTTAAAAGTTTATTACTCATACAAAAAAATCAGTACTTCAAATGCAACAGTGTTGAGCTTTACCAGATAACCTGATCATGTTACAAGGGTGCTCTTTGCATGATTTAGAGGGCTGGAAATAAAAGACATTTGGGTCAAACAAGGAACAGACTCATTAAAGACAGACTCTCCCAGACACGGCTGCCACCCACACAAACCTGGATCAGTCCAGCTTTCAAGTCGACCAGGGTTTTTGGAACAGAGTGACGTGGGTCAGGGTCGCCACTGTGCCTGCACCATTTGGCTTCCAGTTGAAGGGTGCAGCAGAATGGGCCAATTAGCGTTCTGGTTCTGTCTTTGAGGCAGGTCTTTACAAGCAGATCCTTCAGTTGGAGTGCAAATGTGGCACCTAAGATCATTCCTAAACGGAGGAAGAAAAGGATGTCAGATTTATTCTCCCTTGGACAACTTCACAATAAATTAAATTGTGCAAGACTAAAAGAAACATTTATCTTTGCCTTCTTTCTTCCTACAGTTCTTATGAATCAGTTCTCTGATCTTTACATCTGTACGTAATTAATACAGGATGCCAACTCCTAAGCAACATTGTGGAATTATGAGCAAACCATTGAAGCAACTGAACTTTCCGCAATAATTTATGGAACCCAATATATTCTGCTGACTGACTGATCTGCCTTGTAAAGGAAATATAACATGTTCTCCTGTGTTCGATTGAATATTCTGCATACTTGAATGTTTCCAAAACTGTGTTTTAATTCGAGTTCAAGAAGAAATAATTTAATGGTTTCCTCAAACATTGCTCAAAGGCAGGAGCCTGAAACTTGTCTTTAAATTGCACACTTACAGATGTTGACTGCAGAAAACAATTGAACTCCGGGGTGCTATTGAAGGCTGTCCTTTCTCCTCTAATGTTGGAACATGTGAATACTTAACATACAATTTAAAAAGCATTATACTTTGTCCAAACTAAACAATGGAACCAAGTTATTCCATGCTGACATATATTCTGTGGTTCTAACTATCTGTCCCCAACCACATTTTCTGTGGGCTGTATAAACAAATAATGAGCCGCGTCGCACCACTCGTAACTTCAAACTGTCGGCTGCAGAGCAAAATGCTGTTCAAACAACAACATTTGCATTTATATAGCGATGTTCACGGTTTACACTCAACTGTGTACTTTTGCATCAGTGTTGTAGTCGCAAGCTCTTTTATGTCCACCAGAGACGGTTGACGGAGCTTTGGCTTAAGGTCTTACCCAAAACACAGGACCATAGAACCCTACACTGCACAAGGAGGCCATTCAGCCCATCGAGTCTACAATGATCACAATCTCACCCAGCTCCGATCCCCAAAACCCCATGCGTTTACCCTAGCTAGCCCCCTCGCCTTGACATTAAGGGGCAATTTGGCATAGCCAATCCACCTAACCCACACATCTTTGGGCTGTGGGAGGAAACCGGAGCACCCGGAAGAAACCCATGCAGACATGGGGAGAACGTGCAGACTCCACGCAGGCAGTGACCCAAGCCGGGATTTGAACCCCAGACCCATGCGCTGTGAGTCAGCAGTGCTAACCACTGTGTCACCCAAAAAGTGCAGCTCTCTTTCAGCACTGCACCGGGAACGTCAGCCTCGATTCTTGTGCACGAATCTCGCAATAGGATGGGAAACGCGCAATTTATTGATTTGTTGTCAAAACTGCTACTAACTGAGCCATGGCTGATACCGTTCAGGTCGGATGCGGCAGTGTGTGCAGCTTTGCGGAATCCATGGTCCAACACCATATAACCGGCAGTAAATGTACACAGTGATCTTAAGCAGATGAGATTCTTGTGCATGTCACTTACAACCTTTCCTGTTAACATCATATATATTGACTGCTGGAAGCCCATATTTGTTGCCTTCACATCAAACACAAGAGAAGAAGGCACATTTATTATTTTAATCCACCCCAGTACTTATTTTCACTTTATTGGGGTACTGTGGTGTTCTTTTACACATCATTTCTGTAGGATTTAATTAAATTTTATGGCTTCAGCCAAGAATCCTGGATGTTTTGTGTCTAACTAGGTTCAAGTAAAGTTCGGGTCAGAGATGAATCAGAAGAAAACACAGAGATGGTTATCAATTTATATGATCTCATCTTGCTAAATCACCGAGCAGGCAGGTAAACAGCTCAGTCATTTGGAAGAGGCAGCAGTGATGAGTTAGAATCCTGACAATAACTAATTGCTTTAACAAAGCAATGTTTAAAAACTACAAATTTGAAAAATGTTGCAATTTCCTTAAGATGTAAATGATTAAAGGATAAAACAAAGTGGCCGCAAGAACGGTGTCTGACCTCATATTTTAATTTCAACTAATCTTCCCTTAAATATTTCAGGAAGCACTTTTTTTTAAAAGCAATCTATATGACATCAGGCTTCATCTACATGGCCAGGGGCGACACAGTGGTTAGCGCTGCTGCTTCACTGCACCAGGGATCCGGGTTCAATTCCCAGCTTGAGTCACTGTCTGTGTGGAGTTTGCACATTCTCCCTGTATTTGTGTGGGTTTTCTCCAGGTGCTCCAGTTTCCTCCCACAGTCCGAAAAGCATGCTGGTTAGATGCATTGACCTGAACAGAGTGTGGCAACTCAGGGAATTTCATAGTAACTTCATTGCAGTGTTAACGTAAGCCTCATTTGTGACTAACAAAAACTTTTGTTAGTTGTGTTCGGTACATTTATTTGAATTCTAATCGACTGTTCAAATGTCAGCACTTCTTAACAAAACATTTCTGGAGGCTTTAGGATGTTGCGAGTTTGCAATTTATTGCAGGATTCCAGCCCAGGATTAGGCAGCTGCTTATTTTGCCAACATCTGGTCGGTCCTCCTATATCTTACTTCCAGCAGATTGCAGAGCACACCTCAGCATAAGGCTAAGGCAGATGGGAATTAAGATCCTTTTGTTTTTTTTCTTAAATCATCTCAAGATTCAGTAAACTTGACTTTCTGTCAGCAAAAATCCCCTCTTACTTGTTCGTTTCAACAGGCAGGAGATATGTTGTAATGACATTCAAAATCCCAGCTGTTATTTAGCCAATATGATCGTAACCTCTTATTGAGTGCTGGGAAGAGAGAGGGTTTAAGCTACTTGTGACAACGTGTCAAAAATGACAAAATCAAGGTACCTACACCCAATATTCAAGAAACAGTGCCGGGGAAATGTTAACGGTGATTTGTATTCATCTCTACAAACTACACTTAGCTCCAATCCCCCATGGTCTCTTTAATGTTTAATTTGTCCTCTGGCTTACACTGACAAAAGAATTTATTTCCTGTGGTAAAAGCAGCGGTAAATATTTGAGCCGCTTTCCAGGGTAGAGGATTTTTAATTCCACGTAAAGTAGCTTCTGGCTGTGGCATCACGGGGGGCAAATTAACACCAAACAATCTGACCGTTAACATTGGTATTGTGTGATCACTTTGGTAACACGAGGGATTCCGTTTTTGTTGTTCTCCTTCTCGTAATTCATCAATGGATACTTCACACAGAGGCAAGACTAAAAAAGGCTCCGTGAAGCAATAAAGTCATACTCCTATTCATCATTTTGTCTATGAGCTCCTTTGGAAAGTAACTTGAGCCACAGTTATATAGACCAAAATAGCTCCCCAGTAGCCGGATGTGTAATTACAATGCCTAGTTTAATATTCTGTTGGACAGACTGGGGTTGATTCCAAAATGGATGATCGGACTGCATAAAATTAGTTGACCTCAATGGAAAGGGACAACGTCCAGCAGAAGGATAGGGGAATACTGATATGGCCCCTGCTCTCGATTACTGACCAGTAACCAGCGCTGAAAGTGCAACGTCAAGTTTGGCCTACGGCCATACTAGTCTGAAAACGCCTGATCCCGTCTGATTATGGAAGCTAAGCAGACTCAGTCCTGGATAGTAGTTGGATGGGACACGTCTGGTAATACCAGGTTTTGGACAGCACAATGGCACAGTGGTTAGCACTACTGCATATAGCGCTAGGGACCCGGATTCAATTCCCGGCTTGGATCACTGATTATGTGGAGTCTGCACGTTCTCCCTGTATCTGTGAGGGTTTCCTCCGGATGCTCCAGTTTCCTCCCATAGTCCGGAAGACGTGCTGGTTATGTGTATTGACCATTCTAAATTCTCCCTCAGTGTACTCAAACAGGCACCGGAGTGTGGTGACTAGGAGATTTTCACAGTAACTTCATTGCAGTGTTAATGTAAGACTACTTGTAACAAATAAACTTTACATTTTAAAGTCAAGAATGTGATGCGCCCATAACATCATAACACTCGGGAACATGGGACAAGTGCTGGAAAATGGGATCACGCTGAGTCCAAGGCAGATTTAATTTTGATTGATTTGTTATTGACACACGTATTGGTATACAACGAAAAGTATTGTTTCTTGTGCGCTATACAGATAAAATATACCATTCACAGGGTACACAGGGGAGAAGGAAAGCAGAGGGCGCAGAATGCAATGGGTGAAGTGAAAGATCAACTTCAAATACAATAGGACCATTTAAGGCGGGGAATTATAGGCCGGTTAGTTTAACGTCTGTGGTAGGTAAAATGTTAGAATCCGTCATTAAGGAGGAAATTGCGAGGCATCTTGAAGGGAATTGCTTGATAGGGCAGACGCAACACGGTTTCATTAAAGGGAAGTCGTGTCTGACAAATTTACTGGAGTTCTATGAGGATGTGTCTAGGGCAGTGGATAGACGAGAGCCGGTGGATGTGGTCTTTCTGGATTTTCAGAAGGCGTTTGACAAGGTACCTCACAAGAGGTTATTGCAGAAGGTCAGGGGACATGGAGTTGGGGGTAGGGTGTTAGCGTGGATAGAGGATTGGTTGTCAAATAGGAGGCAGAGAGTAGGGGTCAATGGGTGCTATTCGGATTGGCGGTTGGTGACTAGTGGGGTGCCCCAGGGGTCGGTGCTGGGGCCTCAGCTATTTACCATTTATATAGATGATCTGGAGGAGGGAACCGAGTGCAGGGTGTCGAAATTTGCTGATGACACCAAGATTGGGGGAAAGGCAAATTGTGCGGAGGGTGTGGAGAGTCTGCAGAAGGATCTAGATAGGCTGGGCGAATGGGCCAGGAAATGGCAAATGGAATTTAATGTTGGCAAGTGCGAGGTGGTCCACTTTGGTAGGAAGAATGGTAGGAAGGACTATTACTTACGTGGCGAAAAACTGCAGCAGGCGACGGTGCAGAGGGACCTCGGGGTCCTTGTGCATGAGTCGCAAAAACCCAGCTTGCAGGTGCAGCAGGTGGTCAGGAAGGCGAATGGGATGCTGGCCTTCATAGCGAAGGGGATTGAATATAAAAGTAGGGAGGTCTTGCTGCAGCTGTATAGGGCATTGGTGAGGCCGCAGCTGGAGTACTGTGTGCAGTTTTGGGCGCCGCACCTGCGCAAGGATATTTTGGCCCTGGAGGGAGTGCAGAGGAGGTTTACTAGGCTGATACCGGAGTTGAGGGGATTGAGCTATGAGGAGAGGCTGAATAAACTAGGCTTGTACTCGTTAGAGTTTAGAAGAATGAGGGGAGATCTCATTGAGACGTATAAGATGATGAATGGGATGGATAGGATAGAGGTGGAGAGACTCTTCCCGCTCAAAAAAGACAGTAGGACTAGGGGTCACAGCCTCAAGATAAAGGGGAGGCGGTTTAGAACGGAGTTGAGGAGGAACTTCTTCACTCAAAGGGTGGTGAATCTCTGGAATTCTCTGCCCGTTGAAGTGGTGGAGGCTGCCTCGCTAAATATTTTTAAGAAGCGGGTTGATGGGTTCTTGATAAGAGAGGGGATTAAGGGTTATGGGGAGAGGGCAGGAAAGTGGAACTGAGCCACGACAGATCAGCCATGATCTTATTGAATGGCGGGGCAGGCTCGAAGGGCTAGATGGCCTACTCCTGCTCCTATTTCTTATGTTCTTATGTTCTTAAATGTCTGCTAACAGCAGAGAAGCAGCTGTTCTTGAGTCGGTTGGTACATATTTTCAGAATTCTATATCTTTTTCATGGTGGAAAAGAATATGTCCGGGGGCGTAGAGCTCTTGATTATGCTGGCTGCTTTTCCGAGACAGCAGGAAGTGTAGACGGAATTGATGGGATGGGAGGCTGGTTTTAGTGATGGGCTAGGCTATATTAACAACCCTTTGTATTTTCTAGTAGTCTTGATCATACCAAGTCATGATACATATGGAAAGGATGCTTTCTATGGTGCATCTGTAAAAATTGGTGAGAGGCGTAGTGGACATGCCAAATTTCCTTAACCTTCTGAGAAAGTAGAAGCGTTGGTGAGCTTTCTTAACTACAGCATCGGCGTGGAGGGACCAGGACAAATTGTTGGTGATCTGAACACCTAAGAACTTGAAGCTCTCAACTTTCGCCACTTCATCAGCATTGATGCTCACAGGGGCATGTACTCCACAACATTTCCTGAAGTCGATGACTAACTCCTTCATTTTACTGACATTGAGGGAGAGACTTTTGTCGTTGCTCTATTTCACTCTTTCCTGTACTCTGTCTCGTCAGTGTTTGTGATCCGATGGTGTCATCAGCAAACTTGAAAATCAAGTTGAAAAGGAATTTGGCCACACAGTCATCAGTGTATAAGGAGTATAGAGAGTGGCTGAGGACACAGCCTTGTGGGGCACCGGTGTTGAGGATGATCATGGAGGAGGTGGTGTTGCTTATCCTTACTGATTGTGGTCTGTGGGTTAGGACGTCTAGGGTCGAGTCACAGAGGGAAGAGCCAAATCCCAGACTACGGAGTTTGGAGAGGAATTTTGTTGAACGAATGATGTTGAAAGCTGAGCTGTGGTCAATAATTTGGAATTTGACACATGAGATAGTGAGCTTCAAGAATCAACCATCAGGTGACAGATGCTGGATGTCCAGTGGGATGGGCAGTAAAATCTGGTGGAAACCCATGAGGGTCTGCATGTCATTGATCAGTCATGGAAGAATCCGTAAGGAGCATGAGCATTGCGTTGACCCTTAACACCGGGTGCACAGCATTCTCTGCTGAGGAAGTGGCAACCCTCATGGAGAGGCAGCTGTAGAAATAGAATGAGGGATTTCAGGGTCACGCTTGGATCTACAATCCAACACACTGTCAGTGTGAGAAATGGATGAGGCACCTAGTATTTTCGTTAAGTATTAGTCCATCAAAGGTGAGCAGGGAGGTGAAGACACACCTCACACTGCGCTGATGATGCTGCAACAATTTAAGGATTGACGAGCTATGGAGCTTGATGCATCCTCCCAAGCAGAGCTTACTCAGGCCCTGCCAGACAGAGAATGACTGTCAAGGTTACCATGGTCACCAGGGCAGCAAAGTCAGCAAGCTGTCTCCCGTGCTACTGCAAGGTTCAGGGGAATACCAAGATGCAATACTCGCAGGCAGTTTTATAGATGCACCATAGAAAGCATTCTTTATGGTTATATCACAACTTGGTATGGCTCCTGCTCTGTCCATGATCACAACAAACTACAAAGGGTCGTGAATGAAGCCTAGTCCATCACTCAAACCAGCCTCCTATCCATTTACACACACTACGCTTCCCACTGCCTCGGAACAGCAGCCAGCATAATTAAGGACCCCACGCACCCCGGACATATTCTCTTCCACCACCTTCTGTCGGGAAAAGGATACAAAAGTCTGAAGACACATCCAAAGACGTGCGGGTTAGGTTGATTGGCCATGATCAATTGACCCAAGTGTCAGGAGATTAGCAGGGTAAATGTGCAGGGTTACGGAAATATGGCCTGGGTGGGACTGTGGTCGGTGCAGACTCCATTGGTCAAATGGCCTCCTTCTGCACTGTAAGGATCCTATGATTCTGTTCTATGATTACATGTACTGACTAACTCAAGAGCAGCTTCTTCCCTGCTGCCATCAGACTAAGTTGATCTTTCTCTACACCCTAGCTATGACTGTAACATTACATTCTGTGCCCTCTCCCTTCCTTCTCTATGCACGGTATGCTTTGTCTGTATAGTGCACAAGACACAATACTTTTCACTGTATGCTAATACATGTGACAATAATAAATCAAATCAAATCAAAACGTTGAAGGCACCTTCAATCCACCTAACCCACGCATCTTTGGATTGTGGGAGGAAACTGCAGCACCCATAGGAAACCCATGCAGACATGGGGACAATGTGCAAACTCCATACAGACAGTGACCCAAGGCCAGAACTGAACCCGGGTCCCTGACACTGAGGCAGCAGTGCTAATCACTGTGTCCTTTAGTTCCTTTGGTTCCCCTTAGCATTTCAGAAGAGATTTCTTAAAATTGGGTTTAATAGAGGTGTTTATGACTTTGAAGTTGTGTTAGGGATGGCAACTTTGTGTGGTCTTTGTCTGTTCCTGTGAATTAACATCAATATTTATTTTGCTTTAATGAGATGAGTTGGTAGCATGGTTTTAATAGGTGCCAGATGCTGCACAGGTTTGTAACTGTATGGAGTTGTATGATGCTGGTATTTTGGGTTGAGTTGTCACATAATGGTTGTTTGCAAAGGAGACACTGCCATTGGTTTGAGGATGTATCGATGTCTTGGATACCTAGATCATAGATACCCTACAGTGCAGAAAGAAGCCACCTGGCCCATCAAGTCTGCACCGACCACAATCCCACCCTACATATTTACCCATTAATCCCTCTAACTTACACATCTCAGGACATTAAGAGTCAATTTTAGCATGGCCAATCAACCTAACCTGCACATCTTTGGACTGTAGGAGGAAACCAGAGCACCCGGAGGAAACCCACACAGACATGAGGAGAATGTGCAAACTCCAGACAGACAGTGACACAGAGTAGCTGAAGGTTCAAAGCATCCCTGGTGTTCCAGCCTCCCTGGAAAGTTCTGCCTTGTTGTCCAGTCCCTTCCTTAGACCCATCACTGGAGTCATCCTCCCTTGATGTTCGATGGATGTTTCTGTGAATGGAAAGCGGTTTCCAGTGGTGTTCCACAGGACTCAGTGTGGGGGCACTTGTTCTTTGTTGCATACATTAATGGTATGGACTTAAATACAGGAGACACGATTGGGAAATTTGCAAATGACACAAAAATTGGTTGTGTAGTTGATGGTGAAGAGGAAAATTGTTGTTTCCAGTGATATTTGATAGTTCTATTCAGTGGGCAGAAAAGTGACAAGCAGAATTCAGGCCAGAGAAGGTAAGGCTTTTGCAAAGGACAAATGAACAAAAACAAAGAAAATTACAGCACAGGAATAGGCCCTTTGACTCTCCAAGTCCGCACCAATCATGTTGCCCGACTGAACTAAACCCCCTACCTTTCTGGGGACCATATCCTTTTATTCTCATCCTATTTATGTATTTGTCAAAGCGCCCCTTAAAAGTCACCATCATATCTGCTTCCACTACCTCCACTAGTAGGAGGGATTATTATTTAAAAGGCGAAAAGCTGCAGCATGCTACGGTGCAGAGGGACCTGGGGGTCCTTGTGCACGAGTTGCAAAAACCCAGGGGCAGGTGCAGGTGCAGGTGCAGCAGGTGATCGAGAAGGTGAATGGGATGTTGGCCTTTATAGCAAGGGGGATAGAATATAAAAGTAGGGAGGTCTTGCTGCAACTGTACAGGGTACTGGTGAGGCCGCAGCTGGAGTATTGTGTGCAGTTTTGGTCGCCGCCTTGGAGGGAGTGCAGAGCAGGTTCACTAGGCTGATACCGGAGATGGGGGGGGGTTGGCCTATGAAGAGACACTAAATAGACTGGGTCTGTACTCATTGGAGTTTAGAAGGATGAGGGGGGATCTTATAGAGATGTATAAGATAATGAAGGGGATGGATAGGGTAGAGGTAGAGAGGTTCTTCCCGCTTAGAAAGGATAGCAGGACTAGAGAACACAGCCTCAAGATAAGGGGGGGACAGTTTAGATCAGAATTGAGGAGGAACTTCTTCACGCAAAGGGTAGTGAATCTCTGGAATTCTCTGCCCGTTGAAATGGTGGAGGCTACCTCGCTAAATATATTTAAGTCACGGGTAGATAGGTTTCTAATAGACAAGGGAATTAAGGGTTATGGGGAGAAAGCGGGAAAGTGGAACTGATCCACTTCAGATCAGCCATCACCTTACTGAATGGCGGGGCAGGCTCGAAGGGCTGGATGGCATACTCCTGCTCCTATTTCTTATGTTCTTATAAAGTGAGGTTGGATAAACTGGGACTTTTTTCCTACAGCATAGAAGGCTGAGAGGTTATCTTATAGAGGTCTATAAAATAATGAGGGGCCTAGATCAGCTAGATAGTCAATATCATTTCCCTATGGTAGGGGAATCTAAAATTAGAGCGCATAGATTTAAGATGAGAGGGGAGAGATACAAAAGGGTCCAGAGGGGCATTTTTTTTCACAGAGGGTGGTGGAGTCTGGAGCAAGCTGTCAGAGATAGTAAAAGAGGTGGGTACAATTTTGTCTTTTAAAAAGCATTTAGATAGTTACATGGGTACGATGGGTATAGAGGGATACAGGCCAAATGTGGACGATTGGGACTAGTTTAGGGGTTTTAAAAAAAAGAGGCGGCATGGGCAAGTTGGGCCAAAGGGCCTGTTTCCATGCTGTAAACCTCTATGAGTCTATGATTCTATTTAAAGAAATGATGAATTTTCCTGACTGTGCTGCTTCTGGGTCAAATATAATTGCATCTCCCTCTAGCATCCTCCTCAGAATGATAACAATGTCCATTTCATGCTGCATTTGACATCACAGAGTTTATATTGCATGCAGTCCTCAGCCTTGGGAACTAAAAATGAGTTACTGCTGCAGTTTTATTCTGCACTGTTTTCTGCTTCCCTATTATACATCGTTGCAGGGAAATATCTTCTCAAATAGGCAACATTTGAACAGAAATTAGATAGTGGATTCTGCTGAACCCCCATTGGCATTTGGAATCTGTTTCACCTAACAGCAAAGTTGCACATTGTGATTATGCTTCAGTTTCTGAGCTAAAAACAAAGACACCAGAGAGACGTTTCCAGGTGCTGTCAGATATTAGGTATCAATAGGGGTGGCACGGTAGCACAGTAGTTAGCACTGCTGCCTCAAAGCTCCAGGAACCTGGGTTCAATTCCAGGCTCGGGTCACTGTCTGTGTGGAGTTTGCACGCTCTCCCCGTGTCTGCATGGGTTTCCTCCAGGTGCTCCGGTTTCCTTCTATAGTCCAAAGATGTGTGGATGAGGCTGATTGGCCATGCTAAATTGCACCTTAGTGTCCTGGAATGTGTAGTATAGAGGGATTGGTGGGGTAAATGTGGGGGGTTGTGGGGATAGGGCCTGGAGTAGGACTGTTGTCAGTGCAGATTCAATGGGCTGAGTGGCCTCCTTCTGCACTGTAAGGATTCTATAACTATCAATAATTAATGTGGGTTCTGCTCTAACATACAAGGTAAATTCAAAATAAATCTGCATTCTCTTTCAATGTAAGATTTCACAACAAGGGTTTGGCTAGAAACAAGAACTCACTCTTCATCTGTACCAGCTGCCTTTAGCAAGGTGATATCATACAAGAGATCAGCAACTGCAGCAAATGACTCACCTAGAGCAAAACTCAGTGTCTTCCTTTTTTTAATATGGATCACAACAGTCACTGTATTTTTGGCTTTTAATAACTTTATGGACATAGAAAGGCACGAGCAGTACTAATACTCAACAATGTTGTTGAACAACACCAACCAACAGATCAACAGTTTGCTTAATGCAACTATGAATCCAACTGTGAGGAGGAGAATAATAATACTTAAAGGATTAGTAGCCCTTCAAACATTAAAATAAGATGACCTCTTAGCTTGCTCTAAAGGATTAGAATATCTGTGTTTACATACATTCCCATGGAATGTTGGAATGTACACTTTATAAATAAATTTGAATCAAGGCAAAGGCACTTTCAAAAGGGGGAAATATACACATTACTTAGACCCACAAGAACTGAACTACACCCAGCTGTACTTGAACAATTTGCCAATCAAGATGAGATCTGGATCACTCCTCCCTCTCCAATTAGATTGATTAGGATAGGTGCTTGATGGCTGGTGCAGACACGATGGGCCAAAGGGCCTCCTTCCGTGCTGCAAGATTCTGTGACCCTTGATACTGATATTGCATTTTAAAGCCTAATATTAAAAAAAATACTGTGGTAGGAGAAATGGTCATTTCACAAGAGAAATAGCATTAAAGGCCAAGGAGCAAATTGTTTTCAGTTTCTTGGCCTTTTGCCACCTGATCAGAGGAGAAATGGTATTGAAATTAACGGAGGTACATCTTAACACCATTACTTTTCAGCCATTATTCATTAACCAGGAACAATAAATCACCGCGGTGTAATCTGGAAATGCAAGTTTTGTTACTCACCTGTGGGTTTGGGTCCAGCTTTTATGTCAAGGCTGCCTTTTAGGCTCGAAAGGGAGGTCAGAATGCCAGGCTTGTCAGGATGTGGTACAGTCTCCATTACAACAACAATCTGAGCAGTGTGGATGGAAAACTTTTGAAAGAAGGACACTGTTTTCCAAATGCTTCCTTGACCCACTGCCCTCTCGGTAAACAATCCAGGTTCATTCCTCGTACCAGATGCTGATGTAAACATCTCCTCTTTACTGTAAACTGTTTCGGGGGAAACCGCAGCTTTGGAGGTGATCTCCGAACCATATCTGGGCAGGATCCTCTTTAAAAAATTTGTTGCTTGATCCAGTTTGACAAGGCTTAAGTTGACTTTCCAGGGACGTGATAACTCCAAATGAACTTCAGCTGTTTTTGGGGGAAAAAAAGAACAGCAACGTTTAAAAAAAAAACCTATGCAGGAAAATACCAGTTACAGGCTGTGACATACATGTCAAATCAAAAGGCCATGGTCTTGTTACTTTACTGAACGTGTCACATACATAACAATGGCATCTAGAAAATACAACTGCACTGTGCAGCTGGGAGGGGGTGAAGAATATAAAACATAGTCAGCGGGACTGGTTAAGCAGTTTTCAGAAGCTCGTTTATACGATTTGTTTTTGGTTACCGGGGAAAAACTACAATGACACATACTGAATTTCTAAACATAGAACTATCCTTAATTATGGTTTTAATAGTTAGAAATGTTTTTCAACCTAAACATAGCTTGTTGTCTCGAACTGTGAAAGGATCATTACTTCTAATCACTCAACTGTACAGAACAGCCTTAAACACGAGTCTTCAGGGCAGCAAGTGGTTAAAACTGCTGACTCACAGTGCCAGGCACTCCAGTTCAATTCTGGCCTTGAGTGACTGCCTGTATGGAGTCTGCACGTTCTCTCCGTGTCTGCATGGGTTTCCTCTAGGTGCTCCCATACTCCAAAGATGTGCAAGTTAGGTGGATTGGCCATGTTAAATTGCCCCTCAGGCTCTAATTTTACCGGCACGTAAGGCTCGCAGAACAGCATTCTCTGTTGGCCTGGGGTAGAGTTGCCGATAAAATTCTGGCCTTAGTGCCAGGGGGACAAGCAAGGTAAATATGAAGCATAGAAGTTCTTCAGTGCAGAAGGAGGCCACTTTACCCATCGAGACTCCACAGACCACAATCCCACCCTGGCCCTATCCCCATAACCCACTTATCCATCCTGCTAGTCCCCCAACACTGAGGGGCAATTTACATTGGCTAATCAACATAACCCGCACATCTTCGGACCCAGGGAGAAAACCGGAGCACCTGGAGGAAACCCACGCAGACATGGGGGGAATGTGCAAACTCCACACTGATAGTCACCCGGGTCCCTGGCACTGTGCCACCATGCTGCCCATGGGATTACAGGGATAAGACCTGGGTAGGGATTATTATGGTGCAGGCTTGATGGGTCGAATGGCCTCTCTTTGCACTATAGGGATTCTATGATTCATTTAAATCCGAGTTATATTCAATGCAGCCAGCAGATGGTCAAGAGTAGAGAGAACCTTTGTATTCCTCAAAAGCGAGCTGCTCTGTTTACCTTCTTTGAAGTAAAACATTCAACCAAAATTTACTCAAGAGCACATCTTGTATGTATTAGTCAATTTGTCAAATCCACAGGCTCCTTACCAACACTGAGAGAAATACAAATCAACTAATTTTTGAACAATACATTAAACGCCACATAATAAATATCAAGTTACGATGATATGGTGTGGTATGTGAAGTGACGGGCACTTGGGGTTACAAGAGGTGCATGTAGTCCTTGCGTGGGGCTGGGCCTACTTGTGCCATAAGCTAAATTATGAATCCCATGTATGTCTGCACTGCTTCCTTCAAACATATGTTATTCTGTAGCAGGCTGGGTTCTGCTTTTATTTTGCATTTGCCTTTTATTAAAACTAAAAAATGGTCTGCTGTTGCGAGGAAGCAACTAACAGACGACTGGACTGGACAGTTCTGTTAAAGGCTAAATATGCCAGGTATAGCTGGATGTTGTTAAAGTGAAATATTACATTGGGCTCAAAATGCTGGGGATGCTAAAATATAAAGAAATAACTTCACCTCCTATTGTTTGATTTCTTTTTAAATGGGGTATTGCTAGTGACAAATATGTGCCATTAATAAGCTCAAAAATTTAGAAAAGCAAGTTCCTTGTATTTAAATCCCATCTTGCAGCTTCAATTTTAAACTAATAGCTTATTTTTATTGATTTGATTTATTATTGTCAGACATATTAACATACAATGAAAAGTATTGCTTCTTGCATGCCACATAGATAAAGCATATCGTTCACAGAGAAGGAAAGGAGAGAGTGCAGAATGTAGTGTTACAGTCACAGCTAGGGTGCAGAGAAAGATCAACTTAAGTGTGAGGTATATTGAAAAGAAAGGTTACTATTACACATCTTAAAAGATTATTATTAGGCTCATTTTTTTGGCAAATTGTAACTGCATCTACAAAGTACAGTGAAACATGAATGCAGACCTGGGGCAAAGATTTTGATTTTGCAATAAAAGGAAGGAAAAGTGCTTTTCACACCTTCACAATCTCCTAACTTTCTTAACAGCCTACTGTGTATTTATGATGTATAACTACTGCTTCAAAGCTGGGGCTCACAGCAGCCAAGTTGCACACACCCAGGCTCCACGAGCAGCAGTGAGCTGAAATACTAGATAAGCTGTTTCAGTAGTGTTAGCTGAGGGATAAATATTTCCTTTGACACTAGATGAATAACCCAGCTCCGCTTCAAGTTGGACCTTGGAACTTTTACACCCACCTGACAGGGCGAACGGAGTTATGAATAAACATCTTAAACAGAACGGACCTATCCCTCTGCCTTGGTTTGTCGCAAGTATCTGGAGCGGGGCTTGAACCTACGAGCTTCAGAATTAAAGGCTGCGATTTAGTGGCCCCTTGATCGCGGGAACAAATCTCTTAATGGCTTCTAAATCTTGCCAGCAGCCAAAACCTCAGCTTGAGATCTTCCTCAACCACTCCCCAACACCAGCTGTGTTGTGATTAGAAAGGGCGTAAGCCTGATTTCCATAAATTTCAATATATTAACATCTACTTACCGACCTTGATGCTGTAACACTTTAATTCTCCTTACCCACACCTTGTCCTCCCACCCAGCTGGCATGACATCACGAACCACGACAAAAATGAAAACCAGTTGTGATGACCACACCAGGGGCGCAGTGGAAAGTACAGCCCCCTGGTGATGAGGGGCATGGCCGTCAGTGCCATGTTTCTACCCCCGGCACCCTGGTGTTGTGCCTGGGGGGAGGAAGGAAGGGGAAGGGGGAGGCCCCATGCCTATGGGGGGGAGGAGTGGGGCCCTGATAGTGGCGTTGTGGTGCCCTGGTGCTGGTATTGTGGTGGGGGGGGAGGGGGGGGGGGATACATTTATTTAAGTTGCCGATCAGGGTGCCCTTTTTGGGATTCCTGGCCTTACCGGCATCTTTAGGCCTTGCTCCTCCAGCTGTCAGTGTGATTTTCACGGCCCCTTTCAAAATGCACAGAGTTGTTGTTGAACACAGTGAGGAAAGACAGCTATGAAGCTCATTTCACCGATTCTCTCGCCTGAGCCAACACTCTTGTGCATTTTTGGGGAGAATCAGTGCAGAGTCCAAGAGAATGCTGCAACCGATTACACAAAGTTTGATAAAGAAATGCACATTTTTCTGGCCAGGATTCTCCAGCTGGCCATAACCCGCAGCAGGTGCTCCCCGTGGCAGAGGCAGTGAGCCATTGGTCACTGGCTGGATCTTCCAGTCCCTCCAAAGTCAATGGCCATTTGCAGGGCTCGCCAACCCCACCGCCGGTGAACTGGTGTTGTCTTCGGCGGGATCAGAGGATCCCGACAGCAGGAAGGGCCGGAAAATCCCATCATAATCTACACAGCACTTTTTTTTTACTTGAAGCAAATGACCCTAAGTTACATACATAGAAGAATAGAAATGAAAAGCAGGAGTGGGCCATTTGGCTCTTCGAGCCTGCTCCATCATTCATTTTGATGATGGCTGATCACTGAATTCAATATCCTGATCCTCCCTTCCCCCCATATCCCTTGATCCCTTTAGCCCCAACAACTATATCTAATTTCTTCTTGAAATTATGCAACATTTTGCCTCAACTATATTCTGTGGTAATCAAACCACACATTCACCACTCTCTGGATAAAGAAGTTTCTCTTCACCTCAGTTCTAAAAGGTTTACCTCTTATCCTCAAACTATGACCCCTAGTTCTGGACTCCCCAACCATCAGGACAATTCTTTCTGAATCTGTACTGTTAGAATTTTATAAGTTTCTATGAGATCCCCTCTCACTCTTCTAAACTCCTGTGACTATAATCCTAACTTAGTCTCTCCTCATATGACAGACCTGCCATCCCAGGAATCAGCTTGGTAAATGTTCACTGTACTCCTCTATAGCAAGTGTACATTCTTCCTCAGATAAGGACACCAAAACTGCACACAATACTCCAGGTGTGGCCTCACCAATGCCCTGTATAATTGCAGTAAAACATCCCTATCCCTATACTCAAATCCTCTTGCTTTGAAAGCCAACATGCCATTTGCCTTCTTTACTGCCTGCTGTACCTGCATGCTTACTTTTAGCGACTGATGAACAAGGACTCCAAGGTCTCGTTGAGTATCCACCTCCCTCAATTAACACCCATTTACAAGTAAGGTTTACTGCCCAGGAATAAGCCGTGGTGTTAAAACGATTGTTTCTCAAAGAAAATTTTACAGAAGGGTAATTCAACTAAAAAGGTTTCTGACAGTGAGACCTTCAATATTTGTAACTGATGTTAAACTGGTGGACAGAAAGTCTTTTGCATTTACAGATGCAATAAATTACATTGCTTTGAAGAATTCATTTAATTCCCGATGAAGTTGCTTCTTTTCCTTTTTAAGTATATGGTTTGAATGTATGCCCAGATTGAAAAGAGCCACTAAAGTAGTGCTTTCAGGGGCGCTTTGCAAGCCCCATAACTGGGCCACAGCCAATGGAGCACAAGTGTGTGAACCTGGGCCAATCAGGAGTGAGGATGAGCAGTCCCAAGGCTGGAGGGATTCAGCTGGAGTCAGGGCATTGGTAGGAGCAGACCTGTCCTGGTTGTGCTGTTGATTCTTTCCTGTATATAGTCCTTCTTATGGGATGGATGTCAGAGGTAGGTTCTTTACTCAGAGGGTAGTAAGGGTGTGGAATGCCCTGCCTGCAGCAGTTGTGGACTCACCAACTTTAAGGGTGTTCAAATGGTCAGTGGATAGCAAATGGATAACACTGGAATAGTTTAGGTTAGAGGGTCATTAGATTGGTTCCACTGGTCGGCGCAACATCGAGGGCTGAAGGGCCTGTACTGCGCTGTAATGTTCTATGTTCATAGATCATAGAACCCTACAGTGCAGGAAGAGGCCTTTAGGCCCATCGAGTCTGCACCGAACACAATCCCATCCAGGCCCTATCATACCCACTAATCCCTCTAAACTATGCATCCCTGGACACTAAGGGGCAATTTCTTAGCATGGCCAATCAACCTAACCTGCACACCTTTGGACTGTGGGAGGAAACCGGAGCACCCAGAGAACACCCACGCAGACATGAGGAGAATGTGCAAACTCCACACAGACAGTGACCCGAGCCAGGAATCGAACCCAGGACCCTGGAGCTGTGAAGCAGCAATGCTAACCACTGTGCTACCGTGCCGCCCATTTATTTATTGATAGAACATGTTATACGTTCTGTCAATAAATCCTTAGTTAACTGTTTGCCATATCGAGTCACCTCAAGTTGTTACAGCCGCCCTTCATGTTCTTAGTTGAAAACTTAAAGGAATCCTTCAAAAAAGTAACAATAGTTCAGACTTCAATGAGATCAAGTTCACCTTTGGACACTGAAAGCTCCATCTGACATGACATCAAAGCTCCTGGGAGAAGAGAAGCTCTCCAGTATCTGTATTGATAAAATGGCAGCGTGGTGGCGCAGTGGTTAGCACTGCTGCCTCACAGCACCAGGAACCCAGGTTCAATTCTTGGATTGGGTCACTGTCAGTGTGGAGTCTGCACATTCTCCCTGTGTCTGCATGGGTTTCCTTCGGGTGCTCCGTTTTCCTCCCACAGTCCAAAGATGTGCAGGTTAGGTGAATTAGCCATGATAACTTCTCCCTCAGTGTACCTGAACAGGCGCCAGAATGTGGCAACTAGGGGATTTTCACAGCAACTTCATTGCAGTGTTAATGTAAGCCTACTTGTGACTAATAAGTAAACTTTAAAAAGTATTCCCAGCTTGTCACTAAAGAAGGTCTTCCAACTATGAACTTGCCTTGGTGACTCAGAGGTTGCAGACACAGCATTGGACCTCTGAACTGCTGGGGAAGAAGGAATCCAGGGATAGAAATGACTTTTTCATTGGTTTCCCACCAGACTCAAGGGGCGGTACCTTGCTGTTCATGGTGCCCAACCTGAATAAAGGTGCAAACGGGCAGGATATTGATCGGGCTCTGATCCAATGTAAAGCTATCAGCACCCACCAAAACTAGCCTTGACTTGGCTGAGGAAACGCTTCCCAAATTTACTGTTACAAGCCAAGAAACAGCCGAATATCTCCTTATATGGTTCAGTGTTACATTTTGTTTGCTAACTCCAGTGAAGCACCTTGGGACGCTTTAACTATATTAACTGCGCCAGATGAATGCAAGCTGCTGTTGATGTCATCTCAAATATATTTTGTTTGAAGGTTTTATCTTATATTCCCGAGCAGAAACACGGATTCTGGCACTGAGTTACTCATCAGCCACTCTCCCTGGAAGCCAAGAAATCCATTGATAAAAGTATGATATTATTACATTTAGAAACGATCTTGTTAATTGAAATTAAAGTCTTGCAAAACTCCACGTCAAATCTCTTTAAATCAGAAACGGCAATTTCAACAGCGTCGCCATGGTCAGAAGCTTCGGAAAACCAGGATCGGTTGGGCAAATTCCTAAACTTATCTGATGTCGTATCTGCGATGCGCATCTGAACTGAATGACCTGTAAAGGTTCTGCATGCATCTGATCTAGTGCTCCTTCGCTCTGGTGTTTTATTTTGCAAACAGTCCAGGTTGCCCTGCATCAAATTATGGAGGGCGAGCGCGTCAGTATGAGGCCTGGATTAGTTCACCTATTCATGGGGGATTTGCCTCAGTTGGGATTGGATTTATTGCAGTTTCACACATGGAATGATGCTCGTGTCAGCTGAGGCCAGTGACACTTCATATGATTCAAATTAACCTGTTACAGGCACTCTGCTGGGCCGACCACTGTGCAAAAATGACGACTTTTTTAAAAAAAAACCCCAAAAAAAACGCCTTGATAGAAACCAGGAACGTCAGGTCATAATGGTTCCAATTTGTTCCAACTAATCTATCACCTGTCGGAATTATTGCTCTAGTGGGTTTCTGGTCACATTATTCCGCAGGTTTTCGGGAAACCACTGACCTTGTTAATGGATGGAATTATATCCTTTGCTAAATTCAGGAATCTCTTGAAGAAATACTTATTTGGTATCCTGAACCAGTGTGGGGAGGGAGAAAGGGAGACCAATCAATCACTGGCAAGTTTATATGGCAGAAGGGGGGAAAAAGGCAGCAGAACTGTTATTTGAATTATGTTATGTGTAACATTTTGGATGTAGCAAATATTATTTTTTGCCAGAATGGTAATACAATGCTACATTTTTTTTTGAAGTGTACAGGATGCCAACATCATTTTTTTACTGCTATTTTCTGAAGGCCCATATAAAGCTATGTCTCTCCAGCTAGTCATAAACTAAAGTAAACCATGGAGGACCTTAAACTGCAAGCATTTGAAGCCAAGCTGAATGATGGACGGGCACACATCACCGATTTATAACCTGCGCAGATATGCCAGCAATTGGCCTTTCTCACACAGAATGCACCGTTACGTTCTTATTGTCCGGGTCTGGCCGCTGCCAGCACCATTTCCTGCAGAAACTGTAACGTGTACTCACTAACGGCAGTATCCTGTTACTTCAATCTGGAAAAGATATATGCTTGCTGCTTTTGCCAAATGTATGGAAAAGTTGCCCCTTCATGTGGTATCGAGTGCATTGCCATATCCTGCCATTACCCATTCATTAGTGGTTTCAATGTCGAGCTACTTACTATCATTGACTTCAGCTTTTTATAATGTAAAATGACTGCTGTGCTTCCTGTGTGCTTAAATTATGAGATTAAGTTTCTGCTAACTTGCATCTGTTTATCTCCTTCTCCTGCCAATTGACAAATTGTTTACAACATATAGTTTACTTGAGTAAATTTTAAATCTTTGCTCAATCCTTTGAGGATTACTGCTCCAACTGGCACGTAAAAGACAGCACAAGAGGAATAGACGCAGTTCCACCCGAGAATCATTTCAGTTGTGCTCTCTTTTATGGCCCACAAGATGCAAGGTTTTTGGAGAAAAAAAATTAAAAGCTCCACTTTTGGGAAGGTACTTTAGCGGACAACAGCTCCCGGAGTTTGCTGCGATAATCGCCTTCAGGTTTGTATTCTTCCCAGTCAGGCCAGCAGCCCCTCTGTAAAATTCTTGTGCCTTTACCTGGCCCATTGAGGAAATCTTTGATTTGCAAAGAGATGAGCGGAGGGGGGATGCCAACTTTGAGATCAGAGTCCCCCGCAACAGTCTGCAACCAAAAGACGCTGTAGTCGAGAGCTTCTGGAAGAGTCTTCCCAGAATCTACAAAAACAAAATGAAATCACATATTACATCACTCTTCTCACTTTTTTTTTGAAAGACAGAAACGTGTTGCCAAATTAAGTGCCAAATTTGACAAGCTGTTCCAAACCCGCCAGATATAAGCCAGAGAAAATAAATTTCCCTGTTAAAAGCTTAATCTGCTGATGATTTGTGTTCAATGCAAGGGTATGATTCTCATATCGAGCACTAACACAACAATGAATATGTACAATATGGATCAGCTCAATTTTCCCCTGGCCAGGTATTTTGTATGTTTTAGAATAAATGCAACTCTCTAATTTGATCCAATGTACTTTCACTACTCACAAAGCGACAATAAGCAAAGCAATACCTTCAAGTAGAGAACAATAATGGGGCAGCACAGTGGTTAGCGCCAGGGACCCGGGTTCGATTCCCGGCTTGGGACACTGTCTGTGAGGAGTTTGTACATTTTCCCTGCATCTGCGTGAGTTTGCTCCGGGTGCTCTGGTTTCCTCCCACAGTCTGAAAGATGGGCTGGTTAGATGCAATGACCCGAACAGGTGCCAGAATTTGGAGTCTGGGGGATTTTCACAGCAACTTTGTTGCAGTGTTAATACAAGCCTTGTGACACTAATGAATAAACTTTAATATGCTGGCATCTACTGCCAGCTTGAACACTGTACAGGTCTGCCAAGGATTCTTCAATACCTAACTCAGATGAACAATAAGCAGGAGTACAAGTTGCCAAAAAGGCAAAATGCTTGCCCCATAACCAAAGGAATTGACACCAGACTACATATAACAGTACCTTCATATGTCTATTGTTGTTTGAACATTTTCTCAATTGTTTTATTTATTAGTGTCACAAGTAGGCTTGCATTAACGCTGCAACGAAATTACTATGAAAATCTCCTAGTCGACACACTCCGGCGCCTGTTCGGGTACACTTAAGGAGAATTTAGCACGATCAGTGCACCTTACCAGTACGTGTTTCGGACTGTGGGAGGCAACCGGAGAAAACCCATGCAGACACAAGGAGAACGTGCAAACTCCACACAGGCAGTGACTCAAGTTGGGAATTGAACCTGGGTCCCTGGTGCTGTGAGGCAGCATAATTGACAAAATCAAGAAGTCACTTCATTTTTAATTTTTATTATCCTTCATAAGTAGCACCAGCTAATCATTCTTCATTTCCCACGAGGGAAGATGGTAGCATTGTGGTCATGTCCCTGGACTAGTCAGCTCAAAGCCCAACTTAATGGACTCAAGACAGGGGTTCAAATCCCACCGTGGCAGCTGGTGGAATTTAAATTCAATTAATTAATGGAATTCAAAGCTTGTCTCACTAATAGTGTCCATCAAACTATCACCAATTGTCGTAAAAATCCATCATGCTCACTAATGTCCTTTAGGGAGGGAAATCTGCTGTCCTTACCTAGTCTGGTTTACACGTGACGCCAGACTCACAGCAATGTGGCTGACTCTCAACAGTGCTCTGAAATAGTCGAGTAAATCACTGAGGGCTGTTAGGCATGGGCAACAAAATCCTGGCCCTGTCAGCGTCGCCATCCCATATAAAAAAATCTTTGGAATAAATAATCCCATACATGCATTAAGCAGCTAAACTGTGGATATTCACCTTGCATCAATTTATAATCTGAAATTTCTCTCACCCATAGCAAAATATAATCTGTTCCCATTTTCCATTCTTTCCTTCCTGAAGTTTCCTGATTGCTAAGATTTCTGTTATGTTACTCATAAAATATTTGCCATGTTAAAACTTAGCAGCATAAATCATTTTTACAGGTGCACCATAGAAAGCATTCTTCCTGGTTGTATCACAGCTTGGTATGGCTCCTGCTCTGCCCAAGACTGCAAGAAACTACAAAAGGTCGTGAATATAGCCCAATCCATCATGCAAACCAGCCTCCCATCTGTCTACACTTCCCGCTGCCTCAGAAAAGCAGCAACATAATTAAGGATCCCACGCACCCTGGACATTCTCTCTTCCACCTTCTTCCATCGATTAAAAAGAAACAAAAGTCTGAGGTCACATACCAACTGACTCAAAAACAGCTTCTTCCCTGCTGCTGTCAGACTTTTGAATGGACCTACCTTCCGTTAAGTTGATCTTTCTCTACACCCTAACAATGACTGTAACACTACATTCTGCACTTTCTTGTTTCCTTCTCGATGAATGGTATGCTCTGTCTGTATAGCGTGCAAAAAACAATACTTTTTACTGTATGCTGATACATGTGACAATAATAAATCAAATTGAATCAAAGAATAGAATCCCTACAGTGCAGAAAGAGGCCATTTGGCCCATCGAGTTTGCACCAACCCTCCAAAAGAGCCACCAAGGCCCTCCCCTCTATTCCTGTAACCCCACACATTTATCATGGCTAATACACATAACCTACACATCTTTAAACAATAAGGGGCAATTTAGCATGGCCAATCCACCTAACCTACACATCTTCGGATTGTGGGAAGAAACCAAAGCACTGGGAGAAAACCCATGCTGACATGGGGAGAATGTGCAAACTTCACAAATTCCACATAGTCACCCAAGGCCAGAATCAAAGTTGGGTTCCTGGCATTGTGGGCAGCAGGGCTAACCACTGCGCCACCCTAATTATATCCATTGTGCACATACATTTGTATTTAATTCAAAGCAAGCTGCTGTCCTACCATACAGATCAGTGTTGTTAAGCATTAATTTTTCATCAAAAATTTTGTCAAAAGATGCACTTCATTCATGTAAACTTTCACCATAGGAAAAATATAAAAGGGAAGGGGAGGATAGAAGGAAGGGCCTTGATAGCTCTTTCGGAGGGTTGGTGCAGATCAGATGGGCCGAATGACCTCTTTCTGCACTGTAGGGATTTTATTCTATGATGTGATTTGATTTATTATTGTCACATGTTTCAGCATTCCCCTCCTCATCTTCCTCCACCACTTTCTTCTTGTCCTCTTTGGCAGCTGAGGTAGACAGTTCTACTTGCACAGCACACCAGTACAAGCACAGTGACCTCCTTCAGTGCTTTAAATTCTATACAGCGGTGGTTTTCAAATTTCCTTGTGGGTTATGTTCAGTAAGTGTTGGCAAACCTCGACGGGCTCCCACATATCTTATCACTGAACAAATGCAGGTTGGGACACTGAGAAAAGTTCACAATGCTTGCACTGGCTTTGACTGTACCTAATCCAAGTGCTCCTGCAAAGAGATTTTTATGGGCAGGTGCTTTGACAAGTAGGATTCTCACTTGCATAAAGGAAAGGCTTTCTCGAAGTGCCAGGCGGCCTGCATGGATTACAAATGGTTCATGTTTGAGTCTCAGATCAGCCTCTGCATTTGTCACAAAGACTGTCAACTTGCACTCTTGTGGCATCAATGAATGATAGATGCACCATCTTTTTAAAAGCTTATTTATCAGTGTCACAAGTAGGCTTACATTAACACTGCAATGAAGTTACTGTGAAAATCCCCTAGTGGCCACACTCCAGCCAATTCACCTAACCAACACATCTTTGGGCTGTGGGAGGAAACCGAAGCATCCAGAGGAAACCCTCACAGACACGGGGAAAATGTGCAAACTTCACACAAACAGTGATCGCCAGATCTCTGCGGGCAGCTTTCTTCATTGTCAGTGGAGAGTTCCATCATTTTGGCACTGGGGTGACACAGTGGTTAGCACTGCCACCTCACAGCACCAAGGACCCAGGTTTGATTACCAGCTTGGGTCAATGTCCGTGCGGAGTTTGCACGTTTGTGTGGGTTTCCTCCAAGTGCTCCGGTTTCCTCCCATAGTCTGAAAATGTGCGAGTTAAGTAATTGGTCATGCTAAATTGCCCCTTAGTGACAGGGGGACTAGCTAGGGTAAATACAGGGGGTTCCGGGGATATGGCTTGGGTGGGTGCAAACTTGATGGGCCAAACGGCCTCCTTCTGCACTGCAGGGATTCTACGGTTCGATAATATCATTCAGTTCCATCCAGTTCTATTTGTTACAAAGATGGGGTGGGGAGGCCAGTGATTTTAACCCTATCCTTGCTAGGCTGGTGTGGCGGAGGAGGGGAATGGTGGTTAAAAGAAGAAAAGAATTTGGAAACCTGACCCTGCCTGCTCTACACCATGGCCACTTCCAACTTTAACAAAAGTAGATTGGCAGGGTGGGGCTACAAATCTACTGCTTGGAATTGAGATGAAATATTGTAATGCAGTTGCGTGCCTCACATTTTAACTCCGTTGTAAATTTAATGCTTAGGAGTCGTAATGCAGGATGGAAAGGCAAATTCTGGGACAATCTCGGAAAATCCCTGATTCGAGAGACAATTGGATTAGTATCTGAAAAATAGGAACGTGCAGGGCTAGAGGGAGAAGGCAGGGAAATGTTGCTGCGTGCATTGAACATTTGGAGAAGCAATGCAGACATGATGAGCTGAATGGCCTCCTTCTACATTGAAACAATTTGGTGAAACCTGGTTGCCAAGGGGCGGCACATTGGGACAGTAGTTAGCACTGCTGCCTCACCAGGAACACGGGTTCAATTCTGGCCTCAGGTCACTGCTTGTGTGGACATTCTCCCCGTATCTGTGTAGGTTTCCTTTGGAAGCTCCGATTTCCTCCCACAGTCTGAAGACGTGCTGGTTAGATGCATTGGCTGTGCTAAATTCTCCTTCAGTGTACCCAAACATGCGCCTGAGTGTGGCAACTAGAGGATTTTCACAGTAATTTCATTGCAGTGTTAATGTAAGCCTTACTTGTGACACTAATAAATAAACTTTAAACTACAAGTTAATTGGCCCTGCTAGATTGACCCTTGTGTCAGAGTTTTAGCGGAATAGGGTCTGGGTGAGATTGTGGTCGGTGCAGACTCGATAGGCTGAATGGCCTCCTTCTACACTGTAGGGATTCTATGAGACATAAATGAATGAATGGGACATCAGTGCCTTGGAATAAGAGTCCTCCAGAGGGAACCTGCAATCAACCCTGCACGGTTTTCTTTGTCGTGTTTCCCGCAGGGCGAGCCCCTCTCGTGCCTCTGGGTTAAATACAGTGGTGGCAGAATGTGGAAGGTGAATGAGAAAGAGAGAACAATCAAAAATCAAAATTAACATTCACGATGAAGAGAGCAATGAGCAAAATATGAATTCTGAAACATGGAAATGTTCTTACCCATGCATTTGTAGTCTGGGGGGACAGCTTTCAACGTGGCATCAAAGAATGACAGATCCACCAGCTGCTTGCGGTGATGGCAGCTCAATAATAAAGAAGGCTGGAGTATCACCAAGTACAGGAAGGGCTCGAGCTGAAGATCATTTGTTCCTCGGCGGCCTGGCTGTCGGACTATGGTGATACCAAGAGCTTGCCGGGCTGATGACCTGCTTGGTGTGTGAAGGCTCTCCAGTGACAAGTGACTGGTAAACTTCCCTGTGGGCAATGGAGCGTTACTATTCAGAAGATCCTCAGCTGTCAGTACCGCAATGCCTGGCTGGCTTGATTTATTCTCTGGCACGCTTGTGATCTCTGTACTTTTCAGGTTTAATGTACTCTTGCCAAGTTTGTCGCTGGATTTCTGCTGCTGGCCTTCTGGTTGGGTTTTTGACTTGGAACTAACCACAGCTGAGTAGCTCATTAGTGAGATGCGGCTGGCCGTAATAAATATATCGAAGGGGATAAAATTCAAATTCTTCACAATGGAAGACTGACGGGAGGGTCTCGCGAGGCGATGATGGCTAGTTCCACTCTGCTGTTCAATCTGAACAATCCGAATTCGTGCACTGTCACTCCCAATGCCACTGTCCTGGGCTCCACTGTGCCGTGAGCAAGTGTCCAATGGAGTTCCTTCTGGAAAGGTGGTCCTATTCTGTTCTTTCTGACAGGTCTGTAATAGGAGATAGGAGAGTCACATTTATTAGTGGAGTATCTTGCAAATAAGTGAAGATACAAATGACAAAGACAGTGGTGCACCAAGCTTACACATAGTATTATTTTCAATAGCACTTGCCCAGATTGTGTTGCCAAAATAACAATGAGGCTAATGGCACTTGCTGTTATTTATGGGCAATTGGGACAGCAACTTCAAACAAGTGGCAGGTGTCCCTCAACTCAGATAGCCAGAGCTGAAAGAACTAAAGTGCATGGGCAGGTTGGATCAAATAGGCTTTAATTCCCTTGCATCTAGAATGTTATACAGTGATCTGATTGAAGTGTGTAAAGTGATTAAAGGCTAATCACAGGGTGCACACAGGGCAACCATTTCTTGAGTTGGTTGAGAACAAGGGAGCATAACTTTAAAAATCAGAGGCGACCAAAGCAAAGGGATGATGTTTGGAAGCATATCTTCAAGCAAAGAGTCGTGGAAATCTGGAACTCTCTTCCTCAAAGATGTTAACGTTGAGGGTAAACTGAAAACATTGGGCAGAATCTTGAGGAAACAATTACCAGGGAAGCAGAGGTTGCTATTAGAATGATACCCACCCGAGGTCAAATATGATTGCTGGATCCCAGGTCAAAGGTAAGTGCTGGTGAGAGATGGTTAGAACAAAGAACAGTACCGCACAGGAACAGGCCCTTCAGCCTCCCAGTTACCTGATGGAGCATCAGTGAGAGAACACCTTCGCTTCTTTTTAGGAAGGTCCCTGGCACCTTGGTCCACCCAGCACTTGATAGGCCAGTGGGATCAACAAACCCGGGGTCAGAGGTCCCACCAATCAGAGGCCAGCAGCTCTACTGAGTGACAGCACCACCAGGGAAGCTGCTAGAATGACACTCACCCAAGGTCTAATATTATTGCTCGACCCTAGCTCAAAGGTAAGTGATGGTGAGAAATGATTAACCTGCAAAGGTAAGAGCATGGTTCTCAGTGCCCACTTCCTGATGCTGAGTCTCTTGATAAGGCACTCAGTGCCTTGGAACAAGAATCTCACACAGGGAACCCTCAAGCAACTCTGCACGGGTTTGTTTGTCATGTTTCCCAGATGGCGAGCCCTTCTCGTGCCTCTGGGTTAAAACCAGTGGTGGCAGAGCAAGGCCTTTATGTGAATATTAATTGCACATTTAAGGGCCTCCGTTGCTGGTGGGATGTGAAGGCTGTCCACTGGCCTTCCAATCATAGAGTTAATCAGGGTGGAGGCGGGAATGTGGTGGGTTCAACTGCACCTTGCCACCAAACTCGCCACGTGGAGGGCACAAAATTCCATCTGTGAAACTAAGATTGCTAGATCCTTCTTGGACAAGAGTATTACAGTTTACGCAATCAGATCGGGTAGGTGGAGTTGAGGTCCAGTGCACTGAAAGTTGGAGCAGGCTCGAGGGACTGAATGGTCTTGTACTGTTACTAAATCTCTGTTGGATGCTTGCACAATTGCAGTTCTGATGAGAACTGCTCAGTTGTGATAGCCCTCATTTTTGTGTTGGTATTCTTGCATTTGGCTGGTGAGTGCAAGATGAAAAGTTTCAGCAACAAGTTTCTCAGAATCACTGACAGCAGCTTCTGGATTTCCATGATTAGCTTTGCATTAGCGGTCTCCAGCAGTTACTATCTGTTTCAGAAGAGTAACAATGGCAAATGCTGACAATTTTAAAATGTATTTATTAGTCACAAGTAGGCTTACATTAACACTGTGATGAAGTTGCTTTGAAAATCCCCTAGTCGCCACACTCTGGCACCTGTTCAGGCACACTGAGGGAGAATTTAGCATGCCCAATGCAACTAACCAGCATGTCTATCGGACTGTGGGAATGGGCCGAAGTATCTCGTTCTGCTCCTATATCTTATCTCCTTACAGCAAAAATAAGATTGCATCTTTTATTATCCTGGACACTTGTGCTCCTTGCAGATGTCTGGGGTATCTTGTGCTTGACAGTGCATGGTTCCAATTTGGTTCTGGACTTTTTGTGTATTCAAGATTTGGATCAATACATTTTAAAAAAAATTATTAGTGTCACAAGTCGGCTTACATTAACATGGTAATGAAGTTACTGTGAAAATCCCCTGGTCACATCATTCCGGCACCTGTTCACGTACACTGAGACAGAATTTAGTATAGCCAATGCAACGAACCAGCACGTCTTTCGGATTGTGGGAGGAAACTGGAGCACCCCGAGGAAACCCATGCAGACTCCACACAGACAGAGACCCAAGCGGGAATCGAACCTGGGTCGCTGGCACTGTGAGGCAGCAGTATCAACCACTGTGCCACCCAATACTGACATTTTGCCATCATTACTACCATAAAATTCAGGCCAATGTAAAAGCTTACATAACCCTATTATCTGCCAAGTGCATCAAAATGAATGCGCAATGCACATTATTCCCATTTCCTCCAGAGTTGGCAGTGTAATACCTCTTAGCCTTAAGAGAAGCAGGCAATTTTTCTGACTGACCAAAGCAAAGCCACAAGAGTTTCATTGCTATTTATTGAAATTACTAAAATTAATGCACACATAACACTGAGATACAACACATCTACTTTATTAAAGGGAATGAAAATTTGACCTTGGCAATTACTTGAATGGGGTGATAGCAAATTTACAGCTCACTTTACACTTCACCCAGTTTCTGTTTGACTTAAATGAAGGCAGGGTACAATAAAACAACGAATAATGTCTTTAATCTGGTAAAATGTCCAAAGATAATTCACAAAATAAAATATAACGTTGAGCCATACAAGGAGGCATTAGGTAAGAAAGCTATAACCTTGGTCAAAGGGAAGTTTTAAGTACTGTATTAAATGAGGTAAAAAGTTACTTAAAATCAGCTGCCTATTTGCTAATGTTAGAATCATAGAAGAAAAGAATCCCTACAATGCAAAAAGAGGCCATTTGGCCCATTGAGGCTGCACCAACAACAATCCCACCCAGATCCTATCCCCACAACCCCACATATTTAACCTGCTAATCCCCCTTATCTACATATCTTGGGACACTAAGGGGCAATTTAGCATGGCCAATGTACCTAAGCAGCATGTCTTTCAGACTGTGGGGGGAAACCAGAGCACCTAGAGGAAACCCATGCAGACACGAGGAGAATGTGCAAACTCCACACAGACACCCAAGCCATGAATCGAACCCAAGTCCCTGGCTCTGTGAGGCAGCAGTGCTAACTTACTGAGCCACCGTGCCAACCCTTTTGGCGCCATCATTTTGTCGAGTTACATCCCAAAGACGTCTATATTTTCCACAAGTTTAAGATTTACAGCAGACACCCAACATTATCCAATCATTTTTATTTTGGGTTCTGTTTTGTACTTTTATTCCAACCAAAAAACTCAATGCAAATTAAATCCAAATTAAATCCTAATTAAATCCATGGTCCCCACATGAGGGCCAAACAAGATCCAAACCGACAGGATGAAGCATTTCACCTCATCCCGGGCTTGACCGAATTGATGCTTCACCTTCGCCAAAAGGCTGAGATAGCTTTGAAAAATTGCATCAGGCAAAGCCTCAGTTCAGGATTCAGAATGCTCGGCATGTTCCCATAAACATTTCTTCTCTTCCAATTTCACTTAGCCACTGTTTAGCCTCCGACCTCACAGCGAGCTTGGGTTTACTAACCATTGGACACGGATAGAAATTTAGTCACACACTGAGCAGGATTTAGTCACACTCCGAGTGTGTGAGCAGGATGGCCTTTTAGACTAAAGTTTAAAGTTTCTTTATTTTATTTTTGTCACAAGTAGGCTTACACTAACACTGCAATGAAGTTAGTGTGAAACTCCACTAGTCGCCACACTCTGGCGCCTGTTCGGGTACACCGAGGGAAAATTTAGCATGACCAATGCACCTAGCCAGCACATCTTTCAGACTGTGGGAGGGAACCAGAGCACCTGGAGGAAACCTATGCAGACATGAGGAGAACATGCAGACTCCACACAAACAGTGACACAAACTAGAAATTGAACCAGGGTCCCTGGCGCTGAGAGGCAGCAGTACTAACCACTGTGCCACCATGTCATTCCCAAGTGTAGGTCCAAAATCTTGGGTCAAAAAGTCTGCTAACTAATGGGCCCTGCTACAAATGTCACTTGAGTTGCAGCAATCACTCTGGAATATTGGCAAATTCCTACTGACTGTAAGTGTGTTGAAGTTTTATTGTGTAAATTGAGCAAAAGCAGCACAACACATTTCCAAAGCTGAACTGAAGTGAATGCAAAATTGTAATTGGCTACTGGTATGGGTTAACATGAATGCTGATTGAGTTATAAAAGACTGCTGCACATTTTATTCTTTTTAATCACTGCAGATGTTTCAAATTATTGCATTTGAAAAAATATTTTCTACTGCCCTTAAAGAATGAAGCTTCTGCTAGGAACACTTCACAGAATTAAATACATATTATTTCAACATCGCAGATAAAATTTCAGACCTCCAGGCATACATTAAATGAGCTGGCAGTGCATTAAAGAAAATGCTTTGCTTATTAGATACTTCCTATTCTAAACAGTGTCATCAAAAACTAAAGACCGATCCATATAAAAGGCAACAGAGTGTTTCCACAAGAACCCTATGCCAAAAACCCCGTTTCTTCCAACTAATGAGTAAAGGATGTGTCCTTTTTATATGGATGCGAGGTTTTCCAAATAGCCACATTAGGAGGCACAAATATATGTTCCATATGGGTCATATTTCACCAAAGTGTATTGGTATGATTCTCAGATCAACAGCATGATAGCATTTAGTAATGTTTCATGCAAAACAGAATGAAAGTTCAATTCTGCCCACTTTTCCAATTGAGAATAAGTGACTGGAATCTGCAGGTTTGGGATCTGCAGCTGCACAAACACAAATAAATGAAGAAGAGAGCAAAAGTGTAATTAACATTGTAGTATAACATTCCTCTATACAGATTATAGACTTATTTAAAACAATAACACCAGAAATAGGAGCAAGAGCAGCCCAGCCAGTCACAAAACGCACAGCACAAAAAATAGAAGTAGGAGACAGCCACCTGGTCCGTCAAACTTGTCCTATCATTCAATACACTAATTTATACTGCCTCAACTCCTTTTCTGTGCCATTTCCCCAAAGCCCTCTATTCCTCGGTTTATCAAATATTTACCCACCTCCACTTCAAATACTTTTAATGATCTAGCCTCCACCACCCTTTGGAGCAGAGATTTCAGAGATTCATCACCCTCTGCGAGAAGGAATTTCTCTATGCCTCCATTTTAAATGACCAGCCCTTTATCTTTATCTGTCCCTTATTCGAGATTCTCCCACTCGTAAAAACATCCCACCACCTATCCTGTCAAGCCTCCTCAAGATCTTGTATGTTTGAATAAGGACATCTGTCAATTTTCTATACTATAAGGGGTACAGAGCCAGACTCTTTGGTCTTTTTTGGTAAGACAACCTTCTCATCCCAGGTGAATTACCTGGCGAATCTCCTTTGGACTGCCTGCAATGTTACCATATCTTATTTTAGATAAAGGGACCAAAACTGTAGGCAGTATTCCAAGTGAGTCCTCACCAACATTTATACAATTGTAACAAAACCTCTCTACTTTTAAACCCCAATCCCTTTGCAATAAAGGCCAAAACGTTGTCTGTCTTCTTAACTAACTGTCGGACCAACGTGCTAGTTCTTTGTGATTCATGCACTAGAACACCTAGATCCTTCTGTACTTCACTCATCTGCAGTCTCTCTCCATTTAGATATTAATCTGTCCTTTGATTCCTCCTACCAAAACGCATGACCTCATACCTCCCCACATTAAACTCCATTTGCCTGGTTTTCTCCCAGTCACCCAATCTATCAATATTCCATTGCAGAATCACAATATCCTCATCACAACATGCCCTTCCACCTATCTTCGTATCATCAGCAAATTCTGTTCCTTCCTCCAGGTCATTAATGTAAATAGTGAACTTATCCCTACGGGAATCCACTAGTTACTAGGATCCATTTATTCCAACTCTCTTTTTTATTTGAATAGACAGTTACCATGTGAACACACTTCCTCCAATTTCATGGGCTTTTGCTTTATGCGGCATCTTGTCAAATATCTTTAGGAAATCTAAATACACTGCACCTAAGGTTCCCTTTTATCTTCTGGACCTGTTACACCCTCAAAAACTTCAAGCAAACATGTCAAACATGATTTACTTTTCATAAAACCAGGTTGATTAGGTTTGACTATATTCAGCTTTCCGAAATGATTAGCTATTTCATCTTTGATTATTGACTCCAGCGTCTTGCCAATAATAGATGTTAAACTAACTGGCCTATAGTTCCCCGCCTTCTGCCTTTCTCCCTTTTGAACACTGGCTATTTTCCTACCATATAGTATCCTCCCGGAATTTAGCGAGTTACAAAATGGGTCCACTATCACTGCAGCCACTTCCATTAAAACCCTAGCCCGCCTTTAGCACCTTGAGTTCCTCCAATATATCCCTTGCGATTGGGTTTTTTTTGTAAGTTCTACCATGTTGTTGGAAATCAGTCCATTGATATCTTTCAGATATTTGCAATGTTTTCCATGGTAAAGCCTGGATGCAAAATGATTATTTAGCATATCCACTATTTCCTTGTTATCAATTCACCTGCCTTGGTCAGTAGAGGCCCCACATTTACCTTAGCTGCCTTCTTCCTATTCATATGTCCATAGAAACTCTTATTATTTGTGGCCAGAATAGGCACTGCAACCAGCTGCCTGAAACTAAATTCTGGGAACTCGAGGAAAGTGGTCAGAATGGTGGGTAGGAAGGCCTGGGGGCTTGCGAAGGGAGGAATGTAGGAAGAAGGTCAAGGTTGCTGGTCCCTCAGGGGAGGTCCTCTCTTGCCAGAAAGGTTGCATACGCCCTTATACCTTCCCACACCCTCTTTCTCCGATTTGTTGCCTGTCCACCGTCCTGAAAATTGAACCTGGGCAGGCAATTGAGCCTGAGCCTGGGCCCTTACTGACGCAAGGGCAGGTTTCCTGTTCGAGGCCTTGCCCATCTCAATGTAAAATCAACACCAAATCAGGGGTGGGTAGGATCCCAGAGGGAAGCCTGGTCACGAATTGAATGCTCTCTGCTGCCCCAGAACTTACCAGGATTGAGGGAGAGTGAAAGTCCAGCAAAACATAGAACATAGAACACTACAGCACAAACAGGCCCTTCGGCCCACAAGTTGCGCCGATCACATCATCACCTACCAACCTACAGACCTATCTATAACCCTCAATCTCATTAAACCCCATATACTCATCCAGGAGTCTTTTAAAAGACCCCAGCGAGTTCGCCTCCACCACCACTGATGGCAGCCGATTCCATTCACTCACCACCCTCTGAGTGAAAAACTTACCCCTAACATCACTTCTGAACCTCCCTCCCCGCACCTTAAATCTGTGTCCTCTCGTAGCGACCATTTCAACCCGGGGAAATAGCCTCTGAGAGTCCACCCTATCTATTCCTCTCAACATTTTGTAAACTTCTATCAGGTCGCCTCTCAACCTTCGTCTCTCCAGGGAAAAGAGTCCCAGCTCCCTCAACCTAACTTCATAAGGCATGCCTCCCAGTCCAGGCAACATCCTTGTAAATCTCCTCTGTACCCTTTCAATAGCTTCTACATCTTTCCTATAGTGAGGCGACCAGAACTGCGCACAATACTCCAAATGAGGCCTGACAAGGGTCTTATAAAGTTCCAGCATTACCTCCCGACTCCTAAACTCAATCCCTCGATTAATGAAGGCCAGTACACCATACGCCTTCTTGACCACCTCCTCCACCTGCGAGGCCGATTTAAGAGTCCTGTGGACCCGCACCCCAAGATCCTTCTGCTCCTCAACACTACTCAGACTTCTGCCCTTGATAGTGTACTCGTTCATCCCGTTGGTTCTGCCAAAATGGACGACTACACATTTATCCGCGTTGAAGTCCATCTGCCACTTCTCCGCCCAGTCCTGCATCCTATCTATGTCCTGCTGCAACTTTTGCCATCCTTCCAGATCATCCACAACACCACCGACCTTCGTGTCATCAGCGAACTTACTTACCCATCCCTCCACTTCCTCATCCAGGTCATTTATGAAAATGACAAACAACAAGGGTCCCAGAACAGATCCTTGAGGCACTCCGCTGGTGACTGACCTCCATTCAGAAAAAGCCCCATCCACAACCACTCTCTGCCTTCTGCAGGCAAGCCAGTTCTGGATCCACAAGGCCAAAGGCCCTTGGATCCCATGCCCTCTCACCTTCTCAAGAAGTCTTGCATGGGGGACCTTATCAAACGCCTTGCTGAAGTCCATGTACACTACGTCCACGGCACTTCCTTCGTCAATGTGTTCAGTCACATTATCGAAGAACTCAACTAGGCTTGTAAGGCACGACCTGCCCTTGACAAATCCATGCTGACTATTCCTGATCATGTCAAACCTCTCCAAATGTTCGTAAATCTTGTCCCTCAGAAGCCTCTCCATCAGCTTACCAACCACTGAGGTCAGACTCACCGGTCGGTAATTTCCCGGGCTATCTCTGTTCCCTTTCTTGAAAATAGGAACTACATCCGCAATCCTCCAATCCTCTGGAACCTCTCCCGTCTCCATTGACGACGCAAAGATCATCGCCAGGGGCTCTGCAATCTCTTCCCTCGCCTCCCACAGTATCCTGGGGTACATCCCATCTGGTCCCGGCGACTTATCTACCTTGATAGAATTCAAAAGTTCCAACACATCCTCCTCCTTAATGTTCACGTACTCAATCCTTTCCTTCTGCTGCAAATCCATAACAAAATCTCCCAGATCGGCTTCCACTGTGAATACTGAGGCGAAGTACTCGTTAAGCACCTCCGCCATTTCTTCTGGTTCCACACAAACCTTTCCCCCCTCACCTTTTATAGGTCCTATCCCTTCTCTTCTTATCCTTTTACCTTTCACATATTTATAGAAGGCCTTGGGATTCTCCTTAATCTTACCCGCCAAGGTCTTCTCATGACCCCTTCTGGCTCTCCTAATTTCCCTTTTAAGTTCCCTCCTACAGTCCTTATACTCCTCAAGATCTTTAACATCTCCTAATTCCCTGAACCTCTTGTACACCTTCCTTTTCTTCCTGACTAGGTTCAACACTTCCTTTGTGCACCACGGTTCCCTCGACCCACCAAAACCCCCTCGTCTCATCGGAACGTTGTCATTCAGAGCTCCAGACACACATTCCTTGAATATCTGCCACCTTCCTTCGGTACTTTTCCCTAAGAACGCCTCCTTCCAGTTTATTTGTCCAAGTAACTTCCTGACTTCTTCGTATCTCCCCTTACCCCAGACAAACACCTTCCTAGCCTGCCTGATCCTATCTCGTTCCAACGCAATTGTGAAGGAGATAGAATTATGGTCACCATTTCCAAGATGCTCACCTACCGAAAGATCCATCACCTGCCCTGGTTCATTCGCCAGTACCAGGTCAAGTACAGCCTCTCCCCTCGTAGGCTTGTCCACATACTGCGTCAGGAAACCTTCCTGAACACACCTAACAAACTCCTCCCCATCTATACCCCTTACCCTAGGGATATTCCAGTCGATGTTTGGGAAATTGAAGTCTCCCATCACGACAACTCTGTTATTAAAACATCTCTCCAGAATCTGTTTCCCTATTTGCACTTCAACTTCCCTGTCACTATTGGGCGGCCTATAGAATACACCCAGCAAAGTTTTTGACCCTTTGCTGTTCCTAACTTCCACCCACAGAGATTCTGTAGACAAAAGAGTCTGCAAATGTTGGAAAATGAGAGGTTATCCACTTTGGTTGGATGGATAGAAAAGCAAAATATTATTTAAATGGAAAGAAGCCACAGAGACGGCCGCAGAGACCTGTGGTACAGCGGGGTCTGAGAGTCGTCGCCCATGAAGCACAAAAGGTTAGAGTGAGTAATTAAGACAAAAGGAATGTTGGTCATTATTACAAGGAATATGGAGTATAACAGTGGGGAAGTCTTATGACAGCTGTACAGGACATTAGTGAGATGGCACCTAGAGTACTGCTCACAGTTTTGCTCTCCATATTTAAGCAAAGTGTACTTGCTAATGAGGCAATTCAGAGAAGATTTACAATGCTATTCTTGTGATGAAGTGGTGATCTTATGAAGAAAAGTTAAAGCCTGTGCTCACTGGAATTTAGCTGAATAAGACCGTTAGACCATAAGGCATAGAAGCAGAATTAGGCCAATCGGCCTATCAAGTCTGCTCCAGCATTCAATCATGGCTGATTTTTTTCTCATCCCCACTCTCCTGCCTTTTCCCATAACCCCTGATCCTGTTATTAATCAAGAACCAATCTATCTCTGTCTTAAAAACAGAATGGGAGGTAATATAGAGATATGGACCAAATGCAAAAGCTTCGAGGTTTAAAAAAAAGGTGGCATGGACAAGTTGGGCCGAAGGGCCGGTTTCCATGCTGTAAGCTTCTATGACTCATAGGACTCCGTGGCAGAACAACAAGACAGGGGCTGACAGAATCTTTCTTCTCATGAGAGAATCTAGAACTGGGAAAAAGTTTCAGAACACAAATGTAAGAACTAGGAGCAGCGGACAATTCAGATCCTTGGGCCTACTCCATCATTCAATATGCTCATGGCTGATCTCATCTTAGCTCCACTCCAATTTCCTGCCTTCATCTTGGTGTTAAGTCCACTACCCCTTAGCCTGAAACTATGGTCCCTTGTTCTTGATTGTCCCACAAGAAATATTCTATTTCTACCCTGTCAATCCACCTCATCATCTTGCACACCTCAATTGGATCTCCTATCATTCTTCTAAAGTCTAGAGAGTATAGGCCTAAACTTCTCAATCTTTCTTCATAAGACTAGTTCTTCATCCCTGGAATCAATCAAGTGAACCTCCTCTGAACTGCCTTCAATGCAATTACATCCTTTCTTAAGTCAGACGACCAACACTGTACACAGCCCTCCAGGTGCAATCTCACTAATGCCTTGTATTGTTGCAGCATGCTGCTGTGCAGAGGGACCTGGGTGTGCTTGTGCATGAATGGCAAAAAGTTGGTTTGCGCAGCAGGTAATTAAGCAGACAAATGGAATTTTGCCCTTCATTGCTAGAGGGATGGAGTTTAAAAACAGCGAGGTTATGTTGCAGTTGTATAAGGTGCTGGTGAGGCCACACTTGGAGTGCTGTACACAGTTTTGGTCTCCTTACTTGCGAAAGAGCAAAGAACAGTAGAGCACAGGGACAGGTCTTTTAGCCCATCAAGCCTCTTATTTGCCAAATTTCACCAATGCTTGGGGCACCCTCACAAGAGGTGTAGCTTTCTGACTGCAATGTGCTTCCTTTGAACACGAGAAAGCAAGCCTGGCAGATCTCAGCTTCACTCCACAGAAGCACATCTCCTCTTGGCTGATAACAAAGAGAAATTAACACCAGCTGTGGGCTCCCAAATAGGGCCTGCGCAATGGTATTTGCTGCCCAAGGCTGGCACGCTCCCCTCACCATTCTTGCAGACATCAGCAAAAGTGACTTCATGGAAAGGCAGCAGCAAGGCGCGAGCAGGTGCAAGGGGGAAGCAAGTCCAAGAACCCCATGTCAGACTTAAGCAGCCTGTGGGGATTCACCGTTTCCACACTGGGAACTCAAGCTCCCTGCTGTGTGAACTCATGCAAGCAACAAGCATGCTGTGGAGTTAAAGCTGCACTGTTAAACTTCCAGCCACAATCATGAATAGATACAATACCAGAACATTTGCAGTAAACCTTAAAAATGAATCACTGACCCAGTGACTGGGGCAGCACAGTGTTTAGCTCTGCTGCTTCACAGCACCAAGGACCCAGGTTCAATTCCGGCCTCGGGTGACTGTGTGGGGCTTTTATGTTGTCCCCGTGTCTGTGTTGGTTTCCTCCGGGTGCTTCGGTTTCCTCCCACACTCCAAAGATGTGCGGGTTAGGTGGATTGGCTGTGCTAAATTGCCTCTTAGTGTCAGGGGGAACTAGTAGGGTAAATACATGCAGTTACAGGGATTGGGCCTGGGTGGAATTGTGGTCAGTGCCGACTCGATGGGCCAAATGGCCTCCTCCTGCATTGCAGGTATTCTATGAATTGGAGGTGAAATGATCCACCAGTTCCGCTCACATCCATCGCAGTCTGACCAACACTTGCTACTTGCACCCAATCCCTTAAAGAAATTCAAACCCACCATTCCCATCACTGCCTGCCAGAGTCCCAGCCAATTGGAGACCTCCTGCTCTTTCTTCTCCAGTTAAAGGGGGTTTGATTTGGACTGGGCAGTGCTGCGCTGGATGTATTATCATCAGTAATGTCTCAGGACGATGGGAATTGGAGTTCCTTTCCCCTTGGTTGCTGATGGAAAATTATGGGACTTATTTGTTTAAAAAGCCGGGTTTCAATTCAGATTTTTAAACAAAAGTCGGCAGTTTTCCGTTGCCCTGGGGAGGCGCCTACTTGTGGAAGGCCCCAAGCTCCCACAGCCATACTGACAGCGAAACTTGGTGGTGGTTACAGATTTGAGCTACTTGCAAGGGTGACACTACACTATAACAGATATACTTGCCAAATCAACTTGTCATTTTCTCTTGCACATCACAACCAAACCACTTAGCCAAAGATGTGCAATATTTCGAATGTTTCCATGATCAATAACATTGGGAAATTTTGGTAAAACCGCTAAAAAGAAGTTGAATGGGAAGAAAAGCTTATCCCAATGAACAGTTTGGCAGAATTGCTGAAAACGGCAATGAATCAAATGTTTATTTGGTGTAAGCCTGTAAAGATGCATTAGACGGCATCAGTGAATTATAGAAACCCTACAGTGCAGAAGGAGGCCATTTGGCCCATCAAGCCTGCACTGACAACAATCCCACCTATGCCCTATCTCGTCAACCCCATCTACTTACCCTGCTAATCCCTCTAACCTACGCATCCCAGGACACTGAGAGGCAATTTAGCATGACCAATGAACTAACCTGCAGATCTTTGGACCGTGGTAGGAAACCGCAGCACCCGGAGAAAACCCATGCAGACAACGGGAGAGGGTGCAAACTCCATACAGACAGTAACCCAAGCCAGGAATTGAACCCAGGTCCCTGGAGCTGTGAGGCAGCAGTGCTAATCACTGTGTCACTGTTCCGTCTGTACAACACAAAGGGTATTTATTAATCAGAATTTGACAGCAGCCAAAACATCTCTACTGAAGAGAACTCTACCCACTGGGGTGAATACCTTCCCCCCACTCTGAGTTCCAATTGGCCACCCAGGCCGTGTGACCATTGCTCTGTTGTGTTGCCCTTAAAGGGGCAATCACCTCAACCTTCCCCCTTTAACTCCTTTCTACAATCTTCAATAACTAATTCACTCCGTCCTAAATACTGATCAAACATTATGTAAATGAGTTGGACAATTATAAGTTGAGTATTTGAGAGGGTTTTCTATTTCTTGTTGAGTGGCAAAATTCTGTAGCCTGAGATGCTTCTACAGGATCAACGTAAACAGGAACTGCAATAATACCTCTTCTGCAACAGGCCATTTGCTTATGTTGACATCAGGTTGATCAGGTACTTCAGTACTTATACGTTCAGAAAGATTTCTTGATAGCAACACTGAATACTACATGTCTCTCTACACCTCAAGTGGTCCACGTATTTATGCACGATCCATCCCTCCATGTCCACTTGGTATGAAAGGGGTCCAATCTTAAGTCATAATAATTCTGGGATCCAACTTGATCCATTACCAAAGTTTCTCATGGAAATGGGCCTCATTTCTTGTGGTACTGGAGTGATACTTCTTTGCAAGGGTAGGTGGCTGAGAGCATCCACATTCACTATGTATGTTCCAGCTTAGTGCTTGAATGTATATTCAAAGGCGGACAGGGTTAATGTCCATTGTCGAATTCTTGCCGAGGCGATTGGCAGGCTAGTCATACCTCTTTGAAGAGAGTGGCTTGTAGTCAGAAAAGATGGTAAAGTGTCTACCATGTAAGTAATGGTGGAATTTCGTAATGCCAAAGACAATTGGTAGTCCTTCCTTCTCGATTTTTGAGTAGCTTCTTTTGGCCTTTGAACAGGTTCTTGACACAAATCCTATCAGCAGAGGCAGTGTCAGGTTAATTTACCCTTGTCGCCAGATGTAAAGATGCACTTGCAATAGGCTTCATTAGTGAACACAAACGGTACTTATTAATAAGAATTCTCTAGTAGCCGCATGCCTGTAGCTAACTCCCAAAATATCTCTGCCTGGGAGAACTCCACTCACTGGAATGAGTCTCTATTGGTCACCCAGCCATGGTGACCCTTAGTCTGCTGTGTTGCCCTTAAAGGGGCAATCACCACAAAGCCTTATAACAGGTTTAGAATAATTAAAAGGGTACAACATTCAGCAACAACATCTGATGTTTTAATAACATCTTAAAACTTATTTTAGCTTTAGTTTTTATACCTCAGGATTACCTTTTTCTGATGAAAATATTTATGAGCAACAAAAACCTCAGCTGAACGATATGTTTTATATAACACATTAAGATGTTCTAGGAGTAACTATCAGAATCAGTTGACAAATTACTCACGCTATTTTTCAATTTGAATTCCAGGGTCAACTCCCATATAATGTGAGGTTTATGTTGGAGGCTAATTTTTAGTCAAAGGAAGATGTGAGTCATAAACACAGAAACTGATCTCGCCAAGTGTCTACTCTCTGGCTACTAGTGTTTAATGGTCCGCAGATTGTGAAATGTTGGAAGAGTCGCAGGCTCAGTGTTGAGATCGACACCAAAAACTTTTAAAACACCATCAAAGAAAGCATTGGCTGACTGTGTGGATATGCAAGGAAAATGTAACAAGAGCCTTGGCCACCACTTAGTATCCACATTGCTAGCACCTGTCTTTTTTTAAAAGAGAAACCAAAGTCATAGAAATGACACTCTGAATTAGATGTATAATCAAGGGATGCAAATTTAGGCTACTTTAGGCTGGAACCACTTTAACTGTTTCACCCCAGAGATACTTGCAAAGGTTCTTACAAGGTTTCTAAACAAATATTCATTGACACTGAAACTCCAGTTCCGGCTACTGTCTGGTACATGATATGATTCATTTTCTTAAAGAATGCAACTAAGCCAACAGAAATACTACAGCTCAATTTTTCCTCTGAAAATATCGTTGAGAGATGTCTATGGAAATTATTCAAAAAGAACGGAAATGCAATGAGAAGTAAAGAACATTTAAAGATACAGGAACACAGGTATGTGCAGCTAGTGAGATGACACCTAGAGCATTCTTTGCAGTTTTAGCTTCCTGATCTAAGAAAGAACATACTTGCCATTGGGGGAGAGCAGCGAAGGTTCACCAGACTGATTCCTAGGATGGCAGGATTGTCGTATGAGGAAAGCTTGGGTTGACTGGACCTGTTTTCACTGGCATTTAGAAAAATGAGAGGGAATCTAATTGAAACATATCTAATTCTGACAGGGCTAGGCAGACTGGATGCAGGAATGTTGTTTCCTCTGACTTGGGGGTCTAGAACAAGGGGTCACAGTCACAGGATACAGGGTAGGCCATTTGGGACTGAGATGAGAAGAAACCTCTTCGCTCAGGGGATAGTGAACCTATGGACTTCTCTACCACAGAAGGATGTGGAGACCACATTCCTGAACAATTAAGAAGAAAACAGATAGATTTCTAACCTTTGTGGAATCAAGAGGTGTGGCAAAAGTGCTGGAACATGATGTTGAGATATGAGATCAGCCATGATCATATTGAACGGTAGTGCGGGTTTGATGGGCCAAACGGCTGACTCCTGCTTCTATTTTGTATGTTACTATTATATAAATTGATACAATCATTACAGTTTAGATTTGCCTAAAGTTGCCCAAATTATCCTCCTCCATTTTGTGAATTTGCAGGCCAGGGACTCCCATGAGTCAATGTATATGTTTCAGCTCTGTGATATTTTCAGGACATGCCTAAAGCATTTCCACTGTCCTCCACAGAGCCTCCTGCCACGATGGAGTTCTGACCAGCCCAGTGGCTTCACGGCAAATCATGTTGCAGCCATATAAAATGTTGGTTAAGCCACATCTGGACTGCAGTTCTGGTCTCCATACTTTGGAGAAAATAGATATGAAGAGAGCTGTTGGTTAAACTGATTGGCCGGCATTTCTTTGGACCCAGCAGTGCTAGGTGGGAGCAGTGGAACCAATGGCAACCCACCATGCTGAGTGGGTGCATAGGGATCAGGGGCTTGCAACCAAAGGCAAGCAGGAGGGTTAAAAGGGGAAGATAATGACGTTGGGGGTGCCTGTAGAGCATCAAAGAGGGAGGTTGCAAAGGAGATCCTTTTCCTTTGCCCAACCACAACCCGCACAGTTGAAGCTGCCAGGCTCCCCACACCATATCACACATAAGATATTGGTAGCAGCAGGATGAAGCCCTTAAGTGGCTCCTTCCCCTTTAACCTTTCAGGGGCAGGCAGATAGATGGTGGGAGCATAAAATCCAGTCCCGTAACTGGAGACCCTCCTCTTGACAAAGGCAGACATTCATCATTGCCCCCAGTGTGTCAGCTCAACCATCAGCTGACTGCGAGGAAAAGTATTTGAGGGCCATGAACTTAAATCTAGGACTAAGGTCATGGTTTACTGGGCAGCAGTGATTCTGCACCCTTCTTTGTTTCAGAGACTTGGACAACATACAGCACAAGCACTGGAGAAGGAAAGTAAATAAATAGTCATAATATACAGCCCAAATTAAAAACATACTTACAAACATATAAACATTCATTTATTTGAAACTGGTTTTAAAATCTCTACATGAACATTTCACAGGAACATAAGTAGACCATTAGATCACAGCTGGTCTGCAATTCAAATCCACTTCCCATCTTTGCTCCATATGCCTTGACTCCCAGCAATAACTTATGACACAAGAGTCATACAGATTCCAAATGTTAACTCTGTTTCTCTCTCCACAGATGCTGCCAGGTCTACTGAGCTTTTTCAGCATTTTCTTTTTTCCCTCTTATCTAACAATCTATGCACCTCCCCCCCACCACTCCAACACAGTCTTGAAAATATTAGTTGACCTACAGGGGGAAGATTTCCCGTCTCACCCACCACGGAAATCGAAGCAGGCAGGAGCAGACCATGCAAAGGTCTGTTGATCTCATTCGGGATTTTCTGGTCTTGGGGTGAGCACAGCCAGAAAATCCCACCCATGGTCTTTCAGGAGAACAAGTTCCAGATTTCCACAACTTCTTGTATGACAGTGGTCCCTGGTTCCACACATTTGCATATACCCTGCAGCTGATATGATATTACACCCATCAGCTGATTAATGAGAGGTAGTCTTATATTCACAAAACGTAGGTTATATCTCATTCAAACAGTAGAATCTTTTAAAGTGATCGGGTGCATGGTGGAGGTTTCTATTGTTCATAAGATATATGGACAGAATTAAGCCATTCGGCCCATCAAGTTTGCTCTGCTATTCGATGGTTGATGTGCTCTCATCCCCGTTTCCCTGTCATCTCTCCATTAACCCTTCAACCCATTACTGTGATTCTACATACTCATTTTTATCGCATATTCCTTCGCATTTATCCTTCACAAATACATATTCCATCCTATTTTAACTGATATTATAGCCTCTGGCTCAAAGGTTGATTCACCTAATAATCTTGTGTGTGAAAGGTTTATTTTATTCTCTTCTTTCAACATTCATCAATCTTCGTTCCTTCGAATCAATTCACTTCACCAAAAACTTTCCTTCAACGTTTACCATTAGTAATGTTAAAAAAAAAATGGACTCCTTCGAACTTACTCTCGGGCCAGTGAGAAAACCCCAAGTCTTCTTTCAAAATTTTCTTCATGACCATAACCGCTCATTCTTATTATTTTACCAGTAAATCTTGCCTGTATCCTTTCAATCCCTCTAATATATTTCCTGTATCAGGGTGTCTAGAGCTGCATGAAATCAGTCTATGCCTGAGAACTCAAGTTGTTTGTAGTCTTAAAACAAAATTAAATTATCCAATGATACAAATTAAGTACCAAAGATAACAAAGCGGGAATTTACTGGTCAAAATAAATTCCAATGATCAGATAATTGAGTTATCATGAATTAAGAACATTAGACGGCTCCCAACTGTTAATTAATCAATACCTTGTCTAAATTCAACATCGAAGAATAGTATTTTGCCACAAGTGATAAAAACTTGGAAAAATAATTTAAATGTAAAACAGAAAGAAAGGAGAAGAGGCAGAGAAAATAATAATAATTAAAAAGTAATGATCACAACCTCACGGTCTACTGTTAGCCAAATAAATGTTTTAACAAAATTAAGGGTGAACAAGGGTCTGAAAGGGTAAGACTGAGAGGCAAAAGTTTTCAGGTTGGGAATTCTGAAGCGTGGCTTCACAAATACTAATAGTGCAATGTTGCAGAAAAGTTAGAGCAGGAGAGAATTTGGGAGAGAAAGGTTATAAGACTGGAGAAAGTGGCAGAGATAGGGTGAAGTAAGGCCGTGCCAGGGATCTCAGCACAAGAATGCAAATTTTCAGTTGTAAATATGAATCAATAGGGCGTCAATATAAGTTCGCAAGCACGCGTAAACAGGACTTCATGCAGCAAAGCTTTGGATTTGCTGAACTTTACGGAGTTTAGGGAGCGCGCAAGACTGAACACACCGTCATTTCACTAGATGAGTCTGGATGTGGCAAAAGCATACATGAGCAGCAGAAATACTGGGGTCAGGACAAAGTCAGATATTTCTACAGAGGTGGTAAGCGACAGCTTTTGCACTGGAGAAGATATGAGATTACAGGGACTAAGAGGATCCTAAGTCTGCCAACAGTCTTGTTCAACCTCAGAATGGAATTGGTAGTAAGGCTATAGAGTTTGCAGAAAGACAAAGGGGAATTCTCTGGCCATTCATGCCAGTGGGATTCTCCCGTTCTGCTGACAACACACCCTCTCCTATTGGTTTGATGACAGTGTGGGTGATATTAATGGGAAATTCCATTGATAGCGGCAGGACCAGAGAAGCCTGCAGCCAATGAACAGCACAGCACCTCTCTCTGCTGAGAGAGTCGCAGCTGGGAGGCTGGAGAATTAACTCCGATGGCTTTGGTCATCTCAATACTCAGCCGAAGAGAATGGCATCTTATTTAAGGCCAATGGGTAGAACCAAGAACACTGAAGCACTCAAAAGATTGAAATGGAGTGGGAGATGGAGCTGTGTTTGGATGGAATCTCATCGGATTGATGCAAATAATGCCAGCAAGATGTGGCACATAAGGGAGAAAAATAAGAGGCAGGGAGTAATAGAAACTGCAAAGATTTTAAAGGTGGCAATAATAAAGAGAAATAATACAGTCACAATTACAGAGATGTTGCTTGAATCTTTTTGTTAAGATCATTACGCTGTGCTTAACCTCTTTGACCAAGCATTTGATCATTGGTCCAAATGTATCCTTTTTCAGCATGCGGCAATTTCGCTTTGATTACACTTGTGAAATGCCTTGAGATACTTTATTGTGTTAACAAGTAGAATGCCGTTGGAAAAGAAAGAAAAGTTGGAGATGCAATTCTAGCTTGCAAGGGTGAAAGGATTAAGGTGAGGTGACATGGTGGCACAGCATTTAGCACTGCTGACAATAATAAATAAATTTTAAACTTTAAGGTGGCATTTTTTGATGGAGATACAATGACGACAGCTTGCATGGGAGTCAGGAAGAAAAACTGGTTAGTCAACAGTTGACTGGGAATGGGGCCAACAGTGGATTGTCTCATAGGCTAGATATGCACATAAGTGGGGAGATTGGAAAGAAACCAGAATTCGATTCTAGGGCAGAGTTGCAGTAAAGGTTGGGGAAGGGGTTAGTATCTGAGACTCCTGAACATGTAGACTCAAACATAGTGACAAAGTCCACGAAATCTTCACACTTGCAGGAGAAGGTAAAATAAGTGTGAGCAGAGAAGTTTAAGGAGACAAAAACAGAAAATGCTGAAAAATCTCAGCAGGTCTGAAGCATCTGCAGAGAGAGACTGTCAAACCTGAGTTTATCCAGCATTTTCTATTTTTATTTCAGATTTCCAGATTCTGCAGTATTTTGCTTTTTATTTGAGAGTTTAAGGAGATATTCAATAGTATAGAAATGAAACCAGGAATTATCTTTGCTTTCAGAAAAATCCTGGAATGATACGTGGCTTTGGCAAAGAAGTGTGAGGTCCTATATTTCTAATTGTGGCCTTGCCAAATTGGACAATTGATTAATAAAGCAATTGAGCGTTATATATGTCCCAGTCTTTCCCCACTTGGGGACTTGAGGGAATGAAGAAAAGGGTCATGTTATGGAGAAAAAAGCCAATGGGAGAGACATTGAACTAATGCACACTTTCTAAATTTCATTGGCATTGAATTTGTGCAGCAGATGTACAAAAATGGTGTTGGAAGGCCAAAAACATCTTGTCGATTGAGTGTCCAACATTATTACAGTTCTGCATCATTTCATTAGTACCCATTATAAAATGATTGACTGATCTGGCAGCCTATGAATCTATTAAAGTTTCAGTTAAAAGGAGGTTATAGGAGACTTGCAGAATGTTTATGAGCTCTGTTCACACAATATTCTTATACTAAAGGCACAAGATTTACATTCCAAAAATGTTATTCTTCATCACGTTATGGAGATAGATTATCAGTTCTCTGTTTAAACTGTGGCAATCGATACTAATTTATATAATCTCTGCTTGGATTGTACATTGTTTCACCAAGTAAAGCTACTCTTCTGCTAAGTAATGTAGGTAAAACTATTGTGAATAGAATAATAGCAATAAATGGTGAAAAATGCTGATGAACAGTATTTCCTTACTAAGGTGCAGCATTGTTTGAAGTATGCAACACGAAGTATCTTTAACTGTGTTACTTAAATGATATGGATTTAATTATAAGTGATAATACGACGCTCAGGACTTTTAAAATAATATATCATTGCATTCAGATTATCAACCAGTGTTTCAAGGTTTTTAAATGCACAGATGGGTATCTGAAGAGTCCAAACACCATCAATTTGCAATCAAGATAGTAAACTCACTGCCACCGCTGCCTCGAACACTCCCAAAGGGCAGCACGGTGGCATAGTGGTTAACATTGCTGCTTCATAGTGCCAGGGGCCCGGGTTCAATTTCCAGCTGGGGTTACTGTCTATGTGGACTTTGCACTTTCTCCCCATGTCTGTATGGGTTTCCTCCGTGTGCCCCGGATTCCTCCCACAGTCCGAAAGACATGCTGGTTAGGTGCATTGGCCATGCTAAATTCTCCCTCAGTGTACTAAAACAGACGCTGGAGTCTGGCGACTAGGGAATTTACACAGTAGCTTCATTGCAGTGTTAATGTCAGCCTACTTGTGACACTAATAAATAAACTTAAAAAAAAACACCCTGTTCCCCTAACCGTACCACACTCTGGGTTAACAGCTATTGATATTGAAAATACACATTAGCAATTCTGTGCACCGAGGACCATTTCGCCACTTGCAGCAATGTTCATATCAAATGATGCAGGGAAAATGCAAAACAGATTAGCAGAGAAATTTCTGCTGTCAAAACTTCCAGTTCATTTGCTTTGTCATATAAAGTCATATAAATTTGTATTATTATGACAGTACAAAGCAGCAAGGGATGTTAATAATATATCCATATTGTTCTTATTCTGATTCATTAAAGCTATAAAAAGCAAATGATGTCAGATTCTGGCCCTAAAATATCTTGCGTGGGTGACAATTTTGCCTTAACATTCCAACATCTTTAAATCACACATTTCGTTAACTCACAAGGGCCGGATATTGTAACATTATTAAAACACAGATCAGGCATGAAATAAAAGAAGGTGGTTATTTTGAAATGTTAGATTTTTCTTATAGAGAAAAATACCACTGGGAATACAGGGCAAAATTGGTGGCAAAAATATAACACATTTGAACTAATGCAAGTCAGACCTTAGTTACGGTACATATGGTGCAACATGAAACAGCAGTATTTTCATTGTGATTCTTACTAAGATGATGGAAGACACTTTTTTCCATCCTACTAAGTTGACTCAATGACTCTAAATGAATTGAAGAAAGGTTCAACTGCAGTGCCCTTGACTTACAGTCTCAGAAGTGGGTTTAATTGTAATGAACCTGTCAGTTACTTTCCTGTGGTATGCAATAATAAATTGATAGCCACAATACTTACAGAGACCAGACTTCAAAGTTGGCTTTTAGTGATTGTTGTAGCACAAGACTATCTACATAAACCTGTGTACGCGTGCACACACACACTCACACTCACACATGTTTCTCTCACCCAGATCATTGTGAAAGGAGAGCAGATTTCCTTTGTGAAAGAGTATCAGCAAAATAATCTGACCTTCCCTCTGTCATAAGGTGGGGGATGTTTGCCGATGATTGCACAATGTTCAGCACCATTTGCGACTCCTCAGATACTGAAGCAGTCCATGTTCAAATTTAACAAGATCTGGACAGTATCCAGGCTTGGGTTGACAAGTGGCAAGTAACATTCACGCCACACAAATGCCAGGTGATGATCATCACCAATAGGAAACAGTCTAACCATCACGCCTTGACATTGAATGGCAAATCCTCCACTGTCAACATCCTTGGGGTTTCCATTGGCTAGAAGCTCAACTGGACTCATCATATCAACACAGTGGCTACAAGAGCAGTTTAGATGCTAGGAATACTGTGGTGAGTAGCTTGCCTCCTGGCTCCCCAGATCCTATAAGGCACAAATCGGGAGTGTGAGGAATACTCCCCACTTGCCTGAATGGGTGGGATTGTGGTCGGTGCAGCTCCAACAACACTCAAGAAGCTTGACTCTATCCACGATGAAGCAGCCCGCTTGCTTGGTACATCTACAAACATCCACTCCCTCCACCACCAAAGTAGCAGCAGTGTGTACTGTATAAAAGATGCAGTGCAGCAATTCACCAAAGATCCTTAGACAGCACCTTCCAAACCCACAACCACTTCCATCTAGAAAGACAAGGGCAGCAGATAAATGGAAACACCACCACCTGCAAGTTCCCCTTCAAGCAACTCGGTAGCACAGTGGTTAGCACTGCTGCTTCACAGCCCCAGGGACCTGGGTTCGACTCCCAGCTTGGGTCACTGTCTGTGTGGACTTTGCACATTCTCCTCGCGTCTGCATGGGTTTTCTCCAGGTGCTCCGGTTTCCTCCCACAGTCCAAAGATGTGCAGGTTAGGTTGATTGGCCATGCTAAAATTGCCCCAGGTGTCCTGAGATGCGTAGGTTAGAGGGGTTAGCAGGTAAATATGTAGGGATATGGGGGTAGGGCCTGGGTGGGATTGTGGTCAGTGCAGACTCGATGAGCCAAATGGCCTCTTTCTGCACTGTAGGGTTTCTATGATTCTATGAAGCCACTCACTATCCTGATTAGGAAATATATTGCTGTTCCTTCACTGTTGTTGGGTCAAAATCCTGGAATTCCCCCCCTAATGGCATTATGGGTCAACCCACAGCACGTGGACTGCAGCGAATCAAGAAGGCAGCTCACCACCAACTTCTCAAAGGCACTTAGGGATGGGCAATAAATGCTGGCCAGCCAGTGATGCTCATTTCCCATGAATGAGTGAATAAAAAAAAACAGTAATAGTTGTCATGGTCACCATTCCAGCTTTAAAGTCATTAGCACTGCTGCGTCACGGCGCCAGGGACCTGGGTTTGATTCCTGGCTTGGGTCACTGTCTGTGTGGAGTCTATCCGTACTCCCTTTGCATGGGTTTCCTCTGGGTGCTCCGGTTTTTTTCCCACTTTCCAAAAGACGTGCTGGTTAGCTGCATTGGCTATGCTAAATTCTCCCTCAGTGTATACAAACAGATGCCAGAGTGTGGCAACTAGGGGATTTTCACAGTAACTTTTACAAATGTACCATAGAAAGCATTCTTTCTGGTTGTATCACAGCTTGGTATGGCTCCTGCTCTGCCCAAGACCGCGAGGAACTACAAAAGGTTATGAATGTAGCCCAATCCATTACGCAAACCAGCCTCCCATTCATTGACTCTGACTCCACTTCCCGCTGCTTCAGCAAAGCACCCAGCATAATTAAGGACCCCACGCACCCGGGACATTCTCTCTTCTACCTTCTTCCTTTGGGAAAAAGATACAAAAATCTGAGGTAACATACCAACCAACTCAAGAACAGCTTCTTCCCTGCTGCTGTCAGACTTTTGAATGGACCTACCTTGCATTAAGTTGATCTTTCTCCACATTCTACCTATGACTGTAACATTACGTTCTGCACTCTCTCCTTTCCTTCCTATGAACAGTATGCTTTGTCTGTATAGCATGCAAGAAACAATACTTTTCACTATATGCTAATACATGTGACAGTAATAAATCAAATCAAAATCATTGCAGTGTTAATATAAATCAATTTGCGATACTAATAAATAAACTTTAAGTATTCCAGATTTATTAACTGAGTTCAAATTCCACCAGCTGCTGTGCTGAGATTTGAATCAATGTCCTCAGGGTATTAGCTTGGACTTCTAGATTACTGATTCAGTGATAGTTTCAGTACGCCAACATCTCCCAATGGTAAAGTCATCAGTTCAGCAGGCTGCCATACCTCCTCCCTTTGACCTCCATCAGAATCATGTAGTTCCAAATCTGGCAAAGGATATGCTACTCTCAGCATATTCCAATATAATAAATCACCAAACTCTTTAATAAATTAATCTTTTATATAATACTTGTACAATTTAATGTGACTTGCACATTAAATAGATTGTATTCTAATAACGCTGGAGAAAATGATGGTCTCGCCTTCTTCTTCGACCACTGCGGGTGATTAGCTCACAGTAGTTGCAAATGTTCCAACCACAAAATTTGTGGAGGAAGTTGAATTTATCAAACCAAACATTAAACTCTGGCAGCCGTTCTAGAAGATAAAACCAATGACAAAACTAAAGCTTTTATTAATAAACAGCAAAAAGGCATTGAGAAACACATCAGGCTAATGCCAAATTATGGACAATGTTGTGGTATCTATAACCTTAACTGCTTTTAAGAAAAATACTTTTTTACATGAACTTATTCCTGATACGTTATCTCAGAGGGGAGAGATACAAAAGTATCCAGAGGGGCAATTTTTTCACACAGAGGGTGGTGAGTGTCTGGAACAAACTACCAGAGGTTGTAGTAGAGGCGGGAACAATTTTGTCTTTTAAAAAACATTTAGACAGTTATATATGTATAAAGGGATATGGGCCAAATGCGGACAACTGGGGCTAGTTTAGTGGTTAAAAAAGGGGCGTCATGGACAAGTTGGGTGGAAGGGCCTGTTTCCATGCTGTAAACTTCTATGACTCTATATTACAAACTGGTTCATTGCAGAGCTGTTAATTCAATCTGACACTTCAATGAGATTTCCCAGCTGCTGGAAGATCAAATTTGATTGTCATTTGAACTCTCAGATAAGAGAACTAGCTTGTGGTAAACATTATAACTAGTTAATATTCAATTTCCTTCCACAGCATTTGAGCAACTGTCTTCATTGCATCTTTGTTCACCAAGTTCAAACATCTTAGGAAAGGAGTAAAGAAAGACTTCCATTTACATCGTGCCCCGTGAGATCCCAGAGAACCAATGAAGTACTTTCATCAAACGTAATGTCTGTTATAATGTGGGAAAGTGGTCACCAATCTGCAAAATGAAAGTTCCCACAAACAGCAATGATAGTCACCAGACATTCTGTCTTAGATGTACGTAGTCCAGGATACAGGGGAGAACTCCCCTCTTCATGCTTGAAAGGCACTATTGGATCTTTTACATCCATTAAGATTGATAGAGGTCATTCAGTCCTTCAAGCTTGTTCCACCATTCAGTTAGATCATGGTTGATTTGTATCTTGATTCCATTTACCTGTCTTGGTTCTGTGATCCAACCCATAATACTCACCCTGACCAAAAATCTAGCAACCGCAGTTCTGAAATTTCTAGAGACAACTTTTTGGTGTGTAAGTTTCAGATCGTTACAAAGAATTATCCTTTAATGAATATGTGTTTCCCTCATCATCCTTCATGTGACGCAACTATTCCTTTAAGAAGTGTACTTGAGTCATGTTCTTGTGCAAGATTTGTTGTAGGAGTTCTATGCACTGGAGCCATTCTGACTGTGACAGGCATCTTGTATTGTTACTGCAGCAGCATAATTGATCTTAATTGCTACAATGGTTATTTTAATCTGGACTAACGCAGGGTGGTTATTTTGGTGTTATCCCCTGAGATATATTAGAGAGGGGCTTAAGTAGGTTGATCGACAGATAAGGTCATATGATCGGGTGGAGCTCAGCTTACATGGAGAATTAAAGTTTAGTTACTGTTTAGTTGCTTTTGAGTTGAAAGAGCTTCCCCTCTGTGACCAGAGTTACATCTCTGAGGTGTTGCTGTTTGAGGATATAACCTTCTCTGGAAACTGCTGTCTGGATCTCTGTCTAGAAGTGCTAACAGGCTACAAATCGTCTAGACAGAGATCCGGACAGCAGTTTCCAAAGATGGCTATGTCCTCAAACAGCAGCACCTCAGAGATGTAACTCTGGTCTCTGGAAGCTTCCAGTCTCCAGACTTCATAGAGGGGAAGCTCTTTCAACTCAAAAGCATCTAAACAGTAACTAAACTTTAATTCTCCATACTTGTTTTTTGTGCTAACCAAATCTGAAGAAGGGCATTTACCTGGGGGGATATTGTTTTAAATTGGAACAATAGAGATAGCTAGCCATTATGAATTATACTTTGTCATGTTTAAGTACTTTGATTGGAAATAGTTAATGTTAATTCTTTTTGTTATATGCTAACTGTGTTTTTAAATAAAGTTTATTTTAATAAAAGCTTCCTGTTGGGTCATTTGAATCATACTTGCGGCAAAACAGCTTACGCTCACCCTAATGCCAAAATCAAATGCAGAAGTTGGGGTCATGGCTACTGCATAATATACCTTGGAGTTTTCCTAACACTTCAACTGCTTAGCTCTAATTTTGAAGCTATGGTTCCTTGTTCTGAACTCATCAACCAGAGGAAATAGCCCCTTGAAAATAGATTATTTGAATATAGTGTTACAGCTACAACTTTTTAATATTTTCAGGTTTGCATTCTGAGTAACAGAAATCACAATTAATATGACTGTTGTTGCCTTTCTAGATTTATGTAAGGCTACAGTTTTTCAGGCCAATTACTTCTGTATTGCTCCAGCTGAACAAAGGTATTCAAAAGGCACTGATGGAATTATGGGAATACAGCAAGGTTATATATCTTAAGGACGTGTCCTTTAAACATTACTACAGGGGCCATTAACAGCGCCTTTAGGGTAGAGGGAGAGACGTTTTACAAGATTGTCAAGAATTGATGAGCAATGAGTTGTTGAGTATGTGTACCTCATATACCTGAGTCAATTCATTTTTGGAAGTCCTGTCAGATTGAAAATAAAACCAGGGGGCGGGGGAGGGGTGCCTTTTTATTATATAAATGTGGTTTAAAACAACACAGAGAATCAAAATAGAGCATTATAGCACTGCTCTGAAAAAAAAGTCTGTCTCATGGCTAGCTTCTGGAAAGGATGTACCTTTTTAAGAGGCCAGCATGGGCCATTGATAACAAGCTTATTTCCAGATGCATAATACTTCTGTCTGGCTATAATTATACCAGAACACCAAAGCGTTGGAACCCGTAGAGACTAGAGACTATACAAATGCAACCCATTGCAACTTACACGGCTAACTTGTTACTTCAAATATTTTAAGTATTTGTGTCTCCTGTAGGGGGGTTGCCTTCATGAATACGCAACAGCACCCAAGTACTATAAACTGCTAGCAATAGTAGAGCGATTTGAAGTTCTTACGTATGCTTTTGACGTGGCAGTTGCATCTTAAAAGCCATGGTTCAAAGACACTGCAGAAAATATTGGTAACAATAATTGCACAAAGCCATTATGACAGTTTTAGTCACTGGCTTGCCAAGCAAGCTGGAACACAAATATTCACAACTTTACTCTGATTTGAAACTACGGTGAGAAATACTTTGAAGTTAAAAAATGTTTCCTGGTATAAAACAAACAAAGCTTTTTTAGTCATGCACGTAATATTTTTCTATTATCATAGAATCCTACAGTTCAGAAGGAGGCCATTCAGCCCATTGAGACTGCACCAACCATAATCTCACCTTAGGTCCTATCCCCCTAACTCCATGCATTTACCTGAGCTAGTGTCCCTGACACTAAGCGGCAATTTAGCATGGTCAATCCACTTAACCCGCACATCTTTGGACTGTGGGAGGAAACCCATGCAGACACGGGAGAATGTGCAAACTCCACACAGACAGTGACCCAAGCTGGGAATCGAACCCAGGTCCCTGGTGCTGTGAGGCAGCAGTACTAACCACTGTGCTGCCGTGTTGCCCCAAATGCTCCCGATCCCCTAATTGTTTTGATTCCTTTGGCCAAATGCCAGGATGTGCTGCGTATGAGGTGCTGGCATCCTCATACACAGCACTGTAAGACTAGTGTTTGGAATACATATGAACATCTATTTCTACATAGGCTTGGCAAGATGATGAAGGTGGCCATTATGTGGCAGCTTTTGTGAATATTGCTACATGTTATGAACTATCACAATACAAATACCAAAACATAGCTTTTGTTTGTTGGTTAGCAATTGCACTTACATTATTTTTTAGATTTAATTGACAAACTAATAAAATTGTTCCAGTGCAAAGTCCAGAATGTCAGAGACTTCAAAGCATAGCTGACCTCTTAGTGAATAAGGAAATATTCTGTATTGTGTTACTCACACAGAATATATCCCGCATGGTTTCCAGATTAATGGAAAATTATGATTTTGTGTGTCATTGTAAACTAAATACGTTAATTTAGAATGATAATGAATGCTGGCCAAGCCAGCCAAGTTCACATCCCTTGAATATACATTTTTTTAAAATCTGATAAATAAGTGAATTCTATTTCATTTCAGTCTGGTTTGCTGAGCCAGAGAAACGGATTTGCCAGAACCCAGGGAAGATCCTGTAAGGAACGTAGGAGTTTGCTGGGGACAAAAGAAGTGCAGGCATAACATTGGTTCATCTCCTTTTGATTGAATGCTCCAAAAGTCAGCAGTCTAATGACCCTAAGCCAATGCAGGCTTGTTGCAAATTTTCTATGGTGATTGTGATTCTTCTTCTAACAGCAATGACATTAGTCAAGTCCTTCCCTTATGCAGGGGACTACGCTGGAGGCTCAGAAACCTCCTGATCTGGGCACCGCATTCCAGCAAGAACAGGAAGGCTTTACGGTGGTGCAGAAAAAATCTGCAAGAGGCTCCAGGAATAAGGAGCTTAAGTTATGAGAACAAAAGAACAAAGAACAGTATTGCACAGGAACAGGTCCTACAGCCCTCCAAACCTGCGCTGATCACGTTGCTCTATCTAGACCAACCACTTGTATCCCTCTATTTGTCTGTTCATGTGTCTATCAACATAAGTCTTAAATGTCACTAACATGTCTGCCTCAACCACCTTATCAAGCAGTGAATTCCAAGCCACCACTACCCTCTGTGTAAAAAATTTTCCCCTGCACAATGAGGATACATCATGGGACATTGTTACTCTGAATAAAGACAAGGTGAAGAGAAATTTGGCAGAAGTGTTTAATATTATAAGGAACTCGACAGTAACTAAAGGGAAACCATTCGCATTGACAGAAAGGACATTGAACTAATTGGTAAAAGAACCAACAGCAACTTGGGAAAAATCTTTTGAGTAAAGAGAGTGTGGTGGAACCAGCACAATCAGACTTAAAAAGTGAATTGGATACACATCTGAAGAGAATAGATTTGGAGGGTAATTAGTGGGGGAGTGGGACCAGTTGAGTTGTTTTTACTGAGAAGCACTCTGTGGTTCTACACTGTGCAATCCACTGATGGGTTCAGACAAATGAAGAGGAGGAAGCGATACACTGCACTTACTGTTCACAACCTCAGAATTACAGAACTGTTACAGCGCGGGAGGGGACCTTTTGGCCCATCATGTCTGCAAATCACTTGGTGCCATTTTCCTATCATTTCCACACTGACATTTTAGGCAGAAGAACAATCTTTAAATAATTCTGAGGATGATTCTTTTTTTACTTTCAAGAAAGGCTTGCAATAGACCCATGCACTCCATGGCTCGGTTCAGCACATGAACTCCTGCTCTTGATTTTGATAGTTAGGCTCCCGTAGCTTAGGCAGGATTCTCCGATCTCATACATGGCCGTCTCACTGCAAGTGAGAATGGAGAACTTGGCCTTCCAGCAAAAACTCGTTCACTTCAGTGGCACCAAAGAACCCCAGCGCGAGTGAGGACAGAAATTTCCGGTGCATCCTTGCGCTCGCTTCTTCAGAACAGTACATCTTGTCACTTTGTCTTGCAGGTCTGTCCAATTGCTTGCTGGTAAAGTTGCTCCTCCACAATATCCAGGCACCTCAGGATTTGAACTCATGGAGGCTATCAAAATGGTTGAGTTGCCAGCTGAGTGTGGGAAAATGTTAATCTCTCATTCAGAAGTAGAGACATCAATGGCATCAATAAGAAATTAGAAGGAACAGAAAACTGACTAACACGTCACACTGGCCAAAACCTGGCTGAAATTGTGGAGCATACTCTGACAAAGAAACTTGGGCGGTACAGTGGCACAGTGGTTAGCACTGCTGCCTTACAGCACCAGGGACCTAGGTTCGATTCCCAGCTTGGGTCACTGTCTGTGGGGGTTTCTTCCGTGTACTCTGGTTTCCCTCCACAGTCTGAAAGACATGTTGGTTAGGTGCATTGACCTGAACAGGTGCAGAGTGTGGCAACTGGGGGAATTTCACTTTATTGCAGTGTTAATGAAAGCCTTACTCTTAACTAATAACTAAACTTTCATTGTCCGTCAATCAATCTTTTTTTTAATGATTTGTTCAGCGGATGTGGCTGTTTTTGGCTGGGCCTGCATTTATTGCCCAGCCCTAACTGCCCTCCAACTGAGTGCTTTGCTCAGCCGTTTCAGATGGTATTTAAAAGATGTCAAGCTGGCAAGTAGTAAATTGCAGTTCAATGTGCCAAATACAGTCATTAGCCATCTTTCACATGCAGGAACAGCATCCACATTTTCATCAGTCTGAGATAATGTGCTCTGAAAGCTATAACAAACTTGTCACTGGTACCTCTTTTGTTCCTAAAACACAACACCTGAGAAATAATCCAGCAGTGATGACTCAATGCAGATGTTTGGCGTTCATGGCCATCATTGGATGCTTTTGGTGGTAACATGTTCTCCTGCGGGCTCTTCTGCTCAGGTGCCTTAAACTCAGAAGATATTTTCCTTTCAGTGTGTACTCTATACAGGCAAAATGCTCTTTCAATAAATCTGTTGTTGTTAGCTTCAATCTACGTGTGCAAACCACGTTCTTTTCTTTTTGTTTAAAACCCAGAACACCTAACATCATTAGAAAATTACGAAGTTAGATGAATAGCACTTTATTGGGAATAGTGTTGAGGGAATAGGCTGTGGGTGCCAAGGGCAACTTGCACTCAGAGAGGGCATGAGGGAAGATTGAGAAATTTGTGAACAATGTGAGTTCAAGGCAGGGATAGGGAGGCTTTAGAGGAATTTTAGCCAGGTGTTGTATGGAAAGGAGGGAAGTGTCCTTCAACAAAATGTCTCCTTTCTTAACTTCCTTCCTGATGATATTGCTTCCAGATCAAGGGTTGCCAGGTGACGTGAATCTTTTTTTAATTATGCAAGAAAATTACCACTGATACCTTTATAATTGATACAAACTCTTAAAAGTCCTTTTCGAATATTTGTCAAATTAATTCTAGATTCCTCAGACTTTGTAAATAAATAAGCTTTCCTTACTAAACTGCATCGGGAACAAAAGTCATCAGACCAAAAATAGCAATTTGTTGATGATCAGATAATTTAGGATTGCTTTCTTACTCTCCGATACTGGGCTCTCTAATACAATTTCAGACTTTATCTGTAATGTTCTCTATCATCAATCAATCAAACCAAACAGCAAATTCATTGCATCATTTGACTTAGAATTTAGAATTGCTACAGTGCAGAAGGAGGCTATTCAGCCCATTGAGCCTGCACCGACAACAATCCTACCCAGGCCTTATCCCTGTAACCTGCTACTCCCCATGACACTAACAGCCAATTTAGCACCTCGCCGGCACATCTTTGGACACAGGAGCACCCGGAAGAAACCCACGCAGACTCGGGGAGAAAGTGCAAACTCCAGACAGATAGTCGTTTGTGACAGAAAAAGTATGCCTCAGCTATCTGTTCTCGAGAACACTGACCACATCCATATTTCAAGATGGCGCCAGTGTGGCAAATTTTTGCGAGCTACGTATGGTATGATTTGTATGGATAGCACAGGAAATAATACTTTTCACTGTATTTTGATATAGGTGACAATAATAAATCAAATAAATCTTCCCATCATCTTATATCACAAACACTTACAGCTTGTTATAGAGCTAACTGAAACTGCTTTATGGCCCTCTTGGAACAATTAGATGATAAGATCACAGAAATATAACTTCTCCAAGCTTTTCAGTGAGGTCTTCTCTGAAAAACTACACTAATAATCTGGGCACATGGTTATTTCTGAGCCACCACGACTGCATAATAAAGTATGATTTCATGACAGCAGCAACACCCCAATATGTCACCTTAGATAGCAAGGAAGGCTTACATTTGAATAGCATTTTCCTGACCTCAGGACATCACAAAGGGCTTTACAGCCAATTAAGTACTTTTTGAAGCATAGTCACTAGTGTAATGCAGGAAATACAGCAGTCAATTTACATACAGCAGGCTCCCTCAGATAGCAGTGTGATAGCAAACAGATAATCTATTTTTAGAAGCTAGTTTGAAGACAATTATTGGCCAGGGCACCAGAGAGTATAATGTTGTTCTTCAGAATGAAGCAATGGAATCTTTCACATCCACCAGGCAGGTCAAAAGCTCACTTTAACATCTCATTCAAAAAAAAAGCTACCGCCAAGTACTTCCTCAGAACTTCACTGGAGTATTAGCTTGGATGAATGTTCAAGTCTTCACATGTTCAAGGCTCACGCCAATCTTCTCATTCTGAGGTAAATTGTGCTGCAAATTAAGCTACAACTGATATCCATTCTTCATTGATGAGTCTGGATCATCAATGCTGGCCTTACTCCCACCGAACATCCATAAATGTGGACCCTTCTTTCAGCAAATGCTGGACTAATCACTGGAAGTAGGGAACAAGAATACTGCTGAAAGAGTGGTCAGGTTTTGCCAAAGATTTCTGCTGTCCACAGAAGTCCCACTCAAGAGACTTGAGCAAGAAATCTAGGCTGGCACTGCTAGTACAGTACTGAGGGAGTGCTGCACTGCCTGTGATGCTGTCTTTTGAACCAGATGTTAAACCAACTCTCAACTATGCCCTTGAGTGAACAAGAAAGATTCTATGACATTATTTTGAAGAATAGCAAGGAAGTTAAGGGATGGCAGTGACGTAATGGTATTCATGTTCTGGGGACCTGGGTTGGAATCCCACTGTAGCAGATGGTAAAATCTGAATTAACTAACAATCTGGAATTAAAAATCTAACAATTATCATAAAAACCCATCCTGTTCCCTAATCTCTGATAGGGAAGGAAATCTGCCATCCTTACCTGGTCTGGCCTAGATGTGACCACAGAAATGTGGTTGACTCTTAAATGCCCTCTGAAATGGCCCAGCAAGCTGCTCACTTCAAGGGCAATTAGGGATGGGCAGAGAATGCTGATCCAGCTAGCAATGCCCACATCCAATAGAATCATAGAATCAAGAATCCCTACAGTGCAGAAGGAGGTCATTCAGCCCATCAAGTCTGCACTGATCACGATCCCACTCATACCATATTTATCCTTCTAATCCCGCTGAAAAAAGGGTCAATTTAACATGGCCAATCAACCTAACCTACATCTTTGGATATGAATAAATTTTTTAAAATGCCACCTTGAGCAAATATCTGCCCCTTAATATCACTACAACATATTATTGCTGTTTATGGGAGCTTGCTGTACATAAATTGGATTAATTACATCAGTGACTATACTTCAAAAGGTAATTTAACAGCTGAAAAGTGCTTTGTGACATCTTGAAGTTGTGAAAAGTACAGGTCTTTCTTTCTCTCTATTCCCGCGCAGAGACATTACTGTGCCCAAGGAAGAATGGCCCTATGGCAAGCATAAAGTGCACAAAAAGAAAACAATTTTTTGTTGAAGAATCAAAGCGACAGACAACAAAATGGATGAAAAAAGAATAAACTTGAAAACGTGAGGTGCATTTCTCACTCCACTAATCTGTGTTTATTCACTCGGATTAATATACTGCTTGTGGCTGGTAAACCTGCTCCCTGTCATCACTGTTTAGCTGCCCACTACTTGTGTTCGTCTTACTTTCTGATATATAAAAAATTGCGAGTAAAGAGAGATGTGTGTTTTTGGCAAATATCTGTTTGATTTTGGTACCCCGTGACAGCAGCAGCAGCAAGTTTGGATATCACACAGGGCCCGAGGGCACAAGCAGGTTGCTTTGTACTGGTGCGTATGCATTTCAACGTCACCCTCAACGTGAAAGGGAAAAAAAAATACAATTCTCCCCTGCAATGCAGTTTAGTTTGCATACCAGCAATTTTTTGTGGTTTCTAAGTGGGAATGCCAATTTGGTGCCAAATTATGGACAATTTTGTACTCTAGACTTGCATCCACGGAATCTGTTTCTGGAACTGCCACTGGGCTTCTTGTGGCTAGCCGAAAGAGAAGCTTTTCCCCCCACTGACCCGACCACATTAAAAAAACTCAGGTCGCAGTGTGAAGGAACAAAGAAAACCCACCACGCTGCCCTATGTGGCATGTTCTGAAAATGAACAGCAAGCGGACTTCATCTGTTTTAACGGATGCAATGGAAACTAACAATGCTTTGGACAGCTTTCATAATATTAGAGGACCAGAAGGAATTTGCAAAAGTGTAAAAATAAACAAGAAGCATTTTGGTGGATCTTAGTCATAAATAATTCTGCACTGAAGGGATTCTATGGTATTCAGCCTTTGCACAAACAAATAAACAAACTAAACTGCACTTACAGAGAGACAACAGGGTTCGAATGTTCAATAGAATTTGGTGAGATGGTAAGCTTATAATATTACTCATTTTATTAAGGGTAAAATAACTGGCCATTTCTTTGGGTAAAGTAAACTGCTTCTACTATTTTTTCACCATCACAAAATGCAGAATAAGGAAATGCATGTGAAAACAATGCTTGTTCTGCAATTGCATATCATAGAGCTTGGAAACAAATGCAACTGATCAAGCCAGTTGCTGCATGGTCCCTCTAGGGTGCGCCAGTGCACTGGGAATTACAGGGATGACAACTAATAGGGGGCTGCAGGAAAGGGAATTTTATGGCCACACTTTTTAAAAGCAGCGATGTCAGATTTAATGTATTTCAAGATAACCGTTACTCCACAAAAACTGCACAGATTAATGAAGACCAGCAGCTATCACAAGCACCCAAAACTATAAAAGATGCCTACAGCTACACTGTTAACACCGTTTCAGGAATTATAATGTAAAGATAAGACTCCTTCCTTGATAAGAACGTCACTCGACTGGGACGAAAAAATGCTATTAACAAAAGCCTGATTTAAACAAATGTATGGTAAAAAGGCCACAGGAGCAATATACATTACCATCTTTCACACTGCTGAACATGAACTCTGAAGGATAAACAGTGGCTCATGGTTCTACAGAATCCTACAGTGCAGGAGGAGGCCATTTAGACCATTGAGTCTGCACCTATCGCAATCCCACCCAGGCTCTGTCCCCATAACCCTACGCATTTACTCTAACTAGTCCCCCTGAAACGAAGGAACAATTCAGCATGGCCAATCCACCTAACCCGCACATCTTTGAATAGTGGGAAGAAATTGGAGCACCAGGAGATAATCCATGTAGACATGGGGAAAATGTACAAACTCCACACAGGTAATGACTCCCCAATCCAGGACTCGAACCTGAGTCTCTGGTGTTGCGAAGCAGCAGTACTAAGCACTGTGCCACCAAGCTGCCCACACCTGGATGCAAAAATGTCACTTATGAGTGATGTGAACAGCACAAAACTTGCCAGCTTAAAGATTTTGAGAGGGGCTGTGTGGAAGGGGGAATGCAGTGCAAGCAACTTGTTTGTGTATGTGCTTTGGCTGTATGTAGGCAAATGTATTCATCAAGGGCCAGTTTACATTAAAAGGAGCTGAGTTATGTTGCGGCGCACATCACAATTTGGGTGCATAACCCCAATTGATTCTGGGTCTAAAGTTTAAGTATCTCCCTTTCAGTGCTAATTAACGTGACTGAACTGTGGCACACTCGATCATCTGCGGGGGAGTTTAAATAGGGCCTAAGCTGTAGTACATTCTGATGTCACAGGTAGTTTATCTTGCAGTAAAGCCATGACTCGTAATTCACAAAAATTCACAATAGTACGTCCTCAGAGTTAAACTGCTCCTCACATGAAGTAACATTTCCGAGACCTGATTTCTGAACCATTCTAAACTCAGTGAAACAGAAGATTTAACTTAAGCACGCACAACTGAAGATATGCTATCCATAATATTCGTTGAACTGGAACAATACTAAATTCTGCAATTAATCAGTCAGAATTATATACATCCATTCCCATGTATCTCAAATGTCTGTTCTGCAATGAGTAACAATCAATCTTTCAGCAGTTAATTGCTGTGTTTGTTTCCCTCCAGTAGTTCCAAGGTTTGATATACTTGATTTGGAGCTTGATGCCAACCAGATACTCCACTGATACTTCACAACACAGTAAATGAGGATGCTGTCAGGGATTCTGGTCTCAAATGCAAAACCGAGTGAAGAACCATGATCTGATTTGATTGTGTCGACAAATGTCATGAGGTGCCTCATGGAAATGTTAAGAGAGAGACGAATGAGAGGACACCAGGCCAAAGGACAAGGTCACCATCCAACATCCTGAGGGTTACCTTAGATCAGAAACTGAACTGGACCAGCCGCATAAATACTGCAGTACAAGAGCAGGTCAGAGGCTGGAAAGTCTCTGGCGAGTAACTCACCTCCTGACTCCCCAAAGTCTGTCCGTCATCTGCAAGGCACAAGTTAGGAGTGTGATGGAATACTCCCTACATGCCAGGATAAGTGCAGATCCAACAACATTCAAGGATATAAATCGGCTGGAGATCTGGGCTAAGAGATAGCAGATGGAATTTAACCTGGATAAATGTGACGTGATGTGATTTGAAAGATCTACTGCAGAAGGAAGGTATAGAGTAAATGAAAGAGCCCTTAGAAATATTAGCATGCAGAGGGATCTAGGCATACCGATCCACAGTTCCCTGAAGGTGGCAGCTCCGATGGACAAGGTGGTCAAGACGAAGAATGGCATGCTGACCTTCATCAGTTGAGTATAGGAACAGGAGAATCAAGTTGCAGTTGTATAAGACTTTGGTTAGGCTACATTTAGAGGATTGTGTACAATTCTGGTCGCCACACTACTGGAAGGATGTTGATACATTGGAAAGGGTGCAGAAGAGATTTACCTGGTTTGGTGGATATGGGCAATGAAGAAAGATTGAACAAACTTGGATTGTTTTCACTGGAGCGTTGGAGGATGAGGGGGTACCAGATAGAGGTTTACAAGATTATGACAGGCTTGGATAGAATGGATAGTCAGTCTTTTTCCCAGGGTCGAAGGGTCAATTACTCAGGGGCACAGGTTGAAAGTGAAAGAGGGGAAAAGTTTCAAAGAGATGTAAGGGGCAAGTTTTTCACACAGAAGGTGGTGAATGCCTGGAACACGCTGCCAGGGGAGGTGGTGGAAGCAGATTCTATAACAACATTCAAGGAGCATCTGCAAAGGTACACGAATAGGCAGGGGATAGGGGGATATGGATCACATAGAGACAAGGAAATATTAGAGAGGCATCTGAGTCGGCACAGACTTGGTAGGCTGAAGGGCCTGTTCCTGTTCCTGTGCTGTACAGTTCTTTGTCCTTTTGAGCTCGACACCATCCTGGACAAAGCAGCCCACTTGACTGGTACCCCATTCACCAGCTTCAATATCCCATTCCCTCCACCATGGACACATAGTAGCAGCAATGTGTACGATCTACAAGGTGCACTGCAGTAACGCACCAAAGCTCCATCAATAGCAACTTCCAAACCTGCAACCTCTACTACCTAGAAGGACAAGGGCAACAAATGTTCTTATGTTCTTAAATGCACAGGAACTTTATCGTTGGTACGTTCCCCTTCAAGTCACATACCTGACTTGGAACAAGATCATTATTCGTTTGCTGCCATTGGGTCAAAATCCTGGAACTCCTTTCCTAATAGGTACACCTGCAACACATGGGCTGTAGCGGTTTAAGAAGGTGGTTCACTGCCTCCTTCTCAAGGGCAATTAGAGATGGGCAATAAATGCTAGTCTAGCCAGGGATAACAACATCCAATGATATTTTAAAAAAAATTAAGAGTAATAAGAATAAAAGAAACAATTGTAATTTATATTGCACCTCTCACATTCTGGACATCCCACAGACACGTTCCAGCCAATTTGAATTAATCTTTTGAGCTATTCGAAAAAATTTGAGCAGAGATACAAGGTAGAAAAAAAACAAATGGCTTCATCAAGATGTTCTTACTCTAACTTATGTTTAAAGCCCTCAGTGAAACTCTTCTGAAAATCAAAGCTTGGAGGCCACAGTGTCCATTGACTTTCATCTTCCTCACAATATTTTTCCATTATAATTGGTCATTCTGAACGTTTGGTATTTGCTAACTGTATTATGCAAAGACTTCACCCATCCCTTTCCAAATCTTCGCCCATTAACATAAAGTCATATTACATTCAGGCCAAGATTTTGTTTAAAGTTTATTTATTATTGTCAGAGTAAGCTTACATTAACACTGCAATGAAGTTACTGTGAAAATTCCCTAGTCGCCGCAGTCCGGTGCCTGTTCAGATACACCGAGGGAGAATTTAGCACGGTCAATGCACCTAACCAGCACATCTTTTGACTGAGAGGAAACTGGAGCACCTGGTGGAAATCCTCACAGACACGGGAAGAACATGCAGAGTCTGCACAGACATGGCCCAAGCCAGGAATCGAACTTGTGAGGCAGCAGTGCTAACCACTGTGCCACTTTGCCACCCCAGGTACAAACAATGCAAAAAATATGCTCCCAAACCCAGGCTCAGAATGGTGGAACAGCCCTCAACAGTAAGTGTTGCTCTGTTCAGAATTCTAAGGTGATTAGACGATCACTCACTCTTGAGAATAAAATGGTGGAACAACTGCTTGAATAAATTTAAACTTCATTTACTGCACAGTCTCAGGCAAGTCCAGGATTGCCTATGTCTCAATGATGATTGATGGATGACATGCAACATTCCTCACTTATGTCACCTACAAATCCTTCTAGACTTACACTTGCTGTTCAAACATTCCTCCTTTTGTAAAGGAAAACCTAGCCAATTTTACATTTCCTGTGTGCCCCAAATTCAGCCCAGCACCCACGAGTGAACAAAATGGGTTTGTACGACAACCAACAATGGTTTCCTGGTCACCATTAGATTTTTAATTCCAGATCTTTATTAAATTCAAATGCCACCAGGGTAGGATTTGAACCTGGGTTCCTGGAACATTAACCTGGGTCTCAGGATTACTAGTTCAGCGACAATACCACAAGAACATAAGAAATAGGAGCAAGAGTAGGCCATCTAGCCCTTCGAGCCTGCCCCGCCATTCAATAAGATGATGGCTGATCTGAAGTGGATCAGTTCCACTTTCCCGCTTTCTCCCCATAGCCCTCAATTCCCTTGTCCATGCACTGCCTCCCCTCAACTTCCATGCTCGTCTTCAAAGTAATGCCATAGCATCTTTCATGTTCACCCAAGGACATGGTTGAGGCCTTGTTTAGCAACTCATCCAAAGACAACATTGCAGACAATGCAGCACTCCCTCAGTACTGCACTGGGACTACCAACCATCGATCTCTTGTTCAAGTCTTGCCAATCATTGTCATAGAGTTATTGAGGTTTACAGCATGGGAACAGGCCCTTCGACCCAACTTATCCATGTCGTCCAGTTTTTACCACTAAGCTAGAACCAATTGCCCGCATTTGGCCCATATCCCTCTATACCCATCTTACCCATGTAACTGTCTAAATGCTTTTTAAAAAACAAAATTGTACTCGCCTCTACTACTACCTCTGGCAGCTCATTACAGATAGTTACCATCCTCAGTAAAAAGACTACCCCTCTGGACCCTATCCCCCCTCTCACTTAAACCTACGTCCTCTAGTTTTAGACTCCCCTACCTTTGGGAAAAATGTTGACTATCTACCTTATCTATGCTCTTCATTGTTTTAATAGACCTCTATAAGATCACCCCTCAGCTTTCAAGGGAAAAAGCCCCAGTCTATCCAGCCTCTCCTTATAACTCAAATGATCAGGCCCCGGTCGCATCCTAGTAAATCTTTTCTGCACTGTTTCTAGTTTAATTATATCACTTCTATCATAGGGTGACCAGAACTGTACACACTGTTCCTAGTGTGTCCTTATCAATGACTTGTACAACTTCAACGAGACGTCCCAACTCCTGTATTCAAAATGGATGTTTAACACATGTCTTTGAGAAGGTGGTGCTGAGCCACGTTTGCAAGAACAACTGAGTGTCTCGCTGGACCTTTTCAGACAGCAGCTGAGAGTCAACCACACTGCTGTGGGTTTGGAATCCACATATAGACCAGGTCAGGTCAGGATGTCAGATTTCCCTCTCTAAAGGACATTCATGAACCAGATGAGTTTTTAATGACAAGGCTGGTGGTTTTGTGGTTACAATTACAGAGAAGAGCATTTTATTCCAGATTTATTTAATTAATTGAATTTAAAGTTCTCAGCTGTTGAGATTTTAACATGCCTCCCTGTATCCTTCGTCCAGCCTTCTGGATTATTTGCTGAGTAATATAATCAAAATCCTCCTCTGCCCCAGAAAGTTATTTGAGGAAGCATATATTTATTTTTAAAATTCTTGAGTAGATTAAGGGTAGCTAAGTATTAGATGAATCATAGAAATCATAGGAACCCTACAGTGCAGAAAGACTCCATTTGGTCCATCTAGTCTGCACCGACCACAATCCCCCCAGGCCCTACCCCATATCCCTACATATTTTACTCACTAATCCCTCTAACCTACACATCTCAGAACACTAAAGGGCAATTTTTTAGCATGACCAAATCAACCTAACCCACACATCTTTGGGCATTTCCACTAAATTAACTTAGTCACCTTTTGTACACAGTAAGAATTCTCCCAACACCAGGTTAAAGGCCAACAGGTTTATTTGGAATCACGAGATAAGGAAGGAGCAGTGCTCCGAAAGCTGGTGATTCCAAATAAACCTGTTGGCCTTTAATCTGGTGTTGTGAGACTTCTTAGTGTGCCCGCCCCACTCCAACGCCAGCATCTGCACAACACATTTTGTATAGACCTTGACACATCTATTTTAATAAATGGAATTTCAAATGTACATCAGCGCACAAGAGGTACCTGAAGTATTAAATCGGTAGCACTTAAAATTTGACCTATTACATAGATTTTTTTTGGTTAGCTGGATGTTTGACACATGTACAAACCCATCTCCATGTTTAAGAGTCTCCATATTAATCTTGTGAGACATCAAACCCCACCTGTTTCTATTTGTCAAATACTGAGAACAACAACTCTTCCTGGAGGGAAAATTAAGTCCAGAGTTTGAGAAGGAGGTTGGCAGAGCCGAGGTTTACAGTCCTCCAGAAGAATTAAACAGTGTGGCACTGTTGGAGCTCAAATGAGTTCAAGCCATTTCGCCTACCAGATCAAATTATTAGTAAACTTCCTGCGCCTTGCCTAGTAAGGACCACCCCACTCATTAGGGCTTTTGCCTGCAGCTTATTTGTAACTAACTGAGTAGAATCTCAGCACCTGTGACAGATCTACACTTCCAGGCTTTACTATTAAACCAAGCTGGCTAGTTACTCATCAGCAAGGGTCTGGAACTGCCTGGCTCAGCTATCAGACCACCCAAGTCTCTGTCCTGAACGGTTCAGTTAGTTATGAACTTCGATTCACACTATTCTTTTGAGGGGGGGGGGTGCAGAAGAATCCTTCCTTCACCCTCACTCTTCCCCCACTACTAGTATTTTATTAGAAGGATTACAAATATAAATTATTTATAATTATATTATGCCTTTTGCAAAAATCAAATATATCAAAGTGCTTTATTTTTGAAGTGAGGTCACTGTTACAAACTAAGATTATCACGATAAATCGCTCCAGCAAGGCTCACAAACATAACAACCTAATACAAATGCTTTTTATCAAACTTGAAAATTCTTCCTTCAAAATCTACACGGTTTGCCTGAAATGTGATGATATTCTCTTCACTTGCTTAGATGTACGCAACCAAAAACCTCATTGCCATTTCGGAAAACACAGTTTTTACATTGTTGGGCATGGCACACGATTCAAAATCCCCCCCTTCCACTACTGGACGTTGTGACTGCAGTAAGCACATTCTTCTGCATGCAATGCAGCAATGTTACTTCGATAACTTTAAGTTTATTTATTAGTCACAAGTAGGCTTACATTAACACTGCATTGAAGTTACTGTGAAAATCCCCTGGTCGCCACATTCTGGTGCCTGTTCGTGTACACTGAGGGAGAATTTAGCATGGCCAATCCTCCTAACCAGCGTGTCTTTTGGACTGTGGGAGGAAATCGGAGCATCTGGAGGAAACCCACGCAGACAGGGGGTGGCATGGTGGCACTGCTGTCTCACAGTGCCAGGGACCTGGGTTCAATTCCTGACTTGGATCACAGTCTGTGCAGAGTCTGCATGTTCTCCCCGTGTTTGTGTGGGTTTCCTCCGGTGGTGCTCCGGTGTCCTCCCACAGTCCGAAAGATGTGCTAGTTAGGTGCCACCATGCCAAATGGCATTGTCCTGGGAACTCCACCACCGAGAAGGATAAGAGCAGCAGTTATCAGAATGCCATCATTTCCAGTTCCGCTCCGAGTTACATGCCATTCCTCCAGTGTGACTTACCCAAGATCCTGGAAGCCTCAAAGTGAAGCATTGTGAAAGAACCAACGCCACAAGTTCTACAACAGATCAAGGGAATTATTCTTTGTCATCCTTCTCAGAACACCAAGGGTTGGACAACAATCATCAACAAACCAAGAACCAATTTAAAAAGGTCAAAATCAACATCAGGTTATTTCAAAGAGGTTTCAAAAATTCTGGATAATGCTCCTGGAATTCGACGGTACCAATAAAATAGCACCATATATAGAAATGTTAATTTGTTTGCATTCAATCTAATAAGAAAAAGGCAATGGCTACTGCCAACACATATTTTGGAGAGCTTCCACCCACTTCTTCATTTGTAAATTTGTCAGGTGGCTTTTCAGATCATTATTTATATTCTGTGACAAAATACACTTGCTTAGAATTTTCAGTACAGACAAGATGGTCAGTAGTTAAGAAATCGAATAAAGAAGAAAGGCAGGCTTGCACTTATATTCTGCTTTCCACAGCCTGAGGAAGTCCCAGCCAATGAAACGGGGCAGGATTTTCTACCCGCTGTGGCTCCGTTCCCACTACTGACAACAGGGTTTCCCATTGTTCGCACCCCCTGCCACTGTCGAACCCGCGGCTGGGATGGGGAGGGGGTGGGGGTCATTGTCAGTGGGACCAGACAATCCCGGCTGTGGGAACAGTCGGAAAGTCCCACCCATGGTTTTTCCTTTTCTGGTTTGATGACAATGTTGCGGTCTTGACAGCATGGATGGCATTGCGTTGTGCTTGGGTGATGTTCGGGGCTGTCTTGTAGGTGTCCCGACAGCCGGAGAGAGATCTGCAGTGCAGCAACCAAAGATGAAAGAGTTGACTTGGACTCCTCCAGAAGGCCATTGCCCTTGACTTGACATGTACGCCCCAGGCCGTCAGGAGTGCATCAATGCCAGATTCATCAGCCGCACTCACAAGACAGCCCCAAACATCACCCAAGTATAAATCAATGCCATCCACGCTCTCAAGACCAACCGCAACATTGTCATAAAACTAGCAGACAAAGGAGGGGCCACCATCATACTTAACAGAATGGATTACTGCAAAGAAGTGCACTGACCACTGAACAATGAGGAACACCACGGATTGCAGATCCGACCAAACAGCACACCCGTCAACTCAACAGACTGATCAAGACATTTGATCCAGACCTTCAGAGCACCATCCATGCTCTCATCCCATGTACTCCCCATGTTGGAGGAGTTGGAGGATCTACTGCCTCCCAAAGGTACACAAGGCAAACACACCCAGTTGTCCCATTGTATCAGGCAATGGGACCCTGTGTGAGAACCTCGCCGGCTACATTGAGGGCATCCTGAAACCCAGTGTACAGAGAACCCTCAGCTTTTGTCGTGACACTACAGACTTCCTACAGAAACTCAGCACACACAGAGCAGTTGAACCAGGAGCACTCGAACCAGGAGCACTCTACACCAGCATCCCCCACGACAATGGCATTGCTGCAACTGCCTCAGTATTCAATGCCGACAACTGCCAATGTCCAGATGCAATTTTACAACTCATCCGCTTCATCCTGGACCACAATGTCTTCACCATCAACAGCCAGTTCTTCATCCATACACACGGTACAGCCAGGGGGACCAAATTCGCACCTCAATATGCCAACATCTTCATGCACAGATTCAAACAAGACCTCTTCACTGCACAGGACCTTCAACCGATGCTATACAGTAAATACATCGATGACGTTTTCTTTCTTTGGACTCATGGCGAACAATCACTGAAGCAACTATATGCTGACATCAACAAGTTCCATCTCACCATCAGACTCACCATGGACTACTCTCCAGAATCGGGTGCATTCTTGGACACACGTCTCTATCAAGGACGGTCACCTCAGCAAATCACTGTGTCGCAGGTCCATGGATAACCTCACGATGTTCCACTTCTCCAGCTTCCGCCCTAAACACGTTAAAGAAGCTATCCCCTAGGGGCAAGCCCTCCGTATACACAGGATCTGCTCAGATGAGGAGGATTGTAACAGACATGTTGAGGCGCTGAAAGATGTCCTCATAACAACAGGATATGGCGCTCAACTCATCGATCGACAGTTCCGACACACCACAGAGAAAAACTGCACCGACCTCCTCAGAAGATAAACATGGGACACGGTGGACAGAGTACCCTTCATCGTCCAGTACATCCCTGGAGCGGAGAAACTACGACATCTTCTCTGGAGCCTTCAACATGTCATTGACGAAGACAAACACCTTGCCAAGGCCATTCCCACACGCTCACTTCTTGCCTTCAAACAACTGCACAACCTCAAACAGATCATTGTCCACAGCAAACTACCCAGCCTTTAGGAGAATAGTGACCATGGCACCACACAATCCTGCCACAGCAACCTCTGCAAGACGTGCCGGATCATCGACACGGATGCCATCATCTCACATGAGAACACCAGCCACCAAGTACACGGTACATTTACTTGCAACTCGGCCAATGTTGCCTACCTGATACGCTGCCGGAAAGGATGTCCTGAAGCATGGGTACATTGGGGAGGCGATGCAGACCGCTACAACAGCGGGTGAACGAACACCGCTCAACAATCACCAGGCAAGAGTGTTCTCTTCCTGTTGGGGAACACTTCAGTGGTCACAGGCATTCGGCCTCTGTTCTTCAGATAAGCATTTTCCAAGGTGGCCTTCACGACATGCAGAGTTGCTGAGCAGAGGCTGATAGCCAAGTTCCACACACATAAGAACAGCCTCAACTGGGATCTTGGGTTCATGTCACGTTATCTGTAACCCCCACGATTTGCTTGGGCTTGCAAAATCTCACTAATTGCCCTGGCTGGAGACAATACACATCTCTTTAACCTGTGCTTAACCCTCTCTCCACTCACATTGTCTGTACCTTTACGACTTGATTACCTGTAAAAACTCACATTCCAACCATTATTTTGTAAATTGAGTTTGTGTCTTTATATGGCCTGTTTGTGAACTGAAGTCCCACTTGCCTGACAAAGGAGCGACAAGTGCTCCGAAAACTAGTGGCTTTGCTATCAAATAAACATGTTGGATTTTAACTTGGTGTTTTGAGACTTCTTACCCCATACTAAGTCAACCCTGCTGTCAGGGGGATTAGCAGGGTAAATATATAGCGTTATGGGAATAGGGCCTGGGCGGTAGTGTGATCAGTGCAGACTCGATGGGTCAAATGGCCTCCTTCTGCACTGCAGGGATTCTATGATTCTACGACCATCATAAAACACTTACCACTTATGACAAACATTAAAAGACAGACATTTTTGCAAATGGCAACCAGACCAGAGAACAAATACAACAATATTTAAGTTCAATGAACAAAAGGTGCTTAAAAATATAACTTGTTGGATGACAGAAAACTATGCACTGTTCTATACTTCAGATTCTCCCTTCTAATTAAAGTTCAACATTACAATCTGTGAACCAGATTGGTGCTAACAGTCTGCTTTGATTCCCCAGTCGTATTCTGGCTTCCAAAACAAAACCATGCGCATAGCCTGGGATAGTAATGTGATATCCTGTGAGGCATAATCTGTGTTATTCTTCATTTATTTTTCTAATGTCAGCTGTAGTTTAAAAGGCCATTGTTTACCTCCCAACCCTACACATCAGTTGTCCCGAATGAGATTGCATTTCCATTTGAACCATCAGCAGGGAACCGCTTTGTTGCCTGTGTGTTTTTTTTGCAGTGGCTTTTGAAATGCTAACAGTCAGTATTCGTGTGACTTCAGACCTTCAAGAACTACGCAAATAACAATGGCTGAGTTCTTTCATAATTTTGAGGTTCATGTGGAGCACAGTCACCAGCACCGAGTCTCGTTGGTTGGTGTGTTTGTACTGGTGGAATTTTGTGGTCCTACCCACTCCAGGAATTGCCATGGGCAAGATATAAAAATTTGATAGAGCGGCTAAGATCCTTAACTTTGGGTGGGAACTTCCAACTCCATGGCTGTTGGGAGTGGAAAAGCCTAGCCAACGTTGCAAATTCTGTGGCTGATATGGGGAGGCAATGGTATTAATACAGGACTATTAATCCAGAGGTCCAGGGTACTGGTCTGGGAACCCAGGTTGAAATCCCACCATGGCAGATGGTGAAATTTGAATTCAATTAAGAAAATCTGGAATTAAAAGTCCAATGGAGGCCATGAAACCACTGTTAGAGCCAGAGACGCCTACATCTCACGAACGAATTTAAAAAAGGATGCGGATCATATCATCTTGGATTTGCCATTAATGCAACAGTTAATCTGCTGGATACGACATGTTATGGCTACATTTTTTAATTTTATTGTTCATTATTTACATTTGTGCCAAGGTTTTTATAAATCTTTTCTAATTATTTCTCTATCAGACAAAAAATTGGAAACATTGAATTAAGGTGTGAGATTACCTCTGCTGTTGGATCTTCAAGCTCCAAACCAAGCATGTTGGCTTGCACCAACTCCTGTAAGAGCTGAACTTGAGCTACACTGAGGAATAAGTCCAGGTTTGTGGTAACATTGACTTCCAATGAGTGGCCGCACACTACAATTTCCTATAGAGATAAAAACATGCATCACAAATGACTCAATTTCCAGTGTTGTTCACTCACATGGACATTTCATACAAGAGCAACAAAATTAGTTTACAATTACAATTCTGTGTGTTGATTCTATGCAACACATGATGGAGTGAAATACTGAAACCAATTGAACATCAGTCCCGTAGCTTCTAACTGATAGCAAGTTTTGTCAAACTTCAACAATAAGTTTCTACAGGAACAGAAGTAGGCTATTCAACTCCTCAAGTCTACTGGACCATAAGACCACAAGACATAGCAGCAGAATTAGACCGAGACAGTGCCCTCTGGTTCTAGTATTTCCTACTAGTGGAAACATCCCATCCATGTTCACTCTATCCAGGCCTTGCAATATCCTGTAAGTTTCAATAAGATCCCCCCTCATCGTTCTAAACTCCAACGAATACAGACCCAGAGTCCTCAACCGTTCCTTACATGACAAGCTCTTCATTCCAGGGATCATTCTTGTGAACTTTCTCTGGGCCCTTTCCAAGGCCATCACATCCTTCCTTAATATGGGGCAAAACTGCTCACAATAATCCACTATTCTGCCATTCAATTACATCATGGTGGATCTGTATCTTACTAACTGCCTTGGTTCTGGACGCCTTAATATCCTTCCTATCAGTTTTGGAATTTTCAGTTGACCCCCCTCTACCCAGCCTCAACAGCATTTTTTGAGGAAGACAGTTCCAAATTTATGCTCCCCGATGTGGTAAGTTTCCACCATACCAAGAGAAAAAGTGATTCATTCTAAGATGAAATGAACGAGGTCAGGAACTAATGTAGCAGCTAAAATAGAGCTAAAATGGGATGTGGGCATCACTGGCTAGGCAAGTGTACATTGCCCATCCCGAATTGCCCTTGAGGAAGTAGTGGTGAGTCTTTTGCACTTAATTTGAAGTGGAAACAAAATGAAAACATAAAGAATCCCAACCAAGTTGCGGCAATCGTCAAATCTAGATCACTTCAGATGGCAAATGCACTGCTTTATCACTGCTTAGATCATACGTTCATTGAAATTCTTTATTACTGACCTCAGTCTGTGCATTTTCTGGCGAGATCTGTTTTGTGAAAAGGATAGCAGGGGCAGCTGTTACTCGTACACTGAAATCTGTCAAAACTGGAGTCAAAATTGCCCTTCGTTCTTGGTGACGTCTAATGCTGGAAGAAAAAGACACACAAAATTGGCACACAGTTAGTCAGTCCTATGTATTACAGCTATAGTCTGGATACCCAGCTGGCAAGATCACACAAAGCCTCAGTTCACTTTCAAACAATGAAATCACAGGTAAGTGACTCACCCTTCCATGCAGCATGTGAGCACATCGCAACTTGGTAATTTAGCCTTTTTAATACCCAAACAGCACGTAAACATAACATATAAACTGGTGACGGAGTGGGTAGGGGAAATACTTCTGTTAAGCAAAGCAGATGTCCAATTTTCTCAATCATGGAACAGAAGTGAGGCATGAAGACAGACCCACAGAATCTAGATAACAGCTCAAAGAACGGGGGAATTGTGCACAAGGTAAGTAATCTCTGGTAAATCACTTCTCAAGGTGGAAACATTTACTGCGATAAATGAAAAGGAATGTCCTCTTTCTTGCAGAAAAGAACAGAAGCTTTCCGTCATGACCCTTATTTATCCACAAGTTGTCTCTACTGAAAGTAAGTAACTGTTCATTATTTCAATTGCAGCTGTTTATCATTTTGCAAAACTGAATTTGCATTTAGGGAGCTTGAAGCATGGAAAAAGGATTTTTTTAACAAAGAAGCTCCTGCATTAAATGACAACAATATGGTTAAAAATGGTCTAAAGTGCAGGGTGAGAGAGGTGTTAACATTCCACTGAATGCTCACTGCTGCTTTATGCATTCGAGAAGTTCTCTTCAATTAGTAACCTATCATCTTTAGCAGTCAGTAAATTAGTGTGCCTCGACATGCTATCTCAAGCAACATTTCACAAACAGCTTCCTAAATACTAACTCGTTTAAACCGTGCCTTTTTGCAACCCTGAATGTGATGGTGCCACTAGATGTCAAGCAGACTGTCCACCAGATGGTACCAGTAAAGTGAGGACTGCGCAACTTAGTTTGCTAATCCCAGTTTCATGGCAGGATTTCCAAAGATCCTTGCCCCATAAGATTTGAATTAGTTGTCTTGAATTTCATACGAATTTAGCTGCTGATGTAAAAACAGATCTTTCCTTACATCCGCAAAGTGGAATCTAAGATCTACTTCTGAAGCACGAGGGGCTTGATAAAAGGAGGGAATTGTAAGTCCTGTGTAACATAAAATACTGAGACCCCCTTGGGGAGGAACTTAGAAAGAGGTCTGAGTGCAGCCCTGTCCTCATGCCAAGTCAAATAAGGTTGGTCCACATGAAGCTTACTAACTCGCCTTGCTGAAACTGGATCAACTAAAATGCCTGTTTCAAATAATACAAAATGTAGGCCATGGGCAGCAACAGACTGAAAGGATGGTTCTGAATCAGATAAGGTTGCATTTCAGATTAGTCGGTGGGGGGCGGCAGGGACAAGAGGAGAGAAATATAATATTTAAAATTTGCATTTTTAAGAGCACCTTTCACAATCTTTGAATACCATAAAGCAGTTCACAATTTAAGTTTAAGTTTATTTATTAGTGGTATAAATAGCCTGACAATATGCAACTGCAATGAAGTTACTGTGAAAATCCCCTAGTCACCACACTCTGGCACCTGTTAGGGTACACTGAGGCAGAAGTTAGCATGGCCAATGCACCTGACAGCACGCCGTTCAGACTGTGGGAGGAAACTGGAGCAACGGGAAGAAACCCATGCAGACACAGGGAGAACGTGCAGACTCCACACAGACAGTGACCTATACTGGGAATCAAACCCAGGTCCCTGGTGCTGTGAGGCAGCAGCGCTAACAACTGTGCCACCGTGCTGCCCCAACTGATCAAGTATTATTTGCAGTTTAGTCAAAGCTGTAATATACCCAAAGACCAGAGGCCGAATGCTCGTGACTGCTGAAGTGTTCCCCAACGGGAAGAGAACACTCTTGCCTGGTGATTGTCGAGCAGTGTTCATTCATCTGTTGTCACAGCATCTGCATGGTCTCCCCCAATGTTCCATGCCTCAGGACATCCTTTGCTGCAGCGTATCAGGTAAACAACGTTGGCCAAGTTGCAAAAGTGTGCACCGCGTACCTGGCGGATGGCGTTCTCACGTGAGATGATGGCATCCGTGTTGATGTTGATCTAGATAGGCTGGGCAAATGGGCCAGGAAATGGCAAATGGAATTTAATGTTGGCAAGTGCGAGGTGGTACACTTTGGTAGGAATAATGGTAGGAAGGACTATTACTTACGTGGAGAAAAACTGCAGCAGGCGACGGTGCAGAGGGACCTCGGGGTCCTTGTGCATGAGTCGCAAAATCCCAGCTTGCAGGTGCAGCAGGTGGTCAGGAAGGCTAATGGGATGCTGGCCTTCATAGCGAGGGGGATTGAATATAAAAGTAGGGAGGTCTTGCTGCGGCTATATAGGGCATTGGTGAGGCCGCAGCTGGAGTACTGTATGCAGTTTTGGGCGCCGTACTTATGCAAGGATATTTTGGCCTTGGAGAGAGTGCAGAGGAGGTTTACTAGGCTGATGCCAGAGTTGAGGGGGTTGAGCTATGAGGAGAGGCTGAATAAACTAGGCTTGTACTCGTTAGAGTTTAGAAGAATGAGGGGAGATCTCATTGAGACGTATAAGATGATGAATGGGATGGATAGGATAGAGGTGGAGAGACTCTTCCCGCTCAGAAAGGACAGTAGGACTAGGGGGCACAGCCTCAAGATAAAGGGGGGCGTGGTTTAGAACGGAGTTGAGGAAGAACTTCTTCACTCAAAGGGTGGTGAATCTCTGGAATTCTCTGCCCGTTGAAGTGGTGGAGGCTACCTCGCTAAATATTTTTAAGAAGCGGGTTGATGGGTTTTTGATAAGAGAGGGGATTAAGGGTTATGGGGAGAGGGCGGGAGTGTGGAACTGAGCCACGACAGATCAGCCATGATCTTATTGAATGGCGGGGCAGGCTCGAAGGGCCAGATGGCCTACTCCTGCTCCTATTTCTTATGTTCTTATGTTCTTATGATCTGGCACATCTTGAAGAGGTTGCTGTGACAGGGTTGCGTGGTGTCACGGTCACTGTTCATCATGATCATGATCACGTGGTCATCATGATTCCCCCTGACACCAGGGTAAATTTAGCATGGCCAATCAACCTAACCTGCACATCTTTGGACTGTGGGAGGAAATTGGAGCATCTGGAGGAAACCCACGCAGACACAGGGAGAATGTGCAAACTCCACACAGACAGTGACCTGAGGCCAGGATTGAACCTGGGTCTCTGGTGCTGTGAGGCAGCAGTGCTAACCACTGTGCCACCATGCCGCCCTAATCCAGAAAGGATGCTTTCTATGGTGCAGCTATAAAAGTTGCTGAGAGTCATACTGCATATACCAAATTCCCTTAGCCATCTGACAGAGCAGAAGCCCTGTTGGGCTTTCTCAACTATAGCATCAGCTTGGGTGGCCAGATAGGTTGTTGGTGATCTGGACACCTAGAAACTTGAAGCTCTCGATCATTTTCACTTCATCACTGTTGATTAAACAGGGGCACGTCCTCCGTTACACTTCCTGAAGTTGATGACTACCTCCTTTGTTTTACTGACATTGAGGAAGAGACTTACAGACATTAACCTCTTTTAAAAAAACAGCAGAGAGATAAATCGCCAGATCTTTTCTTTATGACAGCATTTTATGAGAGATAAATGCTGGCCAGGACACCAGTACAATTTCCCCCCTTTTCTCAGAATCTAGGATCTTTTACATCCACTTCAGGCCGTGAATGGGGACATGGAGTGGCAACTTATTCTAGAACTGCAGAGAGGGGAAGAACGAAGCAAAGAAGAAAAGAAGAATAATGATGACCCACGTTGTTCTCATCTAAATGTAAGGATCAGATTGTGCAAGCTCTGACCTCCCTGGTAGGTGAAAGGATGATTCAGCCCACACAGAAGAAACTCCAGTGTAACTGTCTCAGTTAGCTTACCACTTTCCACAGGCAGACAAGCTTCCATTTACAGTAATAAATCTCGTACAATCTGTCCATTTTTCATAGTTCAATCCTCAGGTATCTTTGTACATAATATAACTAATGTCATGACAACCACAGAGAACTCATCAAGTTGGAAGAACAAAACCTTAACCAAACATGCTTTGATCCAAGTCTGACCTTATGTCAACTGTATTCACAGGGGATGTTTAGCTGAATATAATCATGTGGGCCAGGCACCTCACCCTAACTTATCATCAGCATGTCAAAAAGAGAGATCGATGATTGCAACTCAAATCCCGGGATAACATCTATTATGTGGTAAGCCACAACAAAGCCACACGGAGGTTTAATCTTCCTCTGCAGTTCTAATATGGATTGTTTACAAAAGCCTCCAGAAGAGGCTGCTATCGGGAACAACAATCACCATCACAACAATAACTTGTATTTATGTAGCAATAAGTTGATATTAAGTTGATCCTTCTCCACACCTTAGCTACGACTGTAACACGATATTCTCCATCCTCTCCTTTCCTTCCCTATGTATGGTATGCTTTGTATAGCTTGCAAGAAACAATAATTTTCACCAATATATACCAATAGATGTGACAATAATAAATCAATTCATGTCCCAAGGTCACAAGAGCTTTATGAGACTCTGCCTGAAACAAAGGAGGCATATTCAATCACAGCTTTATCCAATTCTCTTTCGAAGGTAAAAGAAAATGCATATTTATAGAGGGCATGGGAATGAGACTTAAGGGATTGAATGGCCTTCTTCTATGTTGTAAGCATTCTATATTAGGGACCAGATAAGCAGATATTAGGGCCGATGGCCAAAAGCTTGGTCAAGGAGGGAGCTGCAACAGAGGAGAGAGAGAATTCCAGGGCTTAATTCTCAGGCAGCTGAAGGCACAGCCACAAACGAAGCAATTAAAAACATCGGAAATAGGAGGAATAGGCCATTCGGTCCATTGATCCTGCTCCACCATTGAATGTGACCATGACTAATGTTCTATCTCAACGCCAGACTCTCGCACTCTCCCCAATCAAAATCTGAGATGTTCAAGGACCAGGATTAGATAAGGGTGGACATCATGGAGGGTGTTTGACAGGCTAGATGCCGAGAGGATGTTTTCCCTTGTGACAGAATTTAGAACTAAGGGACACATTTTCAGATTCTCGAACAACAGAGGAGTCAAGGTTATGGGGAACAGGCAAGAACGCGGAACTGAAATCAGATCAACTGAGATCTTATTGAATGGTAGGCCAGGGTTTAATGGCCATATGACCCAACTCTGGCTTTATTTCCTCTATTCTTATATTGTGAGATGGAGGAGATTAAGTTTGTAATTTTATTTATTAGGCACAAATAGGTTTACATTTAACACTGAAATGAAGTTACTGTGAAAATCCCTTAGTCGCCATATTCCGGCGCCTGTTTGGGTACACTGAGGGAGAATTTACCATGGCCAATTCACCCCATCAGCACATCTTTAGACTGAGAGGGGAAACCAGAACACCCGGAGGAAACCCACGCAGACATGGGGAGATTATGCAAACTCCACACAGACAGTGACACAAGCCAGGAATTGAATCCAGGTCCCTGAGATGGGAGAGACTACAGAAATGGGAGAGGCATGGCCATGGAATGACTTGAAAATAAGAATGAGAATTGTGAAACGAAGGTGTTATTTGAAAAGGAGTCGGTGAGTGCAGGCATGATGGGTGAATAGTAACATGGGAACATAGGAATTAGGAATAGGCAATTCGGTCCTTCCAGCCCACTCCACCTTTCTATATGATCATGGCTGATCTCCATCTCATCCCAATTCCACTTCCCTGCCTTTTCCCCAAGCCCTTATCCCGCATTTGATCAAATAATTACCCATGTCTTTCTTGAATCCATTGATTGATCCTGCACCCACTGCACTCTAGGGCAACGAGATCAATAGATTCACAACCCTTTGTGAGATGTAGCTTCTCCTTATCACTGCCTTGAACCACTCTCCTCTTACTCTACAACTATGACCTCTTGTCCTGGACTGTTGTAGACGGGGGGAGCATTTGGTTAATAGTTACTTTATTAATTCAGTTGGGTATTTTATATACCTCAATCAAATATCAAATACTCAATGGGATGAAAAAGTAAATGTTAACCAAAAGTGAACACCAAAGGGAGCTTTGCAACGGCCAATATGTTTAAATTAGAAGAAATCAGAACTTTATGTGCAAAACGTCAGTATGATTTGAGGTTCCTTGTGTAAATTAGCTAACCGGATTGAAAACTGGCCCAAAATGTTAAAGTAGAAGATGGTGATAAATTTGGAAGGCTGTATCTGGGTGGCAGTGAGTAATGGACTACTACAGTGCTGATTTTGGCCCCACTCCGCTCTCACTATTCATAAAGGGCTTGGAAAGGAATAATTCTTGTCACATTATAAAATTTGCAATGTTATGAAATTACGTAACCTAAGTGTTAAAAAAAAGTTCATAATTAAGGAAAATGTGGTTCAAAATTGGTCATTTTTTGTCACAGGGACTGCAAGAAAACAAAATTTAAAAGTGCTTTTACAATAGAAAATGCACTTTTGAGGTTAAGACATATTTTTAGAGAATTCAATAGAAAAACCTTTACTTAAGCGCTGATATTGGGTGTCAAAGGCACATTTCATTCATAGCAGTGAAATGTCTCACTGTGACAACAGAAAAGTACTTAAGATATAGATTACAAAAAAAATTCCCTGAAACGAAAAGAATTGTAAATGTAATCTAGAAAGAATTATCTATAAATTATTACTCTACAATAAGCATTCCACCTGGGGAACAGAACTATGCAGAAACCCTGCCAGTTATTCATAGAATCTTACAGTTCTAGAGGAGATCTTTCAGTCCACTGCGGCTCAACTAAAATGTCACATGCATATTGGAAGCAATTTCACAGATATCTAAATTGATTTCTTTAAACCCTATCTTGGATCTTCATTGCAGAGAAAGAACTGTGTCCACTTCAAAAGTCATGATAGGGATGAATTCTGTATGTGAAATGGCTTTATTTTGATCCATGAAATCGTGGACCTTTATCTCTCATCTGCCCTACTGATTCACAGATCCTGACTCAGATCCTCCTACCGAGACTTTCAGTGCGCTGCGCTTGTTTCTGCTTCAAGTACTTAAACAATTCCCTTTTGAAAGTGACTTGAGGATCAGACTCTGTCACTTTTGGGCAGTGCGTTCTAGAATTATATAACTGACTGATAAAGGAAATATTCTCATTGCCCCCTAACCCCCTGTCATTCAAATCCAGGTCTTAACCTGGGGAATTTCTACCACAGAAAGCTGTTGGGGCCAGTTTATTAGATGTGTTCAAGGGGGAGCTGGACTTGTCCCTCGCGGCTAAACGGATCAAAGGGTGTAGAGCAAAAGTGGCAGTGGAATACTGAAAGTGCGTGATCAGCCATGATCATATTGAATGGTGGTGCAGGCTCGACAGGTCAAAAGGCACCTATTTTCTACGTTTCTATGAATACCATGTAATCCAGTTGCTAGGTGGCAATGGTCAAATTTTTAATAACATGCAAAATTTCCTAAACATAGAACAGGGCATTGCCTTGAGCACAGAATCATCTCAGCAAGATACGCAAACCGCACCATGAGGAATGGATACTGAATAATACTCAAGAGCTGACTCAATTTCAACTCATATAAGCTGCCTCACTTCCTCAACGTTTTGTCACTTCTTCCTTCGCAGTTTCCAGCATGTTCTCTCTCTCATTTATGAATCCAGTAAAGCAATGAAAGAAAGCTAATGAGCTAAAAGATCAACAACTTGTCTTTATGCAGGCAGACTTCGATACAACATAATTGACTCCCAAGGACCACATTTTAAGTTGAAATGCCTGAAGTCGGAATTAATTTTCCCATAGGAGTAAAGTTATAAAAGAAGGATGGGCTTCCAAACCAAGGCAAGAAGTCACTCATGGGACGCCTGGTAGTGTTAAATGTTCTCAACTCTTGCCCTGTCAAGTTGCTGTTGGTGTCTGTATGTCTTAGCATACGTTCCTCTGTTAATGTGCAAGATATAACAAAGGGAAGTTGATGGTCTAGCGGTGTTATCGCTAGGCTATAAATCTAGAAACTCAGCTAATGTTCTGGGGACCCCGGTTCAAATCCCACTGTGACAGATTGTGAAATTTGAATTCAATAAAAAAAATTTGGAATTAAGAATCTACTGATGACCATGAATCGATGGTGGGAAAACCCATGCAGTTCAGTAATGTTCTTCAGTGAAGGAAATTTCCTGTCCTTAATAAGTCTGCCCTATACATGGTTGACTCTGAACTACCTTCTAAAATGGCCTAGCAAGCTACTTAATTGTATCAATTGCTCACCACCACCTTCTCGAGGGTGACTAGGAATGGGCAATAAGTGCTGGCCAGCCAGCAACACCCCTGTCCCAGGAATGATTTTTTTCCAAAATCGATTGCTGTCAGTAGCCCATTTAACCTTGAACTCTCAGTCTGAGTTCAAATTAAAAATACAATGTGAGTTTATAAATGCAATGGTTCAAACTGTAATGGTTGTGCCAAAAAAAATTAACAGAATAAAATACTTGTTTCCAACCTAATAAAAACAGTTCGAACTTTCCAGTCACACAGATAGGCAGGGGAGAACGTGCACTTAGGAATGTGCTGGCGTGGCATCCTGAAGTCAAAACCAACGTTGTAAGGTTGAAGTGGGGTGTCAATTTATAAATATAGTAAGTGACATTCATCATAACTCAAACATCATAAACTCAAGGACTTTTTTAAAATTAATTTGCGGGACATGGGTGTCACTGGCTGGCCTGCATTTAATCCATCCTTAGCTGCCCTTGTTCAGAAGGCAGTTAAGAGTCAACCACATTGCTCTGGTTCTGGAGTCACACATAGATCAGACCAGGTAAGGACGGCAGATTTCCTTCCTTGAAAGACATTAGGGAACCAGATGGGTTTTTCCGACAATCAACAATGGTTTCATGGTCGTCAGTAGACTCTTAATTCCAGGTTTTTTTAAATTGAATTCAAATTCCACTACCTGCCATGGCAGGATTCGAACCCAGGTCCCCAGAACATTAGCTGAGTTTCTGCATTAACAATCTAGCAATAATACCACTAGGCCATCGCCACCCCATAAATAAATATTCATGCCTGTGTAGCCCCTTTTAATGCAAAATGTTCCACAGTTCTTCACAGGACCCTCATTCAGTTGCACAAACCCCTTAAGAGTGCCGCCCAGCTCTGCACCCTAGAAGAAATGCTGCATGCACACTGCCAATTAGTTGCCTTCACGGTACATTTCCAATTACTTTGTGGCTGTGACCGCAAAGGTTTGAGGGAACATTGGTGAGATACATAAACATATTTACATGTCTATAAAAATCACAAAGCAAAAAGAAACACCAGTAAATGTATAAGGAAAGGCCACTTGGCACACTTCACAGCTAGAAATCCTGTAGAATATCATTTACATCTGGTCATATACCAATTTGCATCAAAAAATTAATCCCTCGGTTAATGAAGCAGCTTACATGCTGTTGCAACCTGTATTTTTAAGTTTCTGCTGCAATTATTTATTCAGAGATTGATGTGGTTAAAAATGCCTTAGTTTGAAATGCCTGTTTGGGTGTTACAGATGTCATTTGTTCCCAATTGTAACATTTTAAAGGAAGCATTACGAACCTTTGATTCATATTAAGTCAGGAATTATTTAAACTAATTTTATGCAAAAACACCATAGAATTAAACACAAAGATGAGTTTCCATTTGTGGGCAAAAGCATTAAAATCAACAAACCGCAAAAGCCATTAGTATCTCTTTAAGACTAATTGCAGAACATTGCCACGTTGGTGCTAACACTAGCTTCTGATATTAAAGCAAACATTCTCCTAGAATGGTACATCATTTTAAAACCGGGGGTGGCACGGTGGCACAGTGGTTAGCACTGCTGCTGCACAGCGCCAGGGACCTGGGCTCGAGTCCCAACTTGGATTACTCTCTGTGTGGAGTTTGCATATTCTTCCCATGTCTGCATGGGTTTCCTCTGGGTGTTCCGGTTTCCTCCCACACTCTGAAGGATGTGCTGGTAAGGTGCATTGACCCGAACAAGCGCCAGAGCATGGCGAATTTCACAGTAACAAAGTTTATTTATTCTTCACAAATAAGGCTTACATTAACACTGCAATGAAGTTACTGTGAAATTCCCCTTCAACACAGTGTTAATGTAAGCAACTAATAAATAAACTTTACTAAAATTGAATAAGATACTAGTGTAAAAGCAATTAAGATTAATATCAGAACATTTTATTACAAGCTTCTTATCAGAAATGCTACATTAATACCACCCACTGCACTTAAATCATAGCAATGAACTTTCCCTGACAGAGCCCTGGGAAGAATTAATTTAGCAGGACAAATGTAAACTTTCAGTCATGCTTGGTAAACTGACTTGATATACAAGTTATGACTGTCAGCCTTATGGCTTTCTATCGTGAATGTGCCAATGAAAGTCATTTGCATTTGTTTTTATCTGGGAATACATTTCCCATGCAGAAGTTACTGAACCAGCATCGGAATCCATCTTCTAATCTCTTCTAAAAGTTAAACAGTGGGTGATGAGTGGAAAGCACCTTCTAACCTCACTGTTTGATCATCTACCCTTCAGACAAGACCACCTGTGGTTTGTTTTTTCAAACTATAGGTTCTGGATTATATACAATTACAGAAAGCTTACAGCTTATTCCTAAATAACATGCAGGGATAAACTTCAATTTGACGGCACTTGGTAAGTGATACTTGAGTGCTAAACTGAAAAGGGGCTTAAAAAGATAAACCTTTTCCGAGTCTACTCTTTTAATTTTGTTGCCCCTTCGTGGACTTGTGCCAGACTAATAGAAAAAGTTGATTACAGTAAAAATAAATATACATAATTCACCTTACAGTGCGACTTTAATGACCACATCTGCTGCAATTTAAAACAATGAGAGTAATAGAGCTTCTAGTATTTGCAATCTGTGTCAAGGAAATGTTAAGTTCGGGTCACAGGTGGCTGTGTGTGCACAGGACTGTCACTGAAGTCAATCCCCAAACAGGGGGTAACAGCTCCCAAATCTTGTGACAACCTCGCAGGATGTCACAGAATGTTGCGGACATTTAAGTTACAATCACTTTACAAAGTCTGCAAGAAACTCAACAAAAAAGGAAATGTGCCAGTTTCCGACTTTGATAAGAGCTTTTTGAAGTTTATTTATTAGTGTTATAAGTAGGCCTACATTAACAATGCAGTGAAGTTACTGTGAAAATCCCCTAGTCACCACACTCCGGCTCCTGTTTGAGAGCATTGAGGGAGAATTTGGCACAGCCAATGTACCTAATCAGCAGGACTTTCAGGCTGCGGGAGGAAACCCACACAGATATGGGGAGAACGTGCAGAATCCACACCCAGATGAAATGTGTAAACTGCACGCAAAGTCACCAAGGCCAAAATCGAACCCATGGTCCCTGTCTGCAGTGCTAACCACTGTGCCAACATGTCATTAATAGGGTAACTTACTTTGTGCATTTATTGATAATAGTCACATTTGCCTCCTGAATTGCTTGCGGCAGCAGGTGTAGCTGGTGCCTTGCCCTGTTTACAGCTTACTCACCTGCTGGCCATGTTCCATTCGAGTGCAGGATTCTGATAATTCCTTTCACTTTCTGTGCATAGCCCTCCTTTACCAACTTCCTTCTCAGGTTTCAGCTGGTCCCACAGTGCAGTTCCAATAGTTATGGACTGCAGGTCAATTTGGTATTGTCTGTCTTCAACTTCTGATCCCGGATCTCGTAGTATTCCCAAATTCAGAGCTCTCCTGCGAGGGCACAAAGCATTATATGTCTGTTCAACAGTGATCAAAAGAAGTATAACGATACATACTAAATATTTAAATGAATTTGATGCAGTTCCTTTAGGAATGGCATTGTACTCTATATATCTCATAATGTTACCACATGCATTTTAAACCGTTAGGATTTGTTTTAAGTTTTATTTGTTAATGTCACAAGTAGGTTTACATTAACACTGCAATGAAGTTCTGTGAAAATTCCTCAGTCGCCATACTCCGGCACCTGTTTGGGTACACTGAGGGAGAATATAAGATGGCCTTTGCACCTAACCAATACATCTTTTGGACTGTGGGAGGGAACCGGAGCACCCGGAGGGAACCTGCACAAACCTGGGGAAATATGCAGAGTTCCCACTGACAGTGACCCAAACCAGGCATCGAACCTAGGTCCCCGAAGCTGTGAGGCAGCAGTGCTAACCACTGTGCTGCCCCCTAATAGTACCAGTGGTCCCAATTCGCAAAATACATGAAAAGCATTTTGCTTGTAAATTACAAGTCCATAAATATTTCAAGATGTGCTTAACTATTCTCAAAACTGAGAAAGTTTCACTCATTTCCTCAGGTCATCACATTGCAAGGATGATATCATTTATTTTCCAACAAGGCTCTTGTATAATTTCAACATTAGGACATGGTAAAAAGAATTGATGGATGCATCAGTGGTACAACCCATGTTGTTTGATAAATCAAGTTAATCTTCAATAGATTAAAGAGAAATATAATTGAAGAAAGATTTGTCTAAATTAATGTAAGCTGAGTCACCAATTATTTTGCAATATTTTGGTTGGTGGCTTAGATGATTAATTTGCAATTACATCCAAACCCTGGGTCAACACAAAACAATAAAGTATCTTTGAATGTTCCCTTTGATAGCCTCAATGCTGGTTGAATTGTGTGAGTTACCAAATTGAAACCCAACTCCTGTGTATTGGAATATCTCATAAGACACATGTGGATGAGTTCACTATGCCTCCTACATTAAAATTTATCACTGCATGCAAACAATTTCAGTAAAAATGACCTGCATTGAAGCTATTTAGAAACACAGAAACTAGAAGCAGGAGTAGCCACTCAGGTCTTTGAGCCTTCTCCGCCATTCATTCTGATCATGGCTGATCATTAAATTCAAAATCTTGACCCCCCCCCCCCTCCCCATATCCCTTGATCCCTTTAGCCCCAAGAGTTATGTTTAATTTCTTCTTGAAATCAGACAACAATTTTGGCCTCAACTACATTCTGTAGTAGTGAATTCCACACATTCACCACCCTCTGGGTGAAGAAATTTCTCAACTCAGTTCTAAAAGGTTTACCCCTTACTTTCAAACTATGACCCCTAGTTCTGGACTCCCCCACTATTGGGAGCATTCTTTCTGAATCTACTCTATCTAACCCTGTTAGAATTTATAAGATTCTATGAGATCCCTTCTCATTCTTCCAACCTCTAGTAAATATATTCTTAACTGGCGTAATCTCTCCTCATATGACAGACCTACCATCCCAGAAATCAGCCTGGTAAACCTTTGCTGTAGTCCCTCTTTAGCAAGGACATCCTTCCTCAGATAAGGACATCAAAACTTCATACAATACTCCAGGTGTGGCCTCATCAACGTCCAATGCAATTGCAGCAAAACATCCAAATCCCTAAACTCAAATCCTCTTGCTATGCAGGCCAGCATACTATTTGCCTTCGTTACTGCCTGCTGAATCTGTGTGCTGACTTTGTGACTAATGCACAAGGATGCCAAGGTCTCGCTGAGTATCCAACTCTCTCAATTTACACCCATTCAAGTAAAAAATCTGTCTTCCAATTATTGCTATCAAGGTGGATAACCACACATTTATCCACATTACACTGCATCTGCTATGCATGTGCCCACGCACTCAGCCTGTCCAAATCACGCTGAATTATTTCTGCAGCCTCCTCACAGCTCACCCTTGCACCCAACTTTGTATCATCTGCAAATTTGCAGAAAATACATACAGTTCATTTTTCCAAATCATTAATATATTAATGTGAACAGTTGGTGGTCCTACCATAGAACCCTGCAGGACGCCACTAATCACCTACTGCCAATCAGAAAAAGACCCATTTATTTAACGGGGTGGGGCAATTTTGGATAAGCAGGTTGACTTCGATTGGTTAAGGGAATTGTTTTATTTTCTGGATAGGCAAACTAAATGGAAATGCCATCCTGAGGAAACTACTGACTGGTGAATTGTCACAGGATTCTTGTTTCCACAATACTTATTGGTCATTTAGATGGAGTTTTTTTTGGGCGAGTGGATGGATTAACTCACAAGTTTACAGCTAAGATTGGGATTTGCATAGAAGTTAAGATGCATGATATGAAAACAAGACAAAAAGCAGACCCAGATGCAGTGGGGAAGGCAGGAATCATTCAACAAAAATGAAGCTGGTATAGGTTCATGGTTAGAACCTATCTAACCATGGTTCATGGTTACACCGAGCATGTATTCACCATGTAGGATCAGGACTGCAAAACAGAAAAACTGTGTTATTCTTATTTCAGATCTTGATTACACCACATTTCGAATATTGTATTCAGCCTTAAATGGTGGATGACATTGAGGCTCTGGAAAAATATTTGAAGATTGATTCTCATTTTAAAGTTCTTAAATGCAGTAGGTTTAGAGTCTGAAGTTCCAGTGTTACATACATTGTTCTATTTAGTTATCAATAAAGGAACTCTGTGTTTGGTTATTTTGAAACATACAGCGCTCCACACTTTGCATACTTAACTTTTAATTTCTCCCTCCCATTTAACAAAAGATGAAAATAAGCTTCATAAGTCGGCATAAAGTCATAGGCAGCACGGTAGCACAGTGGTTAGCACTGATGCCTCATAGCACCAGGGCCCTGGGTTCAATTCCCAACTCGGGTTACTGTCTGTGTGGGGTCTGCACATTTTCCCTGTGTCTCCGTGGGTTTCCTCCATGTGCTCTGGTTTCCTCCCACAGTCCAGAAGACATACATGCTGGTTAGGCGCATTGGCCTTGCCAAATTCTCCCTCAGTGTACCCGAACAGGTGCCGGAGTGTAGTGACTAGGGGATTTTCACAGTAACTTCATTGCAGTGTTAACATAAGCCTATTTGTGACACTAATAAAACGTAAAAAGGCCCCTATAAAATAATTTTGAAAAAGCTATTTCTCAATGCAGGAATTCCACTGAGGAAAGTGCAGACAGAATTTAGCCTGTGGCAGTTAGCAAACCTCTCAATGAAATCATTACTAGTTTCTTTGTCAGACTAACTGCCTCATTTTCAGGATGATTTCCAATAGAATCCAAAAAAAGCAGCTAGACTAGTTATTTCTCCCTGGTGTGAAGAAGCATCATCATCCTGCCAGAGGATAATGGTAACTATTTCTGTACGTATAAATAGTATGTTTGGAAAATACACAGAAAAACTCTGGTAATGGTCCTTCGAAGTCATAGAATTGTAGAATTCCTACAGTGCCATTTGGTCCATTGAGTCTGCACTGGGGTATTTCATTACATAAAGAGGCTAAAGAAATCCACTACTTTGAGGTTCTTCTGAGTGTTAAGAGTAAATAAACGGGGAACCTCTGGATAACCCATTGGCAGAACACCTTAGAAGACAGTCAAAATATTAAGGTGGGTTAGGGACGGCATGATGGCACAGTGGTTAGCACTGCTGCCTCACAGCGCCAGGGACCTGGGTTCAATTCCAGCCTTGGGTCACTGTCTGTCACATTCTCCTGTCTGCATGGGTTTCCTCCAGGCGCTCAAGTTTCCTCCCACAGTCCAAAAGTATGCGGGTTAAGGAGATTGGCCATGCTTAATTAACCCTAGTGTCAGAGGATTAGTAGGATAAATATGTGGGTTTACAGGAATAGGGCCTGGGTGGGATTGTGCAGACTCAACGGGCCTGTATGGCCTCCCTCTGCACCGTCGGGATTCTAAGCTGTTGTTGTTCTTCACTGAACGATTGCCCGTCACTTGTTCTTTGGAGAACATTCCCCAGCAGCAGCTCCAAACCTGCTTCATTAAATTGTGCTGCTCTACCTCATGCGTTTGTTACAATCATTTCCACTCTTCCAACAGCAACATAGCTTTAACGGTGATCCCGGTGCACTGTGGGTTTGCAGGACCTTACAGTTTCACACCCCAGGGCCGATTTCACAGCACTGGGAGAACTGGTGCAGCCAGAGCAGCAACTTGCTGCTATGTAATGCCTTTCATGTAAAAGGAAAAGCCTCCCAAGCTGGCTTACAAACAGGCATATGGAAAACATACGCTGAATAATAAAGGAAGGGATTTAGAGGGGCGGCTGAAAGCTTGGTCAAAGAGCAATATTTTAACGAGTCTTTTAAAAGCGGAAAGGTGAAATGAGCAATTTAAGGAGGAAATTCCAGAAAAGTCAGACCTCAGTGGCTGAAGAGTTTGCCATCAGTGGTGAGGTTGAGTTCAGGGAGAACGCACAAGCTAAAGGCAGAGAAAAATTAAATGTGAGGCTCACGATTCATAGGGTTAGAGAGCAAGGGACAAATTTATCGAGGCTGGGACGCAGATGAGTAGGACAGGATGCATGCAGCAAAAATTAGACGTTATACGTATGAGTTGAGTCTTGCCTTGCCCGACCATTGCAATCTCCTCCAGCTCTAAAATTCAGGATCTTAGAAAAATATCATGACTGTCTTTTTTTTTGCCTCCTCACCCCACTTCAGTTTTCTTTGAAAAGAAACAGACAATTGCAGTTTTGAAGATGCAACAGATGGTGTCTGGTGAGAAAGGATCACTGACATAGGTGCCAAGAGGAGGAGCTGGATAAGCATATGAGTTGAGTGAGAACAGGAATATGAGATGAGACTCATGGGCTATGTGAACTTGAATAGGACAAAGAGATAATGGAGGTAAACTTCAAAGAATGGGGGGCTTCAGGCACAGATAAGGGGTCAAAAGGAAGAGAAGAATCCAACTGAGGTAGCTGCACAGATTATCTTGATAACATTGAAATAAGTTAAGTTTATTTATTCATGTCACAAGTAGGCATTCATTAACACTGCAATGAAGTTACTATGAAAATTCCCTAGTTGCCACACTCCAGAACACTGAGGGAGAATTTAGCACGGCCAACGTACCTAACCAGCACATCTTTTGGACTGTGGGAGGAAACCGGAGCACCGGGAGGAAACCCACGCAGACACGGGAGAATTTTCAGATTCTGCACTGATTGTGACCCAAGCCGGGAATCGAACCTAGGTCCCTGGTGCTGTGAGGCAGCAGTGCTAAACACGGTGCCACCGTGCTGCTCCAGGCCATTCAGAAGTTTCATGCAAGTAGCACTGAAAATGTTTCTACATGGGGCAGAAGAGATGATTTTAAGGAGGCAGTTGTATGAAGAGAGCAAAGAAACTCGGATTGTCATGAACCTTCGGGATGATTCTGGAAAAGTGGACTCTTTTACGAGGATCGAAACACGGTTATATTTGAGATGATAAACCATTCAGCTAGAACAGTGATGGTGACAGAATGGGCCGCATGAGTGACCTTCCTTCATCTCAGTGGGCTGCAAGATTGCAACGGGACTTGTTCACTAACCGTGACCCCGTGAATAAGATTAAATACATTTAGTACACATCAAATATTTCACAACAAGTGATAGAAAATGCTTAATCATTCATCTATTAATAGAACTGTCATCAACTTCAAATGGTAAAGCCAAAAGAAACATTTACCCTTTGGATGCAGAGGGAGAGCACGGCTCTCAGAGTCAATGTTGTGAGCAATCAGCACCCACCTTTGCTTTACCCGTGAATCACTTCAGTCAGACCAGTAGGAAAAAAACTACATGAATGGAAATCAGCGGAATGTGGCAACCCAGCATGTGGGCCACATTCGGAACTCAAATAGGCGGTATGTGACCCCCTGGCCAGATTGCCCACTACTAAACGGGGGAGGGGGGGGCACAAGGTCGACCCCTGTTTGTGGATCTCAGATCTGAATGTGAAATGCAAAGTTCAAGACAGTTATAAATTTCCTGCAACAAGAACATTCTGGATAGACGTGAGACTGTGATTAAGCAAGTCATTGGCAATGGAGGTCTTTAATAAGTTTTATAATGTGTGAAGGACCAAAGATGTAGGATTTGGAGCTTAAGAGAGAGTTTGTACCAGCAATATAACAACAGGAAAGATCTCTGCACTAATCATTAATGATCCCTCGACCACCGTGATGACAGCAGATCATGAGGTCATTTATTTAATTATTGCAGAAAAGAGAGGCATGTTGCAGAATCTTTTAATCTTTCACTCATCAGGACAAACACAAGAATGCCAAATTTTAAACAATCACAATTTACAATACAGGAGAAGAGTGCTGATTGGCTGACAAGTCAACTCTGATTGGCTGAGGTACTGCCATGTAGAAAACAACAGGAAACTGAACGCTCCCAAGTTCCTGCGTAATTCAAAAAAAGGTGCAATGCTTGAATGTGTCGGTTTAGTTTGCAGAGATTGGGACCCTGCGCATGAACCTATGCACTTCCAGTGAGCGTTAAGTGAGCCACATTACGAGCTCGACTGATTATCCTGAATTACCATTTACCAATGAGCCCACTTTTGTACTGAGGTACAAAGTGTTGTGATTGGTTGATATTTGGCATTCTTAGGTTTGTCACGATGAGAGCAGGCTAAAAGCTTCAGCAATACGTTCCTCCTTTCAACAATATTCAAGACCAAGCAGTTATTTACTTTGTTCATGGAAGCTTGCTGTGCACAACTGTCTGTTGTATTTCATTGGCTATAAAATGCTTTGGTCTATTCTGAGATCATGAACAAAGGTATCAAAATTATTTATTCACAGTACGTATCCCTTAGCATATGTTCTGAAATTTCAGTTGCTGCTTCTAAGCAAACCCTTCAGAGGAGGTGATGGCCCAAAGGTATTATCGCTGGACTATTAATCCAGAAACTCGGCTAATGTTTTGGGGACTCTGGTGCAAATTCCACCAAGGCAGATAGTGGAATTTGAATTCAATTAAAAAAATCTGGAATTAAGAATCTACTGATGACCATGAAACCATTGTCGATTGTCGGAAAAACCCATCTGGTTCTCTAACATCCTTTAGGGAAGGAAATCTGCCATCCTAACCTGGTCTGGGCTATATGTGACTCCAGAGCCATGGCAATGTGGTTGCCTCTCAACTGCCCTTGGGCAACTAGGGATGGGCAATAAACGCTGGCCAGCCAGCGACGCCCATGTCCCACAAATGAATAAAAAAAACCCTTCAGGAATCCCAGTTCAATTCTGGCCTTGGGCAACTGTGTGGAGTTTGCATCTTCTCCCCATACCTGTGTGGGTCTCCTCCAAGTGCTCTGGTTTCCACCCACAGTCCAATGATGTGCAGTTTAAATGGATTGGCCATGCTAAATTGTCCCTCAGTGTGCCAAGATCTTTAGTTTAGATGGATTAGCGGAATAGGGTGAGGGACTAGGCCTGGATAGAGTAACCCATCAGATTCTGAGAGACTTGAGGAGAATTGGCCTCTTTTGCACTGTAGGGATTCCATGATTCAAGGCCAATATCGAGAGGACAGGAGCTCATCGGTCACGTCATTTACCAGTGACGGCTGATGTGATCTTTCATGGAGAACTTGTCTCTGGTTATTGCAGCAATGGGTATGAGAGGAAATAGTAAGAACAGTAGTACTTCAGGCTCAAAGGGATAACGCTGGCCTGTCTTGGCACAGCATATTAAATTTTTTATATTTTTATTTTGACTCTGCATTTCCTAGTCAGTGCTCTGTCTGATGTATGAAGTATTTCCTACTTTGTCCATGCGCACACATTCATGCTTAACCTGAGTTGTGCAGAAATAATTAAACATTACCAGTGTTAACAGGATCCACTTGAATTGATCTCATAGGAAATAAGAAGGCCATTAATAATGCTAAAGAAGAAATTAAAGCGTTATTCTATTTCCCATCTAATATTCTGCAGGTGTATTTATATAACAGATGGATCTATTTACAGACAAGCACATAGCTTGGGTTTCACACTCACATATGGGTTCTGCAGCTTAGACACAGCCCATAGATCAAAATCTTTGGGGAATAATTATGGTTAATTCCACCTTGTGCGTATCTGAAGTCAGCTGATCATTGGGTACTACACAGTAACTTACCAGGCCAGGAGTCTTGCAATCAACCATTCACTTTGGAGCCTGAACAAAGGTGGCCTTATTCTAAATTGTTTAAATAATGGTTAGTTTTAAAAATTTGACCCTAAGCAACAACATTCGCAAGATTTATTAGTTCTGTCCAGTGCAATTATCCGGAATAAGTATTTAACAAAACAGTTATATATTTTAATTGCTCTTTAAGCATACTTTAGGTAACGCAGAAACAGCAACATCACTTTATAGTTTATCAGGCATTTTATTGTAGTCAATAATCAGTCAACAAATTTTTTGCCAGCATATGTACTGTGGATTGGAACTTTAAGTCAGCGAATACTGTGAAAATTACTCAAAACCAAAATGTCCTATAACAACACTATTCAGGAACGTGTATTCATCTAGGCCTCTCAGTCTTGAGTAGCACAGATAAGAGGGACTAATAATAGAAAGATGAAAAATCAGAGCGATTCCCTTTCTCAACCCATTAAGTGCGTGCAGAAAGAAATAGTTGACCAATTTAAGAAAACATTCTCAAGTAAATAGCAGATGAGGGGGAAGTGATGGCTGAGTGGTATTATCGCTAGACTATTAATCAAGAAAATAAGCTAATCTTCTGGGGACCCAGGTTCGAATCTCGGTATGGCAGATGGTGGAATTTGAATTTAATTTAAAAAAAAACTGGAATTAAGAATCTACTGATGACCATGAAACCATTGTCAATTGTCGGAAAAACCCATCTGGTTCACTAATGTCCGTTAGGGAAAGGAATCTGCCATCCTTATCTGTTCTGGCCTACATGTGACTCCAGAGCCACAGCAATGTGGTCAACTCTCAAATGCCCTCTGAACAAGGGCAACTAGAGATGGGCAATAAATGCTGGCCAGCCAGCAATGCCAATGTCCATTTTGTTTGGAAGAATAGGGAGGTCAATTATTAGTTGGAAGGCACAAGCCTAGTCGGGACAGAGGAACAGACCCGATGGGCAAGTGGTCTAATTCTGCTCCTATATCTTATGGTCTAACTCTACTATCCTATGTCCTATGAATGTGAATGCCACTAATGTTTATTATAAATGATGTACAAGATTTTTTAAAACTACATATACACATGGGGTGAGTTTTCTCATCCCGCCAGCCACAGGAATTAGGAGAACCATGCAAAGGTCCATTGACCTCTGGCGGGATTTTGGGGTGAACGTAGTCAGAAAATCCTGCCTACAGAGTGAACTACAATGAGTCCAAGAAATTAATTCAACCTTTAATATCAGGAAGCATTTAAAACTACCCATGGGAAGTTTTACTTCAGGGTCCGAGTTACATTACCCTGATGTCACTCTATGAATAAATTCCTTTTTCAGTAGCTATTCCATTTGATTCTTAAAAATTGTGGTTAACATTGCTTCTCAAAAACATATTGGGCTAGATTTGGCTGGAGTTGGGTCTGTCTCAGTGCCCTGTTTGACATACACACTCAGCTTTTAAAAGTGCCTTGCCTACAAATTTGCTGTAAGTGTGAGCTGATAATGACCCCTTAAATCTGTGCAGTGTTTCATAAAGCTCTAATCTGCACTTAGAAGGAAACTGAAGCCTCTTGTATCTTGGTGACCAACCAACTAACAGCATATCTCCTGAATCAATGAGGTTGCAGGATTGAGAAAGAAACAGAGGAAGGACTGAGAAGTATTTAAAGTGGAGATGGATAAATATTTGATAGGTCGAGGAATAGAGAGAGAGCTATGGGGAAATGGCACAGAAAAGAAGCTGAAGCTGGCATTGATCAGCCCTGATTGTACTGAGTGACGGGGCAAGCTTGAAGGGCCTGGTGGCCAACTCCTGCTTCTATTTCTTGTGTTCTTGTAAGAAGGAAAGTGAATTAGAGAATTAGAATTCAATGTCAAATCAGGGTGCTGGAACAGAAATAAAGAGGGGGAAAAATATTGAACGGACAGAGAGAGAGTGAGAGAGAGATCCAAAGGAGACAGAAAGGGAAATACCTACAAAAATAGTTAAAATGTGATGATTTTAAAATCTTCTGAAACAATTCACAACCTGAAGGAATGAGCTGTTACACTTACTCAAATAGATGGTACATTAATGTGCAATTGCAACAACTGACTCCAGTAACTTGGAGTCATTCACCGTTCACCATTCACCGGAGCATTTATTCCTTAGAATACGTTGCTGGCTGATAATAGTGATGTCTATTGTTCAGACACTAATATTTTGCAGAAAAATCTGACCCCTTAAATCTGTGTAGTGTTTTATAAAGCTCTAATCTGCACTTAAAGAAAAAGTTGCAAAATATTTTGGAGTTATCAAAGAGTTTTTGTTCTCTAACAGATAAAATGTAACTTCTGAATCCATGTTATTTGCCTCCTCTTCTATCTTGAAGCTGCTGCATTTTGTTGGAGCGTGGTTCTGATGTGGAAAATAGCCCTCTGGTGCCCTTAATATGTCTTTTCTGTCCCCAGTGGTGTAATTTCGCTGTGGAGGGCATGATGCATTTTCAGCATGCAGGACCACTTCTCTCCTCCCTATGCAAGTAGAAATTAAATGAATTGTGGCAACACAACCCTGGTGCACCTAGCTGGGTTGAACAGACTGTGATTGCTTGCCTCATTACTAGATCGAGCAGCACATTTATTCATGATAATCACTGGGAATTGAAGACAATTTGATGAAAGGTCAGTTAGTTTAACAATCTGACTTAAGCTCCTGAATTTCGGTGGAAGAGACTCGGTCACCTTAGTCCACATTTATGTTGAAACCTCTAGCCCTAAAAACTGGTTTAACAAAAACCCCAGGCATATGAGTGAAAAAAAGTATACAAACAGGTCAATTAGGTACAACTGTTCATCTGTGTACTTCTGATAAAGTTTAAGTTGACTGCAAATTTTTTCAATTGTAGTTATGTCACAGCTGCTGTTTGTTTTCTTGGAACTAGTTCCAATAACTATGACGTTCTAGTGACCAATATTCCTGCCCTGAGTTTCAATCCATAAAATAAAGTAAGCTAAAACACATGGAAGAAAAATGCCAGTCAGACAAGCAAACCAAAGTTTCTCACTTGCGGAGTTGGTCGTTTCTTTGCTTGCTGGCTTTATCAAGGTGAGAAATGACAATCCTAGGAATTTACGTTGTACTTGGTGAGTTTTACAAGCTTCCAGTCAGATTCAACATGGTTGATGGGACCTGCAGCCATCTTCTACATCATTCTAGTTGAGTTCTCTAACCCTCAATTTAACACGGTATTTTGCCATCCCTTCCTGTTCTATGGCAGTCTTTAACATGGAGTCCCTGCAGTGCAGAAGGAGGACATTCATTCCATAGAGTCTGCACTGACCTTCCGAAAGAGTATCTTATCCAGGCATGCCACCCCCACACTGCCCCACTAACCTCATGTATTTACCATGGCTAATCCACCTAAACAATATCCTTGAACACTAAGAGGCAATTTAGCATGGGTCTATTCACCTAACCTACACATTTTTGGAATGTAGGGGGAAACTGGAGCACCTGGAGAAAAATCATGCAGACACGGAAAGAACATGCAAACTCCACACCTCACCTCTGAATCAAAATGCAAGGAACATCATTGAATTTTGTGTCCAAATTAGAGAACATTTGCAATGCAACACTTTCAAAGTTTTCACAGAAAATGGTAATTTGGCCCAATTGATGCTTCTCTCGTCCATCTTCCTCTAACCTCATCAGTCTTCTCTAACACTCTTTATTCTTCTTCATATGCTTGTCCTGTTTTCCTTTGAATGCATCTATGTGCACACTGAGCCTTCTGGCTGTCCTGAGCACCTTCCTTTGCCCCAAACACCAGTTCCCGATCTACACTTACATTTTCCACCCTTCCCACTTAGCTTATTGCTTCATTCATGAAATCCATTGTCAGCATTATCAACCGCTGACTGTTTCATCTTCTGATTATCCAGCTTCTCATGCTCAATCCAGTGCTTGCCAACATCATCATCGTTTCCATTCTTGGCCTGAGCTAACCCCACTTGTTTCAAAGTTGCCTATGTGTTGCTGTTCAAGAGACCATCCTCAAGCCCCTCTGTTCTCCAATTAATGCATTTTCTCAGATTTTAGAAAACACGTGTCAGGTTGTTGCCTTGCAACTATGCTCCTGACCCCCACAAGCAGGCTTCTGTCCTGTCCAGGGCACTGACTGGTCAGAGTAGCAAGTAATGTCCTAAGAACTGTGACAAAGGATCCTCCGACATTTCTTCGGCTGCTCTGCTGCCAGCATCTTTCAACCATTGGAGCACTGCTGCATCCTGGGGTCTCTCAGTACATCATGGCCTAACAGCGTCTCCTCATCTGCTCTACCCAGTTGGACCTAGGGTTCCATCCTTGCCCCCTTTTCTCTCTGCACTATCAATCTGCTCCTCTTTGCCAACACTAACTGGAAGGCTTCACCGTAAATTGACATCATGGCCCTCTACATGTTACACTGAGTTAAAGGTGGATGCCACACTTTGAAGTTACTTGCCTGAAGTCAACAGCTGGGTGTGCTAAAAACTTGGCTAAATTTTGGCCTAACCAAGGCAAATCTCTTTTTCACCTGTTGCCCTATTCAGGCCTGTAACCCTCCTTGCTCCTCGCTTTCTCCCTTTCAACAACAAAACCCCTGTATATATCTACACCACCTCAGATATAACTTCTCCTATACCTTCCTACATGGGCAATCCAGATCAACTCTGTGTTCCACTCCTTCACCTGTGAGCACTTGAGCACTTAAGGGTGGCACAGTGGTTAGCACTGCTGCCTCACAGTGCCAGGGACCCAGGTTCAATTCTGGCCTCGGGTCACTGTCTGTGTGGAGTTTGCACAACCCCGCAGCAGCAACCCCCCCTCCCCCCGCCAACTCACCCCTGTGTCTGCGGGGTTTCCTCCAGGTGCTCCAATTTCCACCCACAGCCCAAGGTGTGCGGGTTAGGTTGATTGGCCATGTTAAATTGCCCCTTAGTGTCAGGGGGATTAGCAAAGTAAATGTGTGGGGTTACGGGAGTAAGGTCAGTGGGATTGTTGTTGGTGCAGGCTCAAAGGGCTGAATGGCCTCCTTCTGTACTGTAGGGATTCCATTCTACTCAAGTCAAATATACTCTACAAACGCAAGTTTTCCCTCTCCAACCAGTCCCTTCTGTTTTGTCACATCTCTCCTTGCTTTCAAAAACCTTCTTAATACTTACCCATTAGACTGTACCTAGAGATCCCTCATTATAACATCACCACTGCTTTTCCGTTTCCCCCGCTGACTGTGGAGAATACCCATTAAATCTTCAGTGTAAAGAATTCTGAGGGGTCTTCCTGGGTGTGAGCATCATTATATAATTGCAAACTGGCGTGATTTTATTGGCCATTTTTAACATCTTTAAATGACAAAGATCCAATAATGGAAAAAGCATGAGTTATTTTAATAATGTTAGGATCTATTAAGCCAACTTTAAATATTGCTAGTTTTGACATTTTAATGTTGTACCACCATTATAAGGAGAGCGAGAGAACAGATTATGTTTCACGCCTGGCATTGGTAATGGATTACTTTAGGCAGTCCAGTAAATGGCTGTATTGAGAAATTTTAACTACTGTTATACGTTTTGAAGACAACAGCCATTTCAGTTAGAAAATTTCTTGAATAATTTAACTCAAAAGTGGAGCTGAACAGGAAACTTCAATTACTTTCAAAAAAAAAGTTCCACTGCAACGACATTCTAATTGTGCTTAACTTGAGATGAAATACAGTCTGATATAAGAACATAAGAACATAGGAAATAGGAGCAGGAGTAGGCCATCTGGCCCTTCGAGCCTGTCCCGCCATTCAATAAGATCATGGCTGATCTGTCATGGCTCAGTTCCACCTTCCCCCCCTCTCCCCATAACCCTTAATCCCCTCTCTTATCAAAAACCCATCAACCCGCGTCTTAAAAATATTTAGCGAGGCAGCCTCCACCACTTCAACAGGCAGAAAATTCCAGAGATTCACCACCCTTTGAGTGAAGAAGTTCCTCCTCAACTCCGTTCTAAACCGCACCCCCTTTATCTTGAGGCTGTGCCCCCTAGTCCTACTATCTTTTTTGAGCGGGAAGAGTCTCTCCACCTCTATCCTATCCATCCCATTCATCATCTTATACGTCTCAATGAGATCTCCCCTCATTCTTCTAAACTCCAACAAGTACAAGCCTAGTTCATCCAGCCTGTCCTCATAGCTCAACCCCCTCAACTCCGGTATCAGCCTAGTAAACCTCCTCTGCACTCCCTCCAGGGCCAAAATATCTTTGCGCAGGTGCGGCGCCCAAAACTGCACACAGTACTCCAGCTGCGGCCTCACCAATGCCCTATACAGCTGCAGCAAGACCTCCCTACTTTTATATTCAATCCCCCTCGCTATGAAGGCCAGCATCCCATTCGCCTTCCTGACCACCTGCTGCACCTGCAAGCTGGGTTTTTGCGACTCATGCACAAGGACCCCGAGGTCCCTCTGCACCGTCGCCTGCTGCAGTTTTTCGCCACGTAATAGTCCTTCCTACCATTCTTCCTACCAAAGTGGACCACCTCACACTTGCCAACATTAAATTCCATTTGCCATTTCCTGGCCCATTCGCCCAGCCTATCTAGATCCTTCTGCAGATTCTCCACACCCTCCGCACAATTTGCCGTTCCCCCAATCTTGGTGTCATCAGCAAATTTCGACACCCTACACTCGGTTCCCTCCTCCAGATCATCTATATAAATGGTAAAAAGCTGAGGCCCCAGCACCGACCCCTACACTTGACTCTCACCAGAGAAGTGCAATTCTTCATGCTGCAGGGCATTGCAGTGTAGGATGATTTTGCAGAGGCTGACTTCTAACTTATCCCTGTGTTCATTTTTACCAACAAGCCCAGTGTTTGTAGAGGGTATAGCAAAGGAAAAGTCTGGACCCTAAATATTGCCACCAACACATTATCCATGAGACAAAGGTGGATAATGCAAATGCAATCCCTACAGTGACTCCGCACCATCACCACAGTACTTATCAAAAATGAACATGCTGTAATACAGTTCCTTTTTAAGAATGTCAATGAGCAACAAGTAAAGTTTATTTATCAGTCACAAGTAAGGCTTACATTATCACTTCAATGAAGTTACTGTGAAATTCCCCTAGTTGCGACACTGCAGCGTCTGTTTGGGCCAATGCACCTAACCAGAACTTCTTTCAGAATGTGGGAAGAAACTGGAACACCCAGAGGAAACCCACACAGACACGGGGAGAACTTGCAAACTCCGCACAGACAGTGACCCAAGCCAGGAATCGAACCTGGGCCCTTGGTGCTGTGAGGCAGCAGAGCTAACCACTGTGCCACCATGCCACCTATATTTCACTAAACCATTATCAACAATTATCACAAACACCCCTTTTCCAAAACATTCCAAGTCTGTCAAGACCCTCTGTCGAATGGATGCTCACAATTTTTTTCAAAGGGTGCAATCTATTTTAATATCTGAAAGACAAATCATTTCATAGAATCATAGAATCCCTACAGCGCAGAAGATGCCATTCGGCCCATTGCGCCTGTACCGACAATGATCCCACCCAGGCCCTACCCCCTTAACCCCACGCAATTACCCTGCTAAACCTCCGGACACTAACAGACAATTTATCACGGCCAATCCCTCTATCCCGCACATTTTTTGGACTGTGGGAGGAAATCGGAGCGCCTGGAGGAAACCCACGCAGACAAGGGGAGAACGTGCAAACTCCACCAGAGAGTGACCCAATTCGGGAATCAAACCCAGGTCCCGGGCACTGTGAAGTAGCAGTGCTAACCATTGTGATACCATACCATTTTAGATGCATGTGAGATCCAATCTTTCAGCTGCTACTCTTCACAAAATCTGATCTAAGCTAGAGCTTGCACTAATTCAAGCAAACCAACCATATCAATCATACAATCAGAAGGAGGGATCTTTACTGATGATTTCACAATGTCTAATCATTTTCATAATTCCACAAATAATGAAGCAGTCCATGCAGCCAGACTGGACAACTGGCCAATACCTAGCCACTATGAAACGTTTCTGGTTTTTCAGAACCAGTTCATTTCTGATCAACTTCAAGTCAACGGTATCCTTTTTCAAAACCTTCATCTCAAATAATTTGTCGCCTGTGTTGAGAATATCTAGTTTATAATTCCTATGTTCTAGAATATAACTTGTAGGTCGGAATTTTACCAGCACACCTGCCTCAAATTCGGGGCAGGCGAGGCTCACGGAACGGCATTGTCTGTTGGCCTCGGGCAGGATCTTACAAGCCTGCGAGCGAGGTGGAAAAATTCTGGCACTAGTTTTAGTAAGTTGAAATGTTAACTATAAATGTAAATGAAAAAGCCTGACTGAGAAATTGGTGATAATCCCAAAGTAAATGCAATTCGAGCAAGTTGGGAATGAGTTACAGTTAAAAGCTACCATGTTTATTTTACAAGGCCAGAGGGAGAGTATAAACACTTGAACAATGAATAATCCATTTCTGGATCTCTTAGTAAAGCCAGGGTATCAATCATCATTTCAATTAAAGAAATTAAGAATGAGCAATTCTGAGAAACAGGATCCTAAAACTCCATTTGAGATAGAAATTATACATCAGGGAAGGTAGTGGAAGCAGATACTGTAGTGACTTTTAAGGGACGTCTTGACAAATACATGAATAGGATTGGAATGGAGGGATATGGTCCCCAGAAGGTTAAGTCGGGCGGCATGGTCAGTGCATGCTTGGAGGGCTGAAGGGCCTGTTCCTGTGCTGTAATTTTCTTTGCTCTTTTATATGATTTCTCTGAATCACAGAACGGTTTTGGAAGTAAAAGGTAGTTAACCTGCGTTTCTACTTGGTCATGTGTGTCACATTGCTATGGGGAAAGTGACTCAGGGTGGAGCCTTGGTTCCAAGGTTCTTTTGTTTTGTTTATCTGCATGTGTATACTGACAGAAGCAAATGGTTCAGTTTGAGATCGGATGGTGGAGGTTCGAGCTTTGTTTTAGAGAAGACTGTATTTTACCAGCTTGAGAGAGCCAACGAGAGGTTGGTCTGCATTTCAAGCAGAGGAAAAAACTTAGCATTCCACGTGGTGCACAGTGAAGTTATGTGGGGCGAGTGGGGAGTAGCAGCTGGAAGACTGGCTCTCACTTACATCTGGTGGAAAAAATCTGCAATGGTCCTCACAGAACATTGTGGCAGAAAGCAGTCAACAGAGTTTGTTGGAGAGCTGTAAGGAGGCAGCTGGATCTGCCGGCAACTCAAACCAGAATCTGAAGCATCCACAGTCATGAGGCTGAAGAAAAATGAATGGTTGCATAGCCCAAAAGCTGATGGAAGAACCCCTAGAGACTACTACCTCAGAGGAATAGCTTGAACACCGTGGAGAATTGGAGTGAATTCAAGAGGGCTGTGGCATTTTTTTTTGAGTTGGGCAAAGGAAACCTGAATGAACCTGAAACCTGAATGTCATAAGACAAGGAAATTCTTTGGGTGGGGGGATGGTGGAGTAAAAAAATAGAGCTGAGTTTATAGCATAAATCTTTGTATGTTTTTGCTTTGTTTATCTTTTTTGTGCACTAATATTTGTTATGGTTTTAAAAAGTGAAATGGTGCCATTCTGCCTGGTAATTACTAGATGCTCGGACTTCTTCTCTAAAGGTTAACCATCCCTAACAAGATAGTATCAACTGCTTGTGATACAGTCAGCAGGTCAAGTACTAAACAATGAATATAATTGATTCACTTTTTTGCTCATAAGAAAGAAATAACCTCTTTACAATAGTATAATGGATGGACAGTTTTCAGCAACGTACATTGTACATAAATTGGATGAGCACAGTGGTTAGGTCTGAACAGGCGTTGGACTGTGGCAATTAGGGGAATTTCACAGTAACTTCATTGCAGTGTTAATGCAGACCTTTTAAGAAGTCTCACAACACCAGGTTAAAGTCCAACATGTTTATTTGGTATCACGAGCTTTCGGAGCACAGCCCTTCACCACTCACCTGATGAAGGTGCAGCTCCCCGAAAGCTTGTGATTCTAAATAAACCTGTTGGACTTTAACCTGGTGTTGTGAAACTTCTTACTGTGCCTAACCCAGTCCAACACCGACATCTCCACATCATAAATTGTATGATTCCTTGCACCAAGACTATATCTTGATCAAATTTTCTTTCTGTACTCCTTTGTAGTCACTTCATGGTTGACCAAATCCCCCACGGTTAAAATTCCAAAAGTGAAACAGGCATGATACCCACTGCTCTTTCAAAATGATTTTGCAGTTCAAAAATTGCTGAACAGTAAAGGCTTAACCCGACACTCACAGAAACCACATCCTTCCTCCAGCAACCAGTAGCAGATTCCCAGCTCAGTTTCAGTAAACGAATACAGTTCACATTACGGCTATTGTTACATCTGCAAAATATTACCTACACTGTAATTTTACCGCAAAGCATGTGAAACTGCAAGCAAGATCATACAGTTCAAATAAAAATTGAAGAAATCTGAGATGAGGAGCTACAGATGGGTTTTTGCATAATGAATTATTTTGATTTCTGGTGTCAATGACATTTTACAGCCTTCAGTTTCACTTTTAATAATTTAGGAAAAAAACTGAGCAACTCGGGTTGAATCAGAAATTGCTAGTTTTGTTTCAAACATTGCGGTGCTTGGCACATCTGACATTTTGTCCTTCGAATTTCCTTCCTTAATCAGTGTAGGAGGAAATACTAGACATAAACTGAAAGGATGGGGTGGGGGGGGCGGGGGAGGCACGTCCTCCCCGTGTCTGCATGGGGTTTCTCCGGGAGTTCCACTTTCCTTCTTCAGTCTGAAAGATGTGCTTGTTAGGTGCACTGGCCATGTTAAACTCTCCCTCGACGTATCCGAACGAGCGCCGGCGTGTGGCGACTAGGGGATTTTCACAGTAACGTTTTTGCAGTGCTAATGCCAGCCTACTTGTGACACAAATAAACTTTAAACCTTAAACTTTTAACTGCTACACAGTTTTTTCGGCTGTCTTGAACTTGCAAAGTATCACGAAGACAGCTGACATCTTTTTTTTATTCTCCCTTGTGCAAAGCAGGTATTAATTTTTTTTTCATTTGATTACGTTGAAATTTCAGTGGCATTCTCTCTCGGATATTTTTCTAATTAACTTAACATACAACAGATTTTCAGATAAGCTTTGTAATGTACAAAGGCAAAATGTGGTAATGACATCTGTCTTTTATGGTTGTATATAATTAGACTCAATTTATTTTTAGAAATAGGTTTCAAAAAAATAGACCTAAAGGATCATGAGGCAAAAAAAAAATCAACGGTTACTTCATTTAAGCTGTACTGAAGTTTGAATCACTGTACTCGGGATCAGCATCTTTTAAAGTTTTTCTTTAAAAGTTTATTTATTAGTCACAAGGCTTACATTAAGACTGCAATGAAGTTATTGTGAAATTCCCCTAGTTGCCAGACTCCGATGGACAATGCACCTAACCAGCACGGCTTTTAGAATGTGGGAGGAAACTGTAGCACCCAGAGGAAACCCACGCAGACATGGAGAGAATGTGCAAACGCCACATCCATGCCAGGAATTGAACCAGGATCCCTGGTGCTGTAAAAACAGCAGTGCTAACCACTGTGCCACCAGGCCTTCCTATCTTAGTTAGGGAGGAAACTATTTCACCATCCATCATTCACTAAGTCGCCATTTTAATTGAAAACCACTGGCTCTTGGGTCAGTATTTTATGTTACTTTGGCGGACACATATCTGACCCGGAAACGTGTAAAATCATGCAAGGAGACATCGGGCAAATGTCCTGATATCATCACACCCTTGCGTGATAATTTGGGTACAGGATGGAAAAGTGCCTGCCGATAACCTAAAAGCTAATTTAAAGTAACTAAACAGCAATCGACGGGGACTTTACGGCAGCCTTTTACATTTTAGTGACAACCTCGAGCCAGGGGAAGTATGAAAGGTCAGGGCTCAAATAAAATTAACAGATGTGTCTTGGGACTGAGGTCTGTGTAAGATTGTGCTACACAGGCACTCATGGCCTAGTTTTTCCCCTGATACTTTTTTTTATGGGGGGGAAGTAAGCGGAAAAAATATATTTCCTAAAAAATATCTATGTTTGTAAAATGTATCACTGAAGTGGTGGTTGAAGGTGGAATTCACAAGATCCATTGTTGGAATGCCTTTAAGTTTTTAACAGTGATAACAACCCATTTCGATTGGTGCTAACGAAAAAAATGGGATTCCAACATTCGTGAATATATGTACATACGTATGGTTTACCTCCACATAAAATTTATGAATCTACTGAAGTAACTGCTGCCATTTCACACTATTCACATTTCGTTAGACAGCGCCTTCCAAACACATGACCATTACTGTCTAGAACATCTAGAGCAGCAAACACATGGGAACACCTTCACCTAGACATTCCTCCCCAAGGCACATATTACCCTGACTTGGAAATATGTCCATCATTCCTTCACTGTCGCTGGGTCAAAGTACTGGAACTCTTTCCCGAACAGCACTGTGGGTGTAAATACAACACATGGACTGCAGCGGCTGAAGGATAAATGCTGGTCTAGCCAGCGATGTTCACACATCCCATGAACAAATTTCAAGAGTCAAGTGTGGGGATGGAACCAGAACTTGCAGAAAAAAAGCACAAACATCATACAAAATTGTGGCCTTGAGATTCTGCAGGTCGATTATCTGCCCATTAGTTCAGGATGTGACTTGCCTTGCATTTGCTATCCCTACCAGAAGGGAATAGAAGCTTTTTCAGTTCTATTTGACTAACCATTACCTCTGGAGCCAGCTAAGAAACTTTCCTTGGCCTCCTCCTCTTATTTGTATGTATGCTGCCCCTTGGAGGCACCATCCAAAAATAACGTGTTGGATACTGCGGAAAATAGACATGCTGCTGAAGCTTTTCACCTTGCACTCATCAGAACAAATGCAAAAAAGGCAAACTTCAAGTAATCACAATATGCCGATTGGCAGGCAAGTGGACTCTAATTGGTAGGGGTGTTGCCAAAAATAACAAAACGTTAAAAACAATACCCATGGTAGATAAGGTCAAGATAGGTGGGGTATTGGGACAGTGGTACAGTTCACTATACTTCTCTGGAGTTTGGTGGAGAGGCCAGAGAGAAATGTCACTGAGTTTTTCAGAAATTGGCCTAGGAATTGTAATTTATTGCCTCTGCCAGTTGGTTAAGTGACTGTGTAAAGGGTGTGTGGATAGGATTGGTTTGATAATGTGTGCAGGAATGGCACAGTGGCAAGCACTGCTGCCTCACAGTGCCAGGGTTTGATTCTCAGCTTGGGTCTGTATGTGGAGTATGCACATTCTCCATGTGTCTGCTTAGGTTTCCTCCAGGTGCTCCAGTTTCCTCCCACAGTCCAAAGATATGCAGGTTAGGTGGATTGGCCATGCTAAATTGCCCCTTGGTGACTAGGGTACAAGCAATAGAAAATGCATAGGGTTATGGGGATAGGGCCTGAATGGGATTGTGGAAGATGCAGACCCAGTGGGCCAAATGGCCTCCTTCTGCACTGTATGATTCTATAACATATGGGATATATAGAAACATAGTAATAGAAGCAAGAGTATGCCATTCAGCCCTTCAAGCCTGCTCCGTCATTCATGGCTAATCACCAAATTCAAAATCGTGATCCCACCTTCCCCCCCATATTCCTTGATTCCTTTAACCCCAAGGGCTACATCTAATTTCTTCCTGAAATCGCACAATGTTTTGGCCTCAATTACTTTCCATGGTAATGGATTCCACAAATTCGCCACCCTCTGGGTGGTGAAAATTCTCCTCAACTTAGGTCTAAAAAGACTCCTTATCCTCAAACTGTGACCCTTGGTTCTGGGTTCCTCCAACATTCTTTAGGTACGGGCAAGGGAAATAAAAGAATGACCTGGATAGGCACTTCAGATAACAATTGTGATAGCCTGGAGCAAGTTACATATAGGCTGGAACTCTATCATCCTCAGCCATCCAGAATGGGAGCGGGCGAGGGTCCAACAACGGAAATCTCCATTGATCTTGGGCGGGCATTTCTGGTCTCAGGCGCAGAAGTGAAAAAATTTAAGTAAATGTGAAGCAACATAAACTTACAGGAAAATTCATAAAAATGAACTGTAAAAGCAATGTAGCAGATATGGTCCAAGCAGATTTGCGACTAACCTACAATCCATCGGCTTGGCACGTTTGATTTCATCCTTCTGCAGGCAAAATCACACAAATTCTAGTACCAAAAATTAGAAAGGGGAGCCAAAAAATAAATTACAACCATCTTTCAAACCAATGGCCAACACTTTGATGACAACTCAGTACAGATAGGAAATATACAATAATTGGCAAAATCCTTAAGAGTATTGATGGGTAGAGGGATCTGGGTGTACAGGTACACAGGTCACTGAAAGTGGCAACGCAGGTGGAGAAGGTAGTCAAGAAGACATACAGCATGCTTGTCTTCATCAACTGGGGCGTTAAGTTTAAAAATTGGCAAGTCATGTTGCAGCTTTATCAAATCTTAGTTAGGCTGCACTTGGAATATAGTGTTCAATCCTGGTCGCCTCACTACCAGAAAGATGTGGAGCTTTGGAAAGGGTACAGAAAAGATTTACCAGGATCATGCCTGATATGGAGGGCATTAACTATGAGGAGAGATTGGAGAAACTTGGTTTGTTCTCACTGGAACGGCAGAGATTGAGGGATGAGCTCATAGAAGTCTCCAAGATTACGAGAGGCATAGACAGAGTGGATAGTCAAAAGCTTTTTCCCAATGTGAAAGAGTCAATTAGTAGGGGCCATAGGTTTAAGATGCGAGGGGCAAGGTTTAAAAGATGAACGAAGCAAGTCTTTTTACACACAGAGTGGTAGGTGCCTGGAACTCGCTGTTGGGGGAGGTAATGGAAGCAGATACAATAGTGACTTTTAAGGGGCATCTGGACAAATAATGAATAGGATGGGAATAGAAGGATACAGTTTCTGGATGGGTAAGCGGCTTCAGTTCAGTAGGGCAACATGGTTGGTGCAGGCTTGGAGGGCCTGTTCCTGTGCAGTAATTTTCTTTGTTCCTTAATTTCTTCTTGAAATCACTCAACGTTTTGGCGTCAACTACTTTCCATGGCAGTGAATTCCACATATTCACCATTCGCCAATTTCTCCTCAACTCCATTCTAAAAGGTTTACCCCTTATCCTCAAACTATGACGCCAAGTTCTGGATTCCCTCACCATCGGGAACATTCTTTCTGAACCTACCCTGTTAAACCCTGTTAGAATTTTATATGTTTCTATAATATCTCCTCAGAATGATGGACTGGGTCGATTTTCTCTCCTGTTTTCATCTTTTTATACAACTAACATGTAAATACAACTTGGTGCTATTTCTTTTGGTGGAGAGTTACAAGAAGCAATTTCTCCGATTTAGATATGGGCAGGGGAAATAAAAGGATGACTTGGATAGCCACTTGAGATAACAATTGCGGCAGCCTGAGCGCAAGATACATATCTTCTTTCTCAGGTGGAGAAGTGAAAAAATTTAGGGAGATGCGAAGCAACATGAACAACTTTCAGGAAAATTCACAAAAATGGTAAAATAGTGTAGCAAATATGGGCCAAGCAGATTCGCAACTAATTTACAGTACATCAGCTTTGCATGTTTGATTCATTCTTCTGCAGGCAAAATCACACAAATTCTAGTACCAAAAATTAGAAAGAGGAGCCAAAAAATAAATCACAACTGTCTTCCAAACAAATGGCTAACACTTTAACAACAGTTCATTACTGCACCTCTTAATGTGTACAATATTAATGGAGTGAGAAAAATAATTGACTTCAAAAATAATTGCAAATGGAACATCCTCTAAGTTTATTTCTACCAATTTCTTCCACCCTTGAATTTCTGAGCCAAGATCAGGAGTTGGAGGGAAAGCTAGGACTTTCCGCAGTCGGCCATCTGGAAACCATCTCTTCACTGTTAATGTTTCCAAGGCAAACTGGACCAAAACTATTATCCAATCATCTAAGATCTAGGTTCGCCTGATGCTGACTTTCAGAATCCAAAGTCGACCAACAGTTTTTAGATTTTTACAATGGTTTATCTTTTCCTTCTTCAACATTCTGCAAATGATCCTACGGGAAGTGTCAGTCCTCTGATAAGTGCCTCAGATAAGTGCGTCTTCACAGGAGCTTGGAGAGCATGTCTGTGGCCTATTGATAGGGGAAGGGTGGGCATCCCAATCTTGCCTAAATGTAGGTTTATCTAATAGTCAAGGACACTAATTAGTGCTTTTCAGCCTTTGACTTCACAATCTTCATCCCTACATTCAAATCCCTCCTCCCTGTCCATTCCACTGCTATTCCTATAACCTTCTCCAGAAGGACATCTTAGAACAATAGCGTCCCTTCAGTGCAGATGGAGGCCAATCGGCCCATCGAGCCTGCACCAATAATAAAGATTGGGCAGGTGGTTAACAGTGAGGCAGAGTGTCTTGGGCTACAAGAAGATATAGATGGAATGGTCAAATGGGCAGATAGTGGCAGACAGAATTTAACCCTGAATTTGGAAGAAGTAATTTGAAATTTGGCAGAAGGGTAGAGACATGGTGGCGTGGAGAGGGGGTGGACTTCTGCACACCCCACGGGGAAACATAGAAGACTGACAGAAATTCTGGATTTCTCCATTTAGTTGCGCATGCATCAACTCAAGAAGTTGCCATCCATTTCATAGAAGTTATGGAATCGAATGCTGACAATTTCACCATCATTGCTACTGCAAAATCTGGGATAATGGTTTTAAGATTAACACCATTTAAATGGACTGAAAAAAGCAATGACCACAGAAGACTTTACTTCATCCCTTTCTTAATCAGAGCAAGTTTGTCATAGACTTGAAAGCAGAGGTGGAAAGTATAAAGATGTATGGGACCTAAATTAAGGGTACAGCCAAGAGATGAAAGGAAATCTAGAAACAATAAAGAAGGAACAGGAGATGTATCAGACCAGCTTTCGAGATCATGCTCTATCAATGCATCACACTGTAAGCAGCCTTTAATCCTCCAATGGTTTTGGTGTAAACAAAGATTGCAATAGAGATTTCTAAATTTATCACAATGGGGGGAGAATAATTGGGAGTTTCACCTACGACAATTGGAAAATAAGAAGTTGTATAAACCTGCTTACTGTCCTCAACAACTGATACTAAGAATACATCCACCTCTTTGTGACTGTAATTTTCTGGACATATTCATAATGTTTTTACATTCACCATTTTCATGACAAGTGTTTTATTGAGTGCATATTGCTGGACTGTCTCATGTACATTGCGTCAGTCCAGAGATCCAAATATTCAATCGCGGTCATCACTAACTCACTAATGCTCCTGATAAAATGGATGCTACTTTCAGCAAAAGAAGGTTTGAGCATTGTAACCGGAACAAAGATGAAACCACCAACAAATTGGAACACCTTAAAAACCAAGTTTATGATGTAAGTGATGTTATTATAAGCATTGTTGGTACTAATAGATCCCAAGGGTGTATGCAGTTTCTCAACAAAACTGCTCACCAAACATATCATTCCCCCCCCTCCCCAACTCCCACTCACCCCCTTTTCTAATAACTGTACAGTCTCACAGACTCTGACACGCTAATAGTCTCTTTGGGAATACCAGCAACAGCTGGCAGACTCAAACTCACAAATGTTCTCCAGAATTCAGAAGCCAAGAACTTAAATAGTCCTCTTAATGATGAGTGATAGCGTTCCTCAGACCAATTAATTGGTTTCATTTACAGATGTGGTGCAATTTAATTGTCAACACTTATTTTGTCATTTTAATGTAATAAGCGGGAATTAAAGAACTGAGAGTTTTACACATATTTACCATCAACAGAGGCTTTGTAGATCATTTTCAACTTATTTACATCCCCTTGTTTCATCCGAATGTTAAAAAGAACAGCTGGTTGTCCAGATGAATGCCTGGCTTAATTACCTTCGACTTATAACTGGAGAAACACAATGAATTTACCACAAATAAATTTATTATGCTTTTGGCCCTTTAGGAAGTTTGGCTGCTTGGCGATGCTTTATGTTATGGACAGATTTATTGGGTTGAACACCTAATAAATTTACACTACTAAACATTCCTTTTCAGCATGCACAATACCTCCTCTGAAAGAAAGAAATTCATCCTACATATCTGTTTAATACTAAAAAAAAAGACCTATTTTACTGATAAGGTGAACGGTATAGTTTTAGTGGCTATAAGAAAGGTAATCCCTTATGCTTCTCAGACATAGAGGGCGGGGTTTTCCAGCAATGTTCGCCCCAAGGTCGGAAAATTCCGCCCAAGTTCAATGGACCTTTCCATGGTCCACCCTTCGCTCACTCCGATTCCAATATTGGAGGGGATGGGAAAATTCACCCAGCATCTCTGTAATGAAGACACAGTAGGTGGCTAACTGATCAGTGAAACACAAAGTCATGCAGAGCTACAATCAGATAAAGATCATCTAATGATCGTATTACCAGCAACACCTAGTGGGGATTATTTTGGTTTAGATACACCTGATGCACTGCAAAGATTTATATGAACTAAAGTCGGTATGTCTGTTACGACTCTTACCAACTTTTACAGATGCACCTTAGAAAGCATCCTTTACAGATATATCACAGCTTGCTAAGGCTCCTACTCTGTCTAAAACCGCAAGGAACTATAAAGGGTTGTGAATGTAGCCCAGTCCATCACACAAACCAGCCTCCCATCCACTGACTGTCTACACTTCCCGCTGCCTTGATAAAGTAGCCAGCATAATCAAGGACCCCCATGCACCCTGGATATACTCTCTTGCATTTTCTTCTGTTGAGAAAAAGGTACAAAAGTCTGAGATCACGTGTCAACTGACTCAGAAACAGCTTCCTCTCTGCTGCCATCAGAATTTTGGATGGACCTACTTTGTATTAAGTTGATCTTTCTCTACACACTAGTTATGACTGTAACACTACATTCTGCATCCTCTCCTTTCCTTCTCCACTATGTACTCTATAAACAGTATGTTTTATCTGTATAGAGTGCAACAATCAATACTTTTCACTGTATCCCAATACATGTGACAATAATAAATCAAATCAAAAATGACTTGAAGCTAGTGTAGTAACTAGCTTTCCAGGATTTTACAGGAATATGGAGCATTGCTATTCTGGGAAGACGTAATCTGCTTTGGTTGAGCGAATTGAAACATATTTGATTTCAAAACAGACTAGTTTAGCTAAATATAGGCAAAATATTTTCTTCTTCACTCAAGCCTCTGCTCCCACAGATACCAGGATTCTGACCTGTTTACATACAAAATACAAGTAAATGAAATACGTTTTCACAACGCACTTAGTCACACTTCCACAAATTCCAAGACAAGTTTCACACAAACTGGCTCATGTGTGAATTGTATGACTTCATTTTTAAATACAACAGTAACAGAAATAAAGATATATTTTTGCATAGCACCTTTCACAATCAAGAACTTCCAGAAATGCTTTACATCCAATGAAGTCACTGTTGTTATAGAGAAAATGCAGCAGTCAGTTGGTGCCCTGCAAGCTCCCATAACCTGCAGTGTAAGTTTATTTATTAGTCATAAGTAGGCTTACATTCACACTCTAACAAAGTTAGTGTGAAAATCCCCTAGTTGCCACAGTCTGGTGCCTGTTTGGATAGACTGAGAGAGAATTTAGCATGGCCAATGTACCTAACAAGTACATCTTTCGGATTGTGAGAGGAAGCTAGAGCACCCAGAGGAAACCCACGCAAACAGGGCAGAATGTGTCTCTAATGATGTTTTTTACCTTGCATTAAGTTGACCTTTCTCTAGCTATGACTGTAACACTACATTCTGCACTCTCTTGTTTCCTTCTCTATGAATGGTATGCTCTGTCTGTACAGTGAGCAAGAAACAATACTTTTCATTATATGCTGATACATGTGACAATAATAAATCAAATCAAATCAACCTGCAGACTCCACACAGTCAGTGACCCAAGTCAGGAATCGAACCTGGGTCCCTGGTGCTGTGCTAGCCTCACTGTGTAAAAATGGCCAGGTGATCCATTTTTGTGATATTGGTTTATTGAGTTAAATACTGGCCAGGGCAATAGGATTAATGTGGCTACTTTTCTTTGAATTAGTGCCACAGGGCTTTTTGACAACCACTTGAGAAAGCAGATGGGGGCCATGATTTAATGTTTCATCCAAAACATTAAAGGTAGAGGTGGACACACAGGGATCATTTAAGACTTATCTGGATAGCCACATGAACAGACTGGGAATGGAGGGATACAAACGAATAGTCTAGTTGGAAGCATGAGCGGCGCAGGCTTGGAGAGCCGAAGGGCCTGTTTCCTGCGCTATGTTGTTCTTTGTTCTTGTTCAAAAGATCGCATCTCCAACAGTGCAGCACTTACTCAGTATGGCACTGGCGTCTCAGCTCAGAACTGGGCGCTCAGGTCCCTTCAGGGAGATGTGAATCCACAACCTTCAAACTCAAGGGGTGAGATTGAGCTATCAGCTGAGCCATGGCTAACAAGCAGTCAACAACTTGCCTTTATATGGCGCCTTTAATATACAAAAATGTCTGACAGGGACATTTTAGGAGGGGTGACCAAACGCTTGATCAAAGAGGTGACTTTAAAGGAGGGTCTTAAAGGAGGAGGGGGAAATGAGAGGCATTGAGTCGCTCTAATTATCATGTTTCACAACACCAGGTAAAGCTCCAACAGCTTTATTTGGAATCATGAGCTTTAGGAGTGCTACTCCTTCATCAGATGAGTGAGTGAGGTGAGCAGTGCTCCAAAAGCTCGTGATTCCAAATAAACCTGTTGAACTTTAACTTGGTGTTATAAGGCTTTTCACTGTGTCCGCCCCAGTCCAATGCTGGCATCTCTACATTATGATTATCATGGAGAATAAAGGAATGAGTTAAGGAAAACTGTTTTCTACAAATGACTATGAGGCGAAGACTGGAACATGATGTAAAAGGGAATTGGGTAAACATTTGAAAAATAAAAAAAATTTTGGGGTTGTAATTTCTGCAATCTGATTAAACATGGCACGCTTTTGTCCAAAATAAACCCCGTCTGAAACACTTGTCTCCAGTAAATATTCTCTGAAGTTGTTTCTGGCAATGTTTACGATTGTCAACAATACTAGCCAGCTAAGAGAGTCTGGTCCCAATATGAGGCAAAGTGTTCCTCCTCACTGCAGCACTCTTTGATAAATGTCACAGCTACGCAGATGATGCTAATTGAAACCTCAGCCTCCTGACAAGAACATTCTCAAAGATGCACAAAGTGCTGACTGCATTTTACTGATTGAAAATAAAAATACATTTTCGTAAAACCAAGTGATAATTTATTGTTCCAGTGAACTAAGAGAGGAGAATCTTCATTCCACCGTGACATTTATTTATTTAAGGGAAACAATATTGACTTTATATTGCACTAACAAATCACAAAATACTTAATTCAACTTTTTTTTAAGAGAAACGATAATAAGGATGAAATATCAAGGCAGGCCAGACTCTTTGCAGAACCATGAATGAGGTTTCAGGAAGATCTAAATAACCTTGTCAAATGAAATAACATCTGAGGAAAGTTCAACATAGAGAAACGCAACATCATGTGAGTCAGTAATACCCAATGTCCATTAGTACCCAACTACACATTGCATGATTCTTCGCACCCCCATGTCATTACTGAGGAATCCTCATCCAAAATAACTTCAAGTAGAACATACAAAGTCAACAAGCCATTCCAAGGCATCCAAGGTGCATGGGTTCGTGAAACTTGCATCACTCTTCAACTGCAATAATGAAGGAATCGCTGTAGCGAACAGGAGTCAGACAACACCTTGACTGACTTGGGACGTACACACTGCTAAAAACAATACCCTTCTTGAGCAAGTTCAAGGCTGGGCAGCTGGCTTTGTTACAACTATTCACAAGATATCAGTGTCTCTCAGTTGGTCATGTTACAAGCCTGACAGGGTTTCCAGAACTGAAGAAAGGTCCTCAGGCTGACATGCCTCTATAAAATTCTGAATGGACAATTATATATTTCCAAGCAGTGCGTCAAGCTCTAAAGTAATTGATTACAAGGAGTTCCCAATCAACAGCTCCAATTGTAAAATATACCAATGTACCTGGAATTATAGAATCCCTACAGTGCAGAAGAAGGCCATTCGGTCCATCAAGTTTGCACCAACAACAATCCCACCCAGGCCTTATCGCCTTAATACCATATATTACCATGCTAATCCCCCTGACACTAAGGGACAATTTAGTATGGCCAATCAACCTTCCCATGCTACATCCCTTTTCTCCCAAGAACAATCAAGGACACAAACAACTTCCGGCAAACCTTAATCTACATGCTCTCTAAAGTCAATTTAAGGAAAACCTCCTGAACTTTTTTTAATTAATGCAACTATCATCTGCACTCAGTGGGCACTTCCTAAGAAAGACTGCAGAGTGTTATAGATGTTAGGAAACCAATTCTTGCCTTGTTCAGTTTAGAGGTGGGAAACTCCAAGGCTCAACAGTCTTCGTCTTCACACGCATGCACGGGCCATGAGCGGGCTGCACATGTGTAGTCGTGGCTAAGGTCAAGTGTCAGATCAAACCCAAGATGTGCCATTGGCATTGTCTTATCTTGTCAGCTTGGATCTTGTTTGCCTCTCTTATGGAGGTCATGAATTGGATTCAATTGGATTTTGAATCTGGTTTTTGGAGCAAGCAAGGAATAGATTTGAGTTTGCCCAGTCCATTTTGAACAATGGCTTTGTAACTTTAAAAACGGAATTAAAAAAAAATTCATCTTCACATTCTTCAAATGCAGAACAGACCCTGTGTGTCTGTGCTAGAAAAAAATACAAGCAGAATGCATAAACCCAGATCAGGTGACTAACTGCAAAGCACCATGGTCAGCAAGTTGCACAGACAGTAGGGCATAAAAGAGGCACACACAGGAAAGGTCCCAAAAAGTGCCCCAGTCATTGGAGAAGAAATAGGGGAAAGAAACAGGTCCCATTTAAGAAAGGGAGAAACAAGTTCCAATTAGGGAAAGGGCTGAAGGGAGCAAACTTAAATCAAGTGGGCTTGTGAAAGCCCCTGGCAGTCAAAGAGAGCTCAAGAGAAGCACTGAAGATCTAAGGCGGCAGCCAAATATTGGCGACTCCATTCTGTGAGTGCGGGGGCAAAGTTAATTCGCTTTGGAGCAGCAATTTCACTCGATGCGCCCAAAGAACTGAAAGTGTGCTTTTGAATTGATGCTTGAGCGTACTTGGGAATCTAAGAAAATGGAACCCTGGAAAGCAAGACTGAAGCTCTGAGGTGGGCTGTCATTGAAGCCAGCTGAGTTGCAGCGAGTTTTGGAGAGAATTCCACAGTGAGATCTTCGAAAGTGAAGATTGGAAACCACTTGTAAAAAGGGGCTCCTGAGGGAGGAGCCTTCCCATTCCCTTCTGATGTTCTAGCAGGCTAAAGTGCTGGGTATCCCTGACAGTCCTCACCCTCTCCTGCTGGCCTAAAAATTGCAGCTGGGAAGCAACCATTAATTTACCATTTAAGGCCCTCAATTTGACCCCACCCTAGGCCTCGCCTGACCGCTGTAAAATCATAGCCAGGGGTGGGCTGGTAGGTGGCTAGTAGGACAACCGCAGAATTTACACCCCACCTCCCGCTTGCTTGGCAACGTAAAATTCTGTTCCATGATTTCAGTGTTGGTAAGTATGAGGTTCCCAGCTGAGTGAGAATCAGGCTGGGCTTTTTAAAAATGAAAAGGATAAAAACCAAACATAAAGTTAATCAAGTATTTTGATAATAACCAAGACCCTCAATTTCCACTTCACAAAAAATTGATTGTGGAATTTGGTTCACAAAGCGCAATAAAAATTCCACAATCTCAGGTCATGAAATGGAATCTTAAGTTGTGTGGTCATCATACATCAATGATTCATGTCCCATGTTGAACACTATATAACAGAACATTTTCATTGTTCTAAAACAGTTTGCTCTGACCATTGCAACCAGTGACACCTTCTAACACTTTAAATATTCAGATTTCTTTGTAATATCTTGATCCAAGAGTCTGACTACCAGTGCCCTCTAATTGACCTTCGCAATTACATTTAAAAAAAAAGGAGTGAGGCAGATACTTACATTCTGGGTGCCTCTGGCTAACCATTTTGTATTTACGAGCGCTTTCAATTCCGCAACATTCCCTCACTAACCAAAGGCTGACTCAGTTGAGCCAATTCTGACTTATTAATCAGGCATTGTGGCCTGAAAGGAATACAGAGCCCAGTTAACCAGCAGAATGACGCATTCCTGTCCTTATTAAAACGCACATGTCCTGAACAATGTCACATAAGATCTTCAAGTGTTTTATTGCGTATGGGGCTCTCTCACAGGCTATTGGGTGGGAAGCACAAATATACAGTATAAAAAAAGGAGACAGCTCTGTTGATGGTTTAACTGCTGTGAAAATGTGAGAAAAAATGCAATAAAAAACTTGTTAAGTTACACTTGCTAGAAATCATGCACATTTGCAGACCTGAAGATAGTATTGGACACTCACTTTGGCATAAACGTTACCTCTGAAACGAGGAAAGAATAAATACATTAAATGCAAATAGTTTCAGATTTTAAAAACAGCTAATAAAGCTGGTGCAGGATTGGCGTCAACCGATTTCAAATAGATGGAAAGAAACCAAATCATAAGAACATAAGAAATAGGAGCAGGAGTAGGCCATCTAGCCATTGGAGCCTGCCCCACCATTCAATAAGATCATGGCTGATCTGAAGTGGATCAGTTCCACTTTCCCGCCTTCTCCCCATAATCCTGAATTCCCTCAGAATTCTTTATACCAGTGACTTAAACATATTCAACGAGGCAGCCTCCACCACTTCAATGGGCAGAGAATTCCAAAGATTCACCACCCTTGAGTGAAGAAGTTCCCCCTCAATTCTGTTCTAAACTGCCTCCCCCCCCCCTTATTTTGAGGCTGTGCCCTCTAGTGCCCTCCAATCGAATGCAGATTTCTCCTGTAATATTTTGCTCACATTACTACATAATAAAACCTCAGAAGAGAAGCACTTAATCAGATGTAAGATGCTTTGTGATGTCTTGGGGTTGAGAAAGATGCAATAAAAATGCAACATTTTCCTTTGATTTTGCATTGCAAATCAACAATCCAATGCAAGTATAACGAATGTTGGCATTACAGCAAATTTAGCAAGTAACCTAAATCAGAGTGCTTTACAGATGCGGTATGAAGCTTATAGAGGCTTGTGGGGGAGATAGAGGGCAGCATGGTGGCACAGCAGTTATCACTGCTGCCTCACGGTGCCAGGGACCCTGGGTTCGATTCCCAGCATGAGTCACTGTCTGTGTGGAGTTTGCATTTTCCCCCGCGTCTGCATGGGTTTCCTCCAGATGCTCCAGTTTCCTCCCACAGTCCAAAGGACATGCTGGCTAGGTGCACTGGCCATTCTAAATTTTTCCTCGGTGTACCTGAACAGGCGCCAGAGTGTGGCAACTAGGGGATTTTCACAGTAACTTCACTGCAATGTTAATATGAGCCTACTTGTGACAATAATAAATTAATAAATAAATAAAAGGGGCCTTTCGGTGTCGCTGTAGAAAAAAATGGATTCCTTAGGGTAAATATGTGGGGTTACAGGGATTCTCAGTCTCAGGATTCAGGGTAGACCATTTAGGATGGAGATGAGGAGACATTTCGTCACCCAAACAGTTGTGAGCCTGTGGAATTCATTACCATAGGAAGTAGTTGATGCCAAAACATTGAATGTATTCAAGAGGCTGGATATAGCACTTGGGGCAACTGGGATCAAAGGTTATGGGGAGAAAGCAGGGTTAGGCTATTGAATTGGATGATCAGCCATGATCGTAATGAATGGTGGAGCAGGCTCGAATGGCCAAATGGCCTCCTCCTGCTTCTATCCTCTATGTTTCTATAGGGCCTGGGTGGGACTGTAATCAGTGCAAGCTCAATGGATCTCGTGCATCTTAACAGTGAATGCCAGCAAACTATTGGGCCCTGGGAGGCCAAAATCAGTCATATTCTACCCCAACGTCCACCAGTCACATGGTAAAGAATCAAGCTGCTTTATGCATTGTTGACTTGCATTTATATAACCTTTAACATGGTAAAAAGCCCCAAGTCTTTTAGAGAAACATAATGAGACAGCAATTTTTAATCAAGGAAGGAGAATTTGGATGAGGAACCAGTCACTTAGTACAAAGGTAGGTTTTGTAGCAGCATCTTCGAGGAGGAGGAAGAGAGAAAGAGAGAGAGAGAGAGAAATGGAGGAGTTTTGTTTTAAAGGAAGGAAATTTACATTGCCATACAGAGCCACTGACGAGTTACAAATATTTATTACAACAAAAATAAAGTAAAACTCAAAATGCAAGTCACAACATTGTGCAACTTTGAAATCAATCTATACACAGGAGAGTAAATAATGGAAACCTACACCACAAATTAAATAATTTTAAATATTTCAGTTCTTGGGGATGGGTTGGGGGGGGCATGAATTAGTTCTGAATATTTGGCCATCTTTAACTCATTTAAAATACATTTAAGGAGGTCAGCTTTGAAGTAACAGATGCATCTCTATTCAGAAGCCAAAAGAATGAATTAACAGGATCATAAATCAAATGTTACATCTTTGTTATTTCCAGGAGAATTTTTCCAGGACAAAAGTTCACTCCACATATATTTTTCAGCTTAATATGTTAAAAAGAAGTGTTATGTTTGTAAATGCAATTTGAATTGTTTACAATTTTATTTTTGCTAATTATCACAAAAAGTTTTAAGCTGCTTGATTAAAGCACACACTTCGATTTGGCACTGTACTATTCATAAACTTTCTTTTTGACCCATGTACTCCCGCTGTACATAACAATTCATTTGCAATAATATTTATTGGTTTACGAGTCACAAGTATTTAGTTTTAATTTACTGATTCTTTAATTTGACCTGCAATTCCAGTTAGTAAAGCAGCCATCTGCCAAACAAGTTACATCTCTCCCCTAACTTGCACATCATTATCTTAAGACTCTGTACATTGAGAGTTTACTAAGGGGGTCTTTGCAATTAACTCAGTGATACATAGATTCATATGTGTTGGCCATACATTTGCAGATCATTAAAATTGTCAAAGAACCAAATACTGCCAATTCCAGAGCCCAGGTCAAACAGATATAAAACCTCACAAAGATAAGTTCAGACTCCATAACTCCAAAGATGTGTGGGTTAGGTTGATTGGCTATGCTTAATTGACCCCAGCATCAGGAGGATTAGCAGGGTAAATGTGTGGGATTACGGGAATAGGGCTTGGGTGAGATTGTGGTCGGTGCAGACTTGATGGGCTGAATGGCCCCCTACTATACTGTCAGGATTCTATAATGAAAGAGGTCATTTCATTGAACTCATTCCCCATCCAATTGCATCATATAATTGACCCGCTTGGTTCAGGAACTCCTGTTGTACTGCACCACTCAATTACCATTCTGGCTAGGAACTGCAAAAAGATGCAAAGTCTACACCAGATCTTATTATCCGAGCTATTGAATCAGCTGTGTCCAAAAATGATAAAATGCACTATTATCACAGGGGCATAGGGATGGGTCAAGCCCCTTGAATCTGCTTTGCCATTCAGTGAGACCATGACTGATCTATGTTCAAACTCAACTCACCTGCACTGGTTCCATATCCCTCAACACCTTCAGCCAGCAAAAAATCTAACACCTACCGTGTAAGTATAACTGCCATTGCATAATGGTTAATCTCGTGTAAAGGTCGATTCCCAACTTTGGGCCAAAAAAAATCCATTTTCATATATCTCATGGACATATGAGATATATCTGACTTTTAGCCAAAAAATCCAAACTCTATACTTAGCATCCTCTCGCTGCCGAAGTCAAACTCACCCTGGTGCCAAACTACTCACTGATAAGAGTTGTAGATTTGCACGCCACTGAAGACAGCTGATCAGCTCTTCACTCTGTACACAGCAACGTGTGATTAAAAATACATTTTGGCTCTTTTTGCACTACCTTTAGGTGCAGGGTTGGCAGGAACAGTCTCTGACTTGGCAATTCTGCAAGAGGTTTACAGCATGGAAACAGGCCTTTTTGCCCAATTTGTCCATGCCACCCAGTTTTTACCACTAAGCGAGTCCCAGTTGTCCGCATTTAGCCCATATCCCACTATACCCATCTTATCTATGTAACTATCTAAATGCTTTTTAAAATATCAAAATTGTACCCGCCTCTACTACCACCTCTGGCAGCTTATTCCGGACACTCACCACCCTCCATGCGAAACAATTCTCCCACTGGACGGTTTTGTATCTCTCCCCTCTCACCTTAAACCTAGGCCCTCTAGTTTTAAACTCTCCTACCTTTGGGAAAAGATGTTGACCATCTGGCTTATCTGTGCCCCAGTAGTGCGATGGTGGGAGAGAGTGGGTTTCAACCTAGAGAAAATATTACTTGTGTAAAGGTTGACCCGCTAGCTTTTTGCTTAAAAATCTTTTAGTCCTAGAAACTCAACTTTCGCACGAGTATATATAGTAATGACTTAATTTTAAATTGTGAATTGAAATAGCATCTACTATTTGTTGTGGGATAGAGTTCCACATTTTTACCATCATTTGTTTTCAGGCTTTCAATTTAACCTTATGTCCCCTTCTCTTAGGCCAATGGTAAAAAAAGGTTTCTCCCACTCTCTCCTCTTTCAGGTTCCATGTCCTAAGAGGACGTTGATGACCATAGGCTTCCACTGGATCGGTCTATGATTATGTTTAGCAAAGTAATGCAGTGATTTGCAATCATCTTCTGCAGTATGGCTCACCAGGTAAACCCCTTCCCCCTTGACCAGAGTCAACCTATAAGGTTTTAATTTAGTTTTTGGCTTACCATGTGGAATGAACCAATGAATGAATTTGAAACAAAATGCTTGGTACTTTACAGTTAACTGTTCTTTGCTGCATTTTCCATGGCAACATCTTTACCAGAATTCACTTGCCAACCAACAGGCATCCTCTTCTCATGCAGTAAACATCGCTGTTCCCTACACTCTTGGTTTATCTCGTGTTGCTTTCTGATGAGTGCAAGATGAAAAGCTTCAATAGCATATCACTTTTTTCAGCAATTCTCAAGTTCTGTATTACCAAATGATTCTTTATACCCTAAATTGTGGTCCAGAACCATACTCGGAGGAGTATCCAGATGTTGTCCAGAACCTTATGTGGAGTGTCCAGATGTTGTCCAGAGCCATATGTGGAGTGTCCAGATGTTGTCCAGAACCACATGCAGAAACCCAGATGTTGTCCAGAGCCATACACAGAGTATCCACATTTTATCTCACTTTGTTTTACTACAGCTATACATTCTCCCCATTTCTATTCTAAAGCAATAAATATAAAGGCTAGCAATCCATTAATCTTTTTGATTTTGTTTCTGTACCAGACCACTACATCTTAATGTATATGGGCACCTAAACCTCTGGACTCCATCATTCCCAGCCTTTCACCATTTGAAACAAATCCTTGATCTATCTTTTTTTTGGCCCAAAACCACACACTTAGCTGTGTTCAGACCCATCTGCCACAGCTTTGTCCATTCACTTAATCTATTAATGGACCAGATTAATTACACTTTTAAACCTTACATCTGTACTTCCAGATGTGAGGAGCCTCCCCTCAATTCCTGAGTACATAATGAGGAGACGCACACCATTTTCAAAGTTAAAATTGACTGTTTATCAACATGAAACTTTTAAAATATCTGATAAATGTTGTTGGAAATGTAAAATCTTTACTTTTAGCATGATTTATCAGACATTTAAATAGCACTTTTTAAAATGATTTAGTTCATGAACATTGACAAAATGTATTTAATTTTGTAAAAAATATATTTACATTTTCAACTCTGTCAAATGATTAGGACCATTAATAGATTAGGTCCAGTAAAAATACAATTCTTTAAACGCCTTTATTTTAAGAAGTGTTTTCTTCAATACCTTTTTTGAAGTTTTTAAGTTTAAGTTAGTTTATTAGTGTCGCAAGTAGGCTGACATTAAAATTAGAGCTGAGAGAAAAGATCATTAGCAGAGATTTATACTATGAGGGTCAGGAGTGTGGATGGTGGAATGGGACATAGGGAATGTAAATGTGGACACATAAGGCTGAGGAGATGCTTGGAATGTCCATTAAGTGATCAGAGTGCAAGAATAGCAGCAGAGGTACAGGTTATTAAAGAACTGTCTGAGGAATGTGGCAGTTGCCCTGAAAAGGTGGAGGGGAGGAGGAGGTGTGTGGGCAAGACGGAGATCTGGAACGGGAAGTGGAAGAATGGAGGTGAAAAAGGAGGATGATAAATCATAGAATCCTACAGTGCAAGAGGCGGCCACTTAGCTCATTGAGTCTGCACTGACCACAATCCCACCCAGGCCCTATCCACATAACTCCATGCATTTACACTGCTAATCTCCCTGACACTAAGAGGCAATTTAGCACGGCCAATCCACCTAACCCGCACATCTTTGGAGTGTGGGAGGAAACTGGAGCATCCAGAGGAAACCCACGCAAACATGGGAAAATGTGCAAACTCCACACAGACAGTGACCCAATCTGGGGGTCAAACCTGGGTCCCAGGTGCTGTGAGGCAGCAGTACTAACATCTGTACCACCGTGCTGCCCAAATAGAATGTATGAATAGAAAGAAATTAAATAAATAAATGGATAAAATGGATGAACAGAAAGAAACAGAATGAAATAAATGGAAATGAGGTGAAGGTGGAGGGGAGAGTTCATGCTCTGAAGTTGTTGAACTCAATGTCTAGTCCAAAAGGCTGTAAAGTGCCCAATTAGAAGAGGAGGTGCTGTTCCTCCAGTTTGCACTGGGGTTCACTCGAGCATTGCAAAAGGCCAAGGACAGACATGTGGACAGACAGCAGGGCATTATGTTAAGGACAAGCAACAGGAAGGTCAGAGTCCTGCTTGCAAACGGACCAAAGGTGTTCAGCAAAGTGGTCATCCAGTTTACACTTGATCTCTCTAATGTAGAGTCGACCGCATTGGGAGCAGTGAAAGCAAGAGACCAGAGCATGTGAAGCACTGCTTCACTTGAAAGGGAGTTTAAGACCTGGGACGGTGAGCAGGAAGGAGATAAAGGGGCAGATGTTGCACTTTCTACAATTGTATGGGAAGGTGCCTTGGGAAGGGGCATGAGGCATTGGGTGTGATGGAAGAGTGAACAGGGTGTCTCGGAGAGAATGGCCCCAGGCAGGGTGATGGGAAGATGTGTTGAATAGAGGCGTCATGCTGGAGCTAGCAGAAATGGCACAGGATGATCCTTTGAGTGCAGAGGCTGGTGCAGTGAAAAGTGAGGACAAGGAAGGAGGGGGCGGGGGAAGTGAGAGCAGCGGGGTTGGGTTGGACGCAGTTGAGAGCCCAATGGGTGGAAAACCAAGGTTGAGGAAGAAGGAAGACATATCAAAGTGCCATTTTGGAAAGTGGCATCATCAGAGGCAAAGGAACTGAGAGAATGGGATGGAGTCCTTACAGGATTTGAGGTGCGAAGAGCTGTAGTCAAGGTGGTTATGGGTGTTGTTAGGGTTGTAACATTTACTCATGGACAATTTATCACCAGAAATGGAGACAGTGAAGTCAAGGAAGGGAAGTGTCAGAGATGGAACACGTAAAGGTGATAGAAGGGTGGAAAATGGAAGCAAAATTGATAAATTTTTCCCGGTCCAGGCGAGAGCATGAAGTGGCACCAAAACAGTTGCCAAGGAACCGATAAAGGAGTTGTAGGAGGGGGATGGAGTACACCTGGAGTAGGATTCCAAGGGGGAAAAGTTTACCTTTCAAACAGTCAGATAAGATGGAATTTGTGACATCAATTAAAAACTATTTCAGTATTGTGGCGGCTAAAGAAACTGGACTGGAAGGACTCAAAGCTTGAATTCAGACGTAGAGCAGAGGTAGAGATCAAGAAGGAGTTTGATTCTGAGGAAGTTGGAACTGAGCTGGGGTGGGTCGTAGTGAATCACAAACTGGACTAAATTTCACAGGTATTTGACAGAATAATGAGGTTGCACCCTAATCGCTCAGTCCCTGAAGCAAGTACAATATGGAATAAGTGAATTCATTGTTAACTTTCTTTTGGTTGAGTTAATTTTCTGTGTTATATCATTGGCACATTATTGACACACTGGGCAGGTTTTTCCAGCTGCGCTTGCCCCAAAACTGGAAAAAATCACGCCCGAAGTCAGTGGATCTTTGCATGGTCTGCCCCCCCCCACCTCCCGCTAAGATTCCAGTGGCGGGCAAGATGGGAAAATTCTCCCCACTGGCTTTGACAGGAACCTGGTCATGAGTGGTGAAAACTTGCTCCTTCCTGAAGCATCCATTTTGATTACGAGCAAACTTGCAATTAACTACATCAGGACTCCAATTATGTGCAGAGGCGGTAATGTATTAAACAGCACTAAATCACACCCGATCCCCTTTACTTCTATGATATCATTCCTGTAATATGCATTGAAAATGATTTTAAAAATTGAAACCCGTGATACTCGCTGCAATTAAAATACTGCGATTTGAGCAATCATCACCATCCAGTGTTACAACAGCAATATAATTGATGAAAATAGAATGTAATCCCAATCCTTGACATATAGGTTATTGGAGTGACAGAGAGCACAAAACTCTCAGGTCAGGGAGAAAAAAATTTCCGGGGGGGGGGGGGGGGGAGGTGGAGGTGGGTGAGGGGTCCAAATTTAAGGATTATTGGCACATAGTTAATGAAACATCAAACCAAAACAGTGATTGTCAGAGAATACGGATTTCTGGGGAAAAACATCCTAAATAATTGAGAGATTTCTTTAACCAAGACTTAAGTGCACTTGATATCTCAATCCATATTTTCTTAGACCTGAACCACACACTTGAAATGTTATTTAGATCCTGCTGTGAGGTTTGAGTGGTATTGTGGAAAAATGCCTGATGAGAGGAGACTAATAATCTATAAAACCTCAAGTCAAGTGTTATGTCCTGCCAGAGAAAGCCACAGACTACGCAGGAGTCTTCAGTCAACTCTAAATACAAGGCCATCAAATTCAATTATCTACACTCAGAATTTTCTCAAGAAAATTTAGAAGTCGAATTCGACTTGAGCAGATTGTGTCCATAGCAACGAGCATTTACTTCACAACAATATATTGAAGAACTTTGGAGAAGAAAAGGAGATTAGAATCATAGAATCCCTACAGTGCAGATGGAAGCCATTCAGCCCATCGTGCCTGCACCAACAACAATCATGAGGCATGCCCCATCCCTTTAACCCCAAGTATCTACCATGCTAGCCACCCCACCGATACTAATCAGCTATTTAGCATGGCCAATCCACCAAACATGCACATCTTTGAAATGTGGGAGGAAACCAGAGCATCTGGAGGAAACCCATGCAGACATGGGGAGAATGTGCAAACTGCACACAGACAGTGACCCGAGGCCAGCATTGAACCTGGGTCCCTGGCAGTGCTAACCACTGTGTCACTTTGCGGCCCCTATAGGAGCAGAAGTAGGCCTTTCAGCCCAGCAAGTCTGCACCATCATTCAATGAGATCATGGCTGATCGAATATGATAATCCTACTGAACAGCTCTGCCTCATAACAATCAGATTCAACTGCTTTGCTTATAAAAAAACACTGCTCTATTCCTGCTTGCTCAGATGTCAGTCCATTTGGAAACATCTGCTCTTTAAAATATTCTCCGACCAATATGCTAACAGCATGGGAAGGAGTGGGAAATGCTTGAATGTATTTTAAACGAGCAACATGCTATTTTTATTCATGACTACTGGGAGATCAACTGTTTACCAGCCATTCTTTTTAATCAGGCTTCGCACAAACTAAGTTCAAAATCACATGGGGCTGGGTAAACAGATTAATAGCATCGTGTTTCAAGGAATAAAATGCATTGCTATGTGGGTCAGATAATTTTACTTGTACAGACCACAAACTTGTACCCTCGACATTTTCCAATTCAGCATTTTAAAGTGTTGTGCTGTGACCTACAGGCACAATCTGACACTGTTAAACAGGTAAAAATTGGTTTTGTTAAGGGTAGAGAATAAAGCACATACTCTTTGGATCAACTAATTGCTGAGTTAGCTTTTTAGCTATTTTAATTTAACGCACAGCCCAATAAATCCAGGCATGGGATAAACTTATGCTGTGGTGTAACAGAAGCAGCATGTGAATTTCATCTCCCGTCCCACAGGTATAGACAAAAACAAATAACAAGCTGTAGAAAGAAGCCACTAACTGTGGAGTCTCTTTGCTGCATCTGCACTTCTCACTTTCACTCCCCACATCTTTGACCTCCTCCAGCTCTCCAAGATCTCTGCACTCTTCCAATTCCGGCCTTTTACGCAGCCCCAATTTTCTTTGTTCCACCATTGGCAGCTGTGATTTCAGCTACGCAGATCTTAAACTTTTGGAATTAACTCCAAAAATATCTCTGCCTTTTTTTAATCTCAATCTCCCCCTTTAAGATGGTCCTTAAAACCAATATTCGCTTTTGGTTACCTGTACGAACATCATCGTACATGGCTCAGACTAAATTCTGCTTGATAACAGTACCACAAAGTATCCTTGGGGCATCTTGTTGTATTAAAGGCACGATATAAGTTCAATGAAGCACGGTTTCCTTAAAGGGAAGTCGTGTCTGACAAATTTACTGGAGTTCTATGAGGATGTGTCTAGGGCGGTGGATAGAGGAGAGCCGGTGGATGTGGTCTTTCTGGATTTTCAGAAGGCGTTTGACAAGGTACCTCACAAGAGGTTATTACAGAAGGTCAGGGGGCATGGAGTTGGGGGTAGGGTGTTAGCGTGGATAGAGGACTGGTTGTCAAATAGGAGGCAGAGAGTGGGGGCCAATGGGTGCTATTCGGATTGGCGGATGGTGACTAGTGGAGTGCCCCAGGGGTTGGTGCTGGGGCCTCAGCTATTTACCATTTATATAGATGATCTGGAGGAGGGAACCGAGTGTAGGGTGTCGAAATTTGCTGATGACACCAAAATTGGTGGAAAGGCAAATTGTGCGGAGGGTGGGGAGAGTCTACAGAAGGATCTAGATAGGCTGGGCGAATGGGCCAGGAAATGGCAAATGGAATTTAATGTTGGCAAGTGCGAGGTGGTCCACTTTGGTAGGAATAATGGTAGGAAGGACTATTACTTACGTGGAAAAAAACTGCAGCAGGCGACGGTGCGGAGGGACCTCGGGGTCCTTGTGCATGAGTCGCAAAAACCCAGCTTGCAGGTGCAGCAGGTGGTCAGGAAGGCGAATGGGATGCTGGCCTTCATCGCGAGGGGGATTGAATATAAAAGTAGGGAGGTCTTGCTGTGGCTGTATAGGGCATTGGTGAGGCCGCAGCTGGAGTACTGTGTGCAGTTTTGGGCGCCGTACTTACGCAAGGATATTTTAGCCTTGGAGGGAGTGCAGAGGAGGTTTACTAGGCTGATGCCGGAGTTGAGGGGGTTGAGCTATGAGGAGAGGCTGAATAGATTAGGCTTGTACTCGTTAGAGTTAGAAGAATGAGGGGAGATCTCATTGAGACGTATAAGATGATGAATGGGATGGATAGGATAGAGGTGGAGAGACTCTTCCCGCTCAGAAAGGATAGTAGGACTAGGGGGCATAGCCTCAAGATAAAGGGGGGGCGGTTTAGAACAGAGTTGAGGAGGAACTTCTTCACTCAAAGGGTGGTGAATCTCTGGAATTCTCTGCCCGTTGAAGTGGTGGAGGCTGCCTCGCTAAATATTTTTAAGACGCGGGTTGATGGGTTTTTGATGAGAGAGGAGATTTAGGGTTCTGGGGAGAGGGCGGGAATGTGGAGCTGAGCCACGACAGATCAGCCATGATCTTATTGAATGGCGGGGCAGGCTCGAAGGGCTAGTTGGCCTACTCCTGCTCCTATTTCTTATGTTCTTATAAAATCCGCAATTGAAAGCTAGTTTCAGTAGCAGTGAACATGAAACTATCATTGATTGTAGTTAAAAACCCAGTGGTTCACTAATGTTCTTTAGGGAAGGAAATCTGCCATCCTTACCTGGTCTGGCCTACTTGTGACTCCAGAGCCACAACAATGTGGTTGACTCTTAATTGCTTTCGGAAATAGCCTAACAAACCATTAAGTTCAAGGGCAATTATAGATAGGCAATAAATGCTGGATTTTCCAGTCCCCATTTTACGTAAGAATAAATTTAAGAACAGCTGGGGAGAAGATTTTACACTCAACTTTGAGAGTCTTCGGAATTCTCCACCCCATTAAAAATACTGATATGGAAGACAACAGATTTCTGAGCACAAAGGGAATCAAGGATATGGGGATAAGGCTGGGAAGTGCAATTGATTAAAAAAAATTCAGCCATGATCGTATTGAATGGCAAGGCATGCTTGAGGGCCATATAACTTACTTCTCTTCCTATTCTTATTCCTTAGGCGGGATTTTCTGGCCATGCTCGCCACGAAACTGGAAAATCCCACCTCAACAAAACTTTCCATGGCCCACTCCTTGTCTGCCGCAATTCCCATGGCAGGTGGAATGGGAAAATTCACCCTCTTACGTTTTTATTAGCAGCCATCGTCTTCTTCAGCTGCCTAGAATGGATCCAATACTCTACAGTTCCCTCCCTAACTCTCCTTGCTGTTGTTTCATCATCTTAGATACTCTTTATTTAGAAATTAGCTTTTGATCACCTGTCCTAATACTTCCTAATGTGGCTATTATTGTTTGATTGTTAACAGTCCCATGAAGTGCCTTCGGCTGTTATACGGGGCTGGATGTTTGCAGAGCTGGGGAGACCACAGAGCTTAAAAAATGAGGGCCAAGCTGCAAAATTTCCCACATCTTGCTACCCACATCGTGGATGAAAATCCAACCCACTGTGTTAGAGGCAAGTCGTTAGTGAAATCAGATTTTCATTTCGACAACTGATCAGAACTGTTGAGGGATGAATTGACAGTTACAAAGATCCTGTCAGGACAGCAACTTTAAAAGGGTGAATGACAGGAAATTTGACCTTAAATTATCAGAAAATTGTGTCCCAATGCAAGATTTTTTTTTAATTCATTCATGGGATATGGGCATCGCCGACTGGTCAGTACTTAATGTCCGTCCCCAGCTGATCAAGTCAACCACATTTCTGTGGCTCTGGAGTCACATGTAGGCCAGACCAGGTAAGGACAGCAGATTTTCTTGCCTAAAGGATGTTAATGAACCAGGTTGGTTTTTCTGACAATCAACAACGGTTCCACGATCATCAGATTTTTAAATCCAGATTTTTTAAAAATTCAAATTCCACTATCTGCCATGATGGGATCTGAACCCATGTCCCTAGAACATTAGCAGAGTTTCTGGATTAATAATACCACTAGGCCATTACCTCCCCTGAAGATATTAAACGACAATATATGTGATATGGAAATGGCTTGTCAGCGACTTGATTAGTCGTTTGTATGCACTGAGCATTAATAAGGTATTGCTTCCATTTCAGGGCGGCACAGTGGTTAGCACTGCTACTTCACAGCACCACATCAACCGGGTTCGATTCCCAGCTTGAATCACTGTCTGTGTGGAGCTTGCACATTCTCCCCTTGTCTGCATGGGTTTCCTCCAGGTGCACTGGTTTCCTCCCACAGTCCAAAGATGTGCGTGTTATGTTTTGGCCTGCTGAATTGCCCCTTAGTGTCAGGCAGACTAGCTAGGGTAAATGCATGGGGTTGTGGGGATAGGGCCTGGGTGGGATTGTGATTGGTGCAGACTCGATGCGCTGAATGGCCTCCTTCTGCACTGTGGGATTCTATACTTCTTTATTCTGCAAAGAACATGCAATATGCTATTTAAGCCATCCAAATAGTGGGAGGCACTTATGTGTTAAGTTATTTCACTCAATTTTTGGAAGCATTTGAGTGTGAGATTACACTCTGCTACAATATAAATTGCTTTGCCTGCTGCTATATTCAATAAATGGTATTCAACAGTTCCCAGAGGCTGGAATGAAAATATAAAATTCAGTTTAACCATTTATATTTGAAGTAGGATTAGATCTTGTACGTTTGATGTTGCATCATAATATGTTACACTGAAGAGAAAATTACTTTTTTTTAAATAACGTGGAAAAATGTTTCTGTTAAATAGGATTTTATTTCATCGCCGTTGATACTATCCAGGTTCAACTTTATCCTGAGGTAACTGTTGTGCCTTACCCCTAGTTATGGCAAAAGAACATAATATTGTTTATCGGTTTAATATTTCAAATGCATCTACAACACTAAATCATGGCTATTTAACATTAGAATGCATTAACTTTATTGAAGCTTTCAAGTGGCTCATGCAGACATTCCCTCTGCTGTACTATATTACCTGTGGCCAATGTTCATATCTAACATATTAGTACCATCTGATCCACATAATAATTAGATACTTGAGACACTTGTTGAAGCTCAAAGCTGTCAGTACATTTTTCCCCAATTGTAAGGCTCTCAAATTGATGGGTTTTTTTTCTCTGTGTAACGCTGCCAGCTCTGCAGAGAATTAAAAGCAACTTTTTTTTTATCTTTCGTATGATCAGCATCTGGTCCTTTCCACCATCTACGTGTGATCAGAGTGGCTTACAAAAGCAACATGGGATACAGCCTGTATGAAAAGGCTTCATTCATAGAATACCTACAGTACAGAAGGAGGCCATTTGGCCCTTCGAGTCTGCATCAACCACAATCCCACCCAGGCCCTATTCCCAAAACCTTTCATATTTGCCCTGTTAATCTCCCTGATACTAAGGGGCAATTTACTATGGCCAAGCCACCTAACCTGAACATCTTTTGATTATGGGAGGATACCAGAGCACCCAGAGGAAACCCACGCAGATATGGGGAGAACGTGCAAACTGCACGCAGACAGTGACCCAAGCTGCGAATCAAACCCGGGTCCCCGGCGCGGTGAGGCAGCAGTGCTAACCATTGTGTCACCGTGCCACCCCTCAAGAGGTTCACTGAAGTTCAACCCCCACTTCTCCAAGATGTATTTGTCCCATATCTGTCTCCATCTAATTAATGAAATGGCATCTTTTTCAGGAAACAAACCCCACATAAAAATATCATGATTGGGGTAAAATTATACTTCTTTTTGTAATCACAATTTCACATCCAAAAATGATTTTCATCAATGAAAATAGCAACTTGAAACCTGAGCATTCACTCTCTATTGGTATGTATATTTACTCCGCAGAATTACACTGATTTAGCTTATTTAGTTTAATAGGTTTTGCAGATCTAAAATAAGGGGGGGGCAATTCCAGGCCAGGAGACTCAAGTGGAGACCATTTTGCAGGGTCCCCACAGTGCGCCACGGTCTCTGCGAGCCTCCAATAGCTGGATTTCCGAAGTCATCGGCTTCAGAAATCGGCAAAGAGCTGCATAATTTATTTGAAAGTTAATTTGAATATATTTTAAATATGATTACCGGGTCCGGGGCTGCAGTCTCCAGGCAGGCTAGTGTCTCTCTCCCCCCGCCCGCTCTCATTCACTCCAATGGGGTTTACTATCACTCCCCAGTTGCGGGGAGCTAGCAGTCCAACCACGTTGGAGTGAAAGGGGCAACTGATGTCCCCCAGCAGGTTGGGGATAAGGATGGGTTTCCGCCTGGCCATTGCCACCTTTGCAGTGCCAGCCTGGACCCCTGGCACTGCCAAGCGGCAAAGTGGCAATGCCCAGGAAGCTCACTAGGCAGTGCCAAGGTGATGGGGCCTAATGATGTGTGGCCTAAAGGGGGCAAGGAAATCAGTTGGGGTAGGGGTTCCTGTGGCTACTTTGCATAGGGATACAGGGATTGTGAACAGATTAGGGAGGTCAGCAATTGGGGCTGGGCATTGGCATTGGGAGGCCGGGTGGGAGGGTGAAGGGGGAGACTGAGGCCGCACAGATGTGTTCATGGGGTCAGCGATCAAACCGTGGAAGGGGCAGCGATGTGGGGGTGGCGGGGCTGGCCTGTGATCAAGCTGGCCAGCGATTTGGAGGCCAGCAAGCATGTGACAATCTTGGTGCTGACAGTTGCTGTGCTGCCAGCCTCTCCAGCGGGAAGCTAGCAAACTGACCACGCTGGAATGAAGGGGACAAATGAGACGGCTCAGAGGGTCGGGGATAAGGATGAGGTTGTCCCCTGATTTTTTGCAAGATTTACGCTAGTGCACTCTGCAATGCAGAGCATGGGACATTCATTTTGAAAAAAACAGCAGGATTTACTCCAGTTTTTACGTGAATTCAACACTTTCATTTGGGAAAATTGCCACCAAGGCTGCTGCAAACTATGTATACATGCATTGATTGGATTGTTGTGATTATACTGTACCTATGAGAAATGTATTTAATCATATTTCTTGTGAGGGGTATATTTCAAATTCAGTTCTGTGTACGTGGTGCCAATTTGTCTGCACCAGGTAACTCACACGCTGATAATGCAGACTAAGAATTGATCTTAGATAATGTGGTGTTTGTTTTAATCTGAGTAAATACATTTTTGTTTATTTGTGATTTCCCCCTGAGGTTTCAGAGCAGGGTTTGATTAGATTGTTTGATAGACGCAGAATCACATGAAGGAAGGGGAACTAAGCTTATAGGAAAAAAAATCAAGGGCAATTTCTGCCTGGTCCTGAAAGACGCAAGAGGTGTCTCTGTGCCTCTCTAGAGGTTGCTATTTGAGTCAGAAGACAGGTCTCTTTTTGTCTCTTTCTCTCCAAAGATTCTGGAGAAAAAGGCAGTCAATCTACGTGAGCCTGTGTTGTTTGCCGACCAATTCTAACGAGAGGTTTAAGTCTATAAAAGGAATATTGCTTAAAGTGAAGCTAATTGAGATAGGTTAGTAGTTAAGAATTGTATTTTGTCATGTTTAAGCAGTACAATTGATAAAAAAGCTCATTCATTCATTACAGTATTATTAAATAAAATTCATTTTGATAAAAGCTTCCTCATATGCCAATAGAAAAAATACCAGACACACCAGAGGAGATCAGAAGTGCTTCAAGGAAGTGCTGCAAGATAACATAAAGAAATGCAATATTGACACCAACTGTTGGGAGTCATCGCCTTGGATTGAACCAGAGAGCAGCAGAGTCTGGGGAAGGATCCCAGCATTTTTAGATCCAATGACAACAAAATGAGAATGAAACGCGAGAGTGGCGGAAAGAACATACCATGATCCGAGCTGAAAATATACAACCAGATTTCCCATGTATCAACAGACACCCCGACATGCCATGAAGCCTGCAGATCCCAAATCGGCCATCTTTGGATTCATGAAAGACAACCAACCATGCTAGTGAGGGATAGCTGATAATAATAATACTTACCACACCATGCACACACACCTGCTTCCTAAGAGGCTGTCAACCTAAGCTTCATTAATACCAATGGCGTGAGTTATTGGTGCCTCGCACTCCTCCAGCAGCAGCTTTCTCATTTCAAGATTTAATTTAGAACCACTTAACAACATCTTCACCTGATTATAGGTACATCCCACAAAAGATGGGGCAGTAACTGGACACTTTGATGTCAGTTGACCAACAACCAATTAAGATTCCCAAGTGGTGCAAGCCCATTATCAGATTTCACTAATATCTGTATTAGGCAACCTGATTTAACTTCTGAAAAATCAACAGACCCAAAATCGGATCAGACATCTTAGAAACAGAACCTCAGGTCCTGAAATTGGTCTTTATTCCTCCAGTTTCACACTTACAAAAGGGTTGAAACAAGGTCAATTCTACCTCCAAGTCTTCTGAAAGGAAGGGAAGAAAAATGAGAGAATTGGCAGAAAGAATTGCCAAGAATTACTATTGAAAAGGCCATAAAGGACGAGTTAAACTTACATTCCTGCTTCAGCATTCCGAAAAAAACAATTTCAATAATTAAAAACTTGGTTTGCATTGGGATGAAAAGAACAAAAACCAGTAAACCTAATGGACGGATATGACAAGGGATCGAACTGTGGGAGGGGCAGCGACGTATGGATGGAGGGGCTGGCCTGTGATCAAGCTGGCCAGTGATCGGAGGCTACTGCGCATGGGACAATCTTGGCACTGACAGATTGGTGCATGCGCATTGGCCCACTCAGCACTATGCTGCCAGCCTCTTCAGCGGGGATAGGCCCTGCCCCCTGATTTCCTTCACTGTTTGAAATAAATAGAAACATAGAAGATAGGGGCAGATAGGGATTCATTACATTCATGGCTGATCATCCAACTCAATAGCCTAATCCTGCTTTCTCCCCATAACCTTTGATCCCATTCACCCCAAGTGCTATATCTAGCTACCTCTTGAGTACATTCAATGTTTTGGCATCAACTACTTCCTGTGCTACACAGAGTTTCACAGACTCACCATTCTTTGGATGAACAAACGTCTCCTCATCTTTGTTTTAAAGGATTGCCCCTTTAGTCTGAGGTTGTGCGACCTGGTTGTAGTTTTTCCTACTAGTGGAAACATCCTCTCCACATCCACTCTATCCAGGCCTCGCAGTACCCTGTAAGTTTCAAAAAGATCCCCCCTCACCCTTCTAAACTCCAATGAGTATAGACCCAGAGTCCTCAACCGTTTCTCATACGACAAGAACATTCTTCCTCAGAAAAGATCTCACATTCCCCAACCATTCTTCTCAATGAAAGAAGATAAAGATTAAGTAGGGAGATATGCTAACTTGAAGTCAAGAAAACGACATTTTATATAAACTAGTGCACTGATCTGCAATTTTACACGGTAACATGGTATCTTGGACAATACAGAATTTGCATTTGTTTATGGTTGAGCGAACTAGTCAAAATGTAGAGAAGCCAACTTTGTGCACCATGGTACAGCACGCACATATATAATGATACTTCATGGTAACACTGCTCCAAAAACTTGCCCGTCAGATTTAAAGAACAAAGAACAAAGAAAATTACAGCACAGGAGCAAGCCCTTTGGCCCTCCAAGCCTGCACCGACCATGCTGCCCGACTGAACTAAAACCCCCTACATTTCCGGGGACCATATCCCACTATTCCCATCTCATTCATGTACTTGTCAAGACGCCCCTTAAAAGTCACTACCGTATCCACTTCCACTACATCCCCCGGCAACGAGTTCCAGGCATCCACCACTCCCTGTGTAAAAAATTTGCCTCATATCTCTTTAAAACTTGCCTCTCGCACTTTAAATCTATGCCCCCTAGTAATTCTTCTACCCTGGGAAAAACCTTCTGACTATCCACTCTCTCCATGCCTCTCATAATCTTGTAGTGTTCTATTATGTCTCCCCTCAACCTCTGTTGCTCCAGTGAAAACAAACCAAGTTTCTCCAATCTCTCCTCATAGCTAATGCCCTCCATACCAGAGCAACATCCTGGATAAATCTTTTCTGTGCCCTCTCCAAAGCCTCCACATCCTTCTGGTAGTGTGGCAACCAGAACTGAACACTATATTCTAACTGCAGCCTAACTAAGGTTCTATAAAGCGACAACATGACTTGTCAATTTTTAAACTCAATACCCCGGCTGATGAAGCATGTCGTATGCCTTCTTGACTACCTTCTGCACCTGCATTCCAATTTTCAGTGACTTGTGTACCTGTTACACCCAGATCCCTTTGCCTATCAATACTCCTAAGGGTTCAGCCATTTACTGTATGTTTCCTATCTGTATTAGACCTTCCAAAATGCATTACCTCACATTTGTCTGGATTAAACTCCATCTGCCATCTCTCTGCCCAAGTCTCCAACTGATCTATATCCTGTTGTATCCTTTGATAGTCCTCATCACTATCTGCAAATCCACCAACCTTTCTGTCGTCCGCCAACTTACTAATCAATCCAATTACATTTTCCTCCAAAGCATTTATATATATTACAAACAGCAAAGGTCCCAGCACTGATCCCTGAGGAATACCACTTTGTCACAGCCCTCCATTTAGAAATGCATCCTTCCATTGTTACCCCGTCTTCTTTGACGGAGGCAGTTTTGTATCCACCTTGCCAGCTCACCTCTGACCCCATGCGACTTCACCTTCTGCATCAGTCTGTAATGAGGGACATTGTCAAAGTCCTTACTGAAGTCCAAGTAGACAACATCAACTGCCCTACCCTCATCAATCATCTTTGTCACTTCCTCAAAAAACTCGATCAAGTTCGTGAGACACGACCTCCCCTTCACAAAACTATGTTGCCTCACGTCAACATTTACTTACTGGTAAATGTCTTTCCTCAGAACAGTCCTTCCAAGGGGGTTATCAGCCTGTGGAGCCATGCATACAGAACCAATTTTAAGAACCAACGTATCTTCTTTCATCTGTGGAGCTCCTGCATTTAAAATAAGAGAATGTACATAACAAGCTTGTAAATTCTAACTTTGGTCAAATACACAGAAGTAACAGTCATGCTATTATGGCCTCAATGTTCTTTGCAACGCATTACAACAGTGACTTTCTCATCAAGATATTTCACTGCTTGTACACATTAACACGTGACAAATAAATGTTCTAACTTTGTTACAGACAGAAATAAGCATGTGGCCAATAACAGAACATAAAGAACAAAGAACAATACAGCACAGGAACAGGCCCTTGGCCTTCCAATCCTGCGCCAATACATGGTTTTTATTCCTCTGTTCATCCCCCATTCACATGTCTATCAAGATACACCTTGAACATTGTTAATGTGCCTGCTTTGACCACCTCCACTATCAATGCATTCCAGGCACCCACCACCACCTTCTGTATGAAAAACTTTCCCCGCACATTTCCTCTAAGCTTACTGCCTCTCACCACAAACCTGTGTCCTCTTGTAATCGACCCTTCCAACCTGGGAAAGAAACCTCTGACTATCTACCCTGTCTATGCTCCTCATAATTTTGTATGTTTGTCGCCCCTCAGCCCCTGTCTTTCCAGTGAAAACAATCCGAGCTTATGCAACCCCTCCTCAGACCTAAAGTTTCCTATTTCTCCTGGTCTTGTGTTTTATTAGGAGACATTTTATACTGCTCAGTTTTTATTCACTTTCATTTTATGACTGGCAATATTTAATATCGAAGTTATTGCAGATGCAGCAACTTAAGGTAGAACTGAGTGAACAACTGCAAAAAATCGATAAAGTGAAACAAATTAATTGCACACCCATCAAAATCTAATTGAGACAAATCACGATCCTATAATTACTCCCGATTCATTTTAAGATAATATTTGGGCCACAGTTTTTTTTATGAGTTCAGTCTGAATCAATTGGACTCTTTAAAGTTCATTTATTAGTCACAAGTTGGCTTACATTGCAATGAAGTTACTATGAAAATCCCCTAGTTGCCACACTCTGGCACCTATTCGGGTACATTGAGGAAGAATTTAGCATGGCATTAGCATGGCATGGCATGAATTTAAAATGCAACTAACCAGCACGTCTTTCAGACTGAGGGAGGAAACTGGAGTACCTGGAGGAAACCCACACAAGCTTGGGAAGAATGCGCAAACTTCACAAAGACAGTGACTCAAGCTGGGAATCGAACCTGTGTCCCTGACCCTGTGACGCAGCGGTGCTAACCACTGTACCATCATGCCACCCTGTGTTTTCCACTTCCGTACATTATTCAAGTTAAACACTACTGTCTGATCAAATTTAAAGATTAAGTTTTGAAAATACTATTCCAATTGATATCTCCACTTTCAAACACCATATACTGTCCTGGCAACCTTCCAACTGTTCTCCCCTGGTGGGCTTTTCCTTTCATTACAGGTCTGGTGTCGCTGTCAATTGAATTATAGTAAAGAGACATTAGAGATACCTCAATATGCTGACTAGAATTCCTTTCGTCCAGCAGATATACTGCTGCTAGTTCCTTGGCTAACTGGACTACACCTCCTCACTAAAGTTTAAAGTTTATTTATTAATGTCACAAGTAGGCTTATTTTAACAGTGCAATGAAGTTACTGTGAAAATCCCCTCTTTGCCACACTCTGGCGCCTGTTCGGGTACACTGAGGGAGAATTCAGCCTGGCCAATGCATCTAACCAGCATGTCTTTCAGATTGTGGGAGAAAACCAGAGTACTCGGAGGAAACCCACAGGGAGAACGTACAGACTCCACACAATGACCGATCCAAGCCTGGAATTGAACCCGGGTCCCTGGTCTTGATCTGCACGATCCATTGTGAAGCAAAGGATCCCAATTTCCATCTTCAATGGTCAAGCTCCAAATATTAATTCTTTTATGGGATGTGAGTGTCACTGGCTGGCCAGCATTTATTGCCCATCCTTGAGGGCATCTAAAATAATCTGAAGTCATGTAGGCCAGACCAGGTAAGGACAGCAAATTTCCTTTAGTAAAGGACATTAGTGAACCAGATGGGTTTTTATTACAGTTGACAATGGCTTCACGGTCATCTGGGGGTGGCACAGTGGTTAGCACTGCTGCCTCACAGCACTAGGGATCTGGTTCAATTCCAGCGTTGGGTGACTGATTGTGAGGAGTTTGCACATTCTCCCTGTGTGTTTCCTCCAGATGCTCCAGTTTCTTCCCACAATCCAAAGATGTGCAGGTTAGGTGGATTGACCATGCTAAATTGCCCCTCAGTGTCTCAAGATTTGTGAGTTAGGGAGAATAGTAGGGTCAAATACATGGGGTTATGGGAACAGGACCACGGGTGGACCTGGGTAAGATGCTCTGTCAGAGAGTTAGTGCAGCTTGATGGGCCAAATGGCCGCCTTCTGTACTGTCGGGATTCTATGATTAGACTTTAATTCCTGATTTTTATTGAACTCAAATTTCCCCATTATCCTACCATTGGTGGGATTCGAACCTAGGTCCCTAAAGTATTACCCTGGGTCTCTGGATTAATAGTCCAGCGACAATTTCACTATGCTACCAGCTCCCTTTAAGTACTCTCGCTCTTGATTCACCACCATAGGTAATTGTATCAAGGACAATGCAGCAACAACATTATGCTTAGTGGGATGTCCCAAACTATAAAGAAGCATCATGATGTTTAACCTTCTTCATTTATTGGGTAAATTGTTATCGCAATAACCTACTGACATTTACCACTCAACTCAGCTGCTGATAGGATTTGAATTTACTGAACTCTTGCACTTAATTTTTTTCTGAGTCAGGAATATGAGGAGGACAAGGAGTGAAAGGAATGAAAGAGCACAATTCAACATAGAGTTAACAAATCTTACAATTTCAGCGACATTGTGCAATGCATTACCTCCTTCATTCTGCTCATCCTCTCCTTTGGGAAAAAATACTCGGACAACACTCGTGTTGATATAAATAAGTGGCAACTCTCGTGATGTCAGGCCGTAGGCCCTCATGGGTTGGCCTGTCGATTTCCTCTTTGCCTTTGGTTTCTTTGGCAATTTGGCTTGGAATATCTTTGCCACATTGTGGATCAGCGGGAAAGAAAGCACCACGTCGAATGGCTGGGCACTGAGGAGGATCTCATGAAGGTACTGGGGGGAACTGTCCACCACGCCCTCTGTCACCCTGTGGAGGCTGCGTGAAACCCGCTCAGGCCTCGAGGTTAGCTTGTGCCTGACATTCCGTGTTACAGCTTTGGTGTAAGTAAGGGAAAGGAATCCATGCTGCTGGTGGGAGCCTTCTAAAAGTTTGGCTGCCATCTGCATGATCACAATGTACACAACACAAATCAATAATGGCACATTATACACTGATGTCAAATAAAACTGAGGAAACATTAGCATTATAGTAACCATGCTTATTAACGCTAAGACAGTTTTAGAGTTGTTCATTTTAAGCAGCAATCATAAGCATCTGCATTAAATATATAAAAAAGAAAGTTCCATTTTCAAAGTCTTTCAGACAAGCAAATTGCTTCCTTGTGTAGCACCAGGTGGGACCAACTTTTAAATGAAAACACAAATACTACTGCAACTGAAGCTCTGATTTACTTTGAGCAGAAACCTATTTTAATGGGTTTCATTACTCGTTTCCAGTTGCAAATACCATTTGCTGAGAAAGAATCTTTGTTTTAAAATTACTTCTACACCTGTTCCAAGTGCTTGCCTTTTAAGATGTCTGGGAATATTTAGCTCTACAGGTATTACTGCTCCATTAAACTGACTGAGCGCACCTTAAGCTAACTTGTTCCCTTGCTTCAACACACACAATAGTGAAGTGGGGATCCTGCTGCTAAGGGCCAAGGGTTAAAGTGGTTAAATATTAACTTATTTCTCTTTCCACAGTTGCTTTCATACCTGCTGAGTATTTCCAGCATTTTCTGCTTTAATTGCAGATTTCCAGCATCCAAAGTATCCTTTTGTTAACTGGCTCTATTCTTAGGCATCAGGGTGACTACTTACCAGAAGATCACTGTGCTTCCCTACTCTTGCATTGTACTGTCCTTCCTCTCGACCATAGAATCCCCACAGTGCAGGAGGCGGCCATTCGGCCGATTGAGCCCACACTGATCACAATCCTACCCAGGCCCTATTCCCATAACCCATGCCTTTACCCTTCTAATCCCCTGACACAAAGGGATAATTGAACATGGCCAATCAATCTAACCCGCACACATTTTAGGACTGTGGGAGGAAACCGGAGCACCTGGAGGAAACCCACACAGACACGAGGAGAGCGTGCAAACTCCACACAATGACCCGAGGCCAGAATTGAACCCGGGTCCCTGGCGCTGCGGCAGCAGTGCTAAACACTGTGCCACCGTGCCACTCAATGGTGCCTGCAGGTGTGCAAGCTTTCCTAGTGATGTTTCTTCAGCTGACATTTGCCTCCAGCAGTCTTTACCTCAGATCAACTGAAGCTAATGGAATGCTGTGTTTTTATACTCTAGCATTCTAAATAGATATAGTGGGTCGTAGTTATTCTTCAGCTATGCAAAACCCTCAGTTAGATCATAACGGGAGTACCCTTATGGGTGGCACAATGACACAGTTGTTAGCACTGGTGCCTCACAGCGCCAGGGACCTGGGTTCAATTCCAGCCTTGGCTGTCTATCTATGTGGAATCTGCAAGTTTTCCCTATGTCTGCATAGGTTTCCTCCAGATGCTCTGATTTCTTCCCACATTCCAAAAATGTACAGGTTAGGTAGATTGATTAAATTGACCATTAGTGTAAGGGGTTTAGCAGGGCAGATACATGGATTTACAGGGATAGGGCCTGGCTGGGATTATTCTCGATGCAGGCCCGAATGGCCTCCTTCTGCACTGTAGGGATTCTCTGATTCTATGAATTCCAGACACAAAATGATGAATGATTTCAAAAGGAAATTCGAAGGGCACTGGAGAGAAATAAACAGGGCAAAGTGGCTGGGGGACTGGGGGAGAATAGGGCTGATTGGATCACTGTACAGAGAGCCAGCATAGACTTGATGAGCGAATAGCCTCCTTCTGTGCCTCTGATCATAGGATTCCTACATTGCAGAAGAAAGCCACTTGGGCCCATTGAGCCTGCAATGATCACAATCCCACCCAGGCCCTAACCTCGTAACTCTACATATTACCCTAGAAGCTCCCCTGACACTAAGGGGCAATTTACCAAGACCAATCAACCTAACCTGCACATCTTTGGACTGTGGGAGGAAACTGGAGCATGCGGAGGGAACCCTGACTCAGTTGGCAGCACTTGTGCTTCTGAGTCAGAAAATTTTACCTTTATGTCCCACTCTGGAGAGTTGAACACAACCGTCTAGCTTGTCACTTTAGTGCAGTACTAGGGATGTGCTGCACTGTCGAAAATGCAGTCTTCCAGGTGATATCTTAAACCAAGGTTACATCTGCTCTCCCTGTGGGTGCAAAGTATCCCATGGCACTATTTCGAAGTAAATTAGGGGATAGATATGTGCAATCCCAGCCAATATTTATGACTAAATCAACATTAAGGACTATGGTGACCGGGCAGGTAAGTGGAGCTGAGTCCACAAAAAGATCAGCCATGATCTTATTGAATGGCAGAGCAGACTCGAGAGGCCAGATGGCCTACTCTTGCTCCTAGTTCTTATGTTCTAATATCACTGAATAAAAAAGAGATTACTGAGTTACCATCACCTTGCTATGCACAAATTGGCTGCCACATTTCCTTTGTTACAATGTCACGACAATTCGAATGTATTTAATCAACTGTAAAATGCTGTCTTGACAATATGAAAGGTGCAATCTAGATTCAAGCCTTTCTTTCATCTCTGACAGATTTGAATAGGATCATTGTGACTTCTTAAGGCTTAATTTCTCTCATTTATATCATCATCAAAATTATTTTGTGACCACTGTCTACTAAATATGAGCAATTGCATTTCAGAAAGGTTCTATTCAAGGAAGTAATTTAGCTTGATCATTGTTATATTTTGAGGGTATATATGTACATGCAAAACATATTTACAGATTCAAAAGTTATTTAAAGCTTAAATCAGTAAGAATAATTTAACTTATTTCTTACAGGAGGAAAGAAGCCAGAGAAATGACTGAAAGGATCTTGCTTGCTGAGGGGTCGAACCAACAAGGTGCGTCTGTTCAGCTTATCAGTACAAGAAAGTACAACACCTCCGAAATGCCCCAGAGACCATGGGCCTTCCCCGAGGCTTGAGGTGATGGACAAGAGCGATAGACAGACAGTGGGGAGTTGGGGGGGTTGGGAAGCAATAAAAAGGCCATAAGCAAAAAATGTAAGAATTTGTGGATTATACCAAAGGTTCTGACAACTGAGAGCAGCTGCAAGGTGCAGTCATCTGAGTGCTCTCACGTTATGTGTTCCACATATGATGTAACAAATCGTGCAATAGGCCCCATAGAGCTGTGGACGTCAACAGATGAATCTTTTTCTAATTGAGTCACGGTTAAATTTTCAAAACATTAAGTTATCACAGGAACAAGTTCCGTGAAACTCTAATGTAGCAATTCTTTTTACAATAATATCACAACGGTAACACTTGAATCATATTGGATTTTGCAATTAGCAGTATTTAATAAGGAACACATAACTATGGGCAAAACGTGAAAAAAAAGACTTTACAGATTTCCTGTTGGTCTGACAAAACTAAATTAAACAGGAAGTAGAAAGTAAAACCTATTTGATTTGGAATACAAGCAATAAGCATCACTATAAATGGGAAAACATGGTTACAGGAACTAAACCTACAGGGAACAACTACCTTCTCAAGATGAAGGCTCATACAAGTTAAACAATGTGACCCAGTAACAAACCAAATCTCTGCAGTTCCTGTTAAAATATCTTTTAATTATGTACTAGATTTTATATAATTTTAATTAAGATTGTATGACTGGGAATTATTTATTTTGAAATTGAAATTTTAGAACTTTTAATTTTAGAACTTAGAATTTTTATTTTGGCTTGAATTATTGTGGAATCCGCTTAACCAACGTTTCACTTCAAAACATAAATAACTGCAAGACAATGAAGTGTTTACATTGCTGAAAAGAGAGACTTGTTGTTGAAGTTTTTTGTCTTGCACTCATTAGGACAAATGCAAGAATGCCAAATTTCAAATAAACACAATGTTTCACACTGCAGGAGGAAAAGGTGCTGATTGATTGGCAAATCGACTCTGATTGGCTGAGATGTTGTCAGGGAGAAAACAACGGGATATTCCTGGCACCCCAATCTCAGATAAATTAACTGTTTACTCCCATAAGTTATTTTAAACTATAACTTTCCTTTCTGAGAGGTAGGTTTTGCTGATCTGTATGGCAGGCATCTGTTTAGGATCATATGGGGCATTTTCTCCCTTTGCAATTTAAACTTAAAAGGAATTCTGATATTTTAAGAGAGGTTTAGTTTTCATCCATAATAACTAGGTTTAAAAGGAAATCATTAAATGCATTCAAGTTTGAAATTCTAATCGAGATTCTAAGGAGAGGTCTGGGCCAAGATGATCAAATGCTCTTCAGATGGTGGAGCAAGAGGCAATCTAAGAAAAATCTTGTCTAATCTGAGTCAGCAAGTTACACTGTTCAATGATAAGGATAGCCAAATATACTGGAGATTTTGAAACCAGAATCTTATCTCAGAAGACTGGTGGGATCTGGGATCAGGGTACAGTCGATTTGATTTGTATGTCACATTGTACTGGGATACAGTGAAAAGTATTCTCCATAGCAGAAGAGGAATTAAGGAGCTGAGCTGTGCTTTTCCTGTTTCCTTTTCTGTTTCCTTTTGCATGTTCTTACAGAAAAAAGATTGAATTGAAGCACGCAAATGGTCAAATCAAACTGCAAAACCCTGTGAAATTGTTCAGTACTTGTAACCATTGTCTTCACATTCTGCCTCAGAATTTGGAAGAAATTTGACATCCAGCTTGAAGGATTCAGCAATCTGCAGTGACTTATTCACTATGAGAGTCTCACCCCAGGTTTTTCTTTGCATTGTAGAAGCAGTCCATCAAACTGTCCTGTGTGCCAGCCTTCACCTGGCCTGGAAAACAGAACGCCTGCCTTGTCTAGTCTATGTAATCTTGTGATTTTTATCGACTTATACAAATAATAAACTGCACTGAAAATACGTACACTCCCCAAAATTTAACCCTTTATCATGTAAAAAGGAGGAATATTTATGGCTATGACCGACAATCAAATTTAACTTTCCTACAAGACATCTTACTTTTATGAATGAAATAACATCACTTTCATGGATTTCTAACATTTCAAAATTATAATCAGTACAATTAGGATCAATGTGTTCATCATGTAAACAAGTAATTTAACTGTTTCACTATTTCAGAGCTATACTTTCTTAATAAACACGAATTAGCATTCCACCCACATCTGAACTGTTATATCCACAGTACAGTTTCGTGACATTGCATAAGAGGAGTCAAAACCAGGCCAAAACTGAACAACTGGACAAAGCATCCAGACATAATTAAGCTTCCGCACCTTCTGTCTTATTTTTCTGTTGTTGTGACTGCTGCACTTTATATGATGGCTATATTTCAAAATGTCTCCTTTGATTCAATGTAAAATAGAGCAGTGGAGGGGCAAGGATATGACTTCCTACTAAATCTGCCCGAAAACAAACCCATGTGACTTCATAATAAATCTGCCCCGCATTAAACCCATGTGACCTGCGCACTTATCATGGAAACAGTAACTCAAATCAAAACTAATTCAAAGTGAGGTTGAGGTTTTAAGACCTTGACACAAAGGAGGAGGCAGCAGGTTGTGCTGCTGTTCAGGGTTAGTCAGATCAAACAATCTGGGATCTGGTACGGTTGTGCCAATGCCAGAAATGTGGAGGGATCTCGGATTAACCACTAGAGTGCTGGTGAGGGCAAAAAACCAATCTGAGGAAACAAAGGTTATGGAGAGTGAAAAATCCTCAGAATCTTACTCCTGGAAGTCCTTATGGTCATTGGTTTCAATGGTACTGAAAGATTCATATTGATGGGAGCAATAAAGAGAGATCCTGACAAAGTCAGGAATTTGGAATTTTTAAACAGGAGTACACATTTCTGCTGAGAATGCTGTGTAATGAATGAATGAATTTTGGTTATGTTAAGAATTGAATGGGGAGTAGCTTTTCTGTGCTTCAAGTGTACTAGTTACCTAAGTAATATTTAGTCGATGTTGAGTTTTGTTTGTCGCAGTAGAAGGCTTAAAACATGAAATCTTGCTATGTGATTCCTGGGAATTGGGAAATTCATATCTTTTTTAAAAGCTATTGGTCCCTCCGGGGTTGTAACACTTCTTCACCAAAAAACATCTTCACAATGATAATAGAGACTATCGATGCAAACTTGTCATTCTGTGGTCAGCTGCACCAATCAATGGGAAAGTGCACAGCAGGAGATGAGGAAAGAGAAAGAGTGGGAGAAGCTATGATCGGGTAAAATGGAAGTGGTATATGGATGAGAAAGGAGGTTAGAGAGAGGCGAGGGAGAAATTGAGGGCAAGGTGCAGAGGTAGATTACACCCACATTTTCTCACATCCTTGAAAATTTGCTGGGAAGGTGATGATAGAATGATGATAGAATGAATGTTCCACGGGGCAGTTAGAACAAATTGTGACCATCAGTTAAGAGGGAGAGTTGCAGCACAAGAGCATGATGTATTGCAGTGAGAGATATAATGCTTATATGTTGGCAACCAGCTGTTAGTTTTATTTCCCAAGTAGGAGTGGGATGATGAGGCACAGAGGGGGGACGAGAAACAGAGGGGGGACGAGAAACAGAGGGGGGACGAGAAACAGAGGGGGGACGAGAAACAGAGGGGGGACGAGAAACGGGGGGGGGAAACGAGAAACGGGGGGGGGAGGAGACGAGAAACGGGGGGGGGGAGGAGACGAGAAACGGGGGGGGGAGGAGACGAGAAACGGGGGGGGGAGGAGACGAGAAACGGGGGGGGGAGGAGACGAGAAACGGGGGGGGGAGGAGACGAGAAACGGGGGGGGGGGGGGGGACGAGAAACAGAGGGCGGGGGACAAGAAACAGAGGGCGGGAGATGAGCGGGACTGGAGGGGGACGAGCGGAAGAGGGGGGACGAGCGGGGGGGCAAGCTGGAGGAAGTACGAGCTGGAATGGGGGGGACGAGCTGGAGGGGAGGGACGAGCAGGAGGGGGGACGAACGGGGGGTGGAACAAGTGGGGGCGGGAGAAACGAGCGGGAGGGGGACAAGCAGGAGGGTGGGACAAGTCTGGTGACCCAACATTGCACTCCCTTTGAGGCAATAATATCCCCCCTGAAGTAGAGGCCGGAACTATGAAATCTGGTCTAACCTGGTGAACTGTATTCTTTTAAATTAATAACAACAGTTCTGGGCATTGCTGTCTAGGGAGTCTATATCAACCCTGAGTGCAGCATAGGTTTAGTATAAAAATACCTGGTCCCCAAAGGTTAACGCTCAAAGAGAGCTGACTTGTATTCTATGGAATTCAAAGGTTAAGGAGTAATTTGATCTAGGCTACAAAGGTACTCAGGGGAAAAGATTGGGGAGATTATGAGAAACTATTTAGGCTGGCTGGGGAGTCCACAACCTTTCATGGGATGTGGGTGTCACTGCTAGGGTCAGCATTTGTTGCCCAACCCTAATTGGCCATGAACTGAGTGGCTCGTTTGACCATTTCAGGTTGCAGTTAAAACCCAACCTCATTAATGTGGATCTGGAATCACATGTAAGGTAAGGATGGCAATTACCTCTCTTAAAGGACATCAGTGAACTGGATGAGTTTTTACAATAACCAACCCTAATTTCACAGTCACCATTACTGGAGTTCATCTCTCAATTTCATTAACAATTCAAATTCCACCAAATCCCATGGTGGAATTTGAACTCTTGTCCCTGGAACATTAGCCTGGTTCTCTGGATGACTCATCCAGTGATATTGTCACTACGCCACTGTCTCTCACTAATGGGACCAGGAAGCATTGTCAAAAAATTAGAATCAGACCCTTCAGGAGTTCAATCAGGGAACACTTCTTTAAACAACAGATGGTGGAAGATCGGAAATCCCTGCCACAAATGGCAATCGGTGTGAAATAAATTATTAATGTTAAAACTGAGATTAATAGATTTTTATTAACCAAAGGTATTAAGAGATATGGGACAAAGGCAGGTATCTGGAGTTAAGTCACAGATCAGCCACAACCTGACTGAATGGTAAAACAGGCCTCCTCCTGCTCTGATGTAAATTTAGTACAAGAATCCAACATGATTCTGTGAATTTTATTAGTGCACGGACCAAAAATCAAAACATTGCATTGCTGCCTTTTCAATTTAAGAAAAATCATAGAATCACAGAATCCTTACAATGCCAAAGGAGGCCATTTGGCCCATCGAGTCTGCACCAATACCACACATATTTGCCCTGCTAATCCCCCTGACACTAAGGAGCAATTTAGCATGGCCAATCAACCTAACCTACACATTTTTGGAGTGAGAGAAGAAACCAGAGCATGCGGAGGGAACCCACGCAGACACGGGGAGAACATGCAAACTCCGCACAGGCAGTGACCCAAGGCCAGAACTGAACCCAGGTGCTGTGAGGCAGCAGTGTTAACCACTGTGCCACCGTGACACCCACACTATCTAATAATTTTATTTCTACCAAAATATGTTTATTTCTTTAAATATTCTTGCTTGGGATGCTGATTAGGTCAGATTTTATTGCCCATCCCTAAGTCCGCTTGAGGTGCACCATGGACACATACAGAATGTGAGTTACTTGGTAAAGTTTCTTGGGGTGCTGGACTTTCTCGTGTAATCAGGATGGGAAGCAAAAGAGGGTGAGGCGAGTGAAGCTGTGGTCTCCTGAGGTAGGATTTTATGGAATGATGCAGTAAATATTATTTCGTAATCTTCATGCTTTTGAGGAGCTGGTTTGAAAGCAGCAGTCATAACCAGAGCCATCAGAAATCCATGAATAAATCAAGGGATATCTGTCAAATCTATGAAATCAAAACTCGATGAATAAATCCATGCTAAATGTTTTTGAGATTTTGATGTTAAAATCTGCAGGAATGCTCGGAGTTGAGGAGATACTGGGGTCTGACAAAACGCACAGCGTTTTCACTACAAGTAATTTAGGAAGTTCTGCAACAATGCCAAACTGTAAGTTAACTGGCAACACTAGGGGCAGCATCACACTATCCTCACTTGGTTAATCTGAGTGTCACAAAACAGCACTGAATAATTCACGGGAACAAGATTTAGGGCAAAGAGGACAAGCTGCTTGGCAAGTACTCTTTTTTTGTACTCTATATTCTGGCAAACATATCCAGCCACTCACCCTCATGTGAATTGTGCAATGAAAGATTAAAGTGTATTTATTATTGTCACAAGTAGGCTTACATTGACACAGTAATGAATTGTGGAATGAAAGTTTAAAGTTTATTTATTATTGTCACAAGTATTGAATTGTGGAATGAAAGTTTAAAGTTTATTTATTATTGTCACAAGTAGGCTTACATTGACGCACAATGAAGTTACTGTGAAAATCCCCTAGTCGCCGCACTCCAGCGCCTGTTCGGGTACACTGAGGGAGAATTGAGCATGGCCAATGCACCTATCCAGCACGCCTTTCCAGCTGTGGATGGAAACCACAGCACCCGGAGGAAACCCACGCAGACACTGGGAGAATGTGCTGACTCTGCAGACAGTGACCCAAGCCAGGAATAGAACCCGGGTCCCTGGTGCTGTGAGGCAGCAGTGCTGACCACTGTGCCACCAACGAACATTTGAAATAAATTGAGGGTATTCAAGAATTTTGGCAACAGCATGAAAAATGCGTGTGGATTCCCTTGAATGGTCAGACCCGTAATGTCAACTCTGTCTCTCTAGGAATGTTGATTAATCTGCTTGTTCATCAGCTGCAATTCGCTTTAATGAAAAATATACCGTTGGTATCTTGGCCATAATTATTATTTGACATTAGGGTTCATCTAAATCTTGAAAGTGCGTGGAGACTAACAAAACAAAAACAAAACGCATACTTTCCAAGGAAAATTCATTCTCTTCAGTATTCTGATGACTCCGGCAATAACTCAAACTACACATAGTACGTTTGGTAGATCTACAAAAGTAATAACCAAAGAGATACCACGTTCCAAAATTCATCTGGGGCCATTGCTTCGATAAGTAGTGCGGACTATGAGCTGGTGGTGGACAGCACAGTTGCATTGATGCATGGGCAATAGTAAATAGCAAAATGATTCTCAGAAACCTTTGGGTTGACATGGGTACCAGTCTTTTGAGCTATGAAGCTAAGTTCTCAGTTCATTGCCACACAGCTGCCCACAAGAAGGCAACTTCAGCATTAGCATTTTTTTCTAGAGGGCTAGAATACAAGAGCAGGGATGTGCTGCTGAGGCTTTATAAGGCTCTGATCAGACCCCATTTGGAATATTCTGAGCAGTTTTGGGTCCCATACTTAAGGAAGGATGAGCTGCCTTGGAGCGGGTCCACAGCACTTCACAAGAATGATCCCAGGAATAAAGGGTTTGTTATATGAGGAGCAGTTGAGGAGTCTGGGTCTATACTCAATGGAGTTTAGAAGGATGGGGGCGGGGCAGGTATCTAATTGAAACTTATTGAATACTGAGAGGCCCAGATAGAGTGGACGTGGCGAGGATGTTTCCACTTATGGAACAGGCTAGAACTTGAGGGCTCAACCTCAGAGTGAAGGGATACCCTTTTAAAACTGAGATGAGAAGGAATTTCTTCAGGCAGAGGGTGATGAATCTGTGGAACTCACTGCCACAGACAGCGGTGGAGGCAAGCTCATTAAGTGTCTTTAAGACTAGGTAGGTTCTTGATCAATAAGGGGATCAGGGGTTACAGGGTGAAGGCAGGAGAATGGGGATGAGAATGATATCAGCCATGATTGAATGGCGGAGCAGACTCGATGGGCTGAATGTCTTCATTTTGCTCCAATATCTTATCGTCTTAGTTCTACCAAACAATTGTGCGGACAAACGCTGTTATCTTCATAGCAATGAATTTTTTAATCGATACAGCAGATAGCAGCATACATGGCCATCTTTATTTTACTGAACCCATAATGTGACAGTATACAGCTGACAAATCATTATTATTTTACCTGTACTTGTAGTGATCAATATTGAAGCTGCCTACTTTGCATTTCACCTTAGTGTAAACATCTTGGATGTCTACTGAAGCACTCAGGTCTTCGAGTTCACCAACAACACAGATCTCTGAAAGCATCATTGGACAACATCATTAGTCAAAAAAAAAGGTAGTGCTACCAATATTTCAGAAACTCATTAGAAGAAATATTAAACAATAGGTGTTTACCATGGGTCTGAAGAATCAAAGAACTAATTTAACATGATGTAAGGTTCCAAAACTAAGTAAACTGCATGTCTATTGCTATGGAACATTTTTAGGGAGTGATGACTCTACTCTACCAAGTTGGTCTTTGGTTACAGAGAAATGGATAACAAGCATAATGAACTTAATGCAGTTGACTTAAGCAGAATGTGTAAGGGCATCACAGAGGTGGAGATCCACGGCAGTCAACTTTCTGGGGAGGTGACACTGACGAACAAATGAACACTCCACAATATCCGCTCAGCTGCAAAGTTTAGAAAGTTTATTATCGCTTACTCCTGAAAAATGTAACAGCCAGAGCAGCAAACAGATAGAGTAGCTTGGAACCTTATACTCCTGGACTAGTGATAATCATCTGAGGAGATCTGAGAGGCATCTTCCCAAGGATTCTTTCCTTTAAGGGTCCCAACTTGTTTCTCTATCATTTGTCTTTCCCCGGGGATTACACGGTTGGAGTAAGCAGGCAAGACGGAGGAGGAGGGAGGGCGGAAGGAAGGAAACACTAAGTCGTGATGCTCTACTCATCCATACGTGGTGGGTCAGCTGGTCTTTCCCTGTCCATCCATTTTACATCTTTGTAACTTTAATCCAAATCAGTATGTGTCCGACGTCTTTGGCAAATGCCACAATTACTAGGACCCAGCTACACTCAACAAATTTCTGCTCCCTGTCCCAATTTAAAATCTAATCTCCAGAGAATGACAGAGATCCGCCATACTGCCAAAGACCACAAAAAAACCTCAAGGTGTTTGATAGCTGCCTTAGTCTTTATTTTACTACTCTATCTCTGTGTAGGGGCACTTGATCTAAACTGTGCAGCACCTTCTGAAAGATAGAGATGTTGCCATGTAGAGAATCCAGGAAAAAAATATCATGCCCAATTACCATAGGCACTTGTAGGAGTCATTTGACATCAGCAGGATGTTTGGCCCATCGAGTCTGCACCGTTCACAATCCCACCCAGACCCTAACCCCATTTATTTACACTACTAACCCCCTAACACTAAGGCGCAATTTAGCATGGCTAATCAGCCTAACCCACACATCTTTGGACACTGGGAGGAAACCGGAGCACCTGGAGAAAATCCATGTAGGCGCAGGGAGAATGTGCAAACTCCACATAGTCAGTGATCCGAGGCTGGAATTGAACCCAGGTCCCTGGCGCTGTGAGGCAACAGTGCTATACATTGTGCCACCATGCCGCTCCATGAGAATGAAAACCACCCAAAGTGTAGGGCAAAGGTAAAAGGTAAAGTTGCCATTGTACCAGATGATCTTTGAGGGGGGAGAGCTCACTCATGATGATTTAACGTGGGGATCACTGCACTTCAGGTGAGGGGCAAGGTTGAGAAAGTGGCCTTGATGAATAACCTCAGTCGATACCGGATTTGAACCTATGCTGTTGGTGTCGCTCTATGTCATGAACCAGCTATCCAGTCAACTGAGCTAAACTGAATCCCAAAGTACTGATTTGCTGTCACCTGTATCTAGAAATCTCATTTAGGATATAGATTGCAGGTTCAGAATCTAAGTACCTAAATGTCTGAGAGAAAATTGAACACATATGGGCATTTATAATGGGTGAAGGAGGAGAGGAAGTATGGGAGGGAGGGTTGTGGAGTGGGGGCGGTGAGCAGTCTCACTCACTAGTTCAGAGATGCAGATAAATACATTTCTTACCCGTGCCTTTACTGCCAGGTTCCTGAGCAAACAACTTAACAGTGACTTTTGGCAACATCCATTGCATCCATAAACTGATACATCCGGTGGTTCCACCAATATTGTTTGTTTTCTGTTCCAGGGTGGAAGAGTCAGAAAAAGGGTTTTCATCCACCATTTGGACTGAATCGCCCTGCGGAAAACATTTAAATGCAATAATTTATCCATCAGCTGCAGAGTGAAATAACAAGTTCCCAAGACATACAGCTACCCATAGTTGCAACCTGAGAAGAAATAACAGTGCATTAAATCAGAATGCATTTAACTGACGCATCAGGAGAGGAAAAAGAATACACTTGGCAGATTCAGTTTGCATAAAATCTGATGGCAAAAACAGAAAAAGAGCAGCATTTCTATGGAATCTTTCACACCCTCAGGACATCCCAAAGCACTTCATAGCCAATAAAGTATTTTTGAATACTGGCCGCTGTAATGTAGGAAGCACAGCAGCCAATTTGCACACAGTGGAGTCCCAATAAAAGTTAATGCTTTAGTGAACAGTAACCTGCTTTTTTAGCTGTTTCGTCCATGGAATAAAAGGGAAAGTCACAGCTTGGATACGAAGTTGGTTGGGTGAGAAGAGACAGACCATGGTAAACAATGGTAAACCATTGTCTTTCTGGCTGGAGGGAGGTACACAGTGGGGTTTGTCAGGGGCACAACTTAAAAATTCACAGCTGACACAAAACTTGCAAGCATTGTGAATGATTCAAGATAGTGATAGACTTCCAGACGGCATAGGCAGGCCGGTGGAGGGGAAAAATACATGGTAGATGAAATTCAATGCAGAGAAGCGTGAGCCGATACATTTTGGTTAGAGGAATGTGGGGAGGTAATATAAAATAAAATGCACAATGCTGAAACAGGTGGAAAAACAAGCAGCCCTCAGGTTAGCTTGCAGGTGCAGCAGGTGGTCAGGAAGGCGAATGGGATGCTGGCCTTCATAGCGAGGGGGATTGAATATAAAAGTAGGGAGGTCTTGCTGCAGCTGTATAGGGCATTGGTGAGGCCGCAGCTGGAGTACTGTGTGCAGTTTTGGGCGCCGCACCTGCGCAAGGATATTTTGGCCTTGGAGGGAGTGCAGAGGAGGTTTACTAGGCTGATACCGGAGTTGAGGGGGTTGAGTTATGAGGAGAGGCTGAATAAACTAGGCTTGTACTCGTTAGAGTTTAGAAGAATGAGGGGAGATCTCATTGAGACGTATAAGATGATGAATGGGATGGATAGGATAGAGGTGGAGAGACTCTTCCCGCTCAAAAAAGACAGTAGGACTAGGGGGCACAGCCTCAAGATAAAGGGGAGGCGGTTTAGAACGGAGTTGAGGAGGAACTTCTTCACTCAAAGGGTGGTGAATCTTTGGAATTCTCTGCCCGTTGAAGTGGTGGAGGCTGCCTCGCTAAATATTTTTAAGAAGCGGGTTGATGGGTTCTTGATAAGAGAGGGGATTAAGGGTTATGGGGAGAGGGCGGGAAAGTGGAACTGAGCCACGACAGATCAGCTATGATCTTATTGAATGGCGGGGCAGGCTCGAAGGGCTAGATGGCCTACTCCTGCTCCTATTTCTTATGTTTTTATGTTCTTATATTTGTACAAATCATTGAAGATAGCAGGGCAGGTTGAAAAAGTGGAATCATGGGCTTTAGTGAATACAGGCATGAAGTACTAAAGCAAAGTAGTTATGATAGACATAGAACATAGGACAGTACAGCACAGTACAGGCCCTTCAGCCCTCGATGTTGTGCCAAGCTATGTCCACACCAAGATCAAGCTGTCCCATTCCCTATAATTCTGGAGTGCTCCATGTGCCTATCCAATAACCGCTTGAAAAAGTTCCTAAAGTGTCCAACTCCACTATCACAGCAGGCAGTGCATTCCACACTCCAACCACTCTCTGAGTAAAGAATCTACCTTGGACATCCCTCCTATATCTCCCACCATGAACCTTATAGTTATGCCCCCTAGCAAAAGATACATCCACCCAAGGAAATAGTCTCTGCACGTCCACTCTATCTATCCCCCGAACATAAAACATAGAACAGTACAGCACAATACAGGGTGCTGGCCCTCGATGTTGTGCCGAGCTTTGTCCAAAACCAAGATCAAGCTATTGCACTCCCTATCATTCTGGTGTGCTCCTTTAGAAACACTGGCTCAGCTTCAACAAGAGCATCATGCCCAACTCTGGGCACACACTGCAGAAAGGATGTGAAGTTTTTAAAGAGGGTGCAGAAAATGTTCACAAGATACAGTATATCGTACAGTACCTTTATACAGTAAAGGAGCATTGACATACATAGGGATCTTGGCGTACAGGTCCACAGATCCCTGAAAGTGGCAACACAGATGGATAAGGCAGTCAAGAAGGCAAAAAGGATGCTTGTTCGACAGGGCATCGAGTATAAAAATTGGCAAGCTATATTACAGCTGTATAAAACTTTACTTAGGCCAAATTTGGAGAATTGTGCACTGTTCTGATTGCCAAACTATCAGAAGAACATGGCTGCTTTGGAGAGTGTGCAAAGAAACTTTACCAGAATGTTGCCTGGTCTGGAGGGTTTTAGATATGAGGAGAGGTTGGATGAAAAAGAAAATGTGCAGGAAAAAGTTTTATACACTGAGGGTGGTGGCTGCTAGAGCGCACTGTCAGTGGAGATGGTGGAAGCAGACACATTAGCAACGTTCAAGGCGTATCTTGATAGACACATGCACGGGAGGCGAACAGAGGGCTAGAAACCACATATGGGCAGTAAGTGGTGGGTCTAAATAAGGATTAGGACGGATAATAATTTTTTTAGTTCTTACACAGTGGCTGAATTGATGTTCATAAACACGTTAAAGTGAAGCGAGTACTGATATAATAGCTAGGGTTGATTTTCCAAGGTTTGCCTTACAACAAGAAAGCAACGACTTGACCATGTTTCCATTACATTGTACAGAAAATGTAAACAATCTCTCTGAACTATCTTATTGTAAGAAACAATCAATTAGTCCTTTGGAAAAATTATTTTCTTTAGAAAAATCAAAACACCTAATCAGAATGTCATGAATTGGGTTGTTGGGTTTTTCATTATCTGCATCAAGGAAAAACGAACTGAGGCCAAAAAATTAGAAGGTCCATTTGTGAAAGTGGAACTCACAGTCTGTAATTGTGCTTTGAATACAGGATCCCTTCCACATAACTACTGGTTTCAATGTCATTACCATTCATACATTGAGGAAAAGCATACACCTCTTATGGTAAGATTTATACTGTGCTGACGATAGAAAAGATTGTTACAACAGTTTAGCCTTAATAGTGGACTAAAGAAATGTCTCCTTACACCTATAAATGTCAACTTCCAGGCTAGACAGACAGGTTCCAAATGGGGAAAGATGGGAGGGACAGAGTTAGGTTTGGTCTAAGAATAGCTAATGTGTTGGGGAATCCTCCACACTCAAAATAAACTCCTAATCATGTATTGTAATTCTGGGAACTAACTAACACAGCGGGATCCATGCTCTCAACGCATGAATTATAGCAGCTTTGATATGCAAAGTCCCTTGGTATTCCAAATCCAAATCATTCTCCTTCGATTTTGATTATTCAGATAATAAGCATACATCATTAATGAACTGAATGGGTCATTAAACACTGCATAAATTTTAAACTAAGGAAAGCTGTATTTGGTTTGTGGTAACTGGTGTCATTATTATTTTAACAATGGCCTTAACCTAAGTAGTTTTCGTGGATTTTGTTCTGATTAAAATACCAAACCAACAAATTTCTTGCAGTTGCATTTTTTCACAAGATTACTGCAGCACAAAGGAAGACATTCAGCCCATTGTTTATGCACAGGCTCTCCAAATAGGCAATTCACCTGGTATCATTCACCACCTTCCACCCATTCTACCTTTTCAGGTAACAGTTGCCTGTTAATGGTAGGACCCTTAAGAACATTAAGATACAAAGGAATCTGGGTATGCAGGTCCACAGTTCCCGAAAAGTAACAACACAGGTAGGCAAGGTGATTAAGAAAGCATATAGCATGCTTGCCTTCATCAGCCGGGGCACTGAGTACAAGAGTTGGCAAATCATGTTGCAGCCATATAAAACCTTGGTTAGACTGCACTTAGAGTACTGCGTACAGTTCTTGTTGCCACACTACCAGAAGAATGTGGAAGCTTTGGAGAGAGCGCAAAGAAGGTTCACCAGGATGTTGCCTGGTCTTGAGGGTGTTGACTACGAACAGGGGTTGAATAAACTAGGATTGTTTTCACTGGAAAGGCAGAGGCTAACGGGAGACCTGATAGAGGTCTATAAAATTAGGAGAGGCATTGACATTGAATATAAAAGTAGGGAGGTCTTGCTGCAGCTGTATAGGGCATTGGTGAGGCCGCAGCTGGAGTACTGTGTGCAGTTTTGGGCGCCGCACCTGCGCAAGGATATTTTGGCCTTGGAGGGAGTGCAGAGGAGGTTTACTAGGCTGATACCGGAGTTGAGGGGGTTGAGTTATGAGGAGAGGCTGAATAAACTAGGCTTGTACTCGTTAGAGTTTAGAAGAATGAGGGGAGATCTCATTGAGACGTATAAGATGATGAATGGGATGGATAGGATAGAGGTGGAGAGACTCTTCCCGCTCAAAAAAGACAGTAGGACTAGGGGGCACAGCCTCAAGATAAAGGGGGGGCGGTTTAGAACGGAGTTGAGGAGGAACTTCTTCACTCAAAGGGTGGTGAATCTCTGGAATTCTCTGCCCGTTGAAGTGGTGGAGGCTGCCTCGCTAAATATTTTTAAGAAGCGGGTTGATGGGTTTTTGATAAGAGAGGGGATTAAGGGTTATGGGGAGAGGGCGGGAAAGTGGAACTGAGCCACGACAGATCAGCCATGATCTTATTGAATGGCGGGGCAGGCTCGAAGGGCCAGATGGCCTACTCCTGCTCCTATTTCTTATGTTCTTATAGTCACAGGCTTTTTCCCAAGGTAATGTTGTCAATTCCAAGGGGGCACAGGTTATAGGTGAGATGGGGGAAGTTTAAGGGAGATGTGCGGGAGAGATTTTTCCTGCAGGAGTGATGGGTGTCTGGAACTTGCTGCCAGAGGAGATGGTGGAAGCAGGCACATTAGCAACATTTAAGAAGCATCTGGATGAGAACATGAATAAGGAGGGAATAGAGGGACACAGTCCGAGTTTTAGTTTAGTTAGGGCATCATGATTGGCACAAGCTTGGAGGGCTGAATGGCCTGTTCCTGTGCAGTACATTTATTTGTTCTTTGTTTAGTTCTTCATCACATTCTTCGACAGTGCATTCCATATTGTAACCATCCATTGTACGAAAACACTTTTCCTCATGCTTCCGTTTCTTTTGCCAATTATTTTACATCTGTGCCTTCTCATTCTTGATCTTTTCACAAGTGAGAACAGTTTCTCTCCATCTGTCCAGATCCCTCATGATTTTAAATACTATAACATCACCTCTCAGCCTTCTTTTCGCCAAAGTAAACATATCATCAAAGTTGAAGTTCCTCATCTCTGGAACCATTCTTGGAATCTTTTCTGCATTCTCTTCAATACCTTCACATCTTCTGGTGCCCAGATCTGGATGCAATACTTTAGGCCAAACTTGCGTCTTACACAAGTTCAACACAACCTTCTTGTTCTTGTAATCTACGCTCCTCTTAATAAAGCCATGCATGCTTTACACACAATTGTAGCAACTCATGCACATACACATCCAGAGCCATCAGCTCTTGAACCCTCTTGAGAATTGTACCTGTTACTTTAAATTTTCCTCCATGCACTTACCAAATTTAATCATTTCCCATTATTGAGCCTTATCTGCCACTTGTCCATCCATTCTAACCAACTTGCTTATGTCCTTCTGAAGTTCTACACTATTTTCCTTGAAGTTCTATACTATCTTCCTTGCAGTTCACAATGCTTCCAAATTTCATATTATCTGCAAATTTTGAAACTGTGCCCTGTACATCAAAATGTTTAGGTCACTAGTATACATAAAAATTAATGAATGAATAAAATTAATTAAAACTGATGGGGATCTGAAGGTTCATATACGGGAAGGATTTTTTGGACTAATTGAAAATACTGAATAAATTGAGATCTTATGTAGATAATTATTGGTATTGTATTTTAATGCAGGTAGTCATTGGAGTGCACCTGATAACTTTGAGGAGGATTGATTGTTTTCAGCATAATTGATAGCTTTCAGTGCAACAGATAGCTTTGAGCCAGTGAGCGCATTTTGGCTTTGATTGCATTTGATGTCAGAAATGACAGATAAGCATGACAACTCATTCTGAATTCAACTGATCATTTTTGAGTACATTTGATCGCAAAAATGATGCCAAAATGTTTGGGCAGGCAGATGTGACCAAGACAGATCCCATGGATTTGTCTGCAACTCACCTAGATGTGAATGACTATTGAGTGTCATAATATCTCACTAATACTCTGTATCCTTTGTGGGTCATAGAAGTTTACAGCATGGAAACAGGCTCTTTGGCCCAACCTGTCCATGCCGCTCCCTTTTTTTAAAACCCCTAAGCTAATCCCAATTGCCCATATCTCTCTATACCCATTGTACCCACGTAACTATCTAAATGCTATTTAAAAGACAAAATCGTACCTGCCTCAACTACTACCTCTGGCAGCTTGTTTCAGATACTCACCACCCTCTGTGTGAAAAAATTGCCCTTTCTGGGCTCTCCCCTCTCACCATAAACCTATGCCCTTGAGTTTTAGACTCCTCTACTTTGGGAAAAGATATTGACTATCTAGCTGATCTGTGCCCCTCATTATTTTATAGACCTCTATAAGATCACCTCTCAGCTTCCTACATTCCAGAGAAAAAAGTACCAATCTATCCAGCCTGTCTTTATAACTCAATCCATCAAGTCCTGGTAGAATCCTAGTAAATCTTTTCTGCATTCTTTCTAGTTTAATAATATCCTTTCTATAATAGGGTGACCAGAATTGCAAGCAGTATTCCAAGTGTGGCCTTACTAATGTCTTGTACAACTTCAACAAGACGTCCCAACTCCCGTATTCAATGCTCTGACTGATGAAACCAAGCATGCCCAATGCCTCCTTCACCACTCTGTCCACCTGTGACTCCACTTTCAAGGAACTATGAACATGTACCCTTAGATCTCTTTATTATGTAACTCTCCCCAACACCCTACCATTAACTGAGTAAGTCCTGCCCTGGTTCAATCTACCAAAATTCATCACTTCGCATTTGTCTAAATTAAATTCCATCTGGCATTCGTCAGCCCACTGGCCCAATTGATCAAGATCCCGTTGCAATTAGAGATAACTTTCTTCACTGTCCACTATGCCACCAATCTTAGCGTCATCTGCAAATTTACGAACCATACCTTCTATATTCTCATCCAAATCATTAATATAAATGACAAATAACAGTGGACCCCAGCACTGATTCCTGAGGCACACCGCTGGTCACAGGTCTCCAGTTTGAAAAACAATTCTCTACAACCACCCTCTGGCTTCTGTCAAGGAATTTCAATTATTCACTTTTGAAAATCCAGTCTCTAAATCCCCTCAAAAACTGCTCTGACTTGGACTGCCTCAACAACTACTCAATGATTCAACTCTTCTCCTATGACTGCGTTCCATGGGATTTGCAAAGCTGTGCTCTTGCTCCTAATTCCCTCTAACTCTTTTGCAGACTGCTAACTTCACTCAGCTGACACTGCCCCTGGGTTTGCAGTCTCTTGGCTGCACCGACCTATAAATAACTCCCAAGGCTTTTCCGAACCCCAACTATCTCCAGGACATCTCTAAGTTCAAACTGCCACTGAACAGCTCCAGAGTTTCTCTGAGCCTTTATGGCCTGGAGCGTGCCAACAACTGCACCCTTTTGGTTTGGCTTCTTCCCCCCTGCTGCAGAATACTCAGATAAATTGAACTAGAAAACCTTCTTAAGCTCCATCCACTTTTGTGATGATGTAGTCTTTCAGGGTTCAATGAAATGTTTTTAAACTAATTTAATGTTAACTCCCAAAACAACACATCTCTTTAGACTGCAAGCAGTATAAGCATCTAAACTTAAGTTCCCTAGCTAAGTAAGCCCACTTCTGTTTTATGAGTCTATGTCTTTTATTCTGACTCTATTAAACAAACATGGGTAACAATGGCCAGGTGATGGCCTAGTGGTATTATCACTAGACTATTAATCCAGAAACTCAACTAATGTTCTGGGGACCCTGGTTCAAATCACACCACAGCAGATGGTGGAATTTGAGTTGTACAAAAAAAATCTTCAATTAAGAATCTATTAATGACCGTGAAACCATTGACGATTGTTCAAAAAACCCATCTGGTTCAATAATGTCTTTTAGGGAAGGAAACCTGTCGTCCTTACCTGGTCTGGGCTACATGTGACTCCAGAGCCACAGCAATGTGGTTGACTCTCAACTGACTTCAGAACAAGGGGAACTAGAGATTGGCAATTTCCTTTTAGATGTTCTAACAACCACTACAGCCTCTCATTTTAATTACCTTATCTTCACAATAACAATCTTCTTAGAAAAATACCTTACTTCTAAAATATTAATGAGAACCATGAACCCGTGAGATTTTCATGGGATTACTACATTACATCCCATTGAGGTGGCAGTTTTACATACACTCCCGTAAAGGTGCATTTACGTCATCACAAGACACATAAACAATATCGTCCTCATCAACATTCTCCTGTTACCTCTTCAAAAAACTCCAGCAATTTTTTTTTCACACAGATAATATGGGTGCTCGGAGCTCGCTGCCAGGGGGAGGAAGTGGAAGCAGATACGATGGTGACTTTTAAGGGCCGTCTTGACAAATACATGAATAGAATGGGAATAGAGGAATATGGTCCCCGGAAGGGAAGAGGTTTTTGTTCAGATGGGCAGCATGGTTGATGCAGGCTTGGAGAGCTGATGGGCCTGTTCCTGCGCTGTAATTTTCTTTGCTCTTCATTTTTTAAATTACTTAACAATTCTGTGCTTGCATTCCTTAATTGACCTGCATTTGTTTATGTGGCTATTAATTTTGTCCCTAATTAGTGTTTCCAGAAGTTGTTTTCATCACTGAGGTTAAACTCACAACACCAGGTTAAACATCTAATCTAACATTGAGGTTAAACTGACTGGCCTGCTGGGCTCATCTTTACATCCTCTTGTGAAAAATGATGTAACATATGCAGTTTGTTACTGATATTGTACCAATTAGTCAAAGCCTAATACATTTTCTTTGTTCTCTAAACTCCATCTTATATGTTCAGCAAATTCGGATGGTTAAAATTAAGTAGGTAGTGGGAAAATATTTTTTCAGCCATTGAGTGTGTGTGCAAGTTGGCGGACAGCAGTCACAAGAGGCCACGTGGAAGGGTGGGATCTTGCTGTGTGGAAATTGGCTGCTGCTTTTTTTTTTCTATAGTATAATGGTGACCACACTCCAAAAATACTTCAAAATAAATGCACATTCTTTCAAATGTCTGTGAAATACTTTTCTCATAAATAGCTCTTTTAGCCACACTCTGTAATTCCATTCTACCTAATCTTTTACATCCATCTTGGTATCCATTCATTTATTCTGGTTGCATTCCCAGTCTGGAAAACACTCGGGAACATCACATAAAAGTCAAACACTTGTCCGTTTGCAATAACTAAGCACAGTGGAATTTTGAAGCCACATTTAAAAAAACAAAAGAATGGAGAAAAATAAATCCCCCGTTTAAACATATTTTTGCCTAAGTTTACAATTAAAACACGATTTGAATATTGCTTTAAAAATGTGAATATTGTGCGTCATTCTGATAGTAATTTGAAGAAGCATGAATTATGTCTCAACAGCTCCCAGCGTATCGATCTTCACAAGCAGTAGCCACTCAAGGTAAACGTGCTGGATTTACTGAGGTCAAACACCAGCAGAATCAGTCGGAAGAATTGGAATTTCATAGCTATTAAGATTCTTCAGAGTAGAAGCGTGTTCCATTCTCTTCCTTGTTTTCTTGTTCAGTCATCCTAATGTTCTGTGCTCAATCTAAAAGCTTTTCAAGGCATACTGAGGGATCCTGAAGATAGTCCCCAAGAGAAAATGACCCATAATTTCTCTCAACTTTTATACAGCTTAATTAGAGATTTGGAATTTTCTCAGTTTCAAAGAAAATACACTATTTTGAACATGGCAACTGTTGCACGATTCCCTGATAATTGCCATTACCTTTAACTCAAGGCCAATGCTTTAAAATAAATTCAAACAGGTTATATTTACAACAACAGGCAGAGGTTGGACACAAGACTTGTACTACTTGACTTAATAGATTTTACTCCTTGACTTCACAGATTTTAACAGTTCCCTCTAGTGGATAACTAGACGAAAATGAGACTATTTTTAATACATGAATCAGAATCTAGTGCTGATATCCATAATTTGTTTTTGAATGTATCACTTGGTAACATAGAGACAACAATAGTTCAATCAATAGTTTTTAGGTATATACTCCCCATTTCACCAAGGTATGAAAATATGTCCAGTGTTATAATGTATTTTGTCAGCTTCACTGTTTTAACTGGCCTTCCAGTCCCACAAACAACATTCTCTGCTTGCAGATACATGAATCACAGTGCCCTGTATGGTGTTTGATAATCTCAGTTGAAGTAATCTTTTTCCCAGGCAGGTAAGTTTCCACCTCCCTTTTAAAGTTCATTGGTAGCAGGTTCAAGAAGGTAATTCACTACAAGTATTGCAAGAACAAATAGGGGTGGGCTATAAACGCTGGCCTCACCAGCAATGACCACATCCCGAGAATGAATGAATGAATAAAAAGACTTATAAATAAGCAGCCCTCAGTACTTAAAAAAGGTAAACAGATAGAGCAGGGTTGTCCAAGACATAATCCTGAAATCACTTGCCATTCTGCTTGTGAAGTAACAGTGAAACGGAGCAGTGAAGTCAAACAGCAACCCGGCCTCCCAGCCACCTCCAATCAGAAATTTGTCAACTTTCACTTATTTCACCTATGTCACACACTGCTTGGACAACATTTATTACCTGATTGTGCATTCTAAGTAAAGTTTTAAGTTTATTTATTGGTGTCACAAGTCAGCTGACATTAACACTGCTATGAAGTTACTGTGAAAATCCCCTAATTGCCAACTCCGGCGCCTGTTCGGGTACACTGAGGGAGGATTTAGCATAACCGATGCATCTAACCAGCATGTCTTTCAGACTGTGGGAGGAAACTGGAGCACCCAGAGGAAACCCACTCAGACACGGGGAGAACGTGCAGACTCCGCACAGACAGTGACCCAAGCTGGGAATCGTACCCAGGTCCCTAGTGCTATGAGGCAGCAGTGCTAACTACTATGCCACTGTGCTGCCCTCAGAACATTTTATCTGCTATCATGTAGCATATCCTGAGTGGATCTGATTTTTTTTTCACCCTTTCATGGGATGTGGGCATTGCCGGTTAAGTTAGCATTTTTTTTTTTACCTATTCCACTTGCCCTTGAGATGGTAGTGAGCACCAGCTCATGCTGTTAGGAAGGGAGATCCAGGATATCAACTAAGCGATGGTGAAGGAATGTGATTATTGCTCCAAGTCAGGATAGTGGGCTTGGTGAAGAACTTGCAAGTTGTGGTCTTCCTATGCATCTGCTGCCTTTGCTCTTCTAGATGATAGAGGTCACTGATTTGGAAGGTACTGATGGAGGAGCCTTGCTGAATTGCTGCAGGTGGTACACACTTCTGTACTGTGCTTCAGCAGTGGCAGGAGTGGATGTTTAAAGTCGTGGATAAGGTGCCAGTCAAATGGGCTGCTCTGGGGTCCTGGATAGTGTCCAGCTTTTTTCAATACTGGAGATGCATTCATCCAGGCAAGTGTACAGTACTCCATCACACTCCTGACTTGAGCTTTTTAGCTGGTGAACAGGCTTTAGGAAGGCGAGTTACTGTCTGCAGAATTCCCAGCCTCTGATCTGCTCTTGTACTCATGGTACTTACGTGCCTGCTCCAGTTCAATTTCTAGAATCATAGAATCCTACAGTGCAGAACGGGGCCATTCAGCCCATCAAGTCTGCACCAACCACAATCCCAGGGCCAGGCCCATAACCCCATGCATTTATCCTAGCTATTCCCCTGGACACCAAGGGGCAATTTAACATGGCCAATCCACCTGACCAGCACACCTTTGGACTGTGGGAAGGATCTGGAGCACCCAGAGGGAAACCACACAGACACGGTGGATGGTGTTCTCACGTGAGATGATGGCATCCGTGCCGATGATCCAGCATGTCTTGCAGCGGTTGCTGTGGCAGGGATGTGTGGTGTTGTAGTCACTGTTCTCCTGAAGACTAGTAGTTTGCTGCAGACAGTGGTCTGTTTGAGGTTGTGCGGTTGTTTGAAAGCAAGAAGTGGGGGTGTGGGGATGATCTTGGCGAGATGCTCGTCTTCATCAATGACATGTTGAAGACTTCGGAAGAGATGTTGTAGTTTCTCCACTCCGGGGAAGTACTGGATAACGAAGGGTACTCTGTCCACCATGTCCCGTGTTTGTCATCGACATGGATGTCATCATCTCACATGAGAGTACCATCCACCAGATACATGGTGCATACTCTTGCAACGAGGCCAACATTGTCTACCTGACACACTGCAGGAAAGGATGTCCCGAGGCATGGTACATTGGGGAGACCACGCAGACGCTACGACAATGGATGAAACGAACACCGCTCGACGATCACTAGGCAAGACCATTCTCTAAATGTTCCTGTTGGTGATTAAGCAGTCACGGGCACTTAGCCTCTGACCTTCGGGTAAACGTTCTCCAAGGCAGCCTTCACAACACACAACAGCACAGAGTCACTGAGCAGAAACTTATAGCCAAATTCTACGCAGGAGGACGACCTCAACCGAGATCTTGGGTTCATGTCACACTATTTGTAACCCCATGACTTGCCTGGGTTTGCAACATCTCACTTACTGTCCTGTCTGGAGACAATACACATCTCTTTAACCTATACTCAATGCTATCTCCACTCACATTGTCTGCACCTTAGACTTATTAGCTGTAAAGACTCGCATTCTAATCAGTATTCTGTAAACTGAATGTGTGCCTTTATATGCCCTGTTTGTGATCACCCACTCACCTGACGAATGGACAGAGCCCCGAAAGCTCGTAACGTTTGCTGCCAAATAAATCTGTTGGACTTTAACCTGGTGTTGTGAGACTTCTTACTAATGTTAACCCCCAGTATGATGATAGTGGGTATTCAGCAAAGGTAATGCCATGGAATGAGAAGGGGAGATGTGTTGGAGACAGTCATTGGCTCTCCCTTGAGCGGAATTAATATTACTTGTCTCTCAAAGCCTTATGGTTGTCCAAGTCTTGCTGAATATGGACACGGACTGCTTCAGAATCTGAGGAGTCGCGAATGGTGCTCAACATCTGCGGTCATGAGTGAACATCCTCAGTTCTGGAAATTCACTGATGAAGCAGCCCCTACAGTGACATCCTGGGACTGAGATGTTTGACCTCCAATGTCTTTTGTGCTAGATAGATTTGATGAGCATAAGATTAGTCAAGACAGTTACTGCCTCAGCCAAATGGACAAAATCAAAGAATTCAATCCAAAACTAGAAAAAAAAATTCTAGAATATCAGAAAATAAAAATTTAATAGCCATGATATGTCTTCCTAATCAATGGCTGTAATGCCAGCCGGTTATCAGTAAACCATACAGGAATAAAAGTGGCCACCGACATAGTTTCTCTGTATCAGTACCAACCCAGGGATTTCAGTTGAAAAGTGCAGCTAACACTGAAGCGCCATCCTGAGGGAGTGCAGAAAAATTGGAGGCCCTCCTTATAAAAACAATTGTCTTCTTAGCTCACATAAATGGAACAGAGCAACAGATGAAAATAGAAGCAGAAGTCAGCCTCTCGAGCCCGTTCTGCCAGTCAATTAGATGGTAGCTGATCTTTCATGCCAACAACATCTTTGTGCACTGGTCCCATATCCCTTCATGTCATCATTATCTTGAAATCCACTGACCTCTGTTTTCAACATACTCAATGACTGAGCTTATCTGGGGTAGAGAACGCCAAAGATTCACCCCACTTTATGAGTGAAGAAATTCTTCCTCGTAACAGTCTTAAATGTCTTGTCCTTTTATTCTGAGACTCTATCCATGACACACCCAACCAGGTGAAACCTTCTATCTGCATCTACCCCGTCTAACCTTTGAAGAATTTTGTAAATTTCAATAAGATCACCTCTCCTTCTTCTGAATTCCACAGAATACAGACCCAGTATCCTCAATCTCTCCTTACAGGACAAATGGGTTATTTCAGATGCTAGTTTGGGGAACCACCGCTGCACTCCAACCACGGCAAGTATTTCTTTCCTAAGGTAAGGGGACCAAAACTGTACACAATATTCTAGATGCAGTCTAATCATGGTTGTATACAACTGAAGCAAGACATGTTTCCTCCTGTACTCAAATTGTCTTGTGATAAAAGCCAACATAACATCTGCCTTCCCAAATGCTTGCTGCATCTACAAATTGCTTTTCAGTGACTTCCAAAGAAGAAGAACCAGGTCCCTTTTGGACATCAGTGCTTCCCAACCTCACCATTTCAGGAATATTCTGTACCTCCTATCAACGTGGATAACCTATTTGTTGTAAATGATGTATCAGTTCTTTGAATGCCTTTTAAAATACTGTCATACCTTTTAACATATTTTCCCAATCCACCACAGCCAACTTGCCCCGCTTATCTTCATAGTTTCTTTTGTTTAGATTTAACACCTGAGTTTTGGATTGGATTACATCATTTCCAAACTTAATAATCACACAAAGTTTCAAAGAGCCCTTGATGCACTAAGAAACCATCCTTTCGGTTCTAGAGGTTTCTGTAAAGGTCGGAGATTACAATAAAGTTTAGGCCTATAAAACGCCTTTAAGGTAGCAAAAATGTCCAACTTCATTTCACCAAGCCATATGAGGGGACATTAGGACAGCCTAGCCAATGAGGTAGGTTTTGGCAAGGATCTTCAAAGACAGGGTTAGAGAGGTGAGGTTTAGATCATTAACACTAGTGCTCACACGGTGTATATTCCAAGCAGCTTGGCTGCAAAACTGATATACTGGAGAAGTAATATTGCAGATGATGAATACATAGAGGTGAGGAGGAATATCTTCTCTCAGAGGATACCGCAGAGAGATGTGGACACTGGGGCCAAAATCATACCACAGTTCACGCCGATGGGATTTTCCCATCCTGCTGCAGTGAACAGAGATTTGGCTAGGTGCCAAATTCTCCAACCTCACTGCAGCAGAAGCATGGAGTGAACAGGTGGTAAGATCGCCCCCTAGGTCTTTAAGTATGTTCAAGGCTGATATAATCAGTAAGGGAATTGTGGGTTAGGGGGATAAGGCAGGAAAGTGAAGTTGAAGATTATCATATCAGATAAGTCGTGATCTCATTGAAAGACGGAGCAAATTCAGTGGGCCAAATGGCCAACTTCTGCTCCTCCATCTTCTGGCCTTAAGAGTCCAAGCCTAAAAGCTGGAGCAGTATCTTCAAAAGAAGTTAAATATTCCAAGGTACTATTTTAGTTCAAAAAGCAGCATATGGTCAACTAGAATCAGACACAATTCTATTCATAGGAAATTATACATAAATTTAGGCTGGAGTTTGATGGAGTGGGTTATCTTGCAGGGTGATTGACCTTTTCCTGCACTTTTTCTTAATCCCTCTGTAAGTTGCTGAAAATATGAGTTGACGACAATGCAGTGGGGCCTTGGTGGACAACGGGGCCAACTGTCTATCTTCTTAACCATGGAAAACTGAAGATTGAGAAATAAAAAGAGCGAGGAGCAAGGAGGAGGGTGAATTAGACTGAGTGAAATACAACATCAGTTCAGGTGCCCAAAGATAAGTAAAAAGAGGGGAAGAGAGTATGGATTAAGATAGAAAAAGAGAGAGAGAGGAAAAAGAGAGAAAGGACAAAAAAAAACCTCCACAAGTTGTCGGCCAATTTGCACATTAATAATGGCGTACAATGTTCCCACACTATTATTCTATCAGCAAATTCCACCCAATATTATCTGGGGAGGCATAAGGACTATATATTGTTTCATTGCGATGATGACATCTCCCGATGACGTCAAGGCAGAATGCAGCATAGCTTAGAAATTAAAAGCTTGGCAACTGGATGTTCCCTGAAAATAAAACAAAACTAGGGAGGTATTGTTGTAAATACTCATTAGCAGAGTTTAATTTCCCTTTCATGTTTCCCATTTCCTCACCATGCTAAGTCATAGGATTTCAAACTGAGATGCATGAAGTAATCAAACGGCTGCCTGTCTGGGAACTGGCCACTAGCGCTCAGTCTCTGGAATTCTCTACCCCATAGCTTTCTGTATTTGTTGATTTATTTCAGTTGCTATATGCAACTCAACATTTCTACTGAAATTTGGGTAGCTAACTCCGTCTGTTGGAAGTCAGAACAAGCAGTCCCCGGGAGTGTCAGCATTTGCAAGAGGTCACACATAAAAGATGCTGAAAAAACCCACTGCACTACGTGTTTAGAGCTATAAAATTCTGACAGTTGGCAGTGAGAAAAGCGGTTAGTTGAAGGGTTTGGATGATGTAATAAGCAAAACTTGAATATTGTCTGAATATCATTTGAGCTCCTTGATTAAATTTTAGCCCCGATCGCTCAAATATGGTCTTAATAAAATTAAAACAATGACGATTTAAAAGTAGTTTTAAACTTTGAAAACAGAAACCATGATGACTTAATCGCTGCAGAAGATGGCTCATTCCCCTATAGGGTATAAAGAGGGATTTATTTTGCAGTTTTAAAGCTCAATTATAGGGGGGCTTAAGGTCCAAACAAAACTATATAAGAGATAAAAGATTGGCTGGAAGTCTTCAGAATTCTCAAGAGCTTTAGATGATTTCATACAGTGCAACAAAGAGTTCATAGCATCATCTGGACCCCAGATTGTCAGGATTGAAGAGAGGCCCAATTTTTTTTTTCAGATCTTTTTCTGGAGTGTGGGTCGCTGGAGTTTCTAACCGTCTTCTGGTGTCACCAGTCATCACCACGAAAATCACGGCTATTAGATTTTCTCCATGCAACTCTGACTTTCAGGGAGCAACAAGAATATGAACGGTCAAGAAACGGATCAACAAAGCCCGTCAAGCACCTCTTTGTTCCATGGGCCAAGTAGAATACCACCTGGTTTTACAAAATATCAGAGGGCCGAAGACACCACCACTGATGGTGGGGCAAAGAATGGAGGAGAAACAAATGTTAGAGGACCACCATGTTCCAGAAGGTTTGTACAGTTGGAAAGAGTGACTCAGGTACAAAGTGGCAAGGAGGCCCTGAAGGGATTTGGACACCAGGATGGGAATTTGTGTTATGGTGGAGTAGGAGGCAAAGTAAGTCAGTGAATACAGGGGATAATAGTAAATGGGACTGGTGTGAGTTAGAAAAACAGCAGTAGATTTTTCAATGACTTTAAGTTTATAGAGCATGAAAGACGGGAGAGTGGCCAGGAGAGCATGGGTGGCATTGAAAACACAGATGAGGCTTTAGCAGCAGATGGCAACAGATAACTGTATGGAAATGAAAGTATGCAGCCTCTGTGATGGCTACGTGGGGAATCAACTCATGGTTAAATAGGATACCGAGACTGTAAACAGCCTGCTTCAGCTTTGCACTGTGTTCAAGAGGGAAACAGAATGAATAACCAAGTTCATTGGAGGGGCTGAATACAATCGCTGGAACTCTACCAGCTCGCCAGCCACAGGATTGAAGCAGGCGAGCATCCGACAATGGAAATTTCCGTTGACCTTTGGTGGGAATATCCGGTCTCCAAGCGAGGCCATAAAATCCCGCCCAATTGCTTTGCCAAGTCTTTGGTCAAAATCTACTATCTTTTTGATGTGGCTTAGTGCCAAATTTTGTTTGATAATGCAACTGTGGGGCATTTTGGGATATTTTAGCATGTTAAAGGCACCATATAAATGCAAGTTGTTGCTGTTCTCACAAAATCTCTTCCTTTCACTTGCATATTATTGTCCACCACCACCCTCCCTCAATTCAGTCCAATCGCCTCTGAACCTGTACAAAATTCTCAAACAGGTTTTAATCAGTTGCAAGCTCCATCTCATTCAAAACACATTTATCCATTTTACAATTCTATACCAATGCTAAGTCCTCCTCACCCATGTCCAACTTGGCTTCTGACTGCTAAAGTCGCCATTTTAAAATGTTATTCTTGTGTTTAAATCCCTTCATGGCCTCACCCCTCGCAACCACTGACATCTCCTCAAGGTGACAAGCCCTTCCTCCCTCCCCATCAGTACCCCTGACACAAATATCCAGCCCTGCCAATATTCCACCTTGCACTATTTTCTTAATTCCTGCTGTGTGAAAGAACTTTGGACAGTTTTCTGTGTTAAAGGGAATGTATCAATGCAAGTTATAGACACATGGCCCAATTCTATATTAAGTTGTAAGTTGCTTAACTTACTGAGCCACCATGTACAAAGTCCAGCATAATTCACATCCTCACATAACTTTAAGATTTAAGATTGGTACCACTGATCTTTTGTAGACCAGCGTAAATGTCTGCAATAATAGTAATATATATATGGCACAGTATCACTAAAAGGATAGAATGCGCATGTCATTTTCCTACCAATGGAAATGCTGAATATAGAATCACACAGCACAGGAGGTGGTAATTTGGCTCTTTGGAAGTGCTAGCCAACTAGTTGCACTTTCCTGCTTTTTCAGCATAGCCCTACCCTTTTCTCCTTTCAGATTTCTCCCTTTCAAGCATTTGTCCAATTCCCTTTTGAAATTCATTACTGAATTTGCTGCTATCGCCCATTTAGGTAATGTATTTTAGATCATAGCAATTCACTGCATTAAAAAAAGTCTCATTTCCTGCCAATTATTACACCGTATTACATAGGATTTATAGAATAGAACTGTTAGGCCCAAAAGATCCATGTTGGTGTTTCTGCTCCAAGTGAGCCATCTCCCACCCTTAACTTTTGTTCCTCTCTTCCTCATGTGTTTTTCTGACTTCCCCTTAAATGTCTCAACTACTCCTTATGGTAGCAAGTTCCAGATTTTAACTACTCTCTGGGCAAAGATTTCAAAGCTGGATTTAAATTAGTAAATATCCTATATTTATGGCCCCTAGATCTAATCTGCCCACAGGTGGAAATGTCCACTCACAGCTACCCTTTCAAAGCCTTTCATAATCTTAAAGACCGTGATCAGATCACCCTCAGTCTCTTCTTTTGTAAGGAAAAGAGCATCAGTCTGTTAAATCGTTCCTTGAAGTACAATTTACAAAATACAGGTTCTAGTATCATTCATAGGAATCTTCCGTGCCTTCTCCAGTACCTCGATATACATAACATGAAGACAAACCTATTCAAAGTACTCTAGATGTGCCCCACCAAGGTGCTGAATAATTTTAACAAAACCACTCCACTTTTTAATTCTCTCTCTCGAGAAAAGCATTATTTTTAATGGCCTTTATAACCTGCATTGCTCCCTTGAGTGATTTGTCTATTTATAGACTTATTTTCAAAGGAGTATATAGCTTTGTTCCTCTCACCAAAACACACCATTTCACATTCATCTGTACTGAAGCTCATTTGCCAACTGCATGCCCATTCTGCAATTTTATTGATGTCTATTCCTTGTTCCAATTTGGCATCATTTTCAAAATTTGACATTTCAATACTTGAGACCAAATCATTTATGGAAATAGCAAACAAGTCTTCCTTGCACCAATTCATCGGAACATCTTTTCCCAACTTCATTGCTTTTATTCCTCATCTTTGCTTTCTATTCAGTGGCCAACTTGCTATCCATTCTGCTTATTGTCCATTGATTCCACTTGTTCAAACCTTAATCATATGTCCATTGTGCCAAATCTTAGAACTTGATCTTATGTACGGCACGCCCAAGACACACGAGTGACGTCCCTTTACACCCTATCTTATCTATGGCCAGTTCTGCACAACGTGATTTGGCTAAATGGTTGAGCTAATTTGCTGCCTCAAATAGATGGCATTTGAGGCAGCAATGAGATCCCATTTAGGTCTGGCTCCCACAAACACCTTTCTTGGGGTTCATGAGAAACGTGTCTTTGTTGAAATGACATTTAACCTTCGACCGTTTGCATATTTCCATCATGTTAGGTGATATATTGTCTATATTTAAATCTGTAGCTGCAAGTAACAATTTCCTTGTGTGCCTTCATAGGCTCCATCTTGTACTCAAATTCACCTTTGAAATGGAGCAATCCAATGTACTCCCTTGCCAAAAAGGAAAATGCTGGAAAATCTCAGCAGGTCTGGCAGCATTTGTAAGGAGAGAAAAGGGCTGACATTTTGAGTCCAGGTGACCTTTTGTCAAGTCATAGAGTCACAAAGGTTTACGGCATGGAAGCAGGCCCTTCAACCCAACCTGTCCATGCCGCCCTTTTTTAAACCCCCGAAGCTAGTCCCAATTGCCCACATTTGGCCCATATCCTTTTATATCCATTTTACCCATGCAATTGACTAAATGCTTTTTAAAAGACAAAACTGCACCCGCCTCTACCACTACCTCTGGCAGCTTATCCCAGACACTCCCCACTCTCTGTGTGAAAAAAATTCCCTCTGGATACTTCTGTATCTCTCCCCTCTCACCTTAAACCTATGCCCTCTTGTTTTAGACTCCTCTACATTTTGGAAAAGATATTGACTATCTAGTTGATCTATGCCCTCTATAAGATCACCTCTCAGCCCTTTTCACTCCAGAGAAAAAAGTCCCAGCCTATCCAGCCTCTCCTTATAACTCAAACCATCAAGTCCTGGTAGCATCCTGGTAAATTGTTTCTGCATTCTTTCTAGTTTAATAATACGCTTTCTATAATACGGTGACCAGAACCGTACGCAGCATTCCAAAGCTGACAAAGCCATGCTAAATTCTCCCTCAGTATACCCAAACTGATACCGGAATGTGGCAACTAGGGGACCTTCACAGTAACTTCATTGCCATGTTACTGTCAACCAGTTGTGACTAATAAGTAAACTTACACGGCTAGTCTTAAAGTCACAAGTTTCGAGTTGGTAGCTCGCAATATAAACATGCATTTTTTTAAATCTAAAGCCATTTCACTTTTTGAAAATGTATGATTAAGTTTCACAGCAACAACATCTTGCATTTATATAGTATCTTCAATGCCCAAGCTCAAGATGAGAAAACAACCTAATCAACAGGTTGTGCCGAATGGCCTGTTTCTGTGCCTCATATCCAATGCAAGCCGCTTCACAGGGGCGACTGTCAAATAAAATCTTATACTGAGTTGCAGAATGAGATGTTCGGGCAGGTGGCCAAAAGATTGGTCAAAGAGGTAGGTTGTAAGGAGGAGAGAGAGCTAGAGAGTTTTTTTTTAAAACAAAAACCAACTATATTTGACAGTTGCAATGTGTACCATATGAATACTGTCATCGATTTCTTCATTCAAACTTTCCGACAGCAAATAACTGCTCAAAAGCAGAACCACAGCAATACTATTATGTAAAAATGAACATATGGAAAAACTTAAAATGCTTACCCAAGGTTTAGTCCCAATTTCCTTTTCAGCTCCTCCAATATCCCCATCGCATTGGAGTTGCTCTTGACTTGCCAGCACAGCAACCAAATCACAAGGGCAATTGCCAATTCTGGCATAATGTACAGACACAAGATTTTTTTTTTGAGGCGAAGCATTAGTGAAATGAGTGACATGTTGCATCATTGGTCAACCTGCCCAAGCAGGAAGGCTCTGAGTGCAAGCTTGATTCCAGGTTTCAGCAGAATCTAGGCCGCTGATCAAGTGCAACATGGAGGGAGAGTTGCATTACAGATGGGAAATCCCCAGTGAAAGCACTAAAGCACAAAAGACTATTTGAAGAGGGTAGAAGTGGCCTTTGTCGATATTCATCTGTCAATCACTCGAAAGAGATGAACTTGCCATTCATTAATTCGCTGTCTGTGTGATGGAGCTTCCAAGGTGGTGTTAGGGAATCTCGGGACAGGGGATTAGTCCAAGGATGGAGAAAAACTTGTAGGTGATGCTATCTCATGACCATCCTGCTTTGTTCTAATGGCAGTAGACACTGCTGTTGAAGTGAACTTGGTAATTGCTGAAGTGCATCTTGCCACACACACAAGAGTGCAGTGGTTGAGAGATAAATATTGAGCCCAGTGGCATCAGCATCAATCAAGTGGATAGCTCGCTTTGTCTTTGATGAGAGTGAACTTTTGCGTTGCATTGTTGCTATAGCTGCATCCAGGCAGGTAATTGCCAAGTACTCCCATCACATTCCTCACTTGAGCCTTGTAGGTGACAGAAGCTTGGAGGAATCAGGAGTTGAACACCCATTAGTTATAAATTACCTGATCCTTGCTCTGTTTTTTTAGCATGCTGTTAATATGATGGTCCTGTTAAGTTTATGGACAATGATGAATCCCAGAGTGTTCACATCAGGCAGATTTCTGATAATGGTGACACTGCAAATCACCAACCAACTCAAGAACAGCTTCTTCCCTGCTGCCATCAGACTTTTGAATGGCCCTACCTCATATTGAATTGATTTTTCTCTACACCCTAGCTATGACTGTAACTACATTCTGTATCCACTCCTTTCCTTCTCTATGTACAGTATGCTTCATCAACATAGCGCAAGAAACAATACTTTTCACTATATAGTAATTGGATGGCATGGTGGCATAGTGGTTAGTACTGCTGCCTCACAGCACCACGGACCCAAATTCAAATCCTGGCTTGGGTCACTATCCGTGCAAAGTCTGAACGTTCTCCCGGTGCCTATGTAAGTTTCCTCCAGGTGCTCCGCTTTCCTCCCACAGTCCGAAATGTGTGCTGGTTAGGTGCAATGGCCATGCTAAATTTTCCCTCAGTGTATCTGAGCAGGCATTGGAGTGTGGCGACTAGGGAATTTTCACAGTAATTTCATTGCAATACTAATGTAAGCCTACTTGTAACTAATAAATAAACTTTAACTTTTAATTTTAATCCATGTGACAATAATAAATCAAATCAAAAGAAAATCAACATCTAGAACCCACCAATATGTCAGAACTCCTCTAATTCTGCCCTTGTGCACATTCCCAATTTTTTTCACTCAACCATAGACAGCTGAAACATCAACGACCTGGGTGCTAAATTCTGAAATTCTCTCCTGACCTCACTGTCTACCTTTCGAATAGAGCTCTTCATGCAAGTTTTTGGTCACTTATCCTAATATTTCCTCACATGGCTCAATATCAAATTCGATCTGATAACACTCCCATGAAATCATCGCATCCTACAGAAGGAGGCCATTCAGCCCATCAAGTCTACACTGATCACAATCCCACCCACACCTTATCGCTGTAACCCCATGCATTTCCCTTAGCTAGTCCCCCGACTCCAAGGGACAATTTAGCTTGGCCAATCCAGCTAACCTGCACATCTTTGGAATATGGGAGGAAACCGGAGCAACTGGAGGAAACCCACAGAGACATGGGGAGAATGTGCAAACTCCACACAGACAGTGACCTAAGCCGGGAATCAAAGCCATGTCTAGCGCTGTGAGGCAGCAGTGCTAACCAGTGTGCCACCGTGCCTTAGGACTTTCTATAAAAGCGGATGCTGGAAATCTGGAATAAGGAAAAGCAGAAAATGTGGGATAAACTCAGCAGGCATGGCAGATGCTGTCAGACCTGCTGAACTTATCCAGTACTTTCTGTTTTTATTTAGGACTTTCTAATTTTGTTAAAAGTGCAACATAAAGTAAGCTGCCATTGTTAAATATCTCGTTGAACCAAACTGGAATGGTTTTAAGTTCATTACCAACAATAATATTTGCATTGGTACACCTGATTTTTAATCAGTGAGGGAATGAAAGATTATGGGGATAAGGCAGGAAAGTGGAGTTGAGGATTGTGATATCAGACCCATCATGATCTCACTGAATGGTGGAGCATACTCGGTGGACCGTACACTCCTACATCTAATGGTCTCTCCTTAATTGCTAGAATAAGGAAGTTTTGGTTTAAAAAGTTGCAAGGTAAACAGCGAATCCTCATCCCATCGAAAGACATCTTTTATCAATTTTGAAATACGATGTATTATATTTGATGGTGTACTTTCTTAATTGCTGAAAACAATTTTTTGTGAAACCAAAATACAAAAGGGAGGAACTTTAATCTGAAGAATGGGTGAGCGCAAAGCAAAATGAAACATTATCTTGGACTGAACATCTGTTGCATCACACTGTTTCCATTGGTGCTGCAATCCAGATCAGCCAATCAACTCCAATCTCAAACACAACTAAAGTACCAAGTTACCCTATCTGAGGAGCATTCTACAGTTGTCTTTGATCATCTGAGAGGAACGAATGATTTCACCCTTGCCAATCGTCTGCGTGAAAATTTCAAACTCTTGATATGGCGAATACCATTTGGATCATGTTTTTAATTTTGCAACACTATCCGAAGCCAGAAACACATTTTACCATCAGTCGTGCATTTTTACTTTTCCTTGCCTCTCCAAACTGTAGGAAAAGTCAGGAATGTTGCAGAATTTTACACATGTTTTCCCACACCTCAGCAAGCCAAATTATACACAAGCTTAAGCATGTCATCAACTATTCGATGCTTTGTGAATTTAACAAAGTGAAGAGTTTATTTTCCTTAAAAGAAAACTGTCTTCATTCATCAAAAGGCACAAACACATAAGGTCTGCATCCCTTGTGCTGCCTGGAGGCACAGAGATGATCGCTTTTTCAGCACTCTGATACTTCCCCCTTAGTAAAACAGTCGTGCATTCTTGTTCAATCACTTAGTCTCCCTGCGGACCAAACAGTTCGACTACTTCTCCCACTTGAGTAAACAGATAGAGTGGGCTGTCACAGCTTGCACAACATAATATTTCTAAGCTCAGGGGTGGTATAAATGATTAAACACTCCCTTTGTGCCACGACTCACATCGCTGCTTTGCCATTTTCATCATAATTCAGGAAGCTAAATAGAGTCAGTCCCTGCACTTGAGACGTGTGTAAGGTCACCAGCTTGAAAAGAAATACTCTCAGCAGTACTAAGTGTGGCATTCAAATAAAAAGCTGGAAACGCAACTAACGTTTTCTTAATAGGATTGAATGTGATGCAAATATTCCTGTCTTCATTTTAATTCATGACAAACAATTCTGAAAATGCAATAACTATATTTGCCAGCACAAGGCTGAGTGGCATGTCTGGATTCTGAAAACGGAGAGAAACATCGTTTACAGCTCATTTAGCAACATTCAACACCATCTTAAAATGAACATTAGCTATGTATGTTGAGGCCATAGATTCAGGATCAGATACAAGGCATGCATGGTCTCGCTAAAGACTTTTCCAACATTAATTTTAAAGTGACAACCGACTCAAGTTCCTACACTGCCAGTCAGCACTAGATTGATGCTTCGCAAAGTTTTAAGAACTCAAGTAGGTGATGAAAACATGAAAAATGAACAAATCTTAATAGGATGCTTAACATTAACAAGTAGAGCAATTGCCCATACATTGCTTTCATGGCAAACATGTGTTGCACCGATGAGTTTTACCTGTGCATCAACCTTTCCTATGCTTTGACTCCATGGCTAAACATGACCTCAAAGAGATAAAGGCAAAATACTGCGGATGCTGGAATCTGAAACAAAAGCAGAAAATGCTGGAAAATCTCAGTCGGGTCTGACAGCATCTCTGAAGAGAGAACAGAGCCAATGTTTCGAGTCTGGATGACTTTGTCAGAGTTGAGAACAAAGGAAACCATACGAGACGTCTACTGCCATATATCCACCCCACCTCATTTACCTCCAGCTCTGATAAAGGATCATCCAGACTCAAAACATTGGCTCTATTCTCTCTCCACAGACGCTGTCAGACCTGCTGAGATTCTCCAGCATTTTCTGTTTTTGTTTCAGATTCCAGCACCCGCAGTATTTTGTCTTTATCATTTACCTCTGCAGTGATGTCACTGGTAAACAGAATCCCAACATAGCCTGTAGAAAGCACTCGATGAGTTCATGCCAGGTAAACATCCCCTTCTGAGGTTGAAAGTTTTGCCCATAATTTTCACCACAAACCAACACTAAACTAATGTGATGTAAATCCATAACCGCTTAATCCTGATTGAAGTCATGTGGAGTAAGTCTTCACTTTGCTCCACAGTGTTAGGTCAGGCCATGACTCTGGGCTTTCACAGCTGAGTTTTCACCACTCTGTAGTGTGGGTACACAGCAATTGTCCTCTGTAGAAATTATAGATGCAGTGTAAGAGTTTAGCAAAGTTTCCATACGTTGTCTTAGTATCGTGTGAGTGGGCTACACGAAAAATCATCCAGCATCTAAGCTGCATTTTCAGATTGACAACATTAAGAAAATACCTTTGGTCAGCACTTCCTTTCTATTTATTCATCAGACGGTTTGTTAATAATTAGCAAATAGTTTTTCATATCCTCAAATTTTAAATAATTCTCACACACAAATTCACCAACAAAATTTCAAATAAACTTACGTAGTACTTCTAAAAATCCTGCCAGAGTTCCTTGTCATTGGTATAAAATCAGAGGAAGAACTTTGAACGTGAAGGTCTTTGCCCTCCTAAGTCAGCCATCACTCAGTGGATATCATCTCGCCTCTCAGTTAGAAAGTGGTGGTTCAAATCCCATTTCATAATAATCAAGGGTGACTCTCCAGTACAGTATTGAAGGAGTGCACCACTGCCATAAATGTCATCATTCAGGAGAGGTGTTAAATCAAGGCCCAGTCTTGTCCAGCTCAAAACATCATAGAATCCTACAGCGCAGAAGGAGGCCACTCAGCCCATCAAGTCTGCACCGACCACAATCTCTCCCCGGCCCCATGCGCTAACCCTAGCTAGTCCCCCCTGACACTAAGAGGCAATTTAGTCTCCTAAGTGGATGTAAAAGGAAGAATATCCCAGGTATTTTGGTCAATATTCATCTTTCAATTGACATTGCAAAACCACATTATCTGGTCATTATTACATTGTCATTTTTGGCAGCATGCTACATGCAAAATGGCTGCCATGTTTGCCACATACAACGATCAGAACTCAGAAGTACTTTGTCATGTTTTTCAATATTTTCCCACGTTCACAAGTCGGAGCCAGAGCGTAGCAATTTCTCGCAAGTTGTCCCTGCCATATGCTCTAATTCTGTCTTTTATTCTCATTCTATGCTTTTAAAACTCCACTCTAACTCTTTTAAACTCACCATATTCTGCACCCTCTTCTTTCCTTCTCCCCTATGTACTCAATGTATGGTATCCTTTGTCTGTGTATTGCACAGAAGCAATACTTTTCATCATATACCAATACATGTGACAATAATAAATCAAACCAACATTACCGTGGTGTATTGTGAAACAGGCTCATTTGTGTGCACCCATGTGTGAGTAATATAAACTGAATAAACTGAAGGTGGTTAGACCACACAATTAAAAACATCAAGAAGTGGTGAGGTGTGGAAGTAGGTATTTTGACATGGAGATAAGCAGCTCTAAGGTGGAAAAGCAGTGAACAGCATGAATGAAAATCTGCATTAGGAGATAAGGATGGTGACTTGAAGTTTAGTTATTGTATTAGAACAGGAAACCATACAATTGGCAAAGATCATAGATGAATAAAGCAAAGTATTAAATTTATTTTTACCCAAAAGTGGTAGCCATAAGATAACGTGGAAGATCTTTGTATTCTGGGAAAGAGAACTTCCAAAGGGGCTTATAAACAATAGATTTAAAGATGAAAGGGGAAAGACGTATTTAAAGAAACATTGAAGAAAGGTGTTGCATGAGATACTGAACAGCATCCTAAACAGACCTGTGAGATAAGAAGCCTGCAGTTACCCTCAGGTAAGACAAATGTTGTGTCTGCAAATTTCTGATACAAGTTTTGGTTTTCCAATATTGAGCGAGAGAGAGGAAAACTAGTGTAATGTTTCCCCTGCAGCAACATTGGGTGTTTGTGCTAATCTTACTGAATTTTTTAATAGAGGAATCTATGAGGACTATTGTCTAAAAGGGATGCTTAGCTCCAAGATTAACATAAATATTTTGGGAAATGAGTGTAGAAGTACTGTTAAATGTGCAAATGTAATCTTGTGTGTTTAAGTTATTTTTGTAAATAATTGTTTCAATTTAATACTCAAAATCTCAAAGTTGTTTGAAGTTTTGCACCTGACTTCAATGCAGTCAGCTTTTCATAACAAAATACAAATTGCAAATCATTGTGATAACTTGTCCAAGTTTCGCTTTGGGATTTGGATGACCCAGCAACTACCACCTGACATTTAATAGCAGATGGCTATAAAGTACTCTGGGAGATCCTGAGGTCACAAAAGGCGCTATATAAATTTAATCTTTCTTTGTTCTGTCATGATGTTAAATTTCCCAATTTATGATGCAGAGCAGCTTTATCAGTGGTCAAGCGGGAGGGTGGACAGAAAAAGAACATAAGAACAAGGAGTAGGAGTAGGAAATTTACCCCCTCGAGCCTGCTCCACCGTTTAATCCAATCATGGCTAATCTCACCTCAATTTCAACTCCACTTCGCTGTCTGTCCACCACAGCCCTTCAAATCCTTATTAATTAAAAATGTGTTCACCTCTTCCTTAAATTTACTCAAAGTCACTGCATCCTCCATGCCCTGAGATAGTAAATTCCACAGACTCAAAACCCTTTGAGAGAAGTAATTAATCCCCATCTTTGTTTTAGTTCTGCAGCCTCTTATTCTAAAACCATGGCCTCTTGTTCTGGACTGTCCTACAAGAGGAAACTTCCTCTCTACCTCTACTTTGTCAATCCCCATTATTGTCTTGTATAGCTCAATTAAATCTGGATAAGACGCTCTGTCGGACAGTCAGTGCAAACATATATGGGCCTAATGGTCTCCTTCTGAACTGTAGGGATTCCATGATTCTAAAGTAGACATTTGAGCCTGTCCCACTATTCAATAAGATTTGCTTGTAACTTCAACCCCACACTCCTGCCTACTTCCAATAACCTCTTATCCCCTTTTTTTAGGGAGGATACTAAATCATTTGACAATTTGCCAATGGCAAGATTGTGAATGAATGCAAATGGTTCTCCATATGGCCAAAATTGAAACAATGAAAGGTTATTATAGTGTGCTACAGTCACAGATAAAAGTACAATATAAGGAAGGGGAATCATGTACATGGATTCAAATGAGAAATTAACCAATTTTGTGGCTGATGAGAAGTGTCTTTACCTCTGTGGTGGTCCCAATATCAGCAGATGGACTGCAAGTGCTGGCATCTGGTGCTGCTGTACTGACACTACTCCTTACTGGTGACCCTGGCATTGGTCCCAAGACAGATTCGGGATGGGCGGTAGACTGCCGCAGGATGCCTTTCTTCTGGATTTTGTCCCAGGCATTGTTCATGCTGTGTGCCAGCTCATACAGCAATTGTACCTGTTAAAAGAAAACAAGGTGGGTTTGAGCAAAGTGCCCAAGCATTTGCAGCAATTCTGTTGCTGGCTATCTGCTCAACCTTCAACATTTGATACCCCTGTCCCCAGTGCCACCTTCTCTCTTTCAAGTCCCTCTTGCTCCAGCCTGCCATCCACCGACTCTGTCTACATTTCCCGCTGCCTCGGCAAAGCAGTCAGCATAATTAAGGGCCCCACCCACCCCAGACATTCTCTCTTCTATCTTCTTCCTTCAGGAAAAAGATATAAAAGTCTGAGGTCACGTACCAACCAACTCAAGAAGAGCTTCTTCCCTGCTGCTGTCAAGACTTTTGAATGGACTTACTTTGCATCACCTTAGCTATGACTGTAACACTACATTCTGCACTCTCTCGTTTCCTTCTCTATGAATGGTATGTTTTGTCTGTATAGCACGCAAGAAACAATACTTTTCACTGTATATTAATACATGTGACAATAATAAATCAAATCAAATCCTCCTGGCATGGCTCCCATCTTCTCCCTCTCACGACCAAAGGGTTCAGGTCTAACAACTAGCTGGACCATATCAAATGTTACCAGGCCTCACCCTCCTCTGCTAAAAATACCCAGTACTGTGGGGTCAACTGGGGAGAAAAGATAACCTATTTTTTTTTCCCCAACATCAACTGTCTTCTTAATCTAACAATTGCCTACTCCTCTCACCTCCAATGAAGACTGCCACCAAAACTGAGACCATTTGTTCAGCTTAATGCCTCTCCCTAAGTTTACATTTAAGTTTATTAGTGTCACAAGTAGGCTTACATTAACACTGCAATGAAGTTATTGTGAAAATCCCCTAGTTGCCACACTTCGGCGCCTGTTCAAATATGCTGAGGGACAATTTACCATGCACCTAACCAACACGTTTTTCAAACTGTGGGAGGAAACTGGTGCACCCAGAGAAAACCCACACAGAAACGAGGAGAACCTGCAGACTCCTCACAGACATTGACCCGAGCCAAGAATCGAACCCGAGTCCCTGGCACTATTAGACAGGAGTGCTAGCTATTGTGCTGCCCCACACACTACATGTCCACCAAGGTAAATTTCCACCATATTCTCCACCCTGATCTAACCCCTAAACCTGCATCTTTTAACCAGCTTTACTCCCACCTCCCCTCACATCTGGTCAGTCTTCAACTTGTCCATGAGACCTATCTTCTGCTCCTTTGACCCCCATTCCCACTTAGTTGCTGACAAGCTAACATTCCTCTCTGGCCATGATTGTAAATCCTTCCCTCCCTGAGGCACTGCATCCATCCTTTCCAGAAGAACCACCATCACCTTATCCCATTACTTCCTTAAAAATATATCTCTCAACCTCTCTTTGCAAACTACTATCCCACCTTCAATCCCAAAGTACTCAAATGTGTTGCTGCTCCTAAACATCATGATCAGCCTCCCCACCATTCCATGCTTGAATTCCTCCAATCCATTTTCAGCCCGTCACTTCACCAAAAACTTGAGCAAAATCATATACTACTTGCTTGGTAACCGTAATCAGTGTGTAATCTCCCTCCCGGTCCTCCATGGCAACTGTGCAGTCTTTGACAAAGTCAGTCACACCGTCCTCCTCCGACAACCCTTTTCTGAGTTTCATCATAGGGTCATGAAATGATCACAACTTCCACAGCTCCACATAACTGTAGTCCTCATCCCCAGTACCATGACGGAATGGTCACAGAAGTATTGCTCGCTTAAGTTTCATTTAGATTAAAATTCACAAAGGGCATTTTGACTTCAATTCCCACTAAATGTGCAGATTTCACTGAGTATTTAAGACAATTAAATTGTTACAGAAATCATTTAGAATCAAGAATATGTTAGGGCTACAGATATAGGCCATCTGGTTCAATCAACTCTGTGCCAACAATTTTCTCCATTGTGGCTCCTCGCCTAATCCAACTCTCTTGCTCAGGCCACATTTATATTGTTTAGGACTGTTACTTCGAATAAAAAGAAAAGATTCCTGGATTCTATGGAATCAACGAGTTGCACTCGAAGTGCACACAGCTGTACACCATACTAAATGTTTTAATTTAAAAATAAAATCTTATGCTTTTGAAAATGTTCGGCCTCTAGGGAGATCAAGACTGTGAAGTTTGCTTCTCATGTGGGTTACACAGATGCAGAGAGCCATGTTGTTACTCCAATTCTGAGGGTTAGCTAAACTCTGCTTTAGGAATTTCTAAACAATCTTGCATGGTTTTATAAATAGAAAGCTATTAAAAGATGTGGCTGGGGCTGTTGCACTCCACGACCACTGGGCCTTTCCACCTCGCTTTCTTCTTGCAAAACACTTCAAAGCTCATCGCTTCAGCTGTGTCTGCCTTTCGCTATGTTTTACAATAGCAGGGCAGTAGCGCAATGGCAATGATGCTGGACTAGTCATCCATCCACTGGGCAGCTGGAGAAATTTACATTCAATTAATTAATAAACCTGCAGAGCGATGCCCTTTAAAAAGGTTTCCCCATGTAGCCTGGCCCTTTCTGGGGTCTGGAATTGAATGCCAGTTTGGAGGTGCTTGTATGTCTGTTCTCCAATAACAGAGACCACAACGCCCATGCCCACCTCCATTTTCAAAGAATGACCATTGCTCAGGAATTCTACTTTAGGCAAACGTTTGTTGTGATGATGTGATTCAGTTGTAATGTCCCAGTCTCCGCATGGTACGGTCAGGTACTGGTCTTGGTTTTTCCCATGAGGCAGAACACATTTTGTCTATTCCTGAAATTTTGCCTTGGTTGGGCCCTTTGAGAGTGCTTGCAATAATCCATTGTTTGCCATCTGGACCTCCCTGGAATATATTCTCTAACATTCTTGGCGTCATCACTACCATTTCTGGCAATGTTATTCGGGTTTCAATATCGTACAGGGCTCTTTAACATCTGGTTTACACAAGCACTCTCCACTGAGGACTGAATACATGAGGTCCCCTCACCTAGCTGGAGAACACTGTTGCCTAATATCCCCTGTAGCTCCTCAGTCCTTTTTTCTGCATTCTCCAGCAATACATTTATTTCAATGTTTTTTGTTCAAATCCAAATTGGGTTCTGCCTACACGTCTTTTGTGCAGTTAGGTTATTTATGCGCACACCAACCTATCTCGCAACATTTCATTTGGAGGTGGTCCAAATTCACAATGATCTGCTAATTTCCATAAACGAGCCAAGAACCCGCTGAGAGGTTCTCTGTGGGTTCTCCTAGCCATGTTGAAGTGATACTTTTAGCATCCTAGATACAGGTGAAATCTTATTTCAAAGGATCCATTTTAAGCAAAGGCTGTTGAAATCTTAATCGTTTGCAATGCAACCGAAACATCACCAAATTCATTTTAGTGCAAATTGTTGATTTAGATTACTGTGCCTACATCACTTCAGGAAAACCACCTTCTTCCTGCAACATATACGAATTCCTTTGGAAAGCCCTCAGAGCACAACCTTCCTCTACACCCTAGCTATGACTATGACACTACATTCTGCACTGTCTCCTTTCCTTCTCTATGCATGGAATGCTTTGTCTGTACAGTGCACAAGAAACAATACTTTTCACTGTATGCCATTACATGTGACAATCATAAATCAAATCAAAATCAAAAAAGCACTGTTCACTTCCCAATGGATGAGCCTTCACTTCAAAAAGGGAGTTTGTGCTCCACAAAACCCACGGAGAGATTTATCGATGATCTTCCGTGTCCTTCATGGCTGTCATAACACTGATTCGGCTCTTTATAGGTTGACAGAATTTTTTGGGGAGCAACAAAATCAGTATTTCATTTCCGATCATGTTTCTAGGAGTACTGCACGAGACAAAGCTGACACTTCAGCAGAAATTAGCTGTGATGAAAGAATTACCTTGTCAATCATTTGTTGGGATGAAAGTAAAGAAGAATGCTCAATCTGTGGTTTCAAACGAACAATAATGCCATATTCTCAAAATAAAATTTCCCAAATTGCAACCAGAACAAATCTGTTGCTATTTAAAACGATTCAAATCTGAACCACTTCAAAACAAGAGGCATTGGGAGTAAATTACTGCCCCAGTTCATCTTACACAATTTAAAAATGTTCTTTCACAAACTTACTGCCTCAAATACTACTCTTGCTGACCACAATTCTTGAAATATACAACATACGAGCTGCTTTTTTTTTTAATACACATGGTTGGTTTAATTCAGTTAGCTGGACAGCTGGTCCGTGATGCAGAGCGATGCCAACAGCGCAGGTTCAATTCTCATACCGGCTGAGGTTATCCATGCAGGATCCACCTTCTCAACTCTGCCCTTCATCTGAGGTGTGGTGATCCTCAGATTAAATCATTGCCAATCAGCCTCTTAGTCATCTGGGACTATGGCGACTTTACTTTTTACATGTCTTGTTATACAACTTCCTTACTATCCACGTTTATTTTCCCATTATGGAAGCTACTTGTATGGAAAAAGAAACATGTGGCAGCAGAACTGAAACACCTAAAGTAAGCCGCAGGACATAATAACTATCTTCTTATTCTATTTCTGATTTTTAACATCAGATTAGTGAAATTATTCAAGAGTCTGTACTGACCTTGTTAAGCTCTCTTCAGAGTTTCATGTCTCTAGACATAAATGGGATCAGAAACTGTTTAAGATCAAATCTGACTTATAGGGTGGGATTTTCCAGCCTCTCTCACCCCAAAACCAGAAAATCCCGCCCAAGGTCAATGGTCCTTTCCACGCCCTTGCCTGCTCCAATTCCCATGGCGGGAGAAACGGTAAATTTCCGGCCAAAATCTCTGCTGAATCAAAAGGTCACATGATTCAAGACTGACCACAGCTTTTTGAAATTTCCAAACAGCAGAAGCAATCCTCATCAGTACTGAATCTCACAACTCTCTTTGTGACTACGTTACAATAAACAAAATTAGAGAGCAGCAGACAGAGAGTCTCTCCAGCTTGAACTTTTTCAAAGGGAGAGCCTTTGAAACTCAACATCCCTGCGGAGGCACATTGAGCCACCATTTATCTCATTAGGTGGACAATGGATTTGGCCAGAGGGGCAGAAACTGTTTGTTCACCTGCAATTGCCTCATAATGACCACATCACGTGATCCTATGGAACATTTTGAATAATACATTTTGAGACCACTCAGTCCAACCAGTAAGAACAGTGGGACCTTAGGTTGACAAAGCAACTGGCAACAAGTCTCAGCCCCGTTTTCTGGAAGTTTCTGACCATTGCTATCAAGCAGATCAAGTTAATGTTCAGCTCCCTATATTGCCATCCATGTTAAAGAAGCTCGGTACTGCTACCTTCAGCTGGGAGCTCAACGGAACTGTAATTTCTCTGAGAAGGAACCACCCTCTGGACTCTGGAAATCTGGGAGTTCTTATTTATTCCTATGATCCTTTCACTGTTCTAATTGTTCACTGTTGTTAAATTCCTCTTTCCTATCCTCCCTTACTATTTGTATGTACATGTCTGTATACTACATGTACACACACACATACCCACCCACCCATGCACACACTCACCCACCCACCCATCAGGCTTGACTATGTGAATAAACTAACCTTCTGTTTAAATCATAAAGAGAGTTTGCTGAGAGTCATTTTAGAAAATTGGACTTCACAAACTGAGGGTTTGGGGAAACATGCCACCACTCATTTCTGAAACCATTAAAAACACATCTACTTGCAGATAGATGACAAGAGGATGACGGAGTTCAGTTCATCTCTCTCTGCTGTCCGTAACCCAAGGATAACAATTAATAATCCCTAAAAGTCTTCTAACCAATGTGGTTTGCGAACAAAATATTTATGGTTAAAGAACCAGATTTTTGAGCACTGTCAAATCTTAAATTTCACTCTTCAATAAACTGAAATACCAAGTACTTAAATTAGTTTCGGATTTTGCTTATCAAAGCCAACTTTACATTTTGCAAAACCAATTGCAGTTCTTCATCAACGTAAAGAGGATGATGGAAGTGGAGTTTTCACGGGCAACATCAAACCTTCAGAGGGATTACTTAGGATAGAAACCCTATAGTGCAGAAGGTGGTCATTCGGCCCATTGAGCCTGCACTGACAACAATCCCACCCAGGCCCTGTCCCCGTGACCCCACATATTTACCCTACTAATCCCCTTGACATCCCCTAACACATTTAGCATGGCCAATCAACCTAACCCATGCATTTTTGGATGAAACCAGAGCACCCGGAGGAAACCCAAGCAGACACAGGGAGAACGTGCAGGCTCCACACAGACAGTGACCCAAGGCGGAAATCAAATCTGGGTCCCTGGTGCTGTGAGGAGCAGTGCTAACTACTGTGCCACACTTCTTCTCCATTTTGATGTCCCTACCTGCCTGGCCCTCTATGTTTTGGCATTTAATTTGCACTTCTGGAGGCACTTCCATTTTGAGGTGGTCTCACAGCCCCCTGATCATTTCTGCAGAGCGCCCACCACTCCCACTGGGGCTGCCAGTGGACCGTGGCTGTGCATCATCCAATTGGGCCAGCAGCCTCTAACAACCTGCCCCCTCTCGTTAAGTGGAGAAGGATGTAGAGGTGGCTAATTTGCAGCTGCCTCCTAGAAGAACAAGCCAGGGAGTGCACTGCACACCCATGCTGAGCGGAGTCCTGAAAATGGTCCAGTTGTCTGAAAATAATAAGACCATCATGGAGAACTCACAGGACTTAAAAATCCTTCCAAACAAGCAGGTGGCTGTCGGTAAGATTGGGAGACTCCTATTCAGCCAAGTTTGATGTGGTGACAGGGTAGTGACCTGTTCCAGGAATTACTCGCATGAGAACAGTTCAAAGACTGTCTAAGTGCACCACTCGGTGTGGGAAAGAATTGGAATTGTATGATGATATCAGTGTCAGATATTGCAGAATCATGCATCAGTGTGGCTTTTAAATGGTCATTTATCAATTGGAATAATCATGAGTAGTTTGAAATCTGGAGGATTACCTTTCTACCTTCCACTGTAAACTGTTGCAATGTTCAACACTAAAGAGGAGTGTTTTACAACTTAACTGCAAAAGAGTTGAACCACAGCAACCCAGCTATTTGCTCTCGTAGGTTCTCACTGCCCAATCATTCATCAAAATGCACATTCCTTCAATTGTTTATGCATGTCTGAAGATGGCAATGGTTTAAAACAAGCAATTAGTAGATAAATGGTAGAAATTAAAACTTGCCAAAGTAATCTGCATTATCTTGGATCCAAAAAGAACAGTGAAGCCAAAGATTAAGTCACCAAGACCTGTGGATTAGACCTTACCTACATAATCAATATTTGGGATCACCAACCCTGGAAACCCACAAACCATCAATCCAGAATAAAATATTCACTGCAAAGCATTATTTTAACTCATGGAATTCAGAAAAAAAGGCAGGCCCCAGTTTAATGCCTTATTGAGCAAACAAGATAGTGGAAGAGTGAATTAAATTTGCTTTATTAACCACTCCTAGTAAAACAATTAAGTGGAGATGGAGAATCACAATATGCAACCAGGCTTGTTTGACATTATTGGGCACACATTGTTTTTTTTACTGAGTTCAAAGAAATGAATGAAAAATGGGAAACATATCCTGTGTGGCACTGAGAGCAAGCATTATAAGAACAGTAATGGTCACAGTAAATCACTTCCTACATACTGTATAACCATTAATGCTGAACAAAGTTTTAGTCAATAGTTTACTTGTTGCCGAGCACTGACTTTGTAATGCTTTCTCCATAAATATTTCCTAATAGTACAAATTACTCTATTTTATCACACTCTATAATTTATTTGAACAAACTATCCATTTCTGTGGACCTTACACAAGCTCCATTTAAAGCAATAAACTTCCATGTATAACACAGTCTCGTGTGAAGTTTCAGGAAATGCCATTATATTGAAAGGCCTGGTCAGGGAATAGCTATTAACTGTGGTAGCCTTACAAAAGAAACTTCATTCAGCCACCCCATTAGCCTCCCATATGTTACAAAAACAAATTGAGGTTGATTTTGACTGCCTTCGCTGGGCGATAACAAGACATTAAGAGCCTCAAAAAGGAGTAGGTACCCTTATCAGCTGGCTGACTGGCAATGTGGCTGACTCCATTATGAAAAGATGCTGTCACCAGGAGTCCAAAGCACCTGTCCTTAGGACATGAATATTGCCTTAATTATTTGTCTTTCATGGAATGTGAACATGACGGACCCTAATTACCTTTGAGAAAATGGTGGTGAGCCAGTGTCGTGAACTGCTGCAGTCCATGTGGTGTAGATGCACCCACAGTGCTGTCACAGAATCCCCTAGAGTGTAGGAGAAGGCCATTCAGCCCACCGACTTTACAGTGACCACAATATCACCCAGGGCCTATTGCCATAACCCCACATATTTACCCTGCTAACCTCCTGACACTTAGGGACAATTCAGAATGGCCAATCAACCTAACCCTCACATCTTTGGAGTGTGGGAGGAAACCAGAGCACCCGGAGGAAACCCACACAGACAAGGGGAGAACATGCAAACTCTATACACACACACACACACACACACACCCACACCCACACACACAGAGTCACCCATGATGGGAATTGAACCTGGGTCACTGGCCCTGTGAGGCAGCAGTGCTAACCACCGTGCAACAGGAAGTAGGCTCCAGTATTTTGGCCTAACGACTATAAAGGAACATCATTATGAACAGATCGGAGTGACCATTTCCGCAAAATTCCATTATCAGCTCACATGCAGCAGCTGATGAGGAATGTAAATATAAAATGAAACAGAAAATACTGAAAAAATTCAGGTCCGGCAGCACCTGAGGGAGCGAAATAGAGTTAATATTTTGAAGCTCTGAAACAAAGTCACCCAGACTCGAAATGTTAACTGTTTTTCTTTGCACAGATGCTGCCAGACCTGTTACATATTCCCAGCATTTTCTGCTTTATCTCAGATTCCAGCATCTGCAGTATTTTGCTTTAATTTTCGGGTAAATATAAAATAGGTTGTTGCTGCATTGACACCCTCAACTTGCCCACCCCACCCCCACCATCTCCATTCACAATGGGCGACACCTGATGAAAGGGCAGCGTGCCGAAAGCTTGTGCTACCAAATAAACCTGTTGGACTTTAATTTGGTGTTGTGAGGCTTCTTACTGTGCCCATCCCAGTCTAACGCCAGCATCTCCATATCATGAAGAGAAAAAGAACTGGGCTACGGGAAACAATCAGGGAAGTGGGAGTAAATGAATAGCTCTTTAAAACAGTTGGCAAAGACTTGATGGCTTGAATGGCTTCCTCATGTATTGTGTCTTTCTATAGTTCATCATCAGCTGAACAAATATGCATTAAAAGTATATACATCAAAAGTAAGGCGACTTGACTTTTGCAGCATTTGCGACAGATGTATAGGGCAGAATTGTCCCATCCTGCCCCCCACCATGGGAATCATAGCTGGAAACACACAGACCCTGCAAAGGTCCATTGGCCTCGGGCAGGATTTTCTGATCTTGGGGTGAGCGTGGCCAGAAAATCTCACCCATAAAGTTGGCTTTATCCTTAGTGGAGAGGATAAGGACACCACCAGGTTTTGCCTTGTGACCAGGGAAGTGAAAGACAAAATTAGAACAATAAGTTAAACGTCTAAGCACGAGGGACCCTGGTTCGATTCCCGGCTTGGGTGACTGTGCGGAGTCTGCACATTTTCCCTGTGTCTGCGTGGGTTTCCTCCCACAGTCTGAAAGATGTGCTGGTTAGGTTCACTGGCCACGCTAAATTCTCCCTCAGTGTACCCGAACATTGGAGTGTGGCGACTAGGGGATTTTCACAGTAACTTCATTGCAGTGTTAATGTAAGCCTACTTGCGACACTAATAAATCAACTTTAAAACTTTAAACTTTATAAAGCAGCAAATGTTAAGAAAATATACTTTCTTTGCACAATCCGTTCATGCAATCAGAATAACAAAAGGAAGAGAAACTGTATAACATTCTAATGAACTACAAGCCAGCAAAGAACAAATACAATAGATTATTTTTGAATTAAACATTCGGCAGTGAACTTTAGCTTAATCTCAATGCAGTTGCACGATATTGTAAATGCAATCTGATAACCGTAATCATCTAATTCCCGCCATTCATTATTCTAAACCAACTATTAGTGAATATTTAGAAATAAGAATCTATTTTTCTTTTCAGCCAAGCATTTAATTACTCAGGAAATGAGCTCAACGCCCAATGCCATCATCTAAAATAAGAGTCAGCATGTGCCGCACATTGTTGTTCATGAAATCAGAGAAAAGCAATAAGGGAAATTCCTAACATACTCTGCAATTGCCTGAATAATTCCAGATATCTGTTACACTGTACAAAAACCGTACGTTTAACTGTGCAGTACGTAGGCTTTCATTGCTTTGTTAACAAGTGAAGTGCATTATAATTTGTCTAATCTCTGTTGGTCCACTAGAGGAAGAAAGACTTGCATTGACATAGCGCCTTTCATGACCACAGGACGATGCAGAACAATTCACACATAACAATGTGAGAATGACCAAACAATCTGTTTTTGTGACGCTCATTGCCGAATATATATTGACTGTTATGCTAGGGCTGGGATTTTCCGGCCACATCAGGCTGGGATCTGCCACAGAGTTTAGGCAACCCAGCCAAATATCCACTGTCTTTTGGAGGGACCGGATGATCACGGTAGTGAGCAGAGCCAGAGAATCCCACCCAAAGGATAATTCCCCTGTTCTTCTTCAATATAGCGCAATGTGGTGTCTCTCAACTGTTCTGAGGGCAACTAGTGATGGGTAATAAATGCTGGCCAGCCAGCGACACCCACATCCCACAAATGAATGAATGAATAAAATAATGGGATCTTTTATACCCACATAGGGCTTTGGTTTAACACCACAAGCTTGGAGTCACCACACACAATTGGACTGCTTTACTTGAAGTCCAAAATTCTAGAACAACTGTGGAACTATGTACATGTGCATCATCTTTTATTGGGTTCCAAAGTCTAGAGGAAATGAAGTACACTGAGCTGCGCTCAGACTAAGAGAACATGTGGTAGGAAATATAGAATATACAACACTGTATAGGTCACTGCTAGTAACAGAACGCAAACTCACATACTTAGATAGACCATGGGTAGATGTGGTTAGCAGTGCTGCCTAACAGTGCCAAGGATCTGGGTTCGATTCCGGCCACGGGTGACTGTGTGTGTGGAGTCTGCACATTCTTCCTGTGTCTACGTGGGTTTCCTCTGGGTGCTCCGGTTTCCTCCCACAGTCCAAAGATGTGTAAGTTAGGTGGATTGGCTATGATAAATTGCCCCATAGTCAGGGAGATTAGCAGGGTGGGGTTACGGGGAATAGGGCCTGAGTGGGGTTGTTGTCAGTACAGAGCCGATGGGCCGGATGGCCTCCTTCTGCACTGTAGGGCTTCTATGGTTCCATGATCGTAGAAGAAAGTGGGAGCTGTTTTGCATTAAGTGATTCTCCACCAGAATTGTCATGTCTTGAATATGATACAGCTTAACAAGGTGCTTATTATAATATATGACACATCCCAATTCAACTATTAGACTTATAAATGGAGCACATCATGATGCTGTTTAAGTATTTCACAGTTAATGAAAACTTAATATTCTGCTATATTCAACTCATTCCAACATACCCCAGTCAGAAAGAAGCAAGAAACTGATCTCAAAGGTTTAACTGACTGATAATTTTCAAGCAACCTTGTTTTTGGAGCACTTCTTCAACTAACATTATTCATAAAGAATTTATATTTTCAACTTTAATGCCTCACAATTACAAAAGAGTGAAAATTGGCGTGTTGCATGAGTTGGGAAAACAATGTTGCGAAGGTTCTGTAAAAGTCTTTAAGTGTTTCATCACATACTCCCTTTTGTTATACAGCTACTTAAATTACTATCCTCCCATCTCCCAGAGTTTTATGGCTTCTTAGGTTACAGAAGTATTTCAAAACTTGAGTTGTGGGCCAGAGGCAAGAGGAGAAAATGCATTAGATCCCACCTCTAGTTCAGCGAATTTGTGAAGTTTGCGCTCACAGGTAAGGGACTCTAGTGCTAGCAAAATGGAATATGCTTTTTCTAGGCACTCCAAGCTCATGCACAAGATAATCAGGTGCTAAATGAAGCATCATGTTGGCCCAACAACACTCTTAATCCCAATATCAGCAAAGCAATCCCTCTATTGTATACGTGTGGGTTTTTTTAAACTTTCTGTAAAACACCTCGTCTAGTTGAATTATTTCATATTTGAATGGATTATTAAAGACCCACCAACGCCTTTAATTTCTCAGGTGGCTAAGGAAATTTGGCATGTCAGCAACGAATCTCATAAACTTGACAGATGCACCATAGAAAGCATTCTTTCTGGTTGTATCACCGCTTGGCATGGCTAGTGCTCTGTCCAAGACTGCAAGAAACTACAAAGGATTGTGAACAAAGCCCAGTCCATCATGCAAACCAGCCTCCCATCCATTGACTCTATCTACACTTTCCGCTGCCTCAGCAGCATAATCAAGCTCACGCACACACCCTGGACATACTCTCTTCTGTCAGGAAAAAGATACAAAAGTCTGAAGTCACGTACCAACCTGCTCAAGAACAGCTTCTTCCCTGCTGCCATCAGACTTTTGAATGGACCTACCTCATATTAAGTTGATCTTTCTCTACACCCTAGCTGTAACATTACATTCTGCACCCTCTCCTTTCCTTCTCTATGAATGGTATGCTGTCTGTTTAGTGCGCAAGAGACAATACTTTTCACTTTATACTAATACACGTGACAATAATGAATCAAATCAAATCAAACTTCAGTCCAAATTGGGTTATAAATAAACCGGATGGATGAAAAGTCAGTGTGGAATCTGGTAACTTTAATTGAAGAAAATATCGGAATGTTCATTCCAAGGCAATCTGGATTAAATGGATCGGACTATTATAAGTAGAGGTTGTCTTCATTCTTTGATGCGGTTTAACCTTCATAGTCATCATTTGGAAAGTCAGGGTGGGGGAAGAAGACAGCACATACACTGGAACAAGGATGGGTCATTTAATCCTTTGAACTTGCTCTTCCATTGAACTCATAACTAATCTGTGACTGAAATCCATATTCCCATCTTGTCCCATGCCCCTTCGTGCCTTCAGATTACACAAATTGATTTAAAATTAGTTGCTCAAACATTAATTACAGTTCACAGAAGAGAACTTCAAACTACTGCTACCTTTTGCATGCAGAAGTGTTTCCTAAATTCACTCCTGAATGGCCTGCCTCTCATTTTTAAACAAAGTCTCCTTTTCCCAGACTTTCAAACCTGCAGCAGGTTAACCAACCTGGTTAAAGACAGATGCAAAGTATTCACTCACTCAGCCATATCCTCTGCCTATATGGCCGTAATTTTCGTTGCTTGGATGGGCACATGCCCGACCCAAAAATACATGAAATCGCAATAAAAGATGTCTAACGCGTGTCCAGAAATCATTGCGCATTCGCACGTATTTTGCTCGGTGGGTGTGTGCAGGAGTTGGAGACGCATCCACCAACAAGCAAGCAGGCACTGTGGTCCATTCAGGGTCAAATTTTACACGACCCATCTGCTTTTATTGCTGGCGGGTGGGCCAATTGTCCAGGTCCCTTACATTTTAATTGCAACCTTGATCCAGGGGTAGGGGAGATTGGAATAAAATGTCAGGACTGAAATAAAATTCAAAAAGCTGTCTGTGTCTGAGGTTTGTGTTCAGATATGCTGCCTAGGCACTCATTGCAGTGTTTTTCTTATAGGTCAGAAGTTGCCTGAGATAGCTCCACAATGGCTGTATCCCTGAGGAAGCGCATTAGAAGCATCAGCCCACACCCTTCCATTTCTTAGAGTCATAAGAACATAAGAAATAGGAGCAGGAGTAGGCCAACTAGCCCTTCGAGCCTGCCCCGCCATTCAATAAGATCATGGCTGATCTGTCGCTGCTCAGTTCCACATTCCCGCCCTCTCCCCATAACCCTTAATCCCCTCTCTTATCAAAAACCCATCAACCTGCGTCTTAAAAATATTTAGCGAGGTAGCCTCCACCACTTCAACGGGCAGAGAATTCCAGAGATTCACCACCCTTTGAGTGAAGAAGTTCCTCCTCAACTCCATTCTAAACCGCCCCCCCTTTATCTTGAGGCTGTGCCCCCTAGTCCTACTATCCTTTCTGAGCGGGAAGAGTCTCTCCACCTCTATCCTATCCATCCCATTCATCATCTTATACGTCTCAATGAGATCTCCCCTCATTCTTCTAAACTCTAACGAGTACAAGCCTAATTTATTCAGCCTCTCCTCATAGCTCAACCCCCTCAACTCCGGCATCAGCCTAGTAAACCTCCTCTGCACTCCCTCCAAGGCTAAAATATCCTTGCGTAAGTAGGGCGCCCAAAACTGCACACAGTACTCCAGCTGCGGCCTCACCAATGCCCTATACAGCCGCAGCAAGACCTCCCTACTTTTATATTCAATCCCCCTCGCGATGAAGGCCAGCATCCCATTCGCCTTCCTGACCACCTGCTGCACCTGCAAGCTGGGTTTTTGCGACTCATGCACAAGGACCCCGAGGTCCCTCTGCACCGTCGCCTGCTGCAGTTTTTCTCCACGTAAGTAATAATCCTTCCTACCGTTATTCCTACCAAAGTGGACCACCTCGCACTTGCCAACATTAAATTCCATCTGCCATTTCCTGGCCCATTCACCCAGCCTATCTAGATCCTTCTGTAGACTCTCACCACCCTCCGCACAATTTGCCTTTCCACCCTCTTCCCACCCTCCCTGGCAGCATTGAGCGTTTCCCAGTGCCATCAGTTGCTCAGCCAGCATGAAATCTCATTCCAGGGCTACCTCCAGACCTGAGGAGTGCATATGCCCGATGGTCAAAAAATTCAGATCCATGTGTATTAATCCCCTTTTTGGTCCCTTATAGGCCCCACTCCCTGCCACCCTTTTACTGCTTGTGTGTCTGTGGATTCCCTTTTGCCACCGGGCTAACTGGTCTGTAATTCTCTGACTGTTCCTTTCCATCTCAAAAACATGCGTGATATTTCAATTAAAAGGAATTATTCTAAAACTGAAATAACTATGGCAGATTATAATTAGGACATTGCAATGTTGTCCTTTATAATCCTAGAATAGACATTCCCATCTGGTCTTGGAATATGTCGCTATTTGTTGTCATTATTTTCCCCATTACTATAATCTTCTTACTGTTAATTTTACTGTGTTGCCATCCCTGATTCAAAGTTAATTTCCTAGGCTGGGTCAGCATTTTCACTGCCCATGTGAGCCGCCTTCTTGAACTGCTGCAATCTCTGTGATGTAGGTACACCCAAGGTGCTGCTCGGGAGGGAAACCAGGATTTTGACCCAGTAATAGCTGTAAAACGGCCGATATAGTTTGAGTAAAAATGGTGCATGGCTTAGAGGGGAAGTTGCAGGTGGTATCCGTCTAGGTGGCAAAGATCACAGATTTGGAATCTGCTGTCGAAGAAGCCTTGGTGAATTGCTGCATTGCACCTTGTAGGTGGCAAACAATGTTGCCACTGTACATTGGTGGCAGAGAAGGTGGTGGATGGGGTGCCAATCAAGAGGGCTGGATGATATCAGAAATCCTTGAATATTGCTGGAGCTGTGTTCATCCAGGCAAGTGGAGAGTATTCCATCATACTTCTGATTTGTGCCTTGTAGATAGTGGACAGGCTCTGGGGAGTCAGGAGGTGAGTTGCTCTCCATAAAATTCCCAGCCTCGGACCAGCTCTTTGTAGCCACAGTATTTATACGCCTGGACCAGTTAAGTTTTTCATCAATGTAACTCCCAGAATATTGATAGTGGGGGTTTCAGCAGTGGCAATGCCACTAAATGGCAAAAGGATTCTCTCTTGTTGCAGGCACTATTGTTAGAATCACAGAAACCCTACAGTAACGAAGGAGGCCATCTGATCCATCGAGACTGTGCCAACTCACTGACAGAGTATCTTACCCAGACCCATCCCCACCCAAATGTTAAAAGCTTTTCCTCAATCCTCAGGTTTAAACAGTTTTGCGCCAGGAATTGACAGAACTGCAAGGATGACAGGTCATCATGGATAACAGGCAACCTTCTTAATCAATTACATTTCAGAATCAAAGAAAAAATAAAATTTAGCATGGCCAATCGTGAGAATGTAACCAGTGATAACTTTACATTGGATGTAATGTGACCAATGGGAACAAGATGTAAGGGTCAGCTGACCCAGTAAAACATGGAACCAATTATAGAGTGATGTAATAGTCAGCTGACCAGCTGATTCACTATAAATAAGGAACTATGTAGAATTGTCGGGAGCTTGGAGTGGCCCAGGGTGAAGCCCCAAATTTGGAGTAATGATGTTTCTTTATTAAACCTTTTCTTTGAGTTATAAATTGAAGTAAGTTTTGTTGTATTTTCATTAGCTGCATTGTGAAGAGTTCCTCCTGAAAATACACCAATGGCCAATTTAGCATGGCCAATGCACTTAACCAGTATATCTTTTAAACTATGGGAGAAACCGGAGCACCCAGAGGAAACCCACGCAGACACGAGGAGAATGTGCAGACTCCATAGAGATAGTGACCCAATCCAGAAATCAAACATGGGTCCCTGGTGCTGTAAGGCAACAGTGTTAACCACTGTGCCACCACACCATCAAGAAGAACAGCAGAATAGGAGATGAACAGGGAAACTAAGAGGGTCAATGAGAATCAAATTCAGTACAGAAACTAAAATAGAGAGGGTAAGAAAGATGGATGCGAAGAGACATAAAGAAACAGAAGCCTATTTAATTTTAAATTTTCAAAAATCCCCATCAACTATCTGCGGCCTGCAGAAATGAGCCCCCTTAGTTTCTACCATTCACCTTCTGAAGAGGGGGAGTAGCATAGCAATAACATTGGAAAATGTCTCACCTAACTTTCTTAAGTTTAAATTGGAATGAATTGCAGTAATTTTCTTGAAATTAATGAGGAGATTAACAACGAGATTGCATGTATTTTTATTTATTAGTGTCACAAGTAGGTTTACATTAACACTGCATTGACGTTACTGTGAAATTCCCCTAGTCGCCACACTCTGGCACCTGTTTGGATAGACTGAGGGAGAATTTACCATGGCCAATTAACCTAATCGGCGCGTCTTTCAGACTTTGGAAGGAAACTGGAGCAGCTGAAAGAAACCCATGCAGACACGGGAGAACGTTCAGACTCCACACAGACAGTAATCTAAACTGGGAATCAAACTCAGGTCCCTGGCGCTGTGAGACAGCAGTGCTGACCATTGTGCCACCCTTTTTGCGAAGCTCCCAGTGAATCAGCACAAATGCTACCAACTTTAGTAATTTGCCACCCACAACGTATCTCTACCTCGCCAAAATGGACGTAGTTATTTTAATACTATAACAGTGTGAAGATAAAACTGACCAGTTTTTTGCCAGGAAATTCTGGCACAATATATCCAATTGCATTCCACCAAGTAAGTTCGCTTCCAGACACGAAATCCAAAAGAAACATGGCTACCGAACCTGATACACTCTTTTGATTATTCTGACGTACATCATTTAAATGACTTAAATCATTTGACCAGAGAAACCAAACACAATAGGAAAACAAACTTCTAACATACTGGGGGGGGGTTGCTGATTTTGACATCCCGCTGTGCTGCTTTTGTAACACAGTGAGCCAGGAGACTAGCAGAGGCAGTTTTGTGAGTTTCCCACTGGGCACCATGGCCTCCACGCATCCCCGGCTACCAGATTTCCATATATTTTAAGTATCAATACCGGGCCCTGGACTGAAATCTCCAGGCCTGCAAGCCCCCCCTACCCTGCCACCCACAGGAGTGGTTCACTCCAGCAGAGTTTACGATAGCTCCCCTCTTGCAGGGAACTGGCTGCCCGACCCCACTGGAGGGAAAGGGGTGCGCAGTTAAGGACTCCCAGAGGGTCAGGTGCCGGGGGTGCCCAGGGGGCACCATGGCACTGCCTGCCCACTGGGCCTAATGGGGGCGATCAGTGGTGGATCCTGCTGTCACTTTGCACTCAAGCTGAATGAGAGAGGGAGGGAAGGCAGCAATCGGGGCTGGCCATCAGGGTGGGAGTCGGGGCTGGGCCCGGGCAGGACTTGGGAGGGAGGGGGGGGGTGTCACATGTCTGGTGATGTGGGGGTCGCGGTGCTCGCCAGCAATCGGGATGCCGGCAGTGCAGGGCCACTGCTCATGTGCCAATTTTATTGCTGACAGGTTGCCGCATGCGCAGAGGCGTGTTCAGCGCTGTGCTGCCGGCCACTCCAGTGGGAATAGGCTCTACCCTCTGGTTTCTGGAGTGAATCACAGTCGTGCTATCTGCAGTGCAGTGCGTGGGAGATTCATTTTGAAACTCCTGCTGTAAAGACCAACAGGATTTATTCCAGTTATTACATGAATTCGACACTTAGGTTTTACCAAAGTTCCCATTTTATAAAAAGTTAAATGGATGATTTAATGCTAAAACTGCAAATCCATCCGAAATCACAAGTCTTGGTTTTAAATTTCTAATGTCACTGCCTTTAAGCTTCAAGGACTAATGAAAATCCAAACTTATCTAAAGTTGAGAGATCTGGTAGAACAGGGTGACGTTACTTTCCAATGGCAATGTACATGTTAGGAGAGGTCAGAGAACCTCGTCCAATATCTCTCACACACAATCACAAATTGGTACAGCACAGTGGTTATCACAGCGCCAGTGACCCGGGTTCAATTCTAGCATTGAGTGGCTGTCTGCACAGTCTTTGCACAGTCTCCCTGTGTTTGCATGTGTTTCCTCCGGTTTCCTCTCACAGTTCACTCCATTCCAGTCCAACCTATTCCAAGATGGTATCATTGAGGTTTACAGCATGGAAACAGGCCCTTCGCCCCAATTTGTCCATGCCACTCTTTTTTTTAAAACCCCTAAATTAATCCTAATTGCCCACATTTGGCCCATTTTCCTCTACCATCATACCCACGTAACTATCTAAATGCTTTTTAAAAGACAAAATTATACCTGCCTCTACTACTACCTCTGGCAGCTTGTTCTAGACATTCACTACACTCTGTGCAAAAAATTGCCCCTCCGGACACTTTTGTATCTCCCCCCCCCCTCACGTTAAATCTATGCCCTCTAGTTTTAGACTCTCCTACCTTTGGGGAAAGATAATAACTATCTGATCTATACCCCTCATTATTTTATAGACCACTATAAGATCACCTCTCAGCCTCCTACATTGCAGAGAAAAAAGGCGCAGTCTATCCAACCTCTCTTTATAACTCAATCCATCAAGTCCCTGTAGCATCCTAGTAAATCTTTTCTGCACTCTTTCTAGTTTAATAATATCCTTTCTATAATAGGGTGACCAGAACTGTACACAGTATTCCAAGTGTGGCCTTACCAATGTCTTGTACAACTTCAACAAGACATTCCAACTCCTGTATTCAATGTTCTGACCAATGAAACCAAGCATGCCGAATGCCTTTTTCACCACTCTGTCAATCTATGACTCCTCTTTCAAGAAGCTATGAACCTGTACCCCTAGATCTCTTTGTTCTGTAACTCTCCCTAATGCCCTACCATTAGTTAAGTCCTGCCCTGGTTCAATCTACCAAAAGGCATCACCTCGTATTTGTCTAAATTAAACTCCACTTGTCATTCGTCAGCCCCCTGGCCCAACTGATCAAGATCCCGCTGCAATTAGAGAAAACTTTCTTCACTGTCCACGATGCCACCAATCTTAGTGTCATCTGCAAACTTACTAACCAGGCCTCCTATATTCTCACCCAAATCATTAATATAAGTGACAAATAACAGTGGACCCAGCACTGATTCCTGAGACATATCGCTGGTCACAGGCCTCCATTTCGAAAAACAATTCTCTACAACCACCCTCCGGCTTCTGTCAAGAAGCCAGTTTTGTATCCATTGTACCCTGGATCCCATGAGATTTAACCTTATGCAACAATCTACCTTGCGGTACTTGTCAAAGGCCTTGCCAAAGTCCATGTAGACAACATCAACTGCACTGCCCTCAACTACCTTCTTGGTTACCCCTTCAAAAACTCAATCAAAATTGACAGACATGATTTTCCACTCACAAAGCCATGGTGACTGTGCCTAGTCAGTCCTTGCGTATCTAAATGCCTGTAGATCCTGTCTCTCAAAATACCAACAATTTACCCACCACGGATGTGAGACTCACTGGCCTGTAGTTCCCAGATTTTTCCCTGAAGCCCTTTTTAAACAAAGGCACAATATTTGCCACGCTCCAATCTTCAGGTACCTCAACTGTGGCTATTGATGATTCAAATATTTCGGCTAGAGAACCCGCAATTTCCTCCCTCGCCTCCCGCAATGTCCCGGGATACACTTCAACAGATCCCGAGGGTTTATCTACCTTGATGCACTTTAAGACTTCCAGCACCACCTCCTCTGTAATACTCCTCAAGACATCACTCTTTATTTACCCAAGTTCCCAAACATCCATGCTTTTCTCATGACATGGCATGGCAACTTCTTTTGAGTTGTGCCCAGCATACACTCTAATTCTATCTTTTGCTCTTGTTCTATGCTTTTAAAATACTACTCTCACTCTTCTACATTATGTACCTTCTCGTTTCCTTCTCTATGAACGGTATGCTTTGTCTGTATAGTTCACAAGAAACAATACTTTTGACTATATACTAATACATGTGACAATAATAAATCAAGTCAATCTAAAGATATGTAGGGTAGGTGGACTGGCCATGCTAAATTGCCTCTTAGTGTCCACAGATCTGAAGTTAGGTGGATTAGCCACAGTAATGTGAGACATTATGGGGATAGGATGGAGGGGCGGGCCTGGGTAAGATACTCTTTTGGAGAGTCAGTGCAAACTCGATAGGCAATATGGCCACCCTCTGCAGTGTCGGGATTCTATGGTTCAGTCCATTGGGCAGGATTTTACGACCTCACTAGGGCAAGACCAGAAATTCTCATCCAAGGTCAGCGAAGATCTCCGTTGTCGGACACTTGCCCATGCCAATTCCAAGACGGGTGAGGTGGTAGAGCTCTGGCCATTGTGTCCGGTCTCTGAATGAACAATGCACCAAGTGCCATTCCCCTGCCTTCTCACTGTAACCCTGCATATTGCTCTTTTTTAGATAGTAATCCAATTCTCTCTTCAAAGCCTCAATTGAACCTGCCTCCACCATACTCGCAGGCAGCACAGTCCAGTCCATAGCCCATTGATGGGAGAAGAATTTTCTCCTTATGTCCCCGTTGCCTCTTCCGCCACCTGAATATATTTTACAGAATAAATTTGCAACAAATGTAATAAGCAGAAGTGCTCAGAAATCATTTTTAAATAGGTTCCACAAACCTAGAATAGAATTTAAAACATGCCACTATTAAAGTGCTTTGTGGCAGTATGCAAAACCCTTTACCACCGGACTCAAGGCTTTTACAATTAGAATCAGTGCAAAGTGATTTTTCTTGAGATAACAAAAATATGGAGAATTTCAGATTTGCCGGAAGATTTCCACCACTGTATGGAATGTGTTCGATTAATGGGAACTTAAGTCCATATTATTTAAGTCTGAAATCTCTTTAATGTTACAGCCCACATCTATAAACATATTGTGTGAAGTTATGATAAACTTTTGAACAGGCAGCTCCAGTGGACACTTTCAAAGCTGCTGCACATTAATTCTGCTACATAATACTTTTCGAAACTGCACATCTGCAACTGATTTTGCTCCATCAGTTTTAAGATGCACTTTAGACTGCAGTTACTAATTTTTTTTTGGAAGAGTCTAAATTACAAAAAAACTTGAGAGCACATCAAAGCGGTAAACTAATCTTTGTCCCCGATCATGGTCACCAAACTCAAAAGAGAGAGCAAAGATGTTTAATGGAATAAGGATTCTCCTATAAAGTACAGGACAAATTAACTTAAGGAACGTCTTTTCTTATTTTCATCACAATAAATCAATTAGCTGAGCCAACACCAACCTGAGGGTTTGAGCATTTCATCTCCAGAGACTCCAAGTCCACGTGGAGACAGACGACAAATGAATGTCTGGTTTCAGGGCCGGGGGTTTGTAGCTTGTGTGAGGTGATGGCCAGAGTTGAAGTGCAGCCCAGGGGTTCTATGAGGTTACATGCCCTCAGCTGCCCAAGTAAAGTATACACACTGAACTGGCTGAGGCTGATGGTCCAGGGGAAAGCATCACCTGACAAAATAAGAGAGAAATCACGATCATTAAGTAACCATTCCAACAAATGTTGCTTCAACTCCTGCTCCCCTCCCATGATTATTAGTACAATAATGTGGAATAAAGAGTTATCATCTTAAACCCAACATTAGCACATTGAGCATAGTTAAAAATGTAAAAGATAACCATTTGTCATTCCAAGCTATCCACTCAATAACTCATTCAAAGAGCTGGCAAAGGCACAATAGGCCAAATGGCTGCCTTCTTTTCTGAGCGATTCGAAGAGGCATAAGGTGTTTTCACCTTAAATAAGTCTAATAGAATATTCTCCACTGTGATGGAATACTCTCCACTTGTCTGGAGACTCATTCAAGAAGTTCAACACTATCCAGAATATAGCAGCCTGCTGGATTTGCACCCCATCCATAACCATCCACACTCTCTACCAGTGACGCACAGTGGTAGTCGTGTGTACCATCTACAAGACGCACGGTATGACAGACAGGATAAAGAGACAGCAACAGAAAGGACAGAGAGACAGGACAAGGAGAGTGTGAGAGACTGAAGAGGGAGAGCAAGAGACAGTGCAAGCAGAGAGTGAGGGGGGGGCAAGTAAAGAGCAAGAGACAGGGCAAGGAGAGAGCGAGAGGCAGGGCAAGGAGAGAGCGAGAGGCAGGGCAAGGAGAGAGCGAGAGGCGGAATCTCAATGATAATCAGTGACTGAGCAATATAGATATGAAGACACAGAAAGATACATAATATTTAGAAGATGGAATGAAGGAGGCACCATAACAAACAGTATTACAGTTCCCAAGTTTTGTTTCACATAGTAGTATTTAGTAACCACAAATACAGCACAAATTCCAGAGAATTACCTTTAATGGACTGATTAAGGTCGGACATTAGCAAGTTTGTTTTTAGCCAGCTCCTTTTTGGTATTATTTCACATTTTTGTGTTTCAGGACCAATTAAACCTGTAATCTGAAATTAATTTCCAACAGAACAAAATAACTAAATCACTAAATGATCTGGGAGTGACAACATGACATCTCTTCAATCGTCTTGGGACAGGTTTGTAAAATTGCATGTCTTCAGTGATACTAAAAGCAAAGGCCTTTTGCAAACGCTTAAAGATTTTCTCTCATAAGTTTGATATTTATATCACCTATTATAAATGGCAAAGTAAATAAATATTTCAAACTGCTTTGATTGAACTAACAAAATAGTTTTTAAGTTAAAAAATGTGATAGACAGCATCTTGCTAATGTAGGGCATATGCAGTTAGTTTGACTTACCTTTCACCATTCAACACTAACTTTCTGGAAGCGAGAACCGATAACAACTCAGCAAGGACAATGAAGCATTTGGGACCTCAGTGATAGACTGTTAGTCCCACCTATCTCCTTAATCTCTGGGATTTAAGGATTGTGAAGGAAAGAAAGAAAGATCAGAGAACAAAAAAACAGAAATATTGGTAAATTACATCAAGAAGACCTTTCAGCCATAGTACACCAAGGGGGCTCAAAACTGTACAGAAACAATAGCAGTGAAGAAATGGTTACGTATTTCCAAATTAGAATGGTGTATGGCTTAAAGAAGAATCTGCATGTGGTGCTGTTCTCATGCACGTGCATGAGAAAACATTCCCACTGGCTCACTGGAACCTCCGGCCTTCAACCAACTAAAATGGAGATGGGTGATTTTAGAGGACATAGAATGCCTTGAGGGACGTCATCAGGAACACACAAAGAATATGTTGAAGCATCGGAAAGAGCGCACAAACCTCCAAACAACTTATCTACCTGACCCTTCAAGCACCACCTGCCCACATGTGGCAGAGTCTGCAGATTGCACACTGAATTTATCAGTTATCTCATAACCCATCAACTTGAGTGGATGCAAGTCATCACGATCTCAAGGAACTACCTAAGGAGGTGAAGGATCTATACTCTTGGCTATATCCAGTGTCGTCAGCCATTTCTCGCTATTAGGTTCAAAGAATCAAATTGGCTAGATTCCAGCAACTATAACAAAAAGGATCTCAGGATGAGGTCCAAATGGATCGTCCATTCAGCACTTCTGGCTGCGAATGCTTCATCTCTGTCCTTTCCTCCGACAGTAAGAAGTCTTAAACAAGATTTAAGTCCAACCAATTTATTTGATAGTAAACTCACAAGCTTTCAGGGTTTGCCCTTCGTCAGGTGAATGGAGTGTTCTGGCCTCAGACAGAGCATATAACAGCACAGATAGTTTACAGATTACTGATTAGAATGCGAGTCTTTACAACTAACCTGCTATTCAAGTCTTAAAGATGCAGAAACTGTGTTGTTATATGCTCTGAGGCCAGAACTCTCCATTCACCTGACAAAGGGCAAACTCCGAAAGCTTGCGAGTTTACTATCAGATAAATTGATTGGACTTAAACCTGGTGTTGTCAGACTTCTTACTGTGTTTACCCCAGTCCAACGCTGGCATCTCCACATCCTTTCCTCCGACACGCAGGAACCTGCTATCATTAAAGATGAAGATGCTTTCCATGCCTCCTCCAGGTAGTTGTTTAATTGTCTATCACCATTCATGGCTGGATATGGCAGGATTGCAGAGTTTTGATCCAATCCATTGATTGTGGGATCAATTACTTTTTTCTAAAACATGCTGCTTTCTTGGCCAGAGAGATTGCATTAATGATTATTATGTAGCCAGAAAGGTGCTTGGCTGTTAGGTTCAAGCCTTAAAATTCTGCATAGAATTTAACAGGCAATTAATGTGCAAATCCAGCTAGTTCTTATAAATAACTAACAGGGAAAAGGAGAGATGGTGTTTGTGTAAAGCAAACATTAGAATGACAAAAATCAACCATGAGGTTCAGAAGATTAGCAGCACACACTGGGGGCAATTCTCCCAAAAGTGCTGAATTGGCGAGAAAACTGGTCTGGATCACAACTGTTTTTTCAGTGCAACTTCAGACCCAAATCTCCCCAGTCTATGCACTACAGTGGTGAATATCAGACCCCTCCCACCCCCCTCCCTCCCGGGACAGGAGGCAGACTACCCCCCACCCTCCAGGAGACCCCGCCCCTCCCATCCCACCCCAATCGCTGGCCTCCCTCCATCCCAGACCAATCCCCATGCAGAGGCGCAGCGGGACCTTGCCCCACCACTACCGATCACCCTCTGGGCCCTGCCCACAACAGGCCCCATCCCCTTGGAGCTGCCCCATGCCTGGTGGGCAGTGCCAAACTTGCCCCCCCTTCACTCTGGTGGGATCTCCCACTAGTTTCCCGAATGTAGGGAGCTACTCTATACCCCACAGGAGTGAAGTACTCCCTGGTAGAGTGGGAGATGTTATCAGGTCTGGAGAGATCCGTGCCGGGCCCGATAATGACATTTAAACTACACTTAAAGTATATTTAAAACAGATTAAAATCACTTACCTCTCTTCCCGCCAGCTTCCAGCACAGTCCCAACAGCACCTGTTCCCTGGCTCTGGGAGGCGTGCGTGTGTCGGGAACACATGCATGAATCCCGCAAAATAGCCGACACGCGATGCTTCCGAACAGACCCAGCAGAAAGTTTGCGTGTCACAATGGAAGAATCGCCCTCACCATTTCTCTTAATCTGCTAAACTTGCTGGTGGATTTTTCGGTGAATAACAATGCCTGTCATTAATTTGCCACCATTTTCCAGCAAGATGTATCACTTTATTAACATATATGACATAGCTTGATAACATTAAGAAATCTTCAGGGCGTTATTGTAAAAGCTGCTCCCTTTGTGATTGTTATTTCTCAATCTCACTGTTTAATAGCAATGGCAATGTCTGTTACGTACTTCACAGGAAAAATAAATAATAATAAAAATCTTACATGAACCACAACTATTAGCCACTTAATGCATCAAAAATAACACATATTCATCAATTCTGCTCACATTGCTGCATCAAATTAAAAATAGCAAGTAACATAGAGTGCAAAATGGGAGAACTAGAATACTAAGCTCATCTGCCTAGTTACTTGTAAGCAATTAATATGTTCTATATGAGCAACATAAACTGGGTTCTTCACTGTACTTCATTATTCTCTACAAAAAAATGTGTTATCATTATCAGACAGCCTCCAAGGAGCTGCCCCTCACCCTTTCTAGGGGTGTCATGGTGACACAGTGGATAGCACTGCTGCCTCACAGTGTCAGGGACCTGGGTTTGATTCCCGTCTTCGGTCACTGTCTGCGCGAATTCCTCCGGATGCTCTGGTCTCCTTCCATAGTCTGAATGACTAACTGTTTAGGTGTATTTGCCATACTAAAATCTCCTTTAGACCTGCACAAGTGCTGGAGTGTGGCAACTAGGGGATTTTCACAGTAACTTCATTGCAATGTTAATTAAGTTAACTTGTGACACTAACAAACAAGCTTTAAAAACTCAAGGTAATCAACTAGCTACCACCCTTTGCCTGTGTTATATTCAAAAAATCAGACAGCACGGAAGGAGGCCATTCAGCTCATCACGTCTTTGATAGAGTTATCCAATAGTGCCATTCCCCATACTTCTCTATATCCCCACAAAACTTTCCTTTTCCAGGCTATATCTCAATTGATAGGTACAATACAGAAAAGAGGCCATTTGACACAACATGTCTATACTGACTCTTTCAAAGCTACCTTCCCTGTTCTTCCCCATAGCCCTGCAATTTGAGATTTTTCAATGATATAGTTTAGAAGGAGTGATACCGATACTTGATAAGGGCAATGTTGTTGACGTGTTATTCATGGACTTCTGAAAAATATTTGATACAGTATCGCATGACCGACTTGCAAGCAAAGTTCATGGAATAAATGAGACAGTAGCATCACTGAGACAAAATTGGTTAAGTGACAGGAAACAAAGATAATGGTTAATGGATGTTTTCCAGGCTGGAGGAAGGTTTTTAGTGGAGTTCCCAGGAGTCAGTGTTGGAACCCTTGCTCTTTGTGATATATATAGATGGCTTGACATTTGGTGTGCAGGCCACAATTTCAAAACTTCCGGATAAAACAAAACTTTGAAGCATTGCAGACTCCGAAGAGAACAGTGTAGAACTTCAAATGGACATAGGCAAGTTGGCGGAATGGCTGCACAGACGGAAGATGAAGTTCAATACGAAGTGATTCATTTTGGCAGGACGAACATGGAGGAACAATATACAATAATGGGTACAACTCTAAAGGAGATGCAGGAGCAGGGGGACCTGGATTTATATGTGCATAAGACATTGAAAGTGGCAATGTAATTTGACAGTGCGCTTATTAAAGCGCACTGTATCCTAGGCTTTACTACTGGCTACATAAAGAGCAAGGAGGTTATGTTGAAGTTGTATTCAACACTAGTTCAGTCTCAACTGGAGCAATGCACCCAGACCTGGATGCCGCACTTCAGCAAAGATGTAACTGCATTGGAGAGAGTGCGGGAAGAATAGCTCCAAGGATGAGGAACTCCAGCAAAAATAGATTGAAAAGTTGGGATTATTGCCCTTGGAGAAGAGAGGGGGGATTCGACAGAGGTATATAAAATCATGAGTGGTTTGTACAGAGTAGATTGGGAGAAACAGTTCCCACTCATGAAAGGATCAAGATCAAAGGGGCAAAGATTTAAGATAATTTGCAAAAGAAGCAAAAGCAATATGAGGAAAAACACTTTCACTCAACAAGTGGTAAATGCACCGCCTCAGAGTGTGGTGGAGGTAGGTTGAACTGAGGCATTCAAAGGAGAATTAGACTATTATTTTATTTTATAATATGAAAAGTTTATTTATTTATTAGTGTCACAAGTAGGCTTAAATTAAAACTGCAACGAAGTTACTGTGAAAATCCCCTAGTTGCCACACTCCGGTGCCTGTTCAGGTATACTGAGGGAGAATTTAGCACGGTCAATGCACCTAACCAGCGCGTCTTTCGGACTGCGGAAGGAAACTGGAGCACCAGAGGAAACCCACACAGACACAGGGAGATCGTGCAGGCTCCTCACAGTCAGTGACCCAAGCAGGAATCAAACCCAGATCCCTGACCACTGTTGCCACCATGCTGCCGATTTGAAATAAACAATGGGCGGGATTATGAGGAAAAGGCTGAAAACTGCACTAAGTTGCTCATTCAGAGAGCTGATGCAGACATGATAGACAGTGTGGTCTCTTTCTGTGCTATAACAATTCTGCCATTCTGTTGTGCCAATATCTCAACTATTCCTGCTTTCATAGACCTTAATTTTAATTCTATTTCCAGCTCTTTTGCCACTGTTTTTAAGTGAACAGTTAACTACTGCAAGGCAATCGAAGGCAAGTTCCCTCTGTGAGAAAAACTTCAGCAATTGACACAGCCATTTCTAACTTTTTCAGTGATACCGCAAACGGTCCTGTGAAATCTTGTTCTTTTAAATTTTTGCATATTCCAGCATACCCATCTCATCCATGAATTCAAAATCTTGCCATCAATCTCTTTAACAATCAAACCACCCAGGTTTACTGCCAGGCAGACTCCAGAAATCTAATATAACCCTTTTTATTTACCCTAAATCGGAGACTACAGTTCCAAAGCATAATAATCTTATGGCCCAAAGCAATAGTCCTAATTATAATTTGGACTATTGCTTTGGTCAGGGATCTGGGTTTGATTCCTGCTTGGGTCTCTGTCTATGAGGAGTCTGCACGTCTCCCAGTGTCTGTGTGGGTTTCCTCTGGGTGCTCCAGTTTCCTCCCACAGTCCGAAAGATGTGCTGGTTAGGTGCACTGACCGTGCTAAATTCTCCCTCAGTGTACCCGAACAGGCACCGGAGTGTGGCGACTAGGGGATTTTCACAGTAACTGCATTGCAGTGTTAATGTAAGCTTACTTCTGACACCAATAAATACATAAGCTTCTTATATTATAAAATAAAATAGTCTAATTATATCTAATTAGTCATAACAATCTTATATACCTTGCAAATGCAACATTCTCCTACCAGTTTCTCCTTCTTTATTCTGTCAAAACCCCCAATCTAATACTGAACACCTCCATTAAATCTTCCCTGAACCTGCTCCATTCTAAGTTAAACCAAAAGCTTGCCCAGTCTTTCCACAAAGTTCCTCATCCCTGGTACCATTCCAGCAAATTTACTCTGTATCCCTTCCGAGGCAAAGATGTGCCTACAGCCCAAAACAAATTATTTCACCAGCGTGTCAGAAGCCTAGTGGGAATTTTTAAGTCAGTATCAAGTATTAAAGACAAATGCATGTTTTTTTCTAAATGTCAGCTGCTAAGCTTTCCATACTTACTTGACTTTGATAGAATACCAAGACACCCTTATGCACTATAAATAGCTGGTCTTTCCACAGAACAAATATTTTACACTTTCCCAGTAATAATATGTATTTAAAAAATGTGCTATCCTACATCGTGGTCATCAGAAATCATCCCCATAGGCTTTCAGAGCCCAAAATCGATCTTGAAAGGAAACAAAACACTGAAAAGCAACATTCCAGTCCATAAACTTTCTCCTGTAAAGGGTAGCAATAGCCTTTAGTCCACCATGTCCCAATAACCAAGATAAATTTGAATCGATTAAATGGTCTTCAAATTGGATAAAGATGCTGTTAATTGTACTTATTAAATAATATTGCAGAATGTATGTTGATCTGATATCCACTAGATGTTGAGTAATGGCAGAAACTAATCTGCTCTTCACCTCATTGCGATGTCGAATGTTTCACAATACTTTCAGGTTTCAGTATAGCATACGATTGGTGTAACGTTTTAGCATACACACATTTCTCCTGATGGACTTTTTTCCAACTTTCATTATTATAACCAGTCCGGGTGTCGGTTATTTTAGCATAATATTAACAGAGCTACAGCAGATCTGCTCACACAGGCAGAGATCGCTTCATATCCACACCACCTCTGCACAGGGGCTGACTGGCCAACAGTTTTTCCTGTTTTTGCTCCATAGGGTAAGGTGCATTACCCAGCAGCTCAGCTGAAACCTGACATCATTTACCAAATTACGTTGGCACAGTTAAATGTCAAGAATTTATGGAACATAGCAGGACTGTACAAAGACAGCACTTACATCTAACCTGAAATCTAAGATCAGTCGTCAACGACCTCTCTCATTTCTTTAGACACACCCAATTAAAAAATTACCCAGCTATATTGACTTTTACCTCGTACCAATAACTTTTCCAATGCTATCTACAATTTTCAGAGTTATGTGGGAATTTCTCATTACTATAACTCTTCCACTAGTCTGAGTGAAAACAACTACTGTGCAGTTAAAAAATAGCTTGCTCTTTGTCCAAAATCTAAAATGTTTTTATAGCTTTTTGTCTTTGTTTAATATAAACTGCTTTGCTTTCTGTCTGTGCTCAGTATATAAAAATTAATTCTGGATTTTGTTCAATGCCTACAGAGCTTACTTCCAAAAATAATATTTGAAATTCACTAGTACAGCACTCCTCCTGCTTATCTCTGCTCTGCATAATGGAATGGAGCCTTTAAATCCATAAAGTTAATCTCATCTATAGCTTCAATCTACTCTAACTCAAACAAGCAATCAGGTTGCAGCCTATTTAAAACATTCTCAGACAGAAAACTAAACAACTTACTCGCTTTTAAACTTTTGGTAAGGCATAGTAAAGATGTTTCACTGCAGATTTATTGCTGGCTGTTAATACATCACAAAGGTCAGAAAAATTCTAAAAGATATGATGAAAAGTCTGAAGCAGAACACTTCAAATGATCTTTCATACCACATACAAACAAATAAACAAACCTGATCTGTCCGAGATGACTTTTACATTTTGGTGATTAGCAATCTTATGCTTTTTAGTCAAAATTTAAAATGTTACTCGAAAAGAATACATTTTGGATTTACACCATAAATGACAAATTAAGATAAGCAAAATTACAATGTCAATTAAACTAATTTAAACACTTGCCACATTTCACATTTATAACCGTAAAGGTAGAAACAAGGTCCTCTAAATAAAACCACATTTATATACAGTACAGGAACCTTGACTTATTTTTGTAGGTAACCTATGGAGTGTAGCTAAAAGTGTATGAAGTGTTAGCTATTATATATGGGTTGCTTGACAAGCATAGAATAATTTTTTAGTTTAGGTCTTGACTAACCACAAGTGACAGGTAATTTGCAGCTCTGCTGCCTATTGACATTAGGAATTCTGTCCAATGTGAGCACATTATTCCACTTGTCACAGAAAGTCTATGTGATCCTGCACATACTCGTGTATTAGAAAAGAAAAAGCCCTAAAGAAAGAAGGGTTACATTTTAAACATTTCACCATAGTAAGAATAGTAAAAGCTTTCATTTTCATATACAAATTGAAACAACAGGGCTTATAGCCACAAAGTGACTATTATATTTGGACACGAGTCGGAAATAGAGATTACAGTGAAACTAAGATATTATGACAGCCAATCATAACTGATGACAAAATGTCAACTTGACAAAGCTGGTACCACACTTGCATCTGGATCAGAAAGTCTGAGCCAACAGGCAAATTTATAATCGCGGCTGAAGTCCTTGTGCAAAGTCAGAGACTGCTGAGACACAAAACAGGAATCATACTTGGCCATTTTGGTGATCAGGATGGATATTAAAAATCCCAGGACACTATATATGGGGTTCACTCACTGCTCTGGCAAAAAGTTGCCTTTTCAAACGCACTCAGTAGAAAGCAGATTGCTGTTTCAAATATTGGCTAATACATTTTGTCCACCAAAGAGTCACTTCTGGTGGAAATTGGTTGATGCATTTGCCAATAAAGAGAAGGTAGTGGATTATCTAGTCAGTGTACGAACGCTGTTGCGTGACCTTCGTGTGTGCCAAGTTGACCACTGCATTCCCTATATTAGGAATAGTGATCCAGAGGTAATGTAAACACTCTAAGGCCTGTATGAATGTAGTTCTTTATTTATTTACGTGGTAATGGATGTGATATCCTGAATACAGTCACAAACCTAGAGTGACCTTCCTTTCCCACTGATGTCTATGACATTCTGCATGGCTTGCCTGTCCTGTTGGCGGGCAACCTGCCGGGGAGGGGGTCTGTCCGTATAGTCAGTACAGTCAGTACGGCATGTACTGTCCATGCCACCCAGTTTTTATCATTAAGCTAGTTACTTGAACAAGACACCCCAACTCCTGTATTCAGTGTTCTGACCAATGAAACCAAGCATGCCGAATGCCTTCTTCGCCACTCTGTCCACCTATGACTCCACTTTCAAGGAGCTATGAACACGTACTCCTAGATCCCTTTGCTCTGTAACTCTCCCCAACGCCCTACCATTAACTGACTAAGTCCTGCCCTGGTTCGATCGACCAAAATGCATCACCTCACATTTATCTAAATTAAACTCTATCTGCCATTCATCAGCCCACTGGCCCAATTTGTCAAGATCTCGCCAGCTTCAGGGTTGCAGCTTTGTCACCAGCAGAGGGAAGCAGGTAAAATTTGAAGACAATCAGATAATCGATGGGTGTTTAACCTGGCTGATTTTAAATGCCTGTCCACCCAGATGAAATTAGTGCCACCGCGTCGGGCATGGGCTGCACCATTTTCAAATTAGGTGCACTTGGCTGTGAATACATCACCTTCAGTTACATTGTTTTGTCAGGCCAATCAAACGAGAAAAAAAGTCAAGGAGACAAGAACTCGGCTATGTTTGCAACATCTCCTGAGGTGCTTCAGTAAGTGAACTCAGTTATCAGAGTCTATCCACACCAAGCTTCCCCAAAGCTATTGCTCCTTCTATCCTCTTGCTGCTTTCTTGCTACTCAGAATACCTCAAGTCTACACCCAAAGGGAGCAACTCCAAAACATTTGATAAAGAAAGAAAGAGAAAGAATGCAAAAGTCACAGAATTGCTATGGCACAGAAGCCCATCATGTCTGCACCAGCTCTCCAAATAAGCTGTAGCCCTGCACATTGTTTCTATTCACATAATCATCATACATCCTCTTGAATGTCTCAATTGAACCTGCCCACACCACACTACCTGGCAGTGCATTCCAGACCCAAACCATTCACTGTTTGAAAAGGTTTTTGTCACATCACAAAGTCCTGATGGACTTTAACCTGGTGTTGTAAGACTTCTTACTGTGCCCACCCCAGTCCAACGCTGGCATTTCTACGTCATCACAAATGATGCAGAGAGACATTGAGAAATGATACATGAAGACCAAAAGAATGAGCACAGGCAGGAAAAGAAGACAGAAACAGAGTAACGGCAACATAAACAATTAAAACATGGGTGGCAAGCAGAATGTCAAAGTGATAGAGAAACATGCATTTTTTAAAAATTTTATCTCCATGGTCGATGTTACGGAGAAACAACCAACTTATTCTAATGAACAAAACAATCACGGGACCTTAATGATGTCATTAACCACAAAAACAGAATCTGAATGGTTCATGAAACTCATCAGACCCTGAAATGATGTTATAAGCCGTGACTCACTGCAGCTGAACTTTTACTTTATGTAATATGAAAACAGACACTCCTGGCAATAGTGCAGTCAGAGCAAAGGTAGCTTGGATCATTATTGGAATCGACTTTCTAGAGGTGATTAATGTGCTATTTCTGATCCGGATTCCCATCTACAAAAAATGTTATTTATTTTGTTAAGACATTCCTCCACCTAGAGGTTTGCCATCAGTTAGCACCGCGAAGCCAACATTTGGACAGTGTGCAAGGTTGACAGCGAAAGTCTTCAAGTGAAGCAAACCATTTGAGAAGAAAATACAGTGAACAAAGCACCATTTATCAGTGTGCAAAAATGTAAACTGTTCGTCAATTGTACAAATAGATCACTACAATAACATAGCTCGCTTACAATCATCTTCAAGCACATTCCATTGAACAAAACCTATGCCAAATGGTAAAACATCTGCTTCTCCTCAGTTATAAATGGATAGCTCAGATATGAACTGCAAATTCAATTTTGGCAATCATATCACTTACCTGCAAGTTCTCAAACATTTGATGCTAGACTTGAAATTGGTCATATTAACAACGTGCATTTTGCCTTAACTGAAATATATTGATGCAAGGTTTCACTGTAGCTGAGTGCCTTGCACTGTGGCCCATCATTCAAATTATCTTCCTCACCCTTCAGATTGAAAGTATTTTGCCTTGCAAATTATAAGAAATGCAAGTTGAGGATGGGGAGATGAGGGGTCTGTGTACAGTGGAAACAACAGTCGATTTCCTTAGCCACAGATGATTAAAGACATAGAAAGAATCAGAGACAATGGAAAAGGAAATAGGGTGAATTAGAGTTAAATTGGAACGGAAAGAGAAGGAAAGATTGAATTAAGGCACTGGGGGAAAGAAACAGATAGGTAAGCGGAAATCCAAAATTAAAATTAAAATCTTCAGGAATGAATTACAACCCTGTAAAATTCACTGCTTCCCTTTCTGATTGCAGAGGTTGTGGGGCATTGTAAAGATATGATTCTTGTCATTACAACTGGGGAGGCAGTGGCATAATGGTACTGTCGCTGGACTAGTAATCCGGAGACCAAAGGGGACCCAGGTTCAAATATCACCAAGGCAGATGATGCAATTTGAATCTAGTAGAAAAATCTGAACCATCTAATGATGACCATGGAACCACTGTTGATCATCTTACTTTTTCAGGTATTATTGCTGTACAGTTCAGTGATTGCAGCTGGATTTCACACATAGCTAACCTGGTAAAATGAAATTGGTTCACGTCACGATTTGGAAGAAGGAACTGAAAGCACTGTTGCTAAGTTTGCTGATGATACAAAGATATGTAGAGGGACAATTAGCATTGAGGAAGCAGAGGGGCTGCAGAAGGACTTGGACAGGTTAGGAGAGTGGGCAAAAAAGTGGCAGATGGAATACAATGTGGAAAAGTGTGAGGTTATGCACTTTGGAAGGAGGAACAGAAGCTCAGATTATTTTCTAAATGGGAAAATGCTTAGGAAATCAGAAACACAAAAGGACTTGGGCGTCATTGTTCAAGATTCTCTTAAGATTAACATGCAGATTCAGTCAGCAGTTAAAAGGCAAATGGAATCTTAGCATTCATGTCAAGAGGGCTAGAATACAAGAGCAGTGATGTACTTCTGAGACTGTAAAAGACTCTGGTCAGACCCCATTTGGAGGACTGTGAACAGTTTTGGGCCCCATATCTAAGGAAGGATGTGCTAGCCTTGGAAGGGGTCCAGGGGAGGTACACAAGAATGATCCCTGGAATGAAGAGTTTGTCATATGAGGAATGGCTGAGGCTGAGGAAAGGGGGTTTTGGTAGGTTACGGGAACCGTGGTGCACGAAGGCTGTGGTGAACCTAGTCAGGAGGAAAAGGAAGGTGTACAAAAGGTTCAGGGAGCTAGGAGATGTTAAGGATCTTGAGGAGTATAAGGATTGTAGAAAGGAGCTTAAAAGGGAAATTAGGAGAGCCAGAAGGGGTCATGAGAAGACCTTGGCGGGTAAGATTAAGGAGAATCCCAAGGCCTTGTATAAATATGTGAAAAGTAAAAGGATGAGAAGAGAAGGGATAGGACCTATAAAAGGTGAAGGTGGAAAGGTCTGTGTGGAACCAGACGAAATGGCAGAGGTGCTTAATGAGTACTTTGCCTCAGTATTCACAGTGGAAACTGATCTGGGAGATTTTGCTACGGATTTGCAGCAGATGGAAAAGATTGAGTATGTGGATATTAAGGAGGAGGATGTGTTAGAACTTTTGAATTCTATCAAGATAGATAAGTCGCCAGGACCAGATGGGATGTACCCCAGGATACTGTGGGAGGTGAGGGAAGTGATTGCAGAGCCCCTGGCGATGATCTTTGCGTCGTCAATGGAGACGGGAGAGGTTCCGGAAGATTGGAGGATTGCGGATGTGGTTCCTATTTTCAAGAAAGGGAACAGAGATAGCCCGGGAAATTACCGACCGGTGAGTCTGACCTCAGTGGTTGGTAAGCTGATGGAGAGGCTTCTGAGGGACAAGATTTACGAGCATTTGGAGAGGTTTGACATGATCAGAAATAGTCAGCTTGGTTTTGTCAAGGGCAGGTCGTGCCTTACGAGCCTAGTTGAGTTCTTCGAAAATGTGACTGAACACATTGACGAAGGAAGTGCCGTGGACGTAGTGTACATGGACTTCAGCAAGGCGTTTGATAAGGTCCCCCATGCAAGACTTCTTGGGAAGGTGAGAGGGCATGGGATCCAAGGGGCTTTGGCCCTGTGGATCCAGAACTGGCTTGCCTGCAGAAGGCAGAGAGTGGTTGTGGATGGGTCTTTTTCTGCATGGAGGTCAGTCACCAGTGGAGTGCCCCAGGGATCTGTTCTAGGACCCTTGCTGTTTGTCATTTTCATAAATGACCTAGATGAGAAAGTGGAGGGATGGGTTAGTAAGTTCGCCGATGACACGAAGGTCGGTGGTGTTGTGGATGGTCTGGAAGGATGTCAAAAGTTGCAGCAGGACATAAATAGGATGCAGGACTGGGCGGAGAAGTGGCAGATGGACTTCAACGCGGATAAATGTGTAGTCGTCCATTTTGGCAGAACCAACGGGATGAACGAGTACACTATCAAGGGCAAGAGTCTTAGTAGTGTTGAAGAGCAGAAGGATCTTGGGGTCCGGGTCCACAGGACTCTTAAATCGGCCTCGCAGGTGGAGGAGGTGGTCAAGAAGGCGTATGGTGTACTGGCCTTCATTAATCGAGGGATTGAGTTTAGGAGTCGGGAGGTAATGCTGCAACTTTATAAGACCCTTGTCAGGCCTCAGTTGGAGTACTGTGCGCAGTTCTGGTCACCTCACTACAGGAAGGACGTAGAAGCTATTGAAAGGGTACAGAGGAGATTTACAAGGATGTTGCCTGGACTGGGAGGCATGCCTTATGAAGTTAGGTTGAGGGAGCTGGGACTCTTTTCCCTGGAGAGACGAAGGTTGAGAGGCGACCTGATAGAAGTTTATAAAATGTTGAGAGGAATAGATAGGGTGGATTCTCAGAGGCTATTTCCCCGGGTTGAAATGGTCGCTAAGAGAGGACACAGATTTAAGGTGTGGGGAGGCAAGTACAGAAGTGATGTTAGGGGTAAGTTTTTCACTCAGAGGGTGGTGAGTGAATGGAATCACATTTTAAGAAGCGGGTTGATGGGTTTTTGATAAGAGAAGGGATTAAGGGTTATGGGGAGAGAGCGGGAAAGTGGAACTGAGCCACGACAGATCAGCCATGATCTTATTGAATGGCGGGGCAGGCTCGAAGGGCTAGATGGCCTACTCCTGCTCCTATTTCTTATGTTCTTATGTTCTTATGAATCGGCTGCCGTCAGTGGTGGTGGAGGCGAACTCGCTGGGGTCTTTTAAAAGACTTCTGGATGAGTATGTGGGATTTAATGGGATTGGGGGTTATAGATAGGTCTATGGATTGGTAGGTGTTGATGTGATCGGCGCAACTCGTGGGCTGAAGGGCCTGTTTGTGCTGTAGTGTTCTATGTTCTATGACTCTGGGTCTGTACTCGTTGGAGTTTAGCACGATAAGGGACAATCTTATTGAAATTTACATGATACTGCAAGGCCTGGAGAGAGTGGATGTGGACAGGATGTTTCCACTAGCAGGAAAAACTAGAACCAGAGGGCACAACCTCAGGCTAAACAGGACAATCCTTTAAAACAGGGATGAGGAGGTATTTCTTCAGCCGGAGAGTGGTGAATCTGTGGAACTCTTTGACACAGAAGCTTGTGGAGGCCAGGTCATTAAGTGTCTTTAAGACAGAGATAGATAGCTTCTTGATTAATAAGGGGATCAGAGGGGTTAAGGGGGAAAGGCAGGAGAATGGGGGTGAGAAAAATATCAGCCATGATTGAATGGCGGGGCAGATTTGATGGGCCAAGTGGCCTAATTCTGGTCCTCTGTCTTCTGTTTTGCTAATTAAAATTAACAATAGGGTAAAGACAAAATTATCCATCTGTAAACTTTCGAGGGCATAAAATTTACTGTCACGTACTCGAACGTGTCTATGGTGATGTTCATGCCTCATACAAACCGCTTCACCGTCTATTGCATCTGACCTTATCAAGGCATGACTCCCTCATTTATCTAGCTTCGCCTTAAATATACTAATATTATTTGCCTCAATAATATTGAGGCATTCCACGTGGTAGCAAGTTCCAAATTCTAATCACTCTTAAGGCAAAGAAGATTCTCCTGGAATTCTCCTTGGGTTTAAGAGTGTTTACCTTACATAAAGGCTAGTTTTTCATTTCGTTTCAAATAGAATCATTGTTGCAACATCCACTTTATCAAATGCTTTTAAAATCAACGGTAATTGAATGTATTCAAGAGGCGGCTGGATATAGCACTTGGGGTGAATGGGATCAAAGATTATGGGAAGAACGCAGGATTAGGCTATCGAGTTGGATGGTCAGCCATGATCATGATGAATGGCAGAGCAGGCTTGAAGGGCCAAATGGCCTTCTCCTGCACCTATCTTCTATGTTTCTATGTCTATGTTTTTATGTAAAGATAATGACAAAAGTTAAATCGATGTCTTCAGTAACTGGAATCAATGAAAGAAATTGTGCATTAACATTAAAGTAGTACAATCCCCAAAACTTTGTAAATTCAGTACTAAGGGGAGAAAAGAAACTGACCAGGAGAACAGGAGCCAAAACACCAGATGGAACATACCTTCTTCTAGAATAGGCCTTGAAATGACAAAAGGAATCTCCTGCAGTGGTTCCATGTATTTGTGTCCTGCACTGATCACTTTTATCTGAGGTAAGCAGACGACCAAAGTCCCCGGCATACTCGCTTCGGTATGATACCAATTCCTCACCGTCCCCGGGATGTCACCCGCCACGATCGTGCTTGGCGAGGCGAGGCTCTCATTTGGAAAGAATACACAACATGACTGAACCTCCAGCTAGAAAAGAAGAATACGTGTCATCAAAAAGTACTGCTTTCAGCTGCATTTTACTAAGCGCAAGAAAAAAAACACTGGTGCACGTGTACACGTGCATGTGTACACACTCGCACATCCATCAGATGTGCATGAATAGGATGGGAATAGAGGGATACGGTCCCCGAAAAGGTAGAGGGTTTTAGTTCAATCGGGCAGCATGGTCGTGCAGGCCTGGGGAGGGCCAAAGGGTCTGTTCCTGTGCTGTAATTTTCTTTGTTCTTTGTTTACTGATTACAACAGTTCCAGCAGTTCTCCATCACCTTATCCAAAACAAGTTACATTCTGGAATCTCAACCAATCACTTTCTTATCCTTTACCTACCAAACCCAAGATCAATGCAATCAAAGATGAGTAATTAATCACAATCATCACTGGAGAATGATTTCTGAATCAGCAGATACAGAAGGGTTACATCACTACCGACCTTTGAAATGATGTATCCCTGAGGGCTATGGTATTCAGGCAATGGAGTATATTGAAGATTGAGATTAACAGGCTTTCGGAGAATCAAGGGAGTGGCAGGGTGTGGGGAAAGGGTGAGAAAGTGGAGTTGGGGTGGATGATCAGCTATGATTTTTTTGAATAGTGTAGCAGGTTCGAGGGGCCTGCGATGGTCCTTGACCAGCTTCCCATGGTTTTGGTGCAATCCAGTTAGGGAACCAATTACTTTTTGTTTGAAGTAGACAAGGTTTGAGATTCAAGGCACTTGCTCAGAGAATAAAGACACAAGATTCCACAGGTTTCAGGAAGACAAAAATTAACTTTACGATGCAAGGCCAAGAGGAGAAAACAATTTACAGTATCTATCTGACACTGTTAACTTCAGGGTTAATACAAGGTACATGTGAATTAACAGGCAAACTGGTCAAACTCACCACACACTGTACAATAAATAGCAAATGTGATCAAGACACACACCATGGATTTCTCAGCAACCTACTGAAATGCCAGTGTCACTCAACTAGAATCCTTGCGGTATATATCATTTGCTGTTTTCCAATCCGCGGGAACCACCCCAGAGTCCAGTGAATTTTGGTAAATTACCACTACTGAATTTGCTATTTCTCCCGCCATCGCTTTCAGTACCCTGATGTATTCCATCAGGACCAGGAGAATTGTCTATCTTTAGCCCCATCAACTTGCCCAACACTACCTCTTTCATGATAATGATAGTTTCTAGGTTCTCACCTGCCATAGCCTTCCTGCCATCAATTTTTTGACATGTTATTTGTGTCTTCCATTGTGAAGACTGACACAAAATACCTGTTCAATGCCTCAGCCATTCTCTCATTTCCAGTTATTACATCCCCTTCTCGTTCTCTAAAGGACCAATGTTTACTTTTGTCACTCTTATTCGTTTTATATATTTGTGGAAACTTTTGCTTTCTGTTTTTATATTCTGAGCTAATTTACTCTCATAATCCATCTTACCTTTCTTTACAGCTTTTTTCGTGGCTTTCTGCTGATCTTTAAAGATTTCCCAATCCTCTAGGTTCCCACTAACCTTTGTCGCTTTGTACGCATTTTCCTTCAATTTGATACCCTCCTTTATTTCCTTAGATATCCATGGCAGATTATTTCTTTTTCTACAGTTTTTCCTCATCACTGGTACATACTTTTGCTGAGCACCATGAAAGATCACTTTGAAGATCCTTCACTGTTCTTCAATTGTCCCACCATAAAGCTTTTGCTCCCAGTCTACCTTAGCCAACTCTTCTCTCAACCCTTTATAGCCTCCCTTGTTTAAGTACAAGACACTGATATTGGATTTTACCTTCTCACGCTCCATCTGTATTTTAAATTCAACCACACTGTGATCGCTTCTTCCAAGAGGATCCCTAACTGCAAGATCATTAATTATAGCCATATCATTACAAAGGTCCATATCTAGGATAGCTTGCTCCCTTGTCGGTTCCATTACATACTATTCAAGGAAGCTATCACGGATACATTCTATGAACTCCTCCTCAAGGCTGCCTTGACCAACCCGGTTTGACCAATTGATATGTAGATTAAAATCCCCCATGCTAATTACTGTACCATTTTTACATGCATCAGATATTTCTTTGTTTATTTCTCACCCCACCTCCCTCGCACTAAATTGATCTTTCTCTAAACCCTAGCTATGACTGTAACACTACATTCTGCACTCTCTCCTTTCATTCCTTACGAACGGTATGCTTTGTCTATATAGCGCACAAGAAACAATACTTTTCTACTAATACATGTGAGAATAATAAACCAAATCAAATCAAATTCCTCAGGACAACTCTTGTCCTCTCTGCTCAAAGACCCGTGGGATTGGCCTATCGAATCACCTGAAAAAACACAAATCATGAAGCCTGGCAGGCATGCACCTCGTTTTGAGGGATTGATGATGATAAGATGGTAGGCAAGCTTTGGAGGAAAGAAGAGGTGAGATACTCTCCACAAATTTCCCAGCCCTGGACTGGTTTTGTAGCCACAGTATTTACACAGCTAGCTCTTTTCAGTTTCTGGTCAATGTTAGTGCCTATTACTCTTAGGGGATTCAGTGATGGTAGCCTTTCGAAACCCAATGAAAAATGGAGTTTTGTTGTAGATGTTCTTTGCCTGACACAAATGTGGCACAAATGTTACTTGCCACTTACGAATCCAGGCCGGAATGTTGTCCATGTCTTCCTGCACGTGAGCAAGGACTGTTTCAGGATGAGAATTTGAGAATGTACAGAATACTGCAATCATCAGCTAATATCGTCACTTCTGACCTTATTTAGAGGGAGTGGAGGGGAAGGTGATCAGTGAAGCAGCTCAAGATGTTTCAGGACACTGTGGAAAGACAGCTTCTTCTTCTGTGAACATCCAATAGGTCAGTGAGTTCATACGAACAGCACACAACCGTTCTGAGATACTTAGAAAACTCAAAGAGCCAATAGTTGAATTCATTATAGTACCAGACTTAATTATTTTTGGTAGCATTCTATTTAACATCCTTGAAACCCTTCTGCTGATTAGTAATTTGGCGTTCCTCACTGAATTCAATCAAACATAACTTCTGTGCTTAGAAAAGAGTAGAAATGCATTGTCATAATGATGGAGGAAAAACACTGAATTACATATGAAAATGTAAGACTTTAAATAAGACTCGGTTTTCAAAAGTGAACAAATGAGCAGTCACGGGCTGACTTTTTGGTGGTTGATACTAAGAGTTAGTTGAGGGACAATGGAACCCCACCCTGTTTCCAGACAAGGATACCTACCACAAGATGCCATACGAAAACTAACTGCCATCTCCTGTGGAGGTAATGGAGGATGATTATCATTTCACCAGGAATGATATCCTATAAACCACGCCTTTTGGCTTCCGGGAATACACAAAGACTGGGATAAAAGCCAGCTGTAAAGCCTGATCAGTGTGGACTAGTTTCAGGGGTATCAACATGTGTGACCCAGAAGCAAAAAGCCAGCCAGCAACAAATGTTTTTTTTGCAGGTATCTCTCTCTCTCTCTCTGATTGCTGAGGCAAGCCAAGTAGGCAAAGCTACAGCTGGAAAGGAAACAGGGCAGCTTCTCAGCAAAACCCACAGAAAATTTGCATCTCAAAACCAAATATTCACCTGCTGAAGTCCAATTTCTGACTTTCATCTGGTTCCTCTTGCTGGAATCATGAATCGCAACAGCTGCAACATTCCATCATCTGCTCCACACAGACAATAACTGACTTGTATACTTTTTTTTACTTGTTTTGGACAAAATTCTTGTCTGTATGAATGCTTATTCACGTGATTTATCATTTTCTTGTGTTTAGTAGTCAATAAACTCACTCTTTAACTCAAATTGGTTAAATTTGCTCCTTTAAAATCTGAATATTGGGATTGGGGAAACGTATGCATAAAGGGAAAGAATTTTTTCCCACATTTATCTTTTTTGCGACTAACCAAGAGGATGAAGTGATAAAGGGGAGCTAATTCATCCCTCCTCATCCAGAGACATACAATTTGGTGGTACCTCAGCCAGAAGTTAACCAGTTGAGGGATCTCATCCAGAATAACAAATTTGCATTGTGGTTTGCACTGCTGCCTCATGATGTCAAGTACCCGGGTTCGATTATCGACTTGGGTAACTGTGCGGAGTCAGCACGTTCTCCCCATGTCTGCATGCTGCTCAGGGTGCTCCGGTTTCCTCGTGCAGTCCGAAAGACATTCTAGTTAGGGGCACTGACCATGCTAAATTCTCCCTCCGCGTACCCGAACAAGCACTGGAGTGTGGCAACTAGGGAATTTTCACCATAACTTCATTGCAGTGTTAATGTAAGCAAACTTGTAACACGAATAAATAAACTTTAAAACTTTAAGGGGCACCTTTCCTGGGGACTGGTCATAACACCGTATCTCCAATTGGAGCAAAGTCAATCGAGATTAAGAAGAGTCATACAGATTCAAAACGTTAACTCTGCTTCTCTCTCTCTGCCAGACTTGTTGAGCTTTTCCAGCATTTTCTTTTTTCATATCAGTGGAGGTGTGGGGAGGGCAGAGATTCCAACCTACAGACAGGTCATAAAGGAGGACAGAATTGCACAATCTGACCCTTAAAAAAGTAGAAATATTTTGAGAATCACACTAAGTCAAATTCTATTCTGACTACATGAGTCACCATAAGTGAGTGGTCTTGATTGTGTCCTACCCATACCTTAACCTTGGTGTCCACTCTGACAGTGCAGGTTCTGTTGATAATGGACTCAGTAAATCATGCTTATTGACCTCAGTAAATCATGCTTATTTACACCACTGTTTAAAAAAGGTAGTAGACAAAAGGCAGGGAATTATAGGCCGGTTAGTTTAACGTCTGTAGTTGGAAAAATGCTAGAATCCGTCATCAAAGAAGAAATAGCGAGGCACCTAGAAAAGAATGGTTTGATCGAGCAGACGCAGCATGGATTCATTAAGGAGAAGTCGTATTTAACGAATTTATTGGATTTCTATGAGTATGTGACTAGTGCGGTAGACAGAGGGGAACCAATGGATGTGGTGTTTTTAGATTTCCATAAGGCGTTTGATAAGGTGCCTCACAAAAGGTTGCTACAGAAGGTTAGGGTGCACGGAGTTGGGGGTAAGGTGTTAGCGTGGATAGAGGATTGGCTGTCTAATAGGAAGCAGAGAGTTGGTATCAATGGGTGCTATTCTGGTCGGCAGTTGGTGACTTGTGGAGTGCCGCAGGGATCGGTGCTGGGGCCTCAACTATTTACCATTTATATAGATGATCTGGAAGAGGGGGCTGAGTGTAGGGTGACCAAGTTTGCTGATGACACGAAGATGAGTGGAAAAGCAAATTGCGTGGAGGGTGTGGAAAGCCTGCAGAGAGATCTGGATAGGCTGAGCAAGTAGCCGAGGACCTGGCAGATGGAGTATAATGTTAGCAAGTGTAAGGTTATCCACTTTGGCAGAAATAATAGTAGGAGGGATTATTATTTAAAAGGCGAAAAGCTGCAGCATGCTATGGTGCAGAGGGATGTGGGGGTCCTTGTGCACGAGTCGCAAAAACCCAGTCTGCAGGTGATCAAGAAGGCGAATGGAATGTTGGCCTTTATAGTGAGGGGGATAGAATACAAAAGTAGGGAGGTCTTGCTGCAACTGTACAGGGTACTGATGAGGCCGCAGCTGGAGTACTGTGTGCAGTTTTGGTCGTCGCACTTGCACAAGGATATATTGGCCTTGGAGGGAGTGCAGAGGAGGTTTACTAGGCTGATACCGGATTGAGGGGGTTGAACTATGAAGACAGACTAAATAGACTGGGTCTGTACTCATTGGAGTTTAGAAGGATGAGGGGGGATCTTATAGAGACGTATAAGATAATGAAGGGGATGGATAGGGTAGAGGTAGAGAGATTCTTCCCGCTTAGAAAGGACAACAGGACTAGAGGACACAGCCTCAAGATAAGTGGGGAGGGGGCAGTTTAGATCAGAGTTGAGGAGGAACTTCTTCACTCAAAGGGTGGTGAATCTCTGGAATTCTCTGCCCATTGAAGTGGTGGAGGCTACCTCGCTAAATATATTTAAATCATGGGTAGATAGGTTTCTGATAGACAGGGGAATTAAGGGTTACGGGGAGAAAGCGGGAGAGCGGGCAAATGGATCCATTTCAGATCAGTCGTGATCTTATTGAATGGCAGGGCAGGCTCGAAGGGCTAGATGGCCTACTCCTGCTCCTATTTCTTATGTTCTTATAACCACTGCCTTTCTCTCTAATGTTCACATTTAAATATCAACTTCGCTTTCCAAATCCAACTCCTGCTGTTTTTTTTTCAAAATGTAGCTACAGGATTAGATTTCAAACCAAACAAAGGAGGCAGGTTAGTCTCTGCAAGGTAGAACTGCAATTTTTATTTAATTACTTCACAGGATGTGGGCATTGCTGGCTAGACCTGCATTTACTGCCCATCCCTTATTGCCCTTGAGAACGTGGTGCTGAGCTGTTTTCTTGAACAGCTGCGGTCCATGTGATATGGGTACACCCAAAGTGCTGTTAGGGAGGGAATTCCAGGATTTTGACACTGTGACAAATGAAGAAAAGGAGATATAAGTCCAAGTCAGGATGGCGTGTGCCGTGGAGGGGTACTTGTAGGTGGTGGGGTTGCCATGCATCTGCTGCCCTTGTCCTTCTAGCTAGTAGTGGTCATTGGTTTGGAAGGTGCTGTTGATAGTGAGATGCTGCAATACGTTATATATCTACTGAGTTACTTATTTTAGGGCGATACGGTGGTTAGCACTGCGGCCTCACAGCACCAGGGACCCGTGTCCAATTCCGGCCTTGGGTGGCTGTGCAGAGTTTTCATACTCCCCCAGTTTCTGCGTGGGTTTCCTCCCACAATCCAAAGATAAATTGATTGGCCACAATAAATAATAGGGTCCCAAGATGTGTAGGTTACAGGGATTAGCAGGTAAATACGTGGAGTTATATAGATAGGTACTGTATAAGATGCTCTACTGAAGAGTTGGTGCAGACTTGATGGACCGAATGGCCTTCTTCTGCACAGTAGAGATTTTATGATTCTGCAATACAGTACGATATGCCCTGTGCATCAGTTGTGATGGAAGTGGAAAGGTATGCCTTCGCAATTTGAACAGAGTTAAGGAGCAACTACTCCCAAAAGGTTGTGAGTCTGTGGAATTCGCTACCCCACAGTGTGGTGGATTCTGGGACAGTGAGTAAATTTAAGGAGGAGTTAGATAGATTTTTAATTGTTAATGGATTGAAGGGTTATGGGGAGAAAGCAGGAAAAGGGGGACGAGGAGCATATCAATCGAGTGGCAGAGCAGACTCGATGGGCTGAATGGCTTAATTCTGCACCGCTATCTTATGAATTTATGATGGCGGATGGGACGCCAATCAAGTGGGTTGCTTCGTCCTGTATGGAGTCAAGCTTCCTGAGTTGTTGCAGCTGCACTCCTCCAGGCCAGTGGAGGATATTCCAACACTTTCCTGACTTGAGCCTATATAGCAGTATGACAATGGATGTGTGGAATACACGGGTTAAAATGAGAAAGAACAGACAGACAGTATATTTGTGGACACCAACCGAGATGAAGGTAAATTTTGGTCTGCAATGTTGACCTTCATTTTATAGAAGGACCTGAGTTCAAGTTAAACATGAGTCACTCTATATGCCGACAGAAACAATATGTTTTCACTCCTTTTACTAAATACAGCTTACACCAATAGGCTCCTACTGTGCATTATTGAAAATCTAGATTTCCTCTTTTAAACATCTAAAGGGTTCAAACTAAGGTGCTCTACAGGACAAGTAGCAGGTCCCAGGAGTTTATTGCAACTCTAAAGTCACATAGGTTGCGTCGCCTAGCAATACTTGGATGCCATGTGGAACATGGGTAGCCGGTAGAGAAGGTTAGGCTGCCTTCCATAAAAATTACTTTCATGTTTTCCATTAGGTAGTTCCTGTAAAAATGGTAACATAACACAATTTCAAATGAGGACAAAAACAAGTTGATGGTTTACTATAATAAATTGCAGCTGCAGTGGCAACAAGCAGAGCTGAAATACTCTTTCCATAAATACTGAGAGATGGAACAGGAACCTGCTCTATCTAGGGAATGGTGTTTTAGAATCATTATGCCATGCCTTGTTCATTCTGGAAAAAAAGTTGTTATTAATCAACAAAGAGATAAGGGACGGACGATTAACAATAAATTGTTTATCCAATAAATGCGTTGACAAGCCCAGGATTACCAAGATCTAAAAATCAAACTGTTAACACGTGTTTACCATTGTCAATAACTCTATGAACTTTAGTACCATTCTTAAAAAAGATATTGGTGGGGGACATTTGATGAAATGCAGCGCATTAGTACAGTAACAAGCTTCAAATCTGCAGAAATTTAAACATCTGCAACATTACAAGAGAGTTTGAAATCCAAAACAAACAATCTTGGATCAATAAACAATTGATCAAAGACATAATTAAGCTCCGCATGTGCCTTAAATAGCATAATACCAGAAACAAACAAAGACTTTTAATGTAACAATCTATTTATTTTTTTAATTCAACTTCTATTTTTCAGTAATGAATTCTTGTCAGTTTGTTTAAGCAACACTGTACCGAATAATAGCTTAAAAAAGGGAACATTTACGATCTGCATGCCAGACTGGCATATAATCAAAGCTTTCAGCATTATCACACACTAAGTCATTCAGCGAATGAAGATTCGGTGATTCAGAGTGCAGCTGAACACATTTAAGGGGGTTGCATTGTCAGGAATTTCCGGCTTGCTCGCCAGAAATTCCAGATATAAACAAACTGACCACTCAACAGTATCCAGGATGGCAATGGACTGCAAGCCTGCTTGAACCTTATCTATACATCTCACTGCCCGAATGTTAAAATTTGAAAAATATGCCACCGCAACGTTTGCAGAACTAAAGAAAGGAAGCTAGCTTTCCACAATTCAATGACATTCGATTTTTAAATATTAGTGTGAAAAATGATTACAAATGTTTGAGAGAAATATTTATATAGAGTTTCTAGATGAAGAGTGCACTATTTAGATCCCCTGAGAAATTGTATTCTTGGACAGAATATAACAATCTTCAATTCTCCAGCCATCTTGGATGCTGTTGCTGTTGGCAACAGCTAAAGGAACATGCAGTTTGAAACACAGTTGCTCACCGCCATAACTCCCAGCTAGTTGGAACAGCTTTATCCGCACTGTTTCGGAAATTATAAGCTTCAGAAACATTGACCAGACAACTTCTTAAATCAAAGTCTTGGACTGTTATGATGCTGAAACAAATACCACTCTCATGTCCTTTTTTTAAATGAGGTCAATACTCCAGTTTAATACTGAGGGAGTGTGGCACTGTTGGAATGAGGTGTTAAATTAACATCCTGAAGGGCCTCTTAGGTGCACATCAAAGAAGCAATGAAGAGCAGGGAAGTTCCCCTGTTATCTGGGCTAACATATATCCTTCAACCAACAGATAGGTAACCTGGGCATTTTTCTCATTGCTGTTTGTTGGAGTCTCCATGTTCTCACATTTCCTACAACACTTCAAAAGAGCTTCATTGGCTGTGAAGTGCCCTCAGACTCCAAAATGAACTCTTCCTTCAAATTATTTAGTTTTATTCATTCATGTATTCAGATGAGCTTTGCTGGCATGGCCATATTTCCTTCCCACCTTTCAGTGCACTTGCGAAGGTGGTGGTGAACTGCCACCGCCTGAACTGTTGCAGTCTGTCTGTTGTAGGTACACCCACAATTTTATTAAGGTGCTCCAGGATTTTAAGCCAATGATAGTAAAAAAAACTGGTAACACAATTCCAAGTCAGGATAGGATGGGACTTGGAGGGGAATTAGGTGATACTGTTCCTACGCATTCACTGTATTTATCCTTCTAAGCAGTAGAGGTTGCCAGTTTATAAAGTGTCAAAGAACCCTTGGTGAGTTGCTGCAGCGTATCTTGCTACTGTGTGCCAGTGGTGGAGACAGGGAATGCTAAAGGTGATGGACAGCGGGCCAATTAAACAAGCTGCTTGGTGCTGGATGGCATCTTCCATCTTGAGTGTTGATGAAACTGCAGTCAGCCTGACAATCAGGAGAATATTCCATCACACTCTTGACTTGCGTCTTGCAGATGGTAGACAAGCTTTGAGGAGTTAGGTGGTGAATTGTTCGTCACAGAATTCTTAGTCTCCAATCCCTTCTTGTAACCACACTCATTTTATTCCTCTATCAGTTCAGTTCCTGGTCAATGGTAATCCAAGGATCTTGATGATGGGGGATTCAGTGATGACAATCCCACTGAGCAGAGATGGTTAGATTCTCTCTTCTTGGAAATGGTCATTCCCTGTACATGTGACATGACTGTTACTTCCTTGTATTTTGTCCAGGTATTGCTGCATACAAGCATAGACTGCTCCAGTATCTGACAAGTTGTGAATGGTACTGAAAACTGCAATCATGACTGAAATCTCCACTTCTAACCTTACGATAAAAGGAAGGTCATTGATGAATGCTTCATTGAAGATCATCAGCAAATTTACTAACCCATCCTTCAGCCCCTGCTTCCAAGTCATTGATAAAAATCACAAATAGCAGAGGACCCAGCACTGATCCCTGTGGTACACCGCTGGTAACTGGGAATGGGGTAGCTCGATCTTGGGTTTGGACATAGCTCGGCACAACAACCAGGGCCGAAGGGCCTGTACTGTGCTGTACTGCTCTACTGAAGATGCTTCAGTTAAAACACCACCTTGGGAAACTCCTGTAATTTTGTCCTGAGCTGAGATAATTTGCCTCCAACAACCATAGCCATCTTCCTTTATAACGTTTCAACCAGTGGACAGCTCACCCTCACAATTCCCACTGACATCAAATCTGCTGTAAGTCTTTGATGCCACACTCAGTCAAAAGCTGTTTTGATGTCAACAATAGTTACTCTCACCTCGCCTCTTGTTCAGCTCCTTTGTTCATATTTGGACCAAGGCTGCATGATTCTGCAGGAACCCAACCTGAGCAGTATTGCTGAGCAAGTCTCATGTGACAGCATTGTCAGCCACACCTTCCATCACTATTCTGATGATTGACAGTAGACTGATGGGGTGGTAGTTGTCAGGGTTGGATTTCTCTTGCTTTTTGTGGGCAGATCACAGCTGGACAATTTTCCATATTGCCAGGTAGATGACAGTATTGCAGCTGTACTGGGACAGCTTGGCTAGGGGTGTGGCTAATTCTAGAACACAAATCTTCACTACTATTGCTAGAATGTTGTCACGCCCAAAGCCTTTGCAGTATTCAGCACCTTCAACTGTTTCTTCACACCATATGAAGTGAATTGAATTGTCTGAAGACTGTTCAGCCAGTACAAACTGGCATCTGTGATGGTACAAATCTCAGACAGAGGCTGAGATGGATCAAGCACTCGGCTTCTGGCTGAAGATTGTTGTAAACGTTCCAGCCTTGTCTTTGCACCGCTGTGCTGGGCTCCTCCATCATTGAGGATGGGGATATTTGTGGAACCTCCTCCTCCAGTGAACTCTTTAAATGTCCACCACCATTCATGATTGAAAGCGGCAGGACTGCAAAGCTTTGCCCTGATCCACTTGTTGTGGGATCGCTTAACTCTGTCTATCACCTGCCGCTTAGTATGCATGTAGTCCTATGTTGTAGCTTTGCCATGTTGGCAAGTCATTTTTAGATCTGTCTGGAGCTGCTGCTGACTCTTCTGCATTCCTCTTTTAACCAGGGTTTATGGCAATAGTAGAGTGAGGAAGATGCTGGAAATTGAGGTTAAAGATTGGGATTGAACAGAATTCTGTTGACGCTGGTTTCCCAGTGTGAATGCTCTGTTTTGAGGTGCTAGATCTGTTCTGAATTTATGACATTGAGTACAGAGGTTGTTCCAGCAAGGTGGGGGGTGTATCCAGTGTGGAGTCAGGCCTAGCAGTGGTCTTTCTTACCAACATTGTCATTGACAAATGCATCTGCAAGCGGTAGACTGTTGAGAGCGAGGTTGAGTCTCCCCTCCTGTTGATTCTGTCACCACTTGCTGCAGTCCCAATCTGGCAAATCTCTTCTACAGAGACTCAGCCAGCTTGGTCAGCATTGGTGCTAGCAAGCCACTTTTAGTGGTAGGCCTTGATGTGCGAGGCAAGTTTATACACAGAAGGTGGAGATTTTTTTAACAGAGGGTGGTGGGTCCCTGGAACTTGCTGCCAGAGGAGGTAGTGGAAACGGATATGGTAGTGACTTTTAAGACATGTCTCGACAAATACACGAATAGAATGAGAATAGGGGGATATAGTTCCTGGAAGAGTAGGGGGTTTTAGTTCAGTCAGGCAGCATGGTCAATGCAGGCTTGGAGGGTCGAAGGGCCTGTTCCTGTGCTGTAATTTTCTTTGTTCTTTGATCTATCCCCATCCAGAATACATTCTGTTCACTCTCTACTTCTTCTAAGTGATGTTCATCAGCTCAATCCCCCTTTGACTTGTTAGATGGACATCAAAGATCCCTTCGCATAATTCAAACAGCAAGTTGTTCCAATGCTCTGGCCAACAACCTTCACCTCTAACACTCTCAACAAAAACGTACCATCACTTTGTTATTTGTGAGATCTTACCGCAACTAAATGTTACCACACTTGGGTGAGTAACAATTGAGATTCTTCCCGCTTAGAAAGAGTGCCCCAGGGGTCGGTGCTGGGGCCTCAGCTATTTACCATTTACACAGATGATCTGGAGGAGGGAACCGAGTGTAGGGTGTCGAAATTTGCTGATGACACCAAGATTGGTGGAAAGGCAAATTGCGCGGAGGGTGTGGAGAGTCTACAGAAGGATCTAGATAGGCTGGGCAAATGGGCCAGGAACTGGCAAATGGAATTTAACGTTGGCAAGTGCGAGGTGGTCCACTTTGGTAGGAATAATGGTAGGAAGGACTATTACTTACGTGGCGAAAAACTGCAGCAGGCGACGGTGCAGAGGGATCTCGGGGTCCTTGTGCATGAGTCGCAAAAACCCAGCCTGCACGTGCAGCAGGTGGTCAGGAAGGCGAATGGGATGCTGGCCTTCATAGCGAGGGGGATTGAATATAAAAGTAGGGAGGTCTTGCTGCAGCTGTATAGGGCATTGGTGAGGCCGCAGCTGGAGTACTGTGTGCAGTTTTGGTCGCCGCACTTGCGCAAGGATATTTTGGCCTTGGAGGGAGTGCAGAGGAGGTTTACTAGGCTGATGCCGGAGTTGAGGGGGTTGAGCTATGAGGAGAGGCTGAATAAACTGGGCTTGTACTCGTTAGAGTTTAGAAGAATGAGGGGAGATCTCATTGAGACGTATAAGATGATGAATGGGATGGATAGGATAGAGGTGGAGAGACTCTTCCCGCTCAGAAAGGACAGTAGGACTAGGGGGCACAGCCTCAAGATAAAGGGGGGTGCGGTTTAGAACGGAGTTGAGGAGGAACTTCTTCACTCAAAGGGTGGTGAATCTCTGGAATTCTCTGCCCGTTGAAGTGGTGGAGGCTGCCTCGCTAAATATTTTTAAGACGCGGGTTGATGGGTTTTTGATAAGCGAGGGGATTAAGGGTTATGGGGAGAGGGCGGGAAAGTGGAACTGAGCCACGACAGATCAGCCATGATCTTATTGAATGGCGGGGCAGGCTCGAAGGGCTAGATGGCCTACTCCTGCTCCTATTTCTTATGTTCTTATGTTCTTAACAATAAAGCTGCAATTAAAAGTAATTCATTGCTTTTGTGATGCTTTGGAGCATTTCATACAGATGTGATAAGATAATACAAAAATGCAGCTATCACTTCTCATTACATTTTGAGCACAAATTGTGAATGGGCAAAACTGTACGTTAACTAATTTTTGAATCAGACACTTCTTCCTGGCTTTGCGCATTCAACATTTACATTATCTGGAGACATTTTGGGGTATTCTCAAAGACAGAGAACATGATCCTATGAAACAAAAATGAGGGGGTAGAAGGCTCAGAGCCTAAGCTCGCCAGTGCAGAGCACTACTTGGCTGGTAGGGTTATAACCCCCACAAACCTTGAACCCACTGTCACTAATGTTGGCTACTGTGGCCCAGTGTCCACTTATCCCTGCCCAGGCCTCTGTAAAACACCTCAGAACTTTGATTAACACTAAACCTGCTAATGTTGCTGTTTTCTCCTCAGTATTTCAGCGTGTTCAGTTGTAGATACATCAGGCTAAAAGAATGTTTGCAGAAATAAGATGAAGCTATAATATGATGCAAGAATATTTTGTAATGTGCAAAAGAATGGTAATACTCATTAGTAAAGTAACATGCAAAAAACAAAAGCAAATTTAATTCACAGCATCGATTATTTGTTAGGCAAGTGTATTAAAGTATATGAAACCAAGGCAGGTAGACAAGCTGGAATATAGATCAACCATGAACTAAGTGAATGAGGGAACAGACGCAATGGCTGAATGGCTTACTCCTGTTCCCATGTTCTTGCTAGCAACCAAGGAATGTAATTCTTGTGGGCAAAGATGAAACTAGTCAGAGAATTGTTACAGCGCAGGAGGTGGTCATTTGGCCCATTCTGTCTGCACCTCTGAGCATCATGACTCAGGGACATATTGTGGTCAAGAAGCTCAACACCATCTGGGACAAAGTAGCCCATTAGATTGCTACCCCATTCACAAACATCACTCCCTTCATCATCAACACACAGCGGCAGCCATGTGTATTGTCTATAAGATGCACTGCAGGAACTCACCAAGGCTCCTTGGACAGCATCTTCTAAACCCACAACTAGTGCCATCTAGAAGGACAAGGGCAGCAGGTAACAGGGGACACCACCTGGATAGCAACTAGGAATGGGGAACAAATGCTGGCCTGGTTAGCACCATCCACATCCTGTAAATGAATAACTTAAAAATATATATTTCAGTTCCTCAGCTCCTACATCCCTATAAGAATTTTACTCCTTATTTTGTTTTGTTTCTCCATGTTCTTGCTACCAACATGCATCCCCTCCTTTCTCCACTCTGAATTTCATCTCCCACCTCTCTGCCCAATCCACCAATTTGTCTATGTCTTTTTTAAGTTCAACACTGTATTTTTCGCAGTTAACTTTCGAGTTTTGTATCATCTGCAATCTTTGAAATTGATCCTTGCACACCAAAGTCTAGATCATTAATAAAAATCAGGAAAAACAAGGGTCTCAATACCTGGGGAACACTGCTATCTAACCTTCGTCCAGTCCAGCCCAAAAAATAACCATTGCCTGTTACTTTCTGCTTTCAATTATTCAGCCAATTTTGTATCCACATTGCTTTTATTCTATGAGCTATAACTTTTCTCACAAGTCTATTGTGTGGCACTGTAATGAATGCCTTTTGAAAGTCTATGGGCAGGATGTTCCTCCCTGTCTACGGCCTGTTTTGCAATGGTGGGAGTGGCGCACCACTCACTGGCAGCAGGATTTTATCATCCAGGCATTGTCAACAGGGAACGACCGCACCTCTTGCCACCGGAAAAGCCACGGTGGGCGTGCACCATCAGCGAGCCATAAGATCCCTTCAGTGTAAACGGCAGTAAGATTTCAGTGTATGTATATAACATCAACAGCTCGCCGACCTTTTCAGTTACCTCCTCAAAAATCTCCAGCAAGTTAGTTAAACATGATTTCCCTTTTAGATACCCTCTTCCTAATCAACCAACATTTTCCCATGCAACTTCTATACTGAACAATTGTTTCAAGAAGCTTGCGTACCACTGATGGTAAATTGACTGGTCTGTATTTGCTGGGATTATCTTCACAACCTTGTGAACCTTACAACAACTGTGAAAGGAGTTAAGCTTCTTGTTGAAGGAAATACTGGTGAAGCAGCCCGTTGCCTATTTCTGACAGCAAATGTCAGACATGCCTTAAGTTGCAATATATTAATTGTTTCAAACTCTCAGAATATTCTTTTAATTTTGAATTAACAGTGTTTTGGGAGAAGCAGAAAAAAAACATTTCAGAGGGATGCAGGGGGTCTACTGATGAACAATCTAGGCTTTCAACGTGCGTAGAGCAAGATGTATTGTCATAAAGTTTATGCAATGATGCAAAAAGGCTAAATTTAGTAAAAAAGAGTTGAGTTAATTCTTGCTCTATCAGTATTACAAAGAACAAAGAAAAGCACAGCACAGAAACAGGCCCTTCGGCCCTCCAAGCCTGTGCCGATCATGATGCCCTAACTAAGCTAAAGGAAAAACCTTTTGCCCTTACTCAATCGTTTCCCTCTATTCCCTCCCTATTGATGTATCCATCCAGATGCCTCTTAAATGTTGCTCATGTGCCTGCTTCCACCATCTCCTCTGACAGCGCATTCCAGGCACCCACCACTCTCTGCATGAAAAACATACCCCGCACATTCCCCTTAAACTTTCCCCCTCTCACCTTGAACCTGTGCCCCCTTGTAATTGACACTTCCACCCTGGGTAAAAGCCTCTGACTATTCACCTTGTCTATGCCTCTCATAATTTTGTAGACCTCTATCAAGTCTCCCCTCAGCCTCCGTCTTTCCAGTGAAAACAACCCTAGTTTATTCAACCTCTCCTCATTGCCAACACGCTCGAGACCAGGCAACTTCCTGGTGAACCTTCTTTGCATTCTCTCCAAAGCTTCGATGTCCTTCTGGTAGAGTGGTGAGAAGACCTGCATGCAATACTACAAATGTGACCTAACCAAGGTTTTATATCACTGCAACATGATTTCCCAACTCTTGGTACTCAATGCCCTGGCTGATGAAGGCAAGCATACCATATGCCTTCTTAATTGCCTTGGCTATCTGTGTTGCCACTTTTTAGGGAACTGTGGGCCTGCACGCCCAGACGCCTCTGAATATTAATATTCCTAAGGGTTCTGCCATTTACATTATAATTCAGACCTAAATTTGATCCTCCAAAATGCATCACCTTGCATTTATATGGATTAAACTCTATTTGCCATTTCTGTGCCGAACTCTCCAACCTATCTATTTCCTGTTATGTCCTCCGACAATCCCTAGCACTATCAGCAACTCCTCCAATTTTTGTGTCATCCGCAAACTTGTTAATCAGCATTATTTATATTGAATCAACCACTGGAAAAAAAGTGAAACCGTCTGGTCTAAGATCATATTTTGGTAAAATAAGTGAATTTTACTGTCCCTCCTTCCACATGAATCAGAGTGGGCGAGGGGCGGACCATGGAAACATCCGTTGACCTCGGGCAGGATTTTCCGGTTTCAAGGCGAGCGTGGCCAGAATATCCCACCCACTGAACACCAAGCTCCCGGTCATTTGTACATTGCTGCTTAAACTCAAACTGATAGAATTATGCTGTTATAGATCTAAGAAATATTTTCACCAGCAGGCTGTTCAAGAGGTAACTGGAACCTTGCAAATTTCAATTTCAAATCAATTTATCACTTTTTTCCTGTTCACAGCATAGATTCGAGTTGTCGATTCAAGTCAGTAAGTTAAACAGTTCACGCAATATAAAATCAGGAGTTCAAATGTAAATAGAAAATCAAACCTATAACTGTAAATCATGTTATAATTCAACACACTGTTCATCAAGGGAAGGAGAATGAAGTAATATGCCAGTAACAGTGCTCATGCTGAGGGTCACAGTCTGTTCATGGAAACCATCTGTTTCAGTCCCTTCGAGCCACACCAAACACAAATGATCTTTTAAAAAAATATCCTATTCATTAATGCATCACAGCTGCACCGAGTGTTACTTCATTTTTCCATGGCAACATCCTTTCTGTTTCAAGGATCTGATTTCAGTTTGGTAGCAACATATTCCTCCATCAATATTGAGCACATTCATGTGTTAAATATGAAGAGTTATTGCAAATTCCTGAAATAGAATCGTTTCGTTTTAATTAGGGTTACATCAGAACTTGTAAATCCTGAATATATCGTGTTCATAACTTTGTTTTATATACAATACAGTTTGAATTATTTCTACTGGCTGGTGGCTTAACCATACATTTCAGTTTTTAATAGAAAGTTAATTTATTTTCAAATAACGTTTTACTCATTCCCTGAACATAATTTAGAATTCCATTCCTTCATCAAAAATATTTTACTCACTATAATCAAAGTAACATTGCAAGGGTCACTCTGATTTCAACAATTAGGTTCCTGCTTTCGCAATTGTTTGGTCACATTCCACTGATCCCACCATGATAATTAGCAAGTTTGAGCAAAGTCCTCTTAACTCAGTCCAGCTACTGTGAGAGAACATGACAGGCACAACTGAAAAACTATCTTGCTTTCACGCAGCACAAGGAGCAACTGTAAAACGATGACAATCCCAAATTTCCAGAGCAAGCCCCTCCCAAAAAGGTCATTTAAAAATAACGAAAGGAATGCTGCTCGTTCCATACTGAAAAGTTACTAAATAATAAAATGTTTAGGGGTTTGAGAAGATAAATGGAAAAGTTGCACTACAAATGGTTGCACCTCTTTTCCCCCCCAAATATACAGAACTGGCAGCAATGATTTTTTTTTAGAAAAAAAGAACAAAAACATAGCAAATCCCAATTAAAATTGAAAAAATTGTCCATCTTCAACTCTGCATTAATGCCACTTTTATGCCACAAATTACATTTTTACCAGTTGTCCTTTTTTCAATCCCTATAAACTGCGTGCTTATCCTTGGCACCAGTAATATGCGCTGATGCACTTTAGGTATGGCAGTTCAGTTTAAAAATTGGGCGAACACAACTAGTCAGTGCATTTTGTGAAAGTGAGCTCATTGTATGATGAGAGGAAGTTCCTTACAAGTTGATTGAAACCTCATGGAGTCCAAATTATATGCTGCAGTTACCTAAGAACACGGCTGCTGCTGCCAGCAGTCCCCTCAGCGGCTGTACAGTCAAGTAACTGAGATGCGTCCACCACCTCGCGAGGGTCCAAGACCAATTTCAAGAGCTGGTTTCTGCTAACATCTCTGGAGGCAATGGCGTCCCTGGCAGCAGAAAAACATTGCTACTGAAATGCAAAGAGCTCTTTCTATTTTCATTTGCTGGCCAGGGAGAAAGTTAATAATCGTGCAAAGGAACAGGCTGAGTAGTCTTCTGTTGGAGCTCGGCAAAAAACAAAAAAACACAGCTCGTTTTCAAACAGCCAATCCAAACTTTGTCCAAGCAGCTCTAAAACATGACTGGAACTCACCAAATTTATTGAAGCAAAGGAGAACAAAAAGAAGAAAGTTTTTCATTTTCATAGATAAAAATGGGACTTTGGCTAATGTCTACGAGCGGCTGGTGGTGCAGTGATTAGCATCGCTGCCTCACAGCGCCAGGAACCCAGGTTCAAATCCTGGCTTAGGTCACTGTCTGTGTAGAGTCTGCAGGTTCTCCCCATGTCTGCGTGGGTTTCCTCCAGGTGTTCCAGTTTCCTCCTACAGTCCAAAGATGTGCAGGTTAGGTTGATTGGCCATGCTAAATTGCTGCTCCTTAGTGTCAGGGGGATTAAAAAGTTTAAAGTTTATTTATTAGTCACAGATAAGACTTACATTAACATTGCATTTAAGTTAGCGTGAAATCCCCTTAGTCGCCACACTTCAGCACCTGTTCGGGTTAATGCACCTAATCAGCACATCTTGCAAAATGTGGGAGGAAACTGGAGCACCCGGAGGAAACTCAAGCAGATACGGGAGAACATGCAAACTCCACACACACAGTGACCCAAGCTGGGAATCGAACCCAGGTCTCTGGTGCTGTGAGGAAGCTGTGCTGACCATTGTGCCAACTAGCAAGGTAAATAGATGGAATTAAGGGGATAGGGCCTGGGTGGGATTGCGGTCGGTACACAATTGATGGGCCAAATAGCCTCCTTTTGCACTGTATGCTTCTATGATTGAAGTAATGACGGGCACCTCCTAATTTAAAAATTGACTGTCCAAACTTCAAACAATCCGATAGCATCACTATCCAAAGTCTTGAATGAATGCCGAGACTCCTTTGTTCCAACAGTACCTAAAGCCTAACTTAATTCTAGAAGCAAGATCGAGGTTTTATTTTTAAACGTGGATCAAATATTCCTGAAAAGTAGGGGTGTATGTCAATCAGGTCAAATAATATGACATAAGAAATAGGAGCAGGAGTAGGCCAACTAGCCCTTCGAGCCTGCCCCGCCATTCAATAAGATCATGGCTGATCTGTCGTGGCTCAGTTCCACATTCCCGCCCTCTCCCCATAACCCAATCATACGCAGAATCTGGGATTGTTACTATTCTTTATAAACTGTTGTGTGTTGGAGGAGACCATAGCCCCTTGAAAAATCCAGCCCAGAAAAATATGAAGGCTAAGAAACATGGCAAAATACAGGAGTTTTCAGTGCTCTAGGTAGACCTCAGTCTGAGCACTGAGGGACGGTGGTGGTGTAATGGCACTGTCACTGGACCAGTAATCCAGAGACCAAAGGTAATGCCTTGGGGACACGGGTTCAAATCCCAAGCAGGTGGAATGTGAATTGTTAATAAATTTAATGATAGCCTTAAGTGTTGTAAAAAAAAGCATTTGGATAAGTACATGGATGGGAAAGGATTAGAAGGATATGGGCAAACACAGGCAATTGGGACTAGGTGGGGGGGCAGCATAGTCAGCATGGACTGGTTCAGCTGGAGGGCCTGTTCCCATGCTGTATTTTTCTATTGCCAAGATTTTACTGCCTTGCTCATGCCAAAACCGTAAAATCCTGCCCGAGATCAACAGAACTTTCCATTCTCTACCCTCTTCTGCTCCAATTCCCATGATGGGCAGGGAAGCAAGATTCCAGCCTATGAGTAGTCAGAGCCTTGACTTGGAAACAGTGCTTCAGTGGGCCTGATTTTAATATTGTTTAAACAAAAGGGTTTTGAAATGGGTTAAAATTGGGCCCCTTGTTTCATGTGGAATTGCTTAGCTCTTTTCCTATTGAAGACTGAGAAGTTGCATCAGTAAAACAATTACTTAATGAGTCTTTTTTTGTTGCGCCATAATTAAATCGGGGTCACTGACATGTTTAAGCAAAGTGATGACAGCTTAAGGGATGGACTCTCGCAATGTCTGTATCATTCAGACTGGCCAATGATAAAGTCGAGGGGTTTCACTTGAAACTAAAGGGAAGAAACATAGAACATAGAACATTACAGCGCAGAACAGGCCCTTCAGCCCACGATGTTGTGCCGACCAGTTAAAAAACAATGACCCAATAATCTAAACCAATCCCTTTTCGTCCATAAACCTATCCACGGATCTCTTAAACGCCCCCAAACCATGTGCATTTACAACTGCAGCAGGCAGGGCATTCCAATCCCTCACCACCCTCTGGGTAAAGAACCTACCCCTGACATCCGTCCTATAACTACCACCCCTTAATTTAAAGCCATGCCCCCTCGTGCTAGCTTTCTCCATCCGAGGAAAAAGGCTATCACTATCCACCCTATCTAAACCTCTAATCATCTTACATGTTTCAATAAGATCCCCTCTTAGCCGCCTTCTTTCCAACTAAAACAACCCCAAATCCCTCAGTCTCTCCTCATAGGACCTCCCCTCCATACCAGGCAACATCCTGGTAAACCTCCTCTGCACCCTCTCCAAAGCCTCCACATCCTTCCTGTAATGTGGGGACCAGAACTGCACACAGTACTCCAAGTGCGGCCACACCAGAGTTGTGTACAGTTGCAACATGACGCTGCGACTCCTAAATTCAATCCCCCTACCAATAAACGCCAAGACACCGTATGTCTTCTTAACAACCTTATCTACTTGATTCCCAACTTTCAGGGATCTATGTACACATACACCTAGATCCCTCTGTTCATCCACACTATTCAAAGTCCTCCCGTTAGCCCTATACTCAACACATCTGTTATTCCTACCAAAGTGAATTACCTCACACTTCTCCGCATTAAACTCCATCCGCCACCTCTCGGCCCAGCTCTGCAACCTAAGTCTCCCTGCAAACTATGACACCCTTCCTCACAATCTACCACACCTCTGACTTTGGTGTCATCAGCAAATTTACTAATCCACCCAACCATACCCTCATCCAGATCATTAATAAAAATTACAAACAGCAGTGGCCCCAAAACAGATCCCTGAGGCACACCACTCGTAACCAAATTCCATGACGAATATTTACCATCAACCACCACCCTCTGTCTCCTATCTGCTAGCCAATTCCTGATCCAATTTCCTAGACTACCCTCAATCCCATACATCTGCATTTTCTGCAGAAGCTTACCATGGTGAACCTTATCAAACGCCTTACTAAAATCCATATATACCACGTCAACTGCCTTACCCCCATCCACCTCTTTGGTCACTTTCTCAAAAAACTCAATAAGGTTAATAAGGCACGACCTACCCGCCACAAAACAATGCTGACTATCTCCAATCAATTCATTACTCTCCAAATAACTATAAATCCTATCCCTAATAATTTTTTCTAAAATCTTGCCCACAACAGAAGTAAGACTCACCGGTCTATAATTCCCAGGGAAGTCTCTGTTCCCCTTCTTAAACAATGGGACAACATTCACTATCCTCCAATCTTCCGGTACTATACCAGAGACCAACGACGACCTGAAGATCAGAGCCAGAGGCTCTGCAATCACCTCTCTTGCCTCCCAGAGAATCCTAGGGTAAATCCCATCCGGACCAGGGGACTTATCTATTTTCAAACCCTCTAGAATATCCAGCACATCCCCCTTATCAACTGCAATACTGTCTATTTTACACCCCTGCAACCCAGTGTCCTCCTCAGCTATATTCATGTCCCCCTGCGTGAACACTGAAGAAAAATATTGGTTCAACGCCTCTCCAATCTCATCCGGTTCCACACACAACTTCCCTCTACTGTCTGTAACTGGCCCTAATCTTGCCCTAACCAACCTTCTGTTCTTGACATACCTATAGAACGCCTTAGGATTCTCCTTAATCCTATCAGCCAAAGTCTTCTCATGTCCTCTTTTAGCCCTTCTCAACTCACTCTTCAACTCCCTCCTAGCCAATCTAAAGCTTTCTAATGCACTTCCTGAGCCCTCAAGCCTCATCCGAACATAAGCCTCCTTTTTCTTTTTAACCATCGAATCAACTTTTTTAGTGCACCACGGTTCCCTAGCCCTACCAAATCCTCCTTGCCTGACAGGGACATACCTATCACGGACTCGCAGTAGCTGCTCCTTGAAAAAACTCCACATTTCGGACGTTCCCAGTCCCTGTAATCCCCTAGTCCAACTTATGCTTCCTAATTCTCTCCTAATAGCCTCATAATTACCCTTCCCCCAGCTAAAACTACTGACCCGAGGTTCATGCCTATCCCTTTCCATCACTAAGGTGAACATAACCGAATTGTGGTCACTATCACCAAAATGCACACCAACTTCCAAGTCTAGCACCTGGTCTGGCTCATTTCCCAGCACCAAATCCAATATAGCCTCACCTCTAGTTGGCCTATCTACATACTGAGTCAAAAAACCTTCCTGCATGCTTTGTACAAAAACTGACCCCTCTAACGAGCTAAAGCTATAGCAATTCCAAACAATATTAGTAAAGTTAAAGTCCCCCATAACAATTACCCTGTTACTTTCACTCCTAACCAGGATCATCTCTGCAATCCTTTCCTCAACCTCGCTAGAACTTTTAGGAGATCTATAAAAGACTCCCAACAGGGTGACCTCTCCTCTCCTATTTCTAATCTCCGCCCATACTACCTCAACAGACAAGTCCTCATCAAACTTCCTCTCTGACACTGTGATACAGTCCTTGACCAATAATGCTACCCCTCCCCCCCTTCTACCTCCTTCTCTACTCCGACTAAAGCATTTGAACCCCGGGACCTGCAACAACCATTCCTGACCCTGCTCTATCCATGTCTCTGAAATGGCCACAACATCAAAGTCCCAGGTACTGATCCAAGCTGCAAGTTCATCCACTTTATTGCGAATACTCCTCGCATTAAAGTATACGCATTTCAAACCCTGCTCCGCCCCACCCCCACGATGCCGTGCATTGCAGTCCCCATCTACGTCCCCCTCACTTTCACCCCCTCTACTCAGGATCCCACCACCCCCTCCGAATCAGTTTAAACCTCCCTGCATAGCCTTTGCAAATTTACCCCCCAGGATATTTGTTCCCCTCTGATTCAGGTGTAGACCATAACTCTTATAGAGGTCCCACCTTCCCCAGAATGAGCCCCAATTGCTCAAGTACCTGAACCCCTCCCTCCTGCACCATCCCCTCAGCCACGAGTCCAAACTTTCCCTCTCTCTATTCCTCGCTAAACTATCCCGTGGCACAGGCAAGAGTCCGGAGATAACCACTCTTTCTGACTTGGCCTTTAGTTTCCACCCCAACTCCATAAACCTCTGCTTAATATCCCCTTCCCTTAACCTCCCTATGTCATGCGTCCCCACATGAACTATAACTTGGGGTTGATCTCCCTCTCCCCTAAGAGTCTTGAATACCCTTTCCGATACATCCCGGACCCCAGCCCCTGGTAGGCAACACACCAGCCCTGAGTCCCTACCATTACTACCGACTCTCCTATCCGTCCCCTTAACTGTGGAGTCCCCAATCACGAGGCCCAATCTTTTACATCCCCTAACCACCTGAGCTTTTACAATAGGCTCACCCCCAGAGACCTGCTCCCTTTGGCTATCCCCAGTTGATTCCTCCTTAACTGTAGCCTCCAGGACCGAAAACCTATTTTGGAGGGGAACAGCCCCAGGGGATTGTCCCCCCACTTGCTTCTTTCCCCTCCTCCTGGCAGTGACCCAAGACTCATTTCTAGGAGTGACTATCTCCTTATAACTCCTATCGATGTCCGCCTCCCGAATTATGCGGAGTTCCTCTAATTCCACCTCCAGCTCCTTTACACGCTCCTCCAGAAGCTGCAATCGAACACACTTCTTACAAGTAAAATCACCTGAAACACTACTGGAGTCCCTCACCACATACATCCCACAGGAGATGCAGCTTACTGCCTGAACTGCCATCCCTGAAACAATTACCAGCAGAAAAATAAAAATAAAAGTATTAAAAAAAAACTTCCCCCACACTTATAATTAGGTTAGAGGAGGTGGGAGGGTGGGATTCTCTACACAAATACATGATATAAAAAAAGTAATAAAATAGCATCCCACGGCTCCTCCAAAAGTCAACAGTGGGAAAGATTACAGGAGTTTAACAACATAAACTGCAAACCGAACACAAGCACTGAATATATGAGGAGTCTGTATACGAAGGGGTTCCTTGAGAATAAAGATAGCAAAATTAGAGCTACTTCTAGGCCAAGTGTAGACAACCTGAATTGATCCAACAAGACTATACATTACATTTCACAAACTCAAGATGACCCAAAGTATTTAACAGCTTTATTAAGTGTTTTGAAATTCAGACATTGTTGTGTTATAGGGTAACGCAGCAGCCAATTTGTACGTGGCAAGGTCCCACAAATAGCAATGAGATTATAGAGAGTCATAGAGGTTTACAGCATGGAAACAGGCCCTTCGGCCCAACTTGTTCATGTCGCCCTTTTTTTTAAACCCCTAAACTAATCCCAATTGCCTGCATTTGGCCCATATCCCTCCATACCCAATGTAACCATGTAACTAATTGAATGCTTTTTAAAAGGCAAAATTGTACCTGCCTCTACTACCACCTCTGGCAGCTTGTTCCAGACACTCACCACCCTCTGTGTAAAAAAAATGTCCTTTCTGGACACTTTTGTATCTCTCCTCTCTCACCTTAAACCTATGCCCTCTAGTTTTAGATTCCCCTACCTTTGGGAAAAGATATTAACTATCTAGCTGATCTGTGCCCCTCATTATTTTATAGACCTCTATAAGATCACCCTTCAACTTCCTACACTCCAGAGAAAAAAGTCCCTGTCTATCCAGTCTCTCCTTACAACTCAACCCATCATGTCCTGGTAACATCCTAGTAAATCTTTTCTGCACTCTTTCTAGTTTAATAATATCTTTTCTATAACAGGGGTGACCAGAACTGCACACAGTATTCCAAGTGTGGCCTTACCACTGTCTTGTACAACTTCAACAAGACATTCCAACTCCTGTATTCAATGTTCTGACTGAAGAAACCAAGCATGCTGAATGCCTCCTTCACTACTCTGTCCACCTGTAAAACCACTTTCAAGGAGCTATGAACATGTACCCCGAGATCTCTTTGTTCTGTAACTCTCCCCAAAGCCCTACCAAATACTGAGTGAGTCCTGCCCTGATTCAATCTACCAAAATGCATCATAAGAACATAAGAACATAAGAAATAGGAGCAGGAGTAGGCCATCTAGCCCTTCGAGCCTGCCCCGCCATTCAGTAAGATCATGGCTGATCTGTCGTGGCTCAGTTCCACTTTCCCGCCCTCTCCCCATAACCCTTAATCCCCTCTCTTATCAAGAACCCATCAACCCGCTTCTTAAAAATATTTAGCGAGGCAGCCTCCACCACTTCAACGGGCAGAGAATTCCAGAGATTCACCACCCTTTGAGTGAAGAAGTTCCTCCTCAACTCCGTTCTAAACCGCCTCCCCTTTATCTTGAGGCTGTGCCCCCTAGTCCTACTGTCTTTTTTGAGCGGGAAGAGTCTCTCCACCTCTATCCTATCCATCCCATTCATCATCTTACCACCTCACATTTGTCTAAATTAAACTCCATCTGCCATTTGTCAGCCCACTGACCCAATTGATCAATATCCCGTTGCAACTGGAGATAACTTTCTTCTCTGTCCACTACGCCACCAATCTTAGTGTCATCTGCAAACTTACTAACCATGTCTCCTATATTCTCATCCCAATCATTGATATAAATGACAAATAACAGTGGACGCAGCACTGGTCCCTGAGGCACACTGCTGGTCACAGGTCTCCAGTTTGAAAAACAGTTCTCTACAACCACCCTCTGGCTTCTGTCAAGAAGCCAATTTTATATCCATTTAGATGCCTCACTCAGGATCCCGTGAGATTTAACCTTATGCAACAACCTACCATATGGTACCTTTTCAAAGGCCTTGCTAAAGTCCATGTAGATAGCATCAACTGCACTGCCCTCATCTATCTTCTTGGTTACTCCTTCAAAAACTCAATCAAATCTGAGACATGAATTTCCACTCGCACAGCCACGCTGACTGTCCCTAATCAGTACTTGAGTCTCTAAATACCTGCAGATCCTGTCTCTCAAAATACCCTCCAACAATTTACCCACCACAGATGTGAGGTGTAGTTCCCAGGCTTTTCCCTGCAGCCTTTTTTAAACCAAGGCACAACATTTGCCACTCTCCAATCTCCAGGCACCTCACCCGTGACAATCGATGATTAAATACGTCGGCTAGGGGACCCGCAATTTCCTCCCTAGCCTCCCATAATGTCCTGGGATACACTTCATCAGGTCCTGGGGATTTATCAGCCTTGATGCACTTTAAGACTTCCAGCACCTCCTTCTCTGTAATAGGTACACTCCTCAAGACATTATAATCTGTTTTTGGTGGTGTTGCACACAAAATAAATGGTAGCTAAGAAACTGCAAGAACACTACACTTCTTCAAATGAAAAGGTCTGACAGCGTCTGAGGAGAGAGAACAGAACCAACATTTCGAGTCTGGATGATTCTTAGTTCAAGCTTCATCAAACTCTTCTTCAAATATCATCACCCGATTTTTTTACATATCGTAACAAGGTAAGTGTGGCTGTGATTAATGTCCTATGTCAAAAACAGCATTACTGACACTGATATATCCAGTGCCTATCAGAACCAAGGGACTAGCCTCACCACTCTGACATCCTAGAAAACCAATACTAGCATCCCAGAGGATGGCAAAGCCATCTAATCAAACCAACGCATTGTCGTATCAACTCGTAGAATGACTGATGAAGGTACTGCTGAATGTATCAGCAATATGCTAACATACAGAAACTGTAGATAATGCTACACAATGAAATTTTTCCTCTACTCTTGTTCAAATAACATCATTCTTCAAAAGATAGCACCACTGAATTTCTTCTTTCATATTACGTATTCAACATTGATAATGGACAAAACGTAATGGGTGTTACGTTGTATTTAGACTTATTTACCAATGCTGGCAACACAAATAGCAGCTGTAAATTTTTACACACAAACGCTTCTGTTATCTTTCCAGACCTAACTCTGTCTTATTTCTACACATGCATTTTGGATGTGCGTTAAAATTTCATAAATAGTAACAAACGCCTCAAAGTTGTTTGTAAATTATTGCGAGCCCTAAAATGAAAGTATTCATCATATTCCTGATTGATAAGGGTGTCAAAGGGTGTGAAGGTAGGAAGGAAAGTAGAGTTGAGGACATAATCAGATCAGCCATGATCTTATTGAATGGTGGAGCAGGCCCAAGACGTCACCTGGCCTACCGCTCCTAATTCATATGTTTCCATGTATCTGGATGTCACATTTGTGACCCAACTCTAATCATCCTTGAACTGAGTGGCTATTTCAGAGGGCAGTTCAGGGTCAACCACATTGATGTGCATTTGGAGATTAGGCCAGGTAAGGATGACAGATTTCCTTCTCTAAAGGAAGTTAGTAAATCAGATGGGTTTTTTTAATGACAATCAATGGAAGGTTCATGGTCCCCATTATTGAAACAAGTTTTATATTCCAAATTTGTTAATGACTGAATTCCATTAGCTGCCGTGGTGGGATTTGAACCTGTGTGTCCAGAACATTAGCTTGGGATCACTGAGTTAATAGTCCAGTGAAGTTACCACTACACAACCATATCCCCTTAAACTTAAAATGCATCAGGAGCTGGGGGAATAGTGAAGGAGCACAATGGGTTCAGCCTGGCCACCATCGGAATGTAGAAACAGGAAGAGGCCATTGAGCCCCTCAAGCTTGTTGTGCTATTCAATGAGAGAATAGCTGACCTTTGGCCGAACTCCCTTTGCCCATATCCCAAGTACCATTTTAATCACCCCCAGCCCCCTCAGGCACACCTTTCCTGCAGGGCCAGGGGTAATGTGAAGGATAATAAATTTACTGGGATTAAATGTTTTTAAAGCAATTAATTATTTATAGTGGCTACCTATACAATCATTGGAAGGTTGGCTATTTAATTAAAACGGCATTACTGTTTGCACTGTCATGAGAAGAGCATCTGCATTCCCGGAACCAAATGAGATTTAAACTCCAAAAATCACAGCTGAAGGCTCAAGAAGTTTGAGTTCTTCAAAACATTTAAAACAATTTGTAAATAGTTGACAGCTTAAAGTGAATACAAAGCTTGACTCATCCTTTTAAATATGAAGAGAACCACCAATGATTCAAAATACATCAGACATTGAAATCACAACTACTCTTGGTCCATTCCAGTCAACTTTTCATCATGCATTAACACCATCTTAATGTTCGGAAACAGAACTATTCATCATTATTCATGATTTATTAATGTCCTTTAGGGAAGGAAATCTGCTGTCCTTATCCAGTCTGGCCCACATGTGACTCAAGAGCCAGAGCAATGTGGTTGACCCTCAACCGCCCTCTGAAGTGGCCTAGCAAGCCGCTCAGTTTCAAGGATAGCTAGGGATGGGCAATAAATGCTGGCCAGCCAGCGACATCCATGTCCCACAAATGAATAAAAAGATACAGTCTATGGTATAGTCTCACCTTGACAATCCACAATGCTGCAGGCTATTGTAGGTGAAGAGGATTGGGTCCATTTCTAAATTTAAATCAGGTCAATATTAAGTTACAGTCAATAGAAACTACTATACGAACAAATCTTGGTGTCTGGGTTTGTAATTTAACAGTGCTAAAATTAGCCCTTTTCAAAGCTTCTGGCTGACAAAGGATAGGAACCTCATTTAAATATATTTTAATTTCATTAACGGGTCTCCCCATCACATGACCCTCCCTTACTAAGCACTAAAACCTCGCTGATGCGACATAGAGACATAGAATCATACAGCACAGGAGGCATTCAGCCCATTGAGTCTGCACCTACCACAATCCCACCCAGGCCTATCCCCATAACACCATGCATTTACCCTGATAATCCCCTGACACTAAGTGGCAATTTAGCATGGCCAATCCACCTAACCAGCACATCTTTGGACTGGGGGAAAACAGGAGCACCTGGAGGAAACCCACGCACATACAGGGAGAATGTGCAAACTCCACACAGACAGTGACTCAAGGCAGGAATTGAGCCTGGTCCCTGGCGCTGTGAGGCAGCAGTGCTATCCACTGTGTCGCATCACATCGACAATGCTCACAACAGGTATTTAAAGATGTGATTCGGTTAAAGGGATCCCCGCTGGGGCCACCAAGGTAATCATAGCTCCTGGGAGAGCAGAACATGTTCAAGCATTGCCACCTGTCACAGATTGGTACTGCCCCCTGGCTGTGCCAGGGCAGGCCCTCTAGAACATAAGAACATAAGAAATAGGAGCAGGAGTAGGCCATCTGGCCCTTCGAGCCTGCCCCGCCATTCAATAAGATCATGGCTGACCTGAAGTGGCTCAGTTCCACCTTCCCGCTTTCTCCCCATAACCCTTAATCCCCTTGCCTACCAAAAACCTAACTACCCGCGTCTTAAATATATTTAGCGAGGTAGCCTCCACCACTTCAACGGGCAGAGAATTCCAGAGATTCACCACCCTTTGAGTGAAGAGGTTCCTCCTCAACTCTGTTCTAAACTGCCCCCCACTTATCTTGAGGCTGTGCCCTCTAGTCCTGCTGTCCTTTCTGAGCAGGAAGAACCTCGCCACCTCTACCCTATCCATCCCTTTCATCATCTTATACGTCTCAATAAGATCCCCCCTCATCCTTCTAACGAGTACAAGCCCAGACTATTCAGCCTCTCCTCATAGCTCAACCCCCTCAACTCTGGTATCAGCCTAATAAACCTCCTCTGCACTCCCTCCAAGGCCAAAATATCCTTGCGCAAGTGCGGCGACCAAAACTGCACACAGTACTCCAGCTGCGGCCTCACCAGTACCCTGTACAGTTGCAGCAAGACCTCCCTACTTTTATATTCAATCCCCCTCGCTATGAAGGCCAGCATCCCATTTGCCTTCCTGACCACCTGCTGCACCTGTAGGCTGGGTTTTTGCGACTCATGCACAAGGACCCCCAGGTCCCTCTGCACCGTAGCATGCTGCAGCTTTTCGCCCTGTAAGTAGTAGTCCTTCCTACTATTATTCCTACCAAAGTGGATAACCTCACACTTGCCAACATTATTTTCCATCTGCCAGGTCCTCGCCCACTCGCTCAGCTATCTAGATCCCTCTGCAGACTTTCTACACCCTCCGCACAATTTGCTGTTCCACTTATCTTTGTGTCATCAGCAAATTTTGACACCTTACACTCGGCTCCCTCCTCCAGATCATCTATATAAATGGTAAATAGCTGAGGAAGATCCATTTGGGGAAGGGGTTGGGGGACTCGCCATTGAAGGAAACAGGGGAACTTCATCATTACTCTCTGCTCCCATTATTCAGCCAATTTTGTATCCACATTGCTACTCTGCCCTTTATTCTATGAGCTATAATTTCACAAGTCTGTTATGTGACACTGTATCAATGCCTTTTGAAAGTCCAAGTATACGATAGCAACATTACTCTCACCGATTCTTTCTGTTGCCTCTTTAAAATAGTTTAGCAAATTAGTTAAACATGATTTCCCCTTCAGAAATCCATGCTGGCTCTTCCTAGTCCACTCTGATTTTTCCATGTGACGACTAATTCTATCCCAAATAATTGTTTCTGGAAGCTTGCCCACTACTCATGTTAAACTGACTGGTCTTGAATTGCTGAGCTTATCCATACACACTTTTTTGAACAAGGGTGCAACGTTTGCAGTTCTCCAGTCCAGTGAACATGCCAGATTTCTCATCCTCAGAGTTTTGTAAAATTCAGAAACCGAAGGGAAAAGTCAAAACTCTCAGACAAAGGCCAGGATTTTCCAGCCCCACCTGTCATCAGGGTTTTCCTGGCCTGCCAAATGTCCTTTGACTTTTGGCTTGTCTGCCGCCGCAACCCCCTATGGTGGGTCCTGCCACTGCAGGGTCAGAAAACCCCAGCCAAAGTATCTTCAGGATTTAACAAAAGAAATGAGGTCATTCCATATTTAGTTTTCTGAAGACACAGCATTAAAAAACAAACTCCTTCATTTACCTTCAAAAGAAATATGCCATCAATTAAAATTATCCTCAAAAATGTTGAGCAAACACAAAATGTGTACTGTGCTTGTACAAGACTTCAAAATCAACACTCGCTCCCTGAGGCTGCTGTTTCTTCTCTCAGACAGAGGACTGACAAAAGCCACCACTTCAAATTCAATAATAAAAGAGCAACATTTTTGAATCTTTCCAGCCAGTATAGCTCAAAACATTGCAATCAGCCAGGGTTAAACTGATGTTCTCGATAAAGACTGAAAGTCAGATATTATGAGATGACCTGAGAGTTATCTCTTCAGCAAAGAAAGCTCCCAGCATCAACAACAACTTGCACTTGAATATTTGGACAGAAAAAATGACCCAGAGCCACAGAATGAGAAATTAGACTTTAGATTTTAAGGCAAATCTTAAACGAGTGAAGAGTTTTAGGGTGGGAATTCCAGGGCTTAGGTCCAAAGTGGTCTCACTGCCAACGATGGGAAGAGAGTTCAATATTGGGAAGAAAGTAGAGACCTGGGATGGCTATGGGGCTGGAGGAGAGGTGAGGACCATGGAGGGGACTGAATAAGAATTTTAAAATCAAATCATTGCTGGACCTGAGGTGAACACAGATCAGACAGCACAGGACTGATGGGTGAACAGGATTTGGGGTGAGTCAAGGTACGGGCAGCTGAGTCTGAGATGAAAGCATTCTGAAAAGTACTGTTTAAATTACTTAAAAATCATAGGAGCACCATGGCCAAGAGTGACACCATCTACCTGAAGTGTTAGGCGTTTGACTGCATCCCATACTAATCCAATGTATTCCTTCATTCTTTCTTCTGGACTGCTCCATTCTTCAGAACTTTGCATTACTTTTATGGGGACAGAGAGCGGGCGAGATTCTTTAATAGGAACAAATAACAGTGGCAATTAGTAATGGAAAGCCAATGTATAGAAGTACCTGCACTTCATACACATTACAACCTTATGATGCCATGTAAATTCCATTGCTAAAATACCGAAGAGCAATCTGATTCACGATTTGCATTCAATACAGGATTTATTCCGATTTTACTGTTGTTTTCCCGACCAAAACAGATTTACAAATTATTACAAGCGCTAATGTAGGAAAGAGTCTCGGTCATATTTATTCCACAAAACATGTTTATAAATAGCATCCTAAAAGCAAAAAAATGTGTTTCAAGTATTTTTCCTAAACCGAAATTGTCATGCTAAATGAAAATTATAGCTGGGAGCTTAACCGCAAATAAAATACTTTGATCAAATATTCTCAGTCATAAAATCCCAATTCAAACAAAAGACGAATTGTGTCTTTGTGATGACTTTGGGACAATATATTCAGTTTAGATGCAGGTTGCAAACTGGACAAATGATTCCCTGGGGCTGCTAGCCCCCAGGTGGGATTCCTGATGGCCGGTGAATCAAGCAAGAGGGGCAAATCGAGATTCTTGCCAGACATAAAACCTGTTGCAAATCTCCGGACCCACTGCATCCACCCGATCTGGTTCTCACCCAAATGTCGTTGCAGGGTTTGCGGCTGGAGGCTCCCACTTCCCCCAACGGGGAGTCCCACAGGCGCCAATCTGTCCTGGTCCTGATTATCAGGAACCAGGCGCCATGGATTCTGAGGGAGAGGAAGGACGTGAGTACTGCCTCCGACTGTGCCCATGGAGTTCCTCTGTCAGGCTGCCGGAGTGGGGGAGGGAAAGGAGGGGTGCCTCCTTCAGAATGGGGGGCTCATGGCTAGACTTTTGTTACCCTGGAAAATGTGCAAATGATGGTGATTTCAGGGACCGTTCTGCTATAAATTTTTATTATTCTGTGTTCTTTAAAACCTATGAAGTGGCCTGATCGCATTAAAATCTGTGCTCCCTGGAAGCATTCAAAATCACAGCAGCACTTTATTCTGCAGTAGGGATTGCCCTTGGTTGATTTCAGAAGCCCCAGTTGTTGCCAGGTCTCTTTAAAGTGCTTAAGTGACAGGAGCTGTCAGTTTCACCAGGGAGATCCTTTTGTTTTCTCTCATAAGCCCTAGCAGCTCTCAAACCTCTTTGAAGTGCTTTGATTGACAGCTCCTGAGCAGATCAAAGAGGAGATTAGCCAAGGACAGTTTACACAAGGAACTGATGGTCCATCCTCCCCTAAAAGCTTTTCTGACTGATAGCTCCACGGCAGATTAAACAGTTCATGATTGATACGATCAGTTCACACTTCATTAAGCCCGAAGTGCTTCCTCTTTTCACCACACCTGTTCTGTCTGGCCCCATTGGCACAGATCACATTAAACCCCTTACCTGTGACTTTCCGGCCCTACTCTGCTCAGTCAGTGGTGTATGGCAAAAAGTATTTTTTCTAGCATGCTACAAAGCATACCGTTCATAGAGTACATAGGGGAGAAGAAAAAGAGAGGATGCAGAAGGTAGTGCTACAGTCAAAGCTAGGGTACACAGAAAGATCAACTTAATATAACGCAGGTCCATTCAGAAGTCTGATGGCAGCAAGGAAGAAGCTGATTCTGAATAGATTGGGACATGATCTCAAACTTCTGTATTTTGCTAGGAAGAAGGTGGAAAAGAGTTTGTCCGGGGTGCGTGGAATTTTTGATTACGCTGGTTACCATTTTAAGGCAGCGGCAAGTATAGACGGAGTCAACGGATGGGGGGCCGGTTTGCATGATGGACTGGACTTTGTTCACAACCCTTTGCAGTTTCTTGTGGTCTTGGTCCGAGCAGGAGCCATACCAGATTGTGATACAACCAGATAGAATGCTTTCTATCTGTGGACATGCTGTCTAGTGGACATGCTGAATTTCCTTCGCCTCTTGAGAAAGTAGAGGCACTGTTGGAGGTGCTGTCTTTTTTGATTTGGAGTTAAACTAAGGCCTGGTCTCTTTTCAGGTGGACACAATAGCATTACTTGAAAAACATCCAAGGAATTTCTCTTGCTGTGTTGGCCAATATGTACACCTCAAACACTACCTGGAACAGACTGTCTGATCATTTATTTGATTGTTGTTCATGGAGGGGGGCCTTGCTGTGTACAAATTCATTGCCATGTTTCCAGCATTATAACAATGACCACACTTCATAAGTACCTCATTGGATTGCAAAATGCTCTGCTGTGTTCAGAGTTGTGAAAGGTATCATATAAATTCAAGTCTTTCTTTCGTTTCATGGAAAAAATTCAGAACAGATAACTTAGCAGAAGTAATTTTACAAGGAGTGTATAAAATCGCCCCACATTGCTTAAAAATTAATGCTGTCGTGATCTCAGGTTTTATGGCCCTATTGATACTTATTCAAGTGTATAATTGCATTATTTTGATCACTCCAGTGCCAAAATTACTCTGATACACTAAACTGGTTTTTACTTGTTCACGGCTGCCAATTATCTTTGAAAAGTCCTTTGGTACTCCGGAAATATTACTGGGTATTGCTCAACATGAACTTATTTTTTAAAAAGTCGTTTACTGAGAAATGGTTTTTATATATCCCCAAAGCTCAGTGAAAACCTGGACTTTCTGGTGAGTGATACTCAAAAATACAAATGAGTACACAGTTCTACATTTACAGTACGAGCAGCAGTACAGACTTTTAAATTAGTCTCAGTAATGTGATAAAAGGTGCAGGAGGGATGGAGGAGGAGGAGGTTGTGTAGGGGTGGATTCAGGAAAAGCCGCTATAGATGCTGCTCTCAATCATCATCTGGTGGCCCAGAACACTTGGAACGCCATTCCCCAAAAAGCTGTCCGAGTTCTGAGTCAACTGAAGAGTCTAAGATAGAAATTGGCAGCTTTTAGGCCAGGGTAGCAAGGGATAAGGAATGAAGGCGGCTACATGGAGTTGAGATACATACCATCTATGATCTAACTGAATGATGGAACAAGCTCATGACAATGAACAGCCTCCTCCTGCTCCTATGAACCTTGGTCAAAGATAAAAACTGGCAGCATTTTGTTGCTTCGTCTCATTCAAATAGCCTGACTGCACTTAAAGCTCAGATTTTCTGATGGCGCGTGATCCACAATGGATGCATATCAAAGTGAAATATCCAAATCTCCCCAAGAACCGTAACCACATTTTATAGGGAGCGTGTTGGTCATAGAGGAAGACCCAGAATATTTTATAAAATGTAATCTTGGAAAAATAAGCTGAAGACTGATGAAAAAATTTTGTTTGATGTGCAGCGGAACACCTAGGCTGAATGGGAATAAGTTGCTTAATGTACACACTTAACAAACAGAAAAGCAAATTATTACCGACATGGAAAGCAACTTCAAAATGCATCTGGGCAGAGGGATCTAGGTGTCTATGTTTATGAATCACAGGAAGTTAGTATGCAGGTGGGATTTAGATGAGAGGGGGGATTTAGCAGTGGGCGATGGTGAAATGGCTAAGGCTTTAAATAAGTTTTTTGCCTTGGTCTTCAAGGAGGAGGACACAAATAGTTTGCCAGATATTAAAGATCGAAGGGTGGTAGGAGATGGGGGCCTTCTTGTGGGCCGAAGAGCCTGTTTATGCTGTAGTGTTCTAAATGCGATTACTATCACTGGAGAGGTAGTGCTTGATAGACTAATGGGACTAAAGGTGGACAAGTTCCCAGGACCGGATGGAATGCATCCCAGGGTTCTGAAAGAAATGGCAGAGGTGATAGCAGATGCCTTAGTAATTATTTATCAAAATTCGCTGGATTCTGGGGAAGTGCCGGAAGATTGGAAAATGGCTAATGTTACGCCGCCGTTTAAAAAAGGCAGCAGACAAAAGACAGGGAATTATAGGCCAGTTAGTTTAACGTCTGTAGTTGGAAAAATGCTAGAATCCATCATCAAAGAAGAAATAGTGAGGCACCTAGAAAAGAATTGTTTGATCGAGCAGATGCAGCATGGATTCGTTAAGGGGAAGTCATATTTGACGAATTTATTGGATTTCTATGAGGATGTGACTAGTGCATAGACAGAGGGGAACCGGTGGATGTGGTGTTTTTAAGATTTCCAAAAGGCGCTTGATAAGGTGCCTCACAAAAGGTTGCTACAGAAGGTTAGGGTGCACGGAGTTGGGGATAAGGTGTTAGCGTGGATAGAGGATTGGCTGTCTAATAGGAAGCAGAGAGTTGGTATCAATGGGTGCTATTCTGGTTGGCGGTTGGTGACTAGTGGAGTGTCGCAGGGATCAGTGCTGAGGCCTCAACTGTTTACCATTTATATAGACGATCTGGAGGAGGGGGCTGAGTATAGGGTGACGAAATTTGCTGATGACACGAAGATGAGTGGAAAAGCAAATTGCGTGAAGGGTGTGGAAAGTCTGCAGAGAGATCTGGATAGGCTGAGCAAGTGGCCGAGGACCTGGCAGATGGAGTATAATGTTAGCAAGTGTGAGGTTATCCACTTTGGCAGAAGTAATAGTAGGAGGGATTATTATTTAAAAGGCGAAAAGCTGCAGCACGCTATGGTGCAGAGGGACGTGGGGGTCCCTGTGCACGAGTCGCAAAAACCCAGTCTGCAGGTGCAGCAGGTGATCAAGAAGGCGAATGGAATGTTGGCCTTTATAGCGAGGGGGATAGAATATAAAAGTAGGGAGGTCTTGCTGCAACTGTTCAGGGTACTGGTGAGGCCGCAGCTGGAGTACTGTGTGCAGTTTTGGTCTCCGCACTTGCGCAAGGATATTTTGGCCTTGGAGGGAGTGCAGAGAAGGTTCACTAGGCTGTTACCTGAGATGAGGGGGTTAGCCTATGAAGAGAGACTAAATAGACTGGGTCTGTACTCGTTGGCGTTTAGAAGGCTGAGGGGGGATCTTATAGAGACGTATAAGATAATGGAGGGGGTAGATAACGTAGAGGTAGAGATTCTTCCTGCTTAGAAAGGATAGCAGGACTAGAGGACATAGCCTCAAGATAAGGGGGGAGCAGTTTAGATCAGAGTTGAGGAGGAACTTCTTCACTCAAAGGGTGGTGAATCTCTGGAATTCTCTGCCCGTTGAAGTGGTGGAGGCTGCCTCGCTAAATATTTTTAAGAAGCGGGTTGATGGGTTCTTGATAAGAGAGGGGATTAAGGGTTATGGGGAGAGGGCGGGAAAGTGGAACTGAGCCACAACAGATCAGCCATGATCTTACTGAATGGCGGGGCAGGCTCAAAGGGCTAGATGGCCTACTCCTGCTCCTATTTCTTATGTTCTTATGTTCTTATGAAGTGGTGGAGGCTACTTCGCTGAACATATTTAAGTCGCGAGTGGATAAGTTTCCGATAGACAGGGGAATTAAGGGTTATGGGGAGAAAGCAGGAAAGTGGAACTGATCCACTTCAGGTCAGCCATGATCTTATTGAATGGCGGGGCAGGCTCGAAGGGCTAGTTGGCCTACTCCTGCTCCTATTTCTTATGTTCTTATGCTGGTGCGGCATCTAACAAAAACGGGATGTTGTCATTTATTGCAAAGGAACTGGAGTATAACTGTAGCAAAGTGTTGTTGCAATTGTATATGGTGTTGGTGAGATTGCATCAAAAGTATTGTGTCCAGTTTTGGTCTCATCATTTGAGGAAGGATGTGATGGCATTGGAAGCAGTTCAGAGGAGGTTCACCAGATTGATTCCGCGGATGAAAGGGTTGATGTATGAGGAGTGATTAAACAGTTTGGGCTTGTACTCACTGGAGTTTAGAAGGATGAGAGGGGATCTGATTGAAATATATAAAGTTTTAAAAGGGATTTATAAAGTAAATGTAGACTAAATGTTTCCTCTATCTGGAAATCTAGAACAATCTAGAAGAGGTCACAGGTATAGGTTGAGAGGCTGTAGATTTAAAACCGAGATGAAGAGGAGCTACTACTCGCAGATGGTGGTGAATTTGTGGAACTCGCTGCCCCTTAGCGCGGTGGAGTCTGAATCATTGAACAGTTTCAAGAAGGGGTAGATATATTACTAATTTAAAAAAAGGATATGGGGAACAGCTGGGGAGGTGGATTTCATTCAGACCAAGGAGAGATCAGTCATGATCTGATTGAATGTGAAACAGGCTTGTAAGGTGAATTTGTCTGATTCTGTTACGAATTCTTATGTTCCTATGTTCAACTAGCTACGGGACTTACATATTATACTTACTGGGAGATATCTTCTTGAAAATGTACCAAGGCAGAAAAAAATCTCCTGGGTGCAGCGAGCATAGGAAAGTTGGGCAGGAAGAAGCGCATCTCCTGGTTTGTATGGAAAATCAGTAAGACTGCCTTTTGAATATTTGCTCTGCCTACCGTGATTTTCATGTGGCTGCAGAAATCCAATATGGCCAGGAATAACGCCCAAAATGAGTCTGCCATCAACTCTACAAATTACTGTCTTTTTCTTTTCCTTTTAGCTAGTGGTTACTTCTCTGGGTCAAAATCCTGGAGCTGCATCCCAAACAACACAGTGGGTGTTCCTACAGTTCAGTAAGGCAGCTCACCACCACCTTCTCAAAGGCCATTAGGGACGGGCAATAAAAATGCTGGCCTAGCCAGCGACACCCACACCCTGTGAATAAATGAAGAAAATCCCATTTGGAAGCGCTAGCAAATGCCAATCTCTAATTGAAATTGGAACCTGTTGACATTCACTCACAGAAGTCAGGGAGCGCCGGTCAGAATTACAATTTCAGTAGAAAATGGAATAAGGTGGACTCATTGCAATTGCAAGATTAACTTCGACCACTGTGATCGAAATTGTGAAAATTACAAGGCTATATTTTAAAGGAATGTTTGGCCATAAATATTAAAGCTGTCACTACAAAGACAGCAATAAATAAAAATAAGATTCTTGATAGATGACTACATGATTCTTTAGCAAGATTATACTAATGTGATGTTATCCATGTACATTTTCTTGTGCCTCCAAGTATATTAAGTCTTGGGTCATGTTGCCTTTCATTTTAATGTCTTCAACAAGAACATGTTCCATTCTGAGAGTATTTCCTCATAACTCATCCTAAGTTACTTTTCCCTAAATGCTCCAATGCATAAATATCCTTCATAGGATCCAGTGCCCGAAATTGCACAATGCATTCCAAATGCGATCTTGCCAAAGAGCTTTACAGAGCATAGAATAACATTTTTTGGTTCTCATCAAATGTCCCTGAGATGCATTGTTCTTCGTTGAGTTTTTTAAACAATGGACTTGTAAGCAAAAAGTAATCTTCTCTTGTTTCTCAATACTGCTGTTGCCAACAAATTTGTTTTCTTTTTGCTACAGTCTGAAACTTTTTAACATTCGATTAATTATCAACTGACTTTTTTTGACATGCATCTAAAGTTTATTTATTGGTCACAAGTCAGGCTTACATGAACACTGCAATGAAGTTACTGTGAAATCCCTCTAGTCGCCACAGTCCAGCGCCTGTTTGAGTCAATGCACCGAACCAGCACAGCATTCAGACTGTGGGAGGAAACTGGAGCACCTGAAGGAAACCCAAGCAGACACAGGGAGAATGTGCAGTCTCCTCACAGACAGTGACCCAAGCCGGAAATCGAACCTGGATCCCTGGCGCTTTGAAGCAGCGGTGCTAACCACTGTGCTACCATGGTAGCATAATGGTATTTTTATCCATTCTTTCTGCATCAGTGAAAAACAGACATTAAACTTTTATTATTGACGTTAGTTGGTTTGTCCAACAATTGCATTCTCCCTCAAACTTATTGTTAAGTTCTGTACATTTTTGACTTCAGTCTTAATTGCCATCCAAATTCAAGCGTATTGTTGTACTGATCAACATGTTATATCGTGTAGCATCCTCCCCACTTCATTTATTATTATGGCAACGTTTGTTATCTCTCTGTGATTCACTTATTCCACCACCCCTCCATATTGGCTATTCTTGAGGCTGTGCACATACTTCAATTATTAAAAAATCTCTCATGATTACCAGCATATGGTTCCTTGGGGTCTTGTTTAAAACAAACTGTGGCTGAAATTTTGCAGAGGCACTGCCAATCACTCAGTATAACTTTGGCAGAAAACCAGTCGAATCCTCAGAGAAACCACAGAGACAGTTATGCTGGGAGATTCCTCACTTACTTATAAGGGAAGAAAAACCCCTTATCTACTGGAGCACGCTGGATGATGGACACGCTGTGGCAAGTGGCTCAACTGAGGGTTCTGTGACCACCCCACGTTAAAAATAAAATCAATCACATGCACCTTCCACTCTTCAACATGAAGTTTGAGACCTGCAATGTCAGGACTCTGAGTGACAGACCCGAGGGTCACACTGCCATCGGGAACTCAGATGCCTCAACATCAATACGGCTGCTGAGTGATATATTACGTGCAGGAGAAGGCCAACTGATGAAACAAGGCACTGGGTCTTCCAGTCATAGCCACAAAAGGGGAAATAAGTAGCTATGACTCATCTTCCATTCCCTCACCCTGCTGTATAAATATCTCCCACTCTCTATGCCTTTTAGCTTTGATAAAGGGTCGTCTGGACTCGAAACATCAGCTCTTTTCTCTCCGTATAGATGCTGCCAGCCCTGCTGAGATTTTCCAGCATTTTCTCTTTTGTTTTCAGATTCCAGCATCTGAATAATTTGCTTTTATCCAGCTTTTTTGGTGCCTCAGCAACTCTTCAGTGGGATAAGTAAACACCTCATGACAGTTGGGCTCACCCGAATGTGGAATCAACATGCCACTGCTATTGGTATACTGTCATCTGAGGCAACAGGTGCGACCATCAAGGAGGAGTTCTAAAGCAACCTGGGGCAATCCTTAGCCCAAGTCCCACAGGCGACAAACTGGTCCTCCCTGGACACTTCAATGTCAGAGTCAGGAAGAATACATATCTCTGCGATAGACAATGAAGGAATATGGTAATAAACTCCAAAGGAGTCCACCTCCTGAAAGAATATCTAGAACATGACCTTGTCATCACCAAAACTTATTCCACCAGTGAGACAAGCAAAACCCACAGTCCAAATGGTAGTATCTGCTTGGTGATGTTATTGTTCAAGCAATCAATCGGAGCGATGTCCATATCACGTGCACCACTACAGGTACTGATGAACTGATCACAATCCTGCTTGATCTACTCTCAACATCAGTCTGGCCCACAAATAAAAACAATGCTATGAGAAAATTAACATGGAAGCCTCAAAGACCCCACCAAAGCATGCCTTCTCAGTCAGCGACTTATTGTCAACCTCTCAATCTCAGCATTCAGAAGCCACAGTGTGCCCGTAGTGCCTGTTCGAACCCAATATCCACTATAACAAGTAACTGCAGAGAGGTAAAAACAGGTCTGACAGCATTGGTGGAGAGAATAAAGCCAATGTTTCAAATCTGATTGACCCTTCATCAGCTGGTCCGCAATTCATTATGATAGTGGCGATCATCAAAAGCTTGATCCCACCTTCCCCCCCAGGTCTTCTGATTCCTTTCAGCCCAAGTGTTATATCTAACTACTTCTTGAAAAAGTACAACATTTTGACCTCAACTGCTTGCTGTGTTAGCGAATTCCATGGGCTCACTACTCTCTACTTGGGTGAAGAAATTTCTTCTCATCTCAGTCCTAAAAGGTTTACCCTGTATCCTTTGACCATGGCCCCTGGTCCTGAACACCCCCACCATCAGGAATATCCTTCTTGCATTTATCCTGTTTAATCCTGTTATAATTTTATAGATTTCCATGAGATCCCCTCACATTCTTCTGAAATCCAACAAATATAATCCTAACCAACCCAATTTCTCCTCATCCATCAGTCCTGTCATCCCAGGAATCAGTGAGTTAAACCTTCGCTACGCTTCTTCTACAGCAAGAACATCCTTCCTCAGATAGGGAGGCCAAAACTGCACACAATATTCTGGGTGTGGCCTCACCAAGGCCCTGTATAATTGCTACAATACATCCCTCCTCCTGTACTCGAAATGTCTCCCTATGAATGCCAATAGACCATTTGCCTGCTGCATCTGCATGCTTAACTTCAGCGACTGGTGGAGGAGGACACCCAGGTCTCGTTACATATTCCCCCTCCCTGATTTATCACCAAAGCCTACACTGCTGGTCAGGAAAGTCACTTTTATGGCTGATACCAGACTCCTACTGTAAGTGTTCTACCTGAAACTCGATTGAGACAGAAGGTTCCCAGGAGGACAGGGGAGAAATTTTAAGGAGATCCCCCAAAGAATCCCTGAAAAGGATAAACATAGCCACTGACTCATGGAAGTCCCTGGTTGTGACCAATAAAAATAGAGAAGGGTCATTCAGGCTCCAAACACACTGAGAGACTGGATCAAGAACACACAGAGTGAATTTGAGGCATCAGAGAGTGAGCAACAAAAAACCTATCTACCTGACCCTTCAAACACCATCTGCCCCATCAGGTTGTAGGGTCAGCAAATCAATAAATAAGGAAAAGTAATAATTACTTGCAAAATTTTGTCTCAACAAAAAGGCAGAATATCAGTGCTGGGTAAAAGGACCATTACTTTGGAAACTAGCAGCAAATCAAGCACTTCCCAGTTAGATATAGCTCAACTCTATGCAAAATACAATTCCAACAATACGCCTAAATTCCAAGCACAGAAAGACATTCCTCCCACACGAGTATGAATGTTTCCATTTTCTACACCAGCTGCCCTGCTGCCTTCTCAGGTTGATTGCCAATTTGCAGTTAATTTTAGACAATTTGCGGTCATGGGCCAGCTCAGTGGAGTAATGGGCTTCAAGACTGCCCAAATCATTTCACGAGGTTGTTGCCAGCTGGCAAAAAGAGGTCTGGCATACAATTAACATGAGCTCAATTTCAGCCAAGGCACCAGAGATAAAATGGCAGTCTCTCTCAATGACAAGCAACTCCAGTACTTTCTGGGCATCAAAATCAACAGGAGTTGGACTGAATTCAGCAACAAATGATTATCAGCCCATGAGCATCTCAGTGGATGATAATTAAACAATAACTTTCAGGTCCAGAGTCATTGTGAGACAACCACTCTTTTTGATATTTATTAATGACCTTGACATGTGTATGAAGGGATAAAGTAAAAGTTTGGGGCTCTTATAAAAGTAATAAAAGGAGTAGGTCATTTGGCTTTTTGAGCCTCCTCCACTTAATGAATTCATGGCTGACACCCAATCTCAACTGTATGTTTCCATCCTCTTCCCTAACCTTTACCTTCTTTCTGGCAACTGTCTGAGGGCAAATGTGTGGAGTTACAGGAATAGGGCCTGGGTGGGACTGTTGTCGGTACAGACTTGATGGGCCAAATGGCCTTCTTCTGCACCGTAGGGATTCTACGATTCTATGATTAAGCCAGTTTGTTCACAACCTTGGTCTCGCACTCGATCTTGAGATGAGCTTCCCACCTCACAGTCACGCCATCACTACACCCACCGATTCTAATCTCCGTAATATTGCCCAACTTTCCCCCTGCCTCGACTCAGCTGCTTCAGACACCTTCGTTCATGCCTTCCATACCTTTAGATTTGACTATTCCAACAAATTCCTACCTGGTCTCACACACTCTATCCTCTTTCAACTTGAGGGCATTCAAATCACAACACCTAATGTCTTAACTCACAGTAAGTCCTGTACCTCCTGAATAGTTTAGCTCTCTATCAAACAACATCTTGCTTTTAAAATTCTCATCCATGTTTTCAAATCTCTCCATGACCCTACAACCCTCCCCAAGATAAGTGAAGTCCTCTGGCGGGGTGGGGAAAACTAACTAGCCCACAGAATTCAGTCCTGAATCTGCTAATTACATTTTAACTATATTAAAAACAGATTTAAATCACTTCTCAAGTCTTCCCACCAGTTTCCAGCTCAGATCTGATGGCGGCAGAAATCCAGTGCTGGGTGACCATTCGGGGCAGGAACGCACGAATGCATCCTGCGCATGCCCAGCCGCGAGATTCTCCCACCTCGCTGCACTGGAAAACTAGCACAGTGGGGTGTGAAAATCACCCCCTGTATCTTTTCTTATTCTTTTGTGGGACATGGGCATTGCTAGCTGGCCAGCGTATATTGCCTAGTAGCCCTTGGAGGGCAGTTGAGAGTCAACCACATTGCTGCGGCGCTGGAATCGCATGTACACCAGACCAGGTAAGGACAACAGATTTCCTTCCCTAGTGAACCAGGTGGGCTTTTATGACAATCAACAATGATTTCAAGTTCATCAGTAGATTTTTAATTACAGATCTTTTTAATTGAATTCAAATTCCACCATCTGCACGGCAGGATTCGTACCAAGTTCTCAAAACATTAGCTAAGTTCCTGGATTAATAGTCTGGCGATAATTATGATAACTATGTGAATTGTACTGTAAATGGCAGAACCCTTAGAAACACTAACATATAGGGGGATCTGGGCGTGCAGGTCCACAGTTCCCTGAAAGGCAAGACAGGTGTCCAAGTTGATTAAGAAGGCATAGGGCATGCCTATCTTCATCTACCAGTACAAGAGTTGGGAAATCATGTTACAACTATATAAAACCTTGCTTAGAATACATTTGGAGTATTGCACGCAGTCCTGGTTACCACACTACCAGAAGGATGTGGAAGCTTTGGAGAGAGTGCAAAGAAGATTCACCAGGATGTTGCCTGGTCTTGAGGGTGTTGGCCATGAAGAGAAGTTCAATAAACTAGGATTGCTTTCTCTGGAAAGACAAAGATGGAGGGGTGACCTGATAGGGGTCTACAAAATTGTGAGAGGCATACACGGGGTGCATAATCAGAGGCTTTTTCCCAGGGTGGAAGTGTCAATTACAGGGGGGCACAGGTTCATTGCAAGAGAAGAAAGTTTAAAGGGAAGCTCTGTGGGGAAGATTTTCATGCAGAGAGTGGTGGATGCCTGGAACATGCTGCCAGAGGTGGTGGAAGCAGGCACACTAGCAACATTTAAGAGGCATCTGGATAAGTACATGAATAGGGAGGGAATAGAGGGATATGGACCAAGTAAAGGCAGAATGGATTTTTTTTTAAGTTTAGTTAGGGCATCATGATTGGCACAGGCTTGGAGGGCCAAAGGGCCTGTTCCTATGCTGTGCTTTTCTTTGTTCTAAATACTACTAGGACATCGCCTCCCCTAATGAGTGCATGGCATTGCCAAATCTCAAACTGCAAACCAGCAAAGCCATCCTATCCTTGCATGGCATTCAGGGATTCCACAGTCATTTATATCATCAACCAACACAACTGGCAAAATTGTCAAAAATGGAATGGGCGTCTGTACTGCGACACAACCCTTTTAAGCTCCACATTACACAAATAATATTCACATTTCATCTTTAAAATTTTATTTAAAGGCTGTAACAAAATACAGTAGAGTATTTTAAAAGAGACATCAAGCTAACCAGCTCAATGAAGCATTTCCCTTATTATCCTTCCAACCCCAATGCAGGGTCCTAAATACCATGCTTGGTATGCAGATGTTTTTCATGTTTTCAGCTTTGTTTAAAATATACATTTTTTTAAACTTTTCTTTGATCATGGTGCTATTCCTCCAAAAATAAACATCAATGCTTTTCCAATCTTACCCCCCTCACACAAACAGACAACGGGTTTTAATTTCCTTAAACACAATACAGATGCACAAAATGTATTCTGAGACGACGAAGTAATAATACCAATTTTTTTTTTAAAGTAAAAAATCAGTCTTGCTGTTTGCAGGTTCTTTCGCAGATCAAGTCCTTATGTCAAAACAGATTTCAAAACTTCTGATTTGAAGCAGAAAGAGCGTGGGCCAGGCTAGAGTGAGGCCCATGTGATGCATTTGACATGGCAATGTCTAAGACTGCAGGGGATGTCTATATTGACTATTTGTACTACACAAACTATCAGCTTTAGCTGCGTCACAGTAAAGCACAAATGGTGTGACTGCTTAGGTCTTAGACATCAAAACATTGCTGCCAATGGGATCTTATGGTCCCGCTGTTGTCAATGGGGTTTCCCATTGAACACACCCCTTGCGGCCTGGAAACTCACGACCGGGGTACACTGTCAGCAGGACTGTAAAATCGCACCTGTGTAAACGGCAGCAAGATTTCAGCGACGAACTTTACCAAACAAAAAGCATTTAATAACTCAAGGTCATCACTAAATGTATGACAGCCAATGAAGGACTTGATTTGATTTATTATCGTCAAATGTACTAGCATACAGTGAAAAGCATCGTTTCTTGTGCGCTATACAGACAAAGCATACCATTCATAGAGAAGGAAAGAAGAGGGTGCAGAATGTAAAAAGATAGAATTGAGGGTATGCTGGGCATAGCTTGCAAGAAGTTGCCATGCTCCAGGGCCATCTTGGTGAAAAAGGACGTAGGAAACACAGCAACCAATCTCCCTCCAACAGCAATGAAATAATGTACTTTGATGATAGTGGTCATGGCACCAAGTGAACCCCCTGCTCTTTCTTGAATAATGAATTGCAATCAACAATGCAGTCAACATCCTGTGGGTTACCACTGACCTGAAACTGAACTGGACTGGTCATAAAAATGCTGTGGCTAGAAGAGCAGTCAGAGGCTAGGAATCCTGTGGTGAGTAACTCATTTCTGACTCCCCAAAGCCTGCCCATCATCTGCAAGGCACAAATCAGGAGTGTGATGGAATATCCTCCAGTTGCCTGGATGAGTGCAGCTCCAACAACACTCAAGAAGCTCGATACCATCCAGGACAAAGCGGCCCACTTAACTGGCACCCCAGCCATGAACATTCCCTCCCTCCGCCACCTACAGTGGCTGCAGGTTGCACCATTTACAAAATACACTGCAGAAACTCATCAAGATTCAATGTTTAGAAAATGCTGCCCAATCACAGAATTTCATCTAATGCCAGGCATTCATAGAATCCTGACAGTGCAGAAGGAAGCCATTTGGTCCATCGAGTCTGCACCAACTTTCTGACAAGGTATTTTACCTAGGTCCTCGCCTCCATGCTGTCCCCATAATCCCACACATTTACTATGGCTAATCCATCTCACTTACACATCTTGGGACACCAAAGGGCAATTTACCATGGCGAATCCACCTAACCTGCACATCTTTGGTGAAAGATTATATTTGTATTAAGTGAGTTTGATTCACTGGGTTTGACATGTTTGGGTGACTAAAAAGTTTGACTCATTATGACCCTTTCACTTTATGGCTTGGTTCAGCAACCAAAATATTTTTGACCAACAGAAACAGGGGGGAACCCATGTTTCCATGGTTCACTAACTATATGTGGTCTGTGGACCAGAGGTCAGACATAGCAACTCTGAAAAATGGATTTTAAAAAATTACTTGTATTTATCCACCACTTTTCACAACAACCAGACATCACAAATGGTCTCAAGCCAATTAAATAGTTTTGTAGTGTAGTCACTGTAGTAATGTACAAAAACTGGTAGCCAATTTGTGCAAAGCAAACTCAAACAAACTACAATGCAACAAACTATAATTTTCCTGCTGGTCTTCGAAGTAACATCAGAGGATCTTTGACATCCACCCAAGCAGCCAGGTGGAGCCTTGATTGAAAGGTGGAAGATGTGAAAGATGGGACCTCTAACAATACTGCACTGGAGCATTAAACTTGATTATTGTGCTCAAGGCCTGGAGTGGGGCTTGAACCCAGAATGTTATGATTTAAGGTGGGTGTGCTCCCAACTGACCCATGGCTGGAAATGGGAGCAAGACCATTCAAGTCAATCTTCTGGTGAGGGAGAGGAAGCTGGTGAAGCATGATAAAGAGAAAGCAACAGTTTGTAGAGAGCCTATCCAGTTCAGAATCAAGGAAGGTTTGAGAATATGAATGAGGTGAAGCCAACATTTGAGAAATCAAGCAACGAAGGCATGTTTTAGGGTTTAGGGAGAAGAAGACACTCAAAAAGACAATGTTTGGATGTGGAAAAGACATATTTGATGGCTACCAGGTGTGGAAGAGAAAGGTTGATTATGGATCAAGCAGAATACTAAATCTGTGTGAGCAGCCAAGGAAGTTGATGACATTGGCAGCAAAAAAACCAAAGTGCTGGCAGAAATAGAAGTTTTCAGTGCTGAGCAAAATTGATCTCAGTAAAAAGTCTGACAACACCAGGTTTTAGTCCAACCTATTTATTTGATAATATAATTTGCGAGTATATTATCAAATAAATAGGTTGGACTAAAACCTGGTGTTGTCAGACTTTTTACTGTGTTTACGCCAGTCCAACGCCGGCATACCCACATCAAAATTGATCTGGGCAGGATAATATTGAAGAGGCAATCAGATAACAAGGGTTATTTTTTGTCAGGCAACCTTAAAGTTTATTTATTACTGTCCCAAATAGGCTTACATTAACACTACAATAAATTTACTGTGCAAATCCTATAGTCGCCACACTCCGGCATCTGTTCAGGTACACTGAGGGAGAATTTAGCATGGCTGAGGGGAGAAACCGGAACACCCGGAGGAAACCCATGCAAACATGGGGAGAAGGTGCAGACTCTGCACAGACTGTGACTGAAGCTGGAAATCAAACCCAGATCCCTGGCGTTGTGAGGTAGCATTGCCAACTACTGTGCCACCGTGCCGCCGTGTTATTAAGATTATGGAATGAAGGCAGGCAGATGGAGTTAAGATACAGGTCAGCCTTGTCCTAAATGGACAAAAACAGGCCGTAGGTCCTGTTCCTCTTGGAGTTTTCTCTCCTATGTTTTAATAGTGAAGTTCTCATCAGGCTTAGACTTCACTGAGGAGCACCAAACAGGCAAGAAGTTAGAGGCACACATGTGCTGACTGTGGAGATGAATGGGGCAGAAATAAAATCAGGTGCAATTCAACAAAGTTGTCTGAAGCACTTGGGAGTTGAGTGATCAAAAATGTATACTATGTAAAAACAGTAGTCTGGTAATAAACCTGAAGAATAAATGGATGATAAGGAATGATTTGCAAAAATTGGGTCAAGGAGTAAAATAATATGAGTCGGGCAGCATGGTGGCACAGTGGCTGGCACTGCTGTCCCAGTGTGCTAGGAACCCAGGTTTGATTCCCGGCTTGGGTCACTGTGTGTGTCTGCATGGGTTTCCTCCAGGTGCTCCGATATCCTCCCACAGTCCAAAGATGATTGGCCATACTAAATTGCCCCTTAGTGTCAGGGGCAATTTACCTAGGGTAAAGGCACTGGGTTATAGGAAAAGGACTTGGGTGGGATTGTGATCTGTGCATTCGATGGGCCGAATTACCAGATTTTTAAAACATTCTTTCTTGGGACGTAGGCACCATTGACAAGTTACCTGGAAAAATTGGAGCCCATATTGCCCTATCCATTCGGTAGTTTCTCTTCTTTCCCACCTCTGACTTCAGTAAGATACCTTCCTTTGTGTACCTCCAACAACACTCAAGAAGTTCAACACCATCCATGACAAGGTGGCCACGCATGATCGACAGCCCATCCAACACCTTAAACAGTCACTCTCTCCACCATGGGTGCACAGTGACGGCAGTGTATGCCGCCTACAAGATGTACTGCAGCAGTTCACAAAGGTACCCCCATAATGGCGTGAGGGAGGGCGTTCCATGATTTTGGCCCAGTAACAGTAAAAGAATGGCTATATAATTCCAAGTCAAGATGGTGTTTGGCTTGGAAGGGAACTTACAGGTGGTGATAGTGTTCCCATTCTACATGGCAGAGGTCATGCACAAGGGGGCCTTTGTGAACTGCTGCAGTACACCTTGTAGGTGGCATACACTGCCGTCACTGTGCACCCATGGTGGAGAGACTGACTGTTTAAGGTGTTGGATGGGCTGTCGATCATGCGCAGCCACCTTGTCATGGATGGTGTTGAGCTTCTTGAGTGTTGTTGGAGGTACACAAAGGAAGGTATCTTACTGAAGTCAGAGGTGGGAAAGAAGAGAAACTACTGAACGAATAGGGAAGGGGAGCTGAATTGCAAGGAGAGCAGGATGGTGCCAAAGTGGATAAAAGGACAGTGAAACCAACAGAATTTAAACAAATGATAAACTCTGGAAACAATTCGGGTTGTCTCCCAACCCTTTTCATATTTGTAGCAAAATGTCTTCTGACCAGAAATGTATTCATAATTCTAATCAATGAAAATAATGAAAGTAGTGTTCTGGAGCATTCAGGACTATCCTTTTAGCAAGTTAGCTCGCATTGCCAGTTACACAGGCTTCCCACTACACATTCATGATCTCCCTGGCAAAGGATACCACATTTCACACAATATCAGGCTAAAGTTCAAGCTGAATTTATTTACAAGCATTAAAAAACACTGAAGCACTCCACCACCGCCCTCCACCCCCCCCCCACCGCCGCCCAGTGAAAACAACCTCCCTGCTTCCATCTTTTCTATTCTCTTCATCATTTTATACGTTTTCATAAGAATGCTCGCATGTGGTTATACAATCAGCACGGAACTCAAACATCATATAATTTACAGCAATGGACGCTGCATATCTTTAACTATTTTGGTAGACAGTGGTCATTCAAGTCAGATCAAAGATACAATGACACTTTACACAACATCGTGTCATTTACACTGGACCTGGGCCTTGCCTTCAGAAGGCTTGTTTTAATTATTCCAAGCACAAACTCTCTGCATCCTGCCCAGTCTGAAAATCAATTAACCTACATCACTTTTCCTGTCTGTAACCAGGATTTTGCCCTAGAAAAACTAGCATTTGTATCATGGCTCAAATTAATTGTAAGACAACATAATCCCAAGAAAAAATAAAGGGGAAAAAATGAAATAACAGTATATAATAATATGAGGCAAACAGAATTTAAGTTCTAATGTTTATTTATTAATGTCACTAGTAGCCTTACATCAACAGTGCAATGAGTTACTGTGAAAATCCCCTACTCGCCACACTTTGGCACCTGTTCTGGTACACTGTGGGGAGAATTTAGCAGAGCAAATATACCCAACCAGCACATTTTTCCGACTGTGGCAGGAAACCGAAGCACCCACGAAGGAAACCCATGCAGACACGGGGATAGTGTGCAAACACAGACAGTGACCCAAGCCAGGAATCAAACCCAGGACACTGGAGCGTGAGGCAGCAGTGCTAACCACCGTGCCATCATGCCACCCTGGAGGAGTTCTCCTCCAGTCATAATGTTCTCACATTTAATGCCAGAGTAGGGAGGTTGAAGAAGGTTTGGAGATCCAGGTTGGGATGCAGATTGGGGTGCAGAAGGGTAATTCAGGTGATTTTTGATGTCCAAGGTAACACTGGAGCAATAGGAGGTTTTAGTTGTGCAATGGGAATGATGAGACTGCATGAAGTGGTTGAGTCACTGATGTCGGTAGACAGCCAGACCAGGCAACAAACAGCACAGGCTTTGCAGAGGCGTTTGGTGTTTTTTAACAAAAAACAGAAAATGCTGGAAAATCTCAGCAGGTCTGATAACATCAGCGGAGAGAGACTAGAGCCAACATTTCGAGTCTGGCTGATCTTTTGTCAGAGCTAAGAACAAAGAAAATCCAATAAGATTTATATTATGTAGGTAGCAGGGGACATGTAATTAGACAAAGGAAATGTCAGTGATGATGAACAAGTCTGAAAAAAGTGCTAAAAGTGTCCATTAAGTGACCGGAATGTGTGAATAGCAGAACGGAGGTACAGATTTTGAAGGAACTATTGGGGCGGGGCGGGGCGGGGGGGGGGGAGGGGGAGGAGATGATTGGTTGGTTTGGAGAGACAATGGAGAGCAAGAATGGAGAAGTGGAAAAATGGAAGTGAGAATGCAAGATGATAAAATGTATGCATACTTTGACTTGATCTGATTTATTATTGTCACATGGATTAGTATACAGTGAAAAGTATTGTTTTTTGCGTACTATACACCCAACACATACCATTCATAGAAAAGGAAAGGAGAGACTGCAGAATGTAGTGTTACAGTCACAGCTAAGCTGTAGAGAAAGATCAACTTGATGCAAGGTATATCCATTCAAACGTTTCTTGGCAGCAGGAAAGAAGCTGTTCTTGAGTCAGTTGGTACGTGTCCTCAGACTTTTGTCTCTTCCTCCTGATAGAGGATGGTGGAAGAGAGTACGTCGGGGGTGCATGGGGATCTTAATTATACAGGCTGCTTTTCCAAGACAGCGGGAAGTGGAGGCAGAGTCAATGGATGGGAAACTAGTTTGTGTGATGGACTGGACTTCATGCACGAACCTTTGCTCACGAACCATACAAACCTTTCCCAATCTTTGATACGGCAAGTACAGTATTAGTGAGATGTCAAAGTAACCATGTAATTCTTTTTCATAAACCTTGCCAGGAAAACACCCAAATCAAATAAAAATCTTTTATAATATAATTTATCATGTTAAAAACCTTCTCCAGTTAATTCTGTTGGAAGGTTTCAAAACCTTTGTGTGCAGCACTTGATGTGACCTAAATACTAACATATACAGTACAGCAAAGTAGGTGATGTAAGGCTACAGAAGACCAATCTGAGAACTGTGTGCAATTTGTTTCTTATGTACCAGTATCCAACAAACCTCAACAAACTAAGTGCCAAATGCTATAAGCATAGAACTAAACTGCTGACCTTAGCCTTTAGAAATTTGTATGAAAAGATCTTGGCAGCTGGTTTAACCCATGGCCAATGTAAAATTGGATGTTTCAGTGAAGAAACACATGATTGCCATTACAAGATTTATTATAAATGTCAAAGTAAAATTAAGTGAAGCCTTTCAAGCACTATCATAGCCAAACCTAATCATTTATTTTTATTAATCCAAATGAGGCACATGCAAAAATCTTGAATTGTAAACTGGCAATGTGATGGACTGAAACACTTGAGATGCACTAACCCGCTTAAACCTACTAGCAACATACAATTAAATCGCTTGCAGCTGAATAATCCAATGCTGTCCTGGCCGAAAGATAGTTCTCAAAGACAATCAATGCCAATAACAGATGTTCATTACATATCATGGTTTGATCCTTGATCCCACAGAACAATCCAGCAGGGCCTCATTCAACAGTCGAATTGGGTCAAACAGCAAGCTCTGGCATTTGTGGCCAATGGCAACAGCGACAATGAGAATGGCTAAGAGCTACAATCAAGCATGCTGGGAATTCTGGTCAAGTTGCGTTAAACAAAGTGACCTGACACTTCCTGTGTTAACCAAATAAGGACAGTTGTTTAGACAGATGCAAGACACACCAGAGCCATTGATTAGATGGGTTGGCCATGCTAAATTGCCTCTAAGTCTCCTACAACATGTAGGCTAGGGGGATCAGCAAGATAAATGTATGGAGATAGGGCAGGGGGTTAGGCCTTGATAAGATGCCCTGTCAGAGAGTTGGTGCAGATTCAATGGGCTGAATGGCCTCTTTCCACACTGTAGGGATTCTTTGATAACTGCCTTATTCCATATATGATGAGGCAATGTTACTGACATGCAACCTGGTTAAAACATTTGGGAGATTTTTGCAAGTAACTCCATTGGCTGTCATCAAACATTGTGATCAGTTTCTGGCGGTATCATTGGTTGAGTGTCACAGAACTTTCTGGAAAGATGCGCAAAGTTCAAGTTGAAAAGAGGAACTTTGAGTTTTTTCCTTAGCAAAAACTCGCAACTTACATTCGAATCAGATTATAGGAAGAACAAAGAAGATTAGGAGAACAAAGAACCATGAGGATGGACCTGGCCAGTTTACTCAAGCGGATAATATTTGTTTCCAGTCAAAGCTTAAATTAGAAAGAGAAGTTAAACAAGTTAAAGTTAAGTTGAAGTTAAATGAATTAAACCAAGTGAATTAAAGTAAGTGTTGCAACTAATGTATATTTATGTTGAGTATTGGTACTGAAATGTTAAATAAAGAGGGAGTTTTGTTTAAGTGAAATCTGAATCGACTCTCTGGGTGGAATTTTCCAGCCATTCTCACCCTGAATCCAGAAGATACCGCCCGATGTCAACGGAACTTTCCATGGTCCACCCCTCGCCCGCTACAATTCCTATGGTGAGCAGAACAAGAAAAGTCGCCCCTCTGTCTTCTGTTAGTCATACAAAGGGGAAAATATCTGTTGGGGGGAGGAGGTAGGTTTAGGTGTCACACATTGTTAGCCAAATATCCCACTCAAGCTCCTGCACTGCAACATACCATAGTAGGAACAAGGGATTGATGGGTTGACCTTAGTCACAATGGGTTGTCAACTTGCCAATTCTCTCAACTTTATTGAGCCCTGGCTATACTGGTACAGGAAATGAAATTCTGAAGTCATAGTTGTCTCGCTTCCACATAAACCTCACTGAACATGGCCCGGCAGGCCTCAAAACCAGTACTGAGAGGCACGGACTTGTTGAGCCAATTGGCCTCGCTCTGTGCTGCATATAACTCTGACTCACGCTATCGAAGTATGACAATATAAATGCGTTTGTATACATAAATATACAGCAAGATTTTCTGGCCTTCTGCCAGCGGGAGGATCCTTTTACTTATTAGTGTCACAAGTGGGAGGATCTTTTTATTTATTAGTGTTAACACTGCAATGAACATACTGTGAAAATCTCCTAGCACCACATTCCAGTGCCTGTTCCGGTACACTGAGGGGGAATTTAGCATGGCCAACACACCTAACCAGCCTGTCTTTCGGGCTATGGGAGGAAAGTGGCGCACCCAGAGGAAACCCATGCAGACATGGCGAAACATGCAGACTCTGCACAAACAGTGACTCAAGCTGGGAATTGAACCCAGGTCTCTAGCGCAGTGAGGCAGCAATGTTAACCATTGTGCCATGCATTGTTTGCTGGTGGCAGAATTCTCTAGTCCCACTGCTGTCAATGGGAATTCCCATTAATGTTACCCTACGCCAGTGGGAAGCCCGCAGGCAGGGGTCTACTGCCGGTGGGAACGGAGAATCCCACTGGCATGAACGGCCAGAGAATTCCGGCCATAATGTCCAAGTTCTTTACACGGATTTTTTTGCAACATTATGTCTGCCACTACATTATTTATGATTCGTGCACTGTATCCTGCTAACTCCCATAAACTTCACAAATTACTTTTAGCTAGAAAATATGAAAATAACAGTAAAAATATAAAATGGTCACTTGGCCGAAACTTTATGCACAGTTACCAAGAGCTTTCCTGCATTGTACAGCTCGAGTATAACTTGCACCAAAACTTGCTGGAAGCTAATAACATGGCAGCTGGGAGCTTGGTGAATGATGGGATGAACAATGTGTCACCTTCACCCACGAGATTCAAGGATCACAAAAAAAAGAGAAACACAGTGGAAAATATTAAGAATAGTCAAACTGAATACAGATATTCCATTGAGGAAGAGAGAAGAAATGGACAGGAACAAAGTGTAAAATAAAAACATTAAAATGTAACATCTCTAAGAGAAGTTTAACCACACAACAGAAGGGAAACTCAACATTGTCAATTATTCCCTGATCACAGATGGAGAGCTTGTTTGAAATTGTTTGAACAATTATTACATGGAAGGAATGAACTGTGGTTAGTATTATTGTCAATTAATGTGCAAATAGAGCAATTCTTCAAAAACTATGGAAAAAAATTGAGAGTTAATGTCGAAATGCAATTTGTGGGAAATGAGGCAGCCAGCATGTTCTGGAGATTCACAACTCATGGTGTATCTCTTAATCCACTGAATTTGCTGGCCGATTTGTACATTAATGACCATGTGCGTTTTGTACTCGCTGCGGTTTTTCCAGGACTATTTCTTGTCGAATGCACACCTCGCCACCATGAAATAGTTCTTGAGGAAAAATGTAGGTCCTAAGAAGTGTAGGCTGCAGTCACATACTATGTAAGTTTAGATCACATTTGGAGTATTGCGTGCAATTCTGGTCACCACACCACCAGAAGGAAATGGAAACTTTGCCTGGTCTCAAGGTTGTTGGCTATGAGGAGAGACTGAATAAACTAGGATCATTTTCACTGCAAAGGAGGAGGCTGAGGGGAGACCTGATAGATGTCAACAAAATTATGAGAGGCACAGACGTGGTGGATATTCAGAGGTTTATTCCAAGGGTGGAAGTGTCAATTACAAGGGGGCACAGGTTCAAGGTGAGAAAGGGAAAGTTTAACGGAGATGTGAATTCAACAAGAAATTGTCCTGGAAAAATCACAGAGAATGATGGGTGCCTGGTGCATGCTGCCAGAGGAGTGGTGGAAGCAGGCACACTAGCAACATTTAAGAGGCATCTAGATGGATACATGAATAGGAAGGGGATAGAGTGATATGGACCAAGTAAGGGGAGAATGGATTTTTTTAAAGTTTAGTTAGGGCTTCATAATCGGCACAGGTTTGGAGGGCTGAAGGTCTGTTCCTGTACTGTACTTTTCTTTGTTGTTTATGTATTTTCTAGAACTTGCAAAACTAAGTTCTGAGACCTAAAGCCAAGGTGATTGAAGCCATTTCTCGGTGATTACAGGCTAATTTGATATTACATTAGAAAGAGGCAATATGATCCAATTTTTAGGTTTCTTTAGGATGAATCTCACCATTATGACAAGCTTTTGAACAAAAACAGAAAACATTGGAAGCGCTCAGCAAGTCGGGCAGCATTTGTGGAAGGTGAATGAGTTTACGTTTCAGGCGTAATTTAGTTTATCTGAAATTTTAAACTCTCTATCTCTCCAAGATGCTGCTTGACCTAAGGATTTCCAGCATTTTCTGTTTTCATTTCAGATTTCCGGCATCCATAGTATTTTACTGCTTTAGGGGTGGCACGGTGGTTAGCACTGCTGTCTCACTGCGCCAGGGACCCAGGTTCAATTCCAACCTTGGGTCACTGTCTGTGTAAAGTCTGCATGTTCTCCCCATGTCTGCGTGGGTTTCCTCCGGGTGCTCCAATTTCCTCCCACAGTCGAAAGATGTGCGGGTTAGGTTGATCTGCCATGCTAAATTGACCCTAGTGTCAGGGGATTAGCAGGGGTAAATATGTGGGGTTACGGGAATAGGGCCTGGATGGGATTGTGGTTGGTGCAGACTCAATGGGCCAAATGGCCTCTTTCTGCACTGTGGGGATTCTATGATTTGATAATTCTATTCTAAGATTCTATTCTATGATCTAATGTGCACCTTCTGCTGAGGTATACTTAATTACTCCAACAGCAAAAATTACATTGAAAATATTGTTTAATATATCAACAGAGTGTGGTGCGTAGAATATCTCCATAAATAGTCAAGCACTCAATTCATTGCTCATACCTACTGCCTCAGTTCAGGACAAGGTTTGGCAATAATGTTTTTTCAATTTTGTTCTTTGGCCTTTTTCAACTCAAAGCTCATCACTGGGCAAAAAGAGTGCAAGGAAAACAGGTCTTATAGATTAATAAGAACTGCAGCACATTTTAAAATTAATTGTTGTATTTGGTGAACACGGACAACAGCAGTTTAAAGGACAATGATATCTAGCGATCAGTAACTCTAATCTCAGGCCAAAGGGACCAAAATGCTATTATGACTCAATGACTGATGATGAAGACAATTTGTCATTGATTTCTGGCAAATGTTGATGACATATGGTCACCACATGAATTGATAAAAGCAGACATCTGCCAAACACCCAATTTTAAACAGCTACAAGATACCACTCTGGCTGAAAGCCATGGCTGGATCATTTCCTTGTATAGCTGGGCACCCCAGGATAATCAAACTCTAAACAGACTCCATGCCAATGTCACCTGTTCTAGAACAAAATGCACAGCCCTGTTAAGTATCATTCTCAATGAAGGAAATTAGATTTACAAAATGTGAACAGCCAATCTCAAAGTGTTTGAACAGTACTATTCATATTTACAAAGAACCCGTTTTCAATTAGTGCATAGCGAGGAAAGGTAGTCGTGTATCTTGCAACCAGAAAAAATAAGCCAATTTTCCTATTAGCATTCCTGCAGGGCCTGACAAACTACTTGATTGCAGCTTATTTTTCCCATTCTTGTTATATAATGCAGGAGGCACTGCATATAATCATTGATTGCAGATCTATATTTTGAAGCAATGTTACATTACCAGATCCAGTGGTGGATGTGAGAATGACTGCCTTTAATTTAAAAGCAGTATTGACACCAATGTGACATCAAAGAGCCTGAGCAAAACTGACGTCAAAGGGAATCAGGGGAAAACACCACTCGTTGATTTTATACCTTGTGCAAAGGAAATTAGTTGTTGGAGGTCAATCATCTCAACCCTTGAGCATTACTGCAGATGTTCCTCAGGATAGTGTCCTGAGTCCAACCATCCTCAGCAGTTTCATCAATGGCCTTCCTTCCATCAGATCGCCAAAAGCGTGGATGTTCACTAATGATTTCACAATGTTCAGCACAACTTCTCAGACACTGAAACAGTTCATGTCCCTGCCCATGCACAGCAAGGCATTAAGAACATCCAAACTTGGGCGGATAAGTGAAGAAAAAAATTTGTTTGTACACTACAAGTGGCAGGCAATGACAATCTCCAACAACAGAGAATTCAATCCACTGTTCAGCATTCAATGACATTACCATCACTGGCCCAAAACAAACATCCCACTTGATCATGGTTAGAGCACATATGGCTGGCTACTCTGCAGGCTGGAGGCCAGTTGACCCGCGGTTAGCATACAGCTGCTCACGTAGGTTTAGGGCTAACTGAACCCCAGAGGGCTCATTGAAAACTAGCTGATCCCAGCTAGCAGGCAATTAACTTCCATCAAGTTGTGATGAATGCCAGCTCATCAACTGCCAATCATTGGAGGTAGTAATCCTAGGTTGGTGGAGAATTATAAGCCATGTTAATACTGACCCCACTACATGGTGAGATTTTGTGTTTCGCCATGTCATTGCCGTGGTCTCCAGAGAAAGCAAAAAACAAAATCTCTCAGCAGTTGCCATTAACACTAGCATTCCTGCTGGAGGTAGACAGCAAAAATGGCCAGGACATTCCAGCTGTTCATGCTGGCAGATCTTCTACTCCAGCCAACATATACTTCATGGTGGCAAGGGGTGCACTCACCAAGAAAACAAAAGTAAGAGGTGTTTTTTTGTTCCATGGTTTAAAGTATAAATTGCCTACAAAGTGGTGTCTAGTCATTAGTGCTTTTAGTTTATTGATACAGCAAAAGTCTTAAAACACAAAATCTTTCCATGCCTTTATTTCAACAATTAACTGGAAGTTTTCTTGTTAAAAGCTGTGGTCACTATGGGGAGCGTCACTGTCTATTTCATCAGCGTAGCAGTGTTTGGCTTGATGTTCTTGGAACTTCAAATGTACTTTTTGCAGTTAATCCTACAAAAACGGTTTGTTGGTGGTTGTTTTTAGGTTACAGCAGCATATAAAGTTGGAGAGCTTGATTGCTCAATTAAGTTCATAAAGCCAGAGGCAATGGGATTTCTTTGGTCAGAAATACTTCCTTCCATTTACACTGTTGCTGGTAGATGTCTGCTGGCAGGTGATGAGCCATGCAGATACGCTGAAGGAGTGCAACATGCTTTAAATGTCTTAATGCCAGATAAAATTATGTAACTTTTTTTTTAAGAATTGCTACTACATGGCACTATTTGTTTGTTTTTCCAAGTCCATTTCCAGGAAATGGAATTTCTCAGTGGGAAGGCTTGCTCATCTGCACATGTGATCTGGTTGCAAGCCAGCTTGTTTTCTTTTTCCCCCATTTGTTACTTAAAGTGCGACTTCAGCCAGATTCTGACAAACTCCAGTACTACAGTGTTTACATGGCAAGTTCCACTCTGATACTGCTCAGAGTTAGTCAGTTCCTGGGGATTACGGTGTGTTGAGTCCAGAATTAAGGGATTGATTTTTCCCCAAATTTAGCAACCTGCCTGCAATCCTTCCTCTAATGAGACACTAAAATACGATTTGAGGGGAAAATTTATCTGTTACTTCTGGACTCAAGTAGTGCCATTCAGGACAGGAGAAGAAGTCTGTATTTTGCCCAGGCAAATTTTTAAATGTGATGTGAGTAATTAATAAATCAGAAAAACTTCAGTTTTCTCATTCTCAAGTATAAATACCTAAGGAACCACTTAATTCTGTAGAGTGAGATTAGTATTTAACCACCTTCACCCTTTCAAAAAAGACAGAATGGTTTGTCCACTTCCCAAATGTTCTTTGTTTTTCTGAGACAAACTTTCCTGCCCATCCTAAAAAAGTATATTTTGCAAACAAATTAAGCCAGCACAATTTATTGTGTTAATATAGATTTGATGCAAAATTGCACAGTTCCATTTTAGTTTGTTTTTATTTTTCTAATCACCTCACAGCAGCAAATTTAACAATTAATTGACAAGCAGTTTCCAAAGTATATTTTTGTTTCAGTTCCAATTAAGAGCTTCTCCGCACTGATGCAGACTGAACATATTCATATGGTTTTTGCCAAATTTTATTTTAGGAATTTAACTCCATCAATTTATAGAATCCCTACAGTGTAGAAGGGGGCCATTCAGCCCATCGAGTCTGTATCAAATGAGCATCCCACCCAGGCCCGAGCCTCCACCCTATCCCTGTAATCCCATTGTTTACGATGGCCAGTCCACCTAACCTACACATCTTTCAGACTGTGGGAAGAACCAGAGCACCCGGAGGAAACCCACATAGACAAAGAGAGAACGTGCAAACTCAGCACAGGCAGGGAACCAAGGCTGAATCGAACCCAGGTCCGTGGCACTGTGAGGCAGCAGTGCTAACCACTGTACTACTATGCCGCATGCGGTGAAATACAGTTAATTGATACATTTAAAATGCAGCTAGATATGTGCATAAAGCTAAAAGGAAAAGGGGGTTACTTTGATGGGGTAAGCAGAAGAAAGGTGGGAAGGGACAGATGTGGACCGGTGTGGGCCTGTTGGACAAATAGAGTCATAAAGTCATAGAGGTTTACTGCATGGAAACAGGCCCTTTGGCCCAACTTATCCATGCCACCAATTTTTTTAAAATCCCTAAACTAATCCCAATTGCCCGCATTTGGCCCATATCCCTCTACACTCATTGTACCCACATAACTATCTAAATGCTTTTTAAAAGATAAAATTGTACCCGCCTCTACTACTACCTCTGGCAGCTTGTTTCAGATACTCACCATGCTGTGTGAAAAAATTGCCCCTCTGGACAATTTTGTATCTCTCGCTTCTTACCTTAAATCTATGCCCCCTAGTTTTAGACTCCCCTATCTTTGGGAAAAGATATTGACTATCTACCTTGTCTATGCCCCTCGTTATTTTATAGACCTCTATAAGGTCATCCCTCAGCCTCTTACAATCCAGAGAAAAAAGTCCCAGTCTATTCAGCCTCTCCTTATAACTCAATCCATCAAATCCTGGTAGCATCCTAATAAATCTTTTCTGCACTCTTTCTAGTTTAATAATATCCTTTCTATAATAAGGTGACCAGAATTGCACACAGTATTCCAAGTGTGGCCTTACCAATGTCTTGTACAACTTCAACAAGACATCTCAACTTCTGTATTCAATGTTCTGACCGATGAAACCAAGCATGCCGAATGCCTTCTTCACCACTCTGTCCACCTGCGACTCCACTTTCAAGAGGCTATGAACATGTGCTCCTAGATCTCTTTGTTCTGTAACTCTCCCCAATGCCCTACCATTAACTGAGTAAATCCTGCTCTGCTTCAATCTACCAAAATGCATTACCTCACATTTGTCTAAATTAAACTCCACCTGCCATTGGTCTGTTTTAGCATTGCACATTCTGTGAAATTCTCTGTAATGGGCATTCCTCATAATAATAAGCAAATGTGATCAATAAAACAGGAATATTTACAACTGAATAAGTGAAAGTCATTTGTTGGTTCATTCCTGAGGGCAATGCCTTGACCAATCTGATATAAGCTACCTGGTTTAAATTTTCAAACAATCCTTGGCAGTTAACTGCCAGTCACCATTAATTGTTGCATTCTCCATGGCAACACCTCTATCAATCAGAGTCGACTTGCCAATCAATTAGCACTTTCTGCTCATTGTTCTTTCCTTTACATTGTACTCTTGTGACTGTCCTGATGAGTGCAAGATGAAAAGCTTTGACAAATATACTTTTTCAGCAATATTTGCATTTTGTTGCCATCTCTGTAGACCCTGATAACTGCCACTTTTGTGAGACTGTTAATGGAGTTATGCAGCAACTTGTATCAATTCATAGTTCAGCCAGTTTCTCTTTCTCACCACCAGTTATGAAGCTACGGACAATTAAACTTGCTATTCCTTGATGGGAAATTCTGGCCCAATGTCAGTGTCAGCGCTCAAAAAATTTTGGACAGTTTAGATGTAAAATTCAATTTAATCTCAACAATGTGTCTTAGTCCCAACACTAGAACAACATTATCATGAGTTATTTTAATGCATACCACTCCCACTGATTGAATTGGCAGTTACTGTCACAAGGCTCGCCACTGTTGTGGGTTCGGATCCATATTCAATAGCTTTCTTTTGAATAAGTGTGCCAATTATTGTAACACTACAGGCCTGCCATACCAAGTTAAAAATGTAACAGAGCAATTAGAGCACAACAAACAAGCTCAGCTCCTGAGCATAGAATAGGCACTATCAGCAAGGATTCTCTCTTCTACTCATTACGCACAAACGCTTTATAAGTATAGGTTCGTCTGTAATAAGATTACAGACAGCAATAATAAGATTTGGCTTGGCTCTAACATTCTCCACAGTCAAATAAGCTGGTGTGAGTCTCATTTCAAGTTTTCATTTCAAGCAAGGGAAGGTATGGAGAGGAAAGGTGAAAAAAGAAAAATAAATTAGCAAACACACTCTACTAAGTACTGTGTCCTTACAGCTGGCTGCTATTAGCCTGAATCAGTTTTAAACATAAAGGCCCCTGAGGTGCAAACACAATTTTGAACCTACTGCATCACACAACCCACAATGAACTGCTGTTAATTACAGCAGTTTTTTTTATCTTACATCTTTGGAGTCATCACTCAAAATAGGTTGCTGAACCTTGGTTACGTAAGCAAAACAACAGCACATTATCTGTAAAATATAAATGCTTTAGCACTAGATTTAAATATTGCCTTTCAGCATAGCACTACGAAGTTAGGGAGAATCCAAAAGAAGGCACTTAGCAGACAGATTTTAGAAGTTTATACAGCCTTGAAGTACACTACAACTCCCTCCACCACTGACGCTCAGTAGCAGCAGTGTGTACTATCTGCATGATGCACTGAAGCAATTCACCAAAGATCCTTAGACAGCAACTTTCAACTCAATACCACTTCCATCTAGAAGGACAAGGGCAGCAGGTACACGGGAACACCATCATCTGCAAGTTCCTCTCCAAGCACTCACTGTCCTGACTTGGAAATATATTGCCGTTCCTTCACAGTCGCTGGGTCACAAATCTTGGAATTACGTCCCTAATGACATTGTGGGTCAACCCACAGCACATGGACTGCAGCGATTCAAGAAGTCAGCTCACGGTCAAACGGGATGGGCAATAAATGCTAGCCAGCCAGCAACGTCCATTTACCATGAATGAATTTAAAAATATTCTAACCATTCATTGGGAATATGTGTGCATGGGCAGTTAAAAAAGAATGAGTTAAAATGACTCCACAAATTGGAATTCCATAGATGTTTGGGGAGGTGAAGGCCTAGTGGCTATAGTCGCTATAGACTATTAATCCAGAAACTCAGCTAATGTTCTGGGGACACGGCAGATGGTGGAATTTGAATTCAATAAAAAGTATCTTGTATTAAAAATCTACTGATTACCATGAAAGGGGTGATTGTCAGAAAAACCCATCTGGCTCACCAATGTCCTTTAGGGAAGGAAGTCTGCTGTCCTTACCTGGTTTGGCCTGCATATGACTCCCGAGCCACAGCAATATGGTTGACTCTCAATTGCCCTCCCAACGGCAATGGGGGATGGGGAGTAAATGCTGGCCATTCAGCGACGCTCATGTCCCACAAATGAATACATGTACCTTAGCCATGGCTCAGTTGGTAGCACCCTTAATCCTGAATCAGAATCTTCCAGAATGAAGTCCCCCTCCAGGACGTGAGACAAGAACCAAGGATTGACACTCCAGTGCAATGCTGAGGGAGTGCTGCATAGTTGGCAATGCTGCCTTTAGGACGAGACATTAGAACTGAGAACCCTTTTGTTGTCAAATGGTGGCATTTATCCTACATTTTGGATAGGTGCAGGAAGAATAGGGTGGTTGTAGTGTGTGACTTTAATCTTCCTGGAGTGGATTGCAGGGGGCCTAGAGTTGGGGGTACGGAGGGAGATGAGTTTGTAAAATGTGTTTTGGAAGGGTCCCTAGAGCAGTATGTAACTAGCCCGACTGGGGAAGGGGCTATACTGGATTTAGTGTTGGGTAATGAGCCGGGGCAGGTGGTTGAGGTTGAGGTAGGCGAACATGTGGCTAACAGTGACCTCAAGTCCATCTACTTTAGGATAAAAATGGAAAGGGATGAGTGCCGGCCAAACGGGGGGGGGTGCTGAACTGGGGGAAAGCGCACTATAGCCATATTAGGAGGGAGCTGAAGGGCACTGATTGGGAGGGACTGTTAGCTGGCAAGTCCACGGTTGGCAAGTGGGAGGCTTTTAAGGGCAAACTGAAAATGTTGCAGGAAAGGCATGTTCCGGTTAAGCGGAAGGATGGGAAAGGTAAGATTAGAGAGCCGTGGATTACAGGGGGTATCGAAGACTTAGTAAGGAAGAAGAGGGAGGCGTATGTTAGGTCGAAACAACTGGGTACGGAGAGTGCGCTGGAGGAATATAGAGAGAGTAGGAGGGAGCTAAAAAGGGGAGTTAGAAGGGCGAAGAGAGGGCATGAAATGGCTTTGGCTGATAGGATTAAGGAAAATCCAAAGGCATTTTATTCCTATATTAGGAGCAAGAGAGTAGTTAGAGGGAAAATTGGTCCTCTTAGGGACAAAAGTGGGGAGTTATGTATTGAGTCGGAGGGAATGGGGGAGATCCTGAATGAATACTTTGCGTCGGTATTCACGAAGGAGAGGGGTTCGGTGTCGTGCAGTGTCTTGGAGGGAGCTGTGGATCAGTGGCAGGAAATATCTATTACAAGGGAGGAAGTGCTAGGGCTTTTAGGTAGCATAAGGACGGATAAAGCTCCGGGGCCTGATGGTATTTATCCCAGGCTGCTTAGGGAGGTGAAAGATGAAATTGCTGGGCCTCTGGCGCAAATCTTTGTCTCTTCTTTGGACACAGGTGAGGTCCCAGAAGACTGGAGGGTAGCAAATGTGGTACCGCTGTTTAAAAAAGGTAGTAGGGATAACCCTGGAAATTATAGACTGGTGAGTTTGACATCGGTGGTAGGGAAATTAATGGAAAAAATACTTAGGGGTAGGACGTATGAGCATTTGGAGCGTTGCGATCTGATTAGGGATACGCAACATGGCTTTGTTAGAGGGAGGTCTTGCCTTACGAATCTGGTAGAATTCTTTGAGGAGGTGACAAAAACGGTTGACGATGGGAGAGCCGTTGATGTCATCTATATGGATTTCAGTAAGGCATTTGACAAAGTCCCTCATGGTAGGCTGGTAGAAAAGGTTAAGGCGCATGGGATACAAGGACAGGTAGCTAGGTGGATTGAGAACTGGCTGGGCAATAGGAGACAGAGGGTAGTTGTTGAGGGGACCTTTTCGTGCTGGAGGCCAGTGACCAGTGGTGTGCCGCAGGGCTCAGTACTGGGACCTCTCCTCTTTGTAGTATACATAAATGACTTGGAAGAGAGCGTACGTGGTGTGATCAGCAAGTTTGCGGATGACACCAAGATGGCAGGGTTGGCGGATACTGAGGTGGAATGTCAGGTGATACAGCAAGATATAGATAGGTTGGTACATTGGGCAGATAGGTGGCAGATGGAATTTAATCCTGACAAATGCGAGGTGATGCATTTTGGAAGGAATAATGCAGAGCGGAGCTACATGATAAAAGGTAGACCGATTAGGAGTATAGAAATACAGAGGGACCTGGGAGTGCAGGTTCACAAGTCTATGAAGGTTGCGACACAAGTGGAGAAGGTTGTGAGGAAAGCTTATGGAATGCTGGCCTTTATAGGAAGGGGTATAGAGTATAGGAGCTGCCGTCTAATGCTTCAGTTGTACAGAACGTTGGTTAGACCGCATTTGGAGTACTGCGTCCAGTTCTGGTCGCCTTACTACCGGAAGGACGTGGAGACTCTGGAGAGGGTGCAGAGGAGGTTTACCAGGATGTTGCCTGGCATGGAAGGACTGAGTTACGAGGAAAGGTTGGAGAAACTGGGACTTTTCTCCTTGGAAAGACGGAGATTGAGGGGAGACATGATAGAGGTATATAAGATACTGAAGGGAATAGATAGAGTCAATAGTGAGAGGCTGCTCCCTAGACTGGGTACAATTACGAGAGGTCATGATCTAAGGGTGAGGGGGGAGAAGTATAATTTGGATGTGAGAGGAAGGTTCTTCACGCAGAGGGTCGTGGGGGTATGGAACGCGCTACCGAGTAGGGTGGTGGAGGCAGGAACGTTGGACTTGTTTAAGGTTTACTTAGATAGACACACGAGCGAAACAAGGATGGAGGGTTATAGTAGGGGGTATGAAATAGGGTCAGAGCCTCGGGAGACACCGGAAATGCAGACTTATGTGTTAACGTTTTTGTCTTTTTATTCCGCAGGTGGAGGTCCACCTTATTGTCAAACAAGGGGCATGCACACGGTGGGTCGTGCGAGGGCTGCTCTTGGAGGTTCCGGGAGTGGCCTAGTACTTCGTGTCGGTGCGTGTGCTTGATCCTGGACCGGTAGACGGGTGCCGCAACAGCTCAGTGACTAGCACTGCTAGCTGTGCAGATACATGGATTTGGGCCTGTGTCTGTGGGAGTTTGCGCATTCTCCCTGTGGTTGCGTGGGTTTCCTCCGGGTGCTCCGGTTTCCTCCCACACCCCAAAGATGTGCTCTTAGGCTGATTGGTATACCAAATTGACACTAGTCTCCCCTGAATCTGGCTAAGTTAGGGGTTCCACTCGCAGACACGCAGGGCAGGGTAGGTGTAGGAGGATGCGGCAGCGCGGGCTCGTTGGGCCGAAGGGCCTGTTTCCCGTGCTGGGTTGTTCTTTGTTCTTTGCTAATTAACATCACTCTCATGTTGCTGGTTGGGGGAGTTTACTAAGAAAAAATTGGCTGCCATATTTCGTACAACAATGACCACACTTAAAAAGCACTTTACCGACTTTGGGAGGTCAGCTGGTCAATATAAAACTATCTAAATGCAAGTCTTTCATTCTTTTATCTTCAGTTACAGAGAAACATGCAGTCACCTTCATGAAAAATAAATCAAGGCAATCGAAAGCGTGAACCACAAAACAGCTGAATCTATCAGAGTGGTCCCGCAGACAGGCACTTCTTCCCTGCTCTTGTCTTTGGTGAGAAATTCTATATTTAATAATAAATATAGAATTTATATTCTATATATAAACGTGACATTTTGTGCTTAAATAGTCTGAAGCCACAAAAGTCTCACCAATTTACAATTTAAACATCGGGGTTTTTTTCCGCCCTACAGAACGACACTGAATGAGAAAGAAAGAATTAGCTAATCTTCAAATTACTTATTCATTTTCAGGAAATCCCTAAGCAATTCTGACAACAGACTTAAACAAACAGAACTAACATGTATGTACGTGTTTTCCAAGCTAAAACATTAAGTACCTTATTGAAAAAAAAATTGAAGCAAAAGCACCTGTTTCTTACGACAGCACATGTATAAAGCCATGAAAATCACAACTGCATTTATTTTTGTGGAATCCATTGCCAGCTTGCTTCACAATCCAACGAACAAGAACTCAATCTTATGACTGAGTTGAGATTAGGAACTCACAACTGAATTTTTTCACATTTGTGAAAGGAAAGAAGGAAGGGGGGAAAGGGAGCAAAGGCAGCTAGGGAAGAGGGCGGCCAAGGCAAGGAGGTGGGGGGGGGGGGGGGGGGGGGGGGGCAGGGAAGAGGGCGGCCAAGGGAAGTGGGCGGGGCCTAGGGAATAGCAGGGGGAGGGGGGGGGTGGCCAAGGGAAAGTGGGGGGGCCAAGGGAAGGGGACAATGGAGTGTGGAAAGTAATGGCATTGACTAATCAATGGAATTGTAAGAATTGATAGATATATGTAGTTTTGCTTGATCACCCTTTGGGTATACATTTTCTGCAAATTCAGGAATTAAACAAATAGGAGGCAACTTGGATTGTTGAGCAGCAGGCTGCGTGGGCCAAAGGGTATTTTCTGATTCCATGCTTTCTTGTGGATTAGGAGTATTTAATTATTTGTTGCCATCATCAAGTTAACAGATTTCATTCATTAGGCATAAATTCTTTGCCACAAAAGTTACTTCAGTGAGAAATTAAACCCTGAAATGACAGCATCATTCTGAACAGTGGGAGTAAACAAATGAATGTGCGGAAGATGCCAAGTAAGGACTAATGACTTCTAAGTTTGCGGTGAAACTTAATTCACCATTCAGATGAAAAAGGAAATCACAGATTTTATTAGCTGAATATTAATTTTGTACTCTATATGTCACTTGCTCAGAAACTAAACACTTAACTAAACAGCAGACGTACACAAAAACCTTTGAAGTACTTCAGGCGTTAAAATCAACCTGTAAATGAAACTGCACTCTCCCTGCAACGCAGGTTTCTCCAGCTGAGTGTCATAATTACAATAATTTCTTAAGCCCTTGTGCCAAATTCAATTACAACAGGAAATACTTCAGACTTTTACATCTGTTCCACAATACAGTAATTGTTAACTATGGGGGTTTGTTTTTTTCCAGAAAAGCAATCATTCTGTTTATACTAGGTTGTACTCAGGTTACTACAAATTATACAACTGCTTCCATAATGACAAAAAACACTGCCTCCTTATAATTAACTGATATTAGGAACACACTATATTTTCTGACTGTTAAGGGAGCAAAATTTATTCACTTTATTGGCTATTTCACTAATACTTCAATATCTGATTTTGGACAGTAATATGTAGCTTGCAGTGCTTTTGAATTTCAATTTTAAGTTACACGCAAAGCCCACTATGGTGATAGCCCCTCATGAACTTTGTATACATTTGTCATGGGTGAGCAATGCCTGAGGACAACACTCTTGCCTCTGGAGGTTGTGAGCTCAAGTCCCATTCGAGAGACCTGTGACATAATCCAGATTGATGTTTCAGTGCAGTGCAGAGAGAGTGCTGTACCATCCATCAGATGCCATGTTAAACCCATGCTCCAAGATGGACATAAAATATTCCATGGCACTATTTGAAGACTATTTCTCCCTGTGTCCTGGCAATTAATATTACCACAACAAACATCACAAAGAACAGATTATTCCCCTGCTGTTTGTGAAACAAATCCGTGCACAAATTGGCTGCTACATTTCACAACTACTTTGGATTGCTTCAAAAATACTTCACTGGCTTTAAAACGCTTTGGGACATCTCAAGGTCATGAAAGGTAGAACATAGAACATTACAGGCTCTTCGGCCCTCGATGTTGTGCCGAGCTATGCCCCGGAGCTGTGAGGTAGCAGTGCTACCGTGCTGCCCTGATGCATCATTTATCTTTATCCAGAAAAATTCATGGTCTTCCCATCCTCACTGTTGTATTGTACAGCAAGATTACATATTCTCCTCATTCTTCATCATGAGTGTGGGTGCAGGTTTTGGTATCCTATGGCAACTCCAACAATTGATGGAACTACATTTTCCAGACGATATATCATCTTGCAGGTGAAAGAATCACACATCGTCCACCAAGCGACAACCAGTCTTGAGAATGATGGTGTCAATTTATAATCTACACGTTAGTTGCAAGAAGATCAAGGCAGTAATGCCTACATGGCAACGCGGTCCTCCCTTCAAAAACAGACAACAGGACTTTGGCCACCTCCCCTACCAAGGAAGGGAGGGCAACTTAGAGATTGACGTCCACACAAGACTCAACAAAGCAGAATGGTTTTTCCACATGATTGAGCAAACAGTGCCTCCACGACCTGAGTTTTCCGGCCGTTCACACCGACGGGATTCTCCAGTCCAAACAGCAGTGCACCTCTGGTATTTCCCGTCAGCTTGAGGCAATGTCAATGGGAATTTCTACTGACAGCGGTGGGATCAGACAATCCAGCCATTAGCAAACAACACGGGAATTGCTTGATAGGGCAGACGCAACACGGTTTCATTAAAGGGAAGTTGTGTCTGACAAATTTACTGGAGTTCTATGAGGATGTGTCTAGGGCAGTGGATAGAGGAGAGCCGGTGGATGTGGTCTTTCTGGATTTTCAGAAGGCGTTTGACAAGGTACCTCACAAGAGGTTATTGCAGAAGGTCAGGGGACATGGAGTTGGGGGTAGGGTGTTAGCGTGGATAGAGGATTGGTTGTCAAATAGGAGGCAGAGAGTGGGGGTCAATGGGTGCTATTCGGATTGGCGGTTGGTGACTAGTGGGGTGCCCCAGGGGTCGGTGCTGGGGCCTCAGCTATTTACCATTTATATAGATGATCTGGAGGAGGGAACCGAGTGTAGGGTGTCGAAATTTGCTGATGACACCAAGATTGGGGGAAAGGCAAATTGTGCGGAGGGTGTGGAGAGTCTGCAGAAGGATCTAGATAGGCTGGGCGAATGGGCCAGGAAATGGCAAATGGAATTTAATGTTGGCAAGTGTGAGGTGGTCCACTTTGGTAGGAAGAATGGTAGGAAGGACTATTACTTACGGGGCGAAAAACTGCAGCAGGCGACGATGCAGAGGGACCTCGGGGTCCTTGTGCATGAGTCGCAAAAACCCAGCTTGCAGGTGCAGCAGGTGGTCAGGAAGGCGAATGGGATGCTGGCCTTCATAGCGAGGGGGATTGAATATAAAAGTAGGGAGGTCTTGCTGCAGCTGTATAGGGCATTGGTGAGGCCGCAGCTGGAGTACTGTGTGCAGTTTTGGGCGCCGCACCTGCGCAAGGATATTTTGGCCTTGGAGGGAGTGCAGAGGAGGTTTACTAGGTTGATACCGGAGTTGAGGGGGTTGAGCTATGAGGAGAGGCTGAATAAACTAGGCTTGTACTCAGTTTAGAAGAATGAGGGGAGATCTCATTGAGACGTATAAGATGATGAATGGGATGGATAGGATAGAGGTGGAGAGACTCTTCCCGCTCAAAAAAGATAGTAGGACTAGGGGGCACAGCCTCAAGATAAAGGGGAGGCGGTTTAGAACGGAGTTGAGGAGGAACTTCTTCACTCAAAGGGTGGTGAATCTCTGGAATTCTCTGCCCGTTGAAGTGGTGGAGGCTGCCTCGCTAAATATTTTTAAGAAGCAGGTTGATGGGTTCTTGATAAGAGAGGGGATTAAGGGTTATGGGGAGAGGGCGGGAAAGTGGAGCTGAGCCACGACAGATCAGCCATGATCTTATTGAATGGCGGGGCAGGCTCGAAGGGCTAGATGGCCTACTCCTGCTCCTATTTCTTATGTTCTTATGTTCTTATGAAATATGTGGCTGGGAGGCCAGAGAATCTCACCCTATTTGTCCATGTAGCATCTCTAACAATGAGACATGGAAGAGAACAGCAAAGGTTTTACACAAGTCAGACATCTTTCATCAGTGTTGATTATGCAAGATCCTGGACATCACACAGGGGGACGGCACGGTGGCACAGTGGTTAGCACTGCTGCCTCACAGCACCAGGGATTCGGGTTCAGTCATACTTGGGTCATTATCTATGTGGAGTTTGCACATTCTCCCCATGTCTATCTGGATTCCCACTGGGTGCTCCAGTTTCTTCCCTTAGTCCAAAGATGTGCGGGTTAGGTGTATTGGCCATGCTAAATTCTCCTTCAGTGTACCCAAACAGGCACCGGAGTGTGGCAACTAGGGGACTTTGACAATAACTTCATTGCAGTGTTGATGCAAGTTTACTTGTGACACTAGTAAATAAATAAATCCAGCTTTTTTAATTCCCTCCTAATAGAATCTTAGTTAGGCCGAACTTGGAATATAGTGTTCAGTTCTGGTCGCCACACTGCCAGAAGGATGTGGAGGCTTTGGAAAGGGTACAGAAAAGATTTACCAGGATCTTGCCTCGCATGGAAGGTATTAGCTACAAGGAGAGGTTGGAACGACGGAAGTTGAGGTGCAACCTGATAGGAGTCTACAAGATTATGAGAGGCATGGACAGAGTGGATAGTCAGAAGCTTTTTCCCAGGGTGGAAGAGTCAATTACTAGGGGGCACAGGTTTATGGTGTGAGGGGCAATGTTTAAAGGAGATATACGAGGCAGATTTTTTTACACAGAGAGTAGTGGGTACCTGTAACTCGTTGCCAGGGGAGGTAGTGGAAGTGGATATGGTAGTGACTTCTAAGGGGCGTCTTGACAATGCATGAATAGGATGGGAATAGAAGGATATGGTCCTTGGAAGGGTAGGAGGTTTTAGTTAAGTCAGACAGCATGGTCAGTTCAGGCTTGGAGGGCCAAAGGGCCTGTTCCTGCGCTGTAATTATCTTTGTTCTTTGTTTACTGATTACAACAATTGCGTTCTGATTCCTCCAGCTGACAGAAACATCTGATCAGCTGATGGGATTTTGCAGTGAGGAAAGAAATGAATCATAACCACTCGTGCTGGTTTCTTAGCAGATGTACACTGGTGTCACATGCTATTTGAATCTGAACCCTCTCACCCCATTCTTTGTGCTTACTGTAAATGCCAATGTCCATAAGAAGGTCTACACTTTCAAAGGAGGAATTTTCCCACTCCGCCTGCCACAGGAATTATAGTGGGCAGGGGCAGACCATGCAAAGGTCTATTGACCCTCGGGCAGGATTTTCCAGTCTTGGCTGGAAAATCCCACCCAGGAGCTTTAAATTTGTGGGAGGGTTTGAGGACATGATTACTGAACAGTCATTTCCACAGGCCTGTAACATCACTAACAAATGGGCAGAACAGAAAAGTATTTTTCACAATAAGGGTTATTAGAATATAAGTGGTATTACCAAAAGTATTCACTGAATCACAGCATTAAAGAGATAATTAGTTAATTAGTTCAATGAAGTATCAAAGGTTTCATCGAAAGAGAGGGAAACTGGATTAGAAGACAAAGCTCGAACGCACACCTAAAACATACAAATATACTACATAGGAGCAGAAGGAGGCCATTCAGCCCCTCAAGCCTGCTCTGCCATTAAATACGATCATGGCTGGTCTAGCCAACGCAATAGGTCAAAAGATCCTCTGTCTGATGCTTAAGTTATGTCGCTAAGTGAAAATAAAATATGTTTCCAAATTATGGGTATAGAATGGTTATAATACAGAAGCAGGCCATTCAGTCTCACTCTACAGAAATGCAGAGACAAGACAAACAATTAATTCCTAACAGAGCTATTGTTTCAATAAAACCAAATCTACTGAGAGTAAATTCAACATTTCTAAAGACACAAAATAATAATGTGGCCCAATGAACTTCAACGATGTTCGCCTCTTTCTTCCTTCCCCCTCTCCCACGAGGCTAAAAAAAGTGAAAATGTCTCACATTGAAAATCAAATCGGAAAGAATACATCTAAATAAACCATTTTATACGTGTGGAGAAAGTATTTTACAGATTAGCCACGGTAGGAGATTAAACACCTCAGCCATATCAACAAAAACTAATAATGTGCCTTCACATGCCGAGTACTGACTGATAGAAGCCAGTGAGAGAAACAGCACAAACTAGCCATGAAATGTCTGTACATGCCACATAAACATACAATAAATCATTCATATGAGAAATGGAAATTTTGACAGAACTGGTGAAGAGAGAAATGTTGGAAATTCCATCTAAAATTCAGTGGATTTATAATTATAAATGTGAAGATAGCATGGGAGAAGCTGTAGAAGTACCAATGTTATTTGCCCATTTTATTGCTCCACAGCTCAGAACAGAGAACATTGATAAATATCACAAAAAGCAGAGTACCCAGCACTGACCCCTGTGGTACACCAATGGTAACCGGCTTCCAGTCTGAAAATTTTCCCTCCACAACCACCCTCTGTCTTCTATGAGACAGCCAGTTACTTATCCAATCAGCCAAATTTCCTTCTATCCCACACATCCTTATCTTCTTCATCAGCCTACCATGGGGAACCTTATTAAACACCTTACTAAAATCTATGTATACGACATCAACTGCTTTACCTTCATCCACACACTTAGTTACCTCCTCAAAAAATTCAATCAAATTTGTGGGGCAGGACTTACCCCTCATGAAACCGTGCTGACTATCCTGGATTAAACTGCATCTTTCTAAGTCGTCATAAATCCTATCTCTCAGGGCCCTTTCCATTAACTTACTGATCACTGAAGTAAGACTAACTGGCCTATAATTACCAGGATCATTCCTATTTCCTTTTTTGAAGAGAGGAACAACATTCGCCACTCTCCAGTCCTCTGGCACTATCCCCGTGGACAGTGAGGATCCAAAGATCAAAGTTAAAGGCTCCGCAATCTCATTCCTTGCCTCCCAAAGTATCCTAGGATGTATCCCATCTGGCCTAGGGGACTTTTCCACCCTCAGGTTTTTCAAAAATGCTAATACATTCAAAATTGCTAATATAATAGCTAATTATACTATTAACATTGTATGCTCATTTGTGGAGAGTGGCAACACCTTGGACAATGCCTTAAATATCTATCTGGGCTTATAGGTTGACCATCATGATTTAATATTGTCATGAATTAAGGTTAGGGGGCTGTTGCGTTTTGACTTCGACCATCAAATGATGCTTTCCTGAATCACTTTCAATTACATTTTTGTCGAGTGTCAATTCATTGACCATCTATAATTTAGTCTTTTATGATCACGTTCTACTGTTATACTTTATTTTCTTCAATAAAGCTGATCAATATTAGTTCAAAATTCCATGCATATTTTCTCATGACCTGGATCAACATTTGTCATGCGCACTGTCAAGTACCTCGTTTTCCAGCTAATCACATCACACGTGAAGTACAAAGTAAAACAAGAAGAACCTACCTGTTGCAGTTTTGGTTTTCACAGGGCTGCTGGCATATTCAGAAGCCTGATTTGACTGCTGCATTGCCAAAGGCGTACTGCCAACAGATAACTCATCCTCCTTTTTCCTTGTTGTTGGTAAGACTAATTGGATCGCTCCTGAAGGTTGCTGCAAAGGGGAAAGGAAAAACGCTGTGTCAGGCCAGATCAATCCCTGCTCAAGTATCGCATAGTTATAAAGACAGAGATACCCTCTGCTCCAATGTGCCTTCGCCCTCAAGAAGCATCAGCTAAAAAGACATCATATATTTTCCATCTCAGCCACCTTATGAGTTCCTGGTTAACATGACATAATTTAACGCAATTATTGGGTTGTTTAAGGTTGCAGGTCCTTTTTCAGAACTGAACTGACAACGCCCAAACCTTTTTTCAAAAAAGATCCTTACAGCTAACAGTCAGAGCGTTTTTGCCTCTCCTTAAACCTCACCTCCTCTATACTTCTCTCTCCGTCTCTCAGAAATTTCTCAAATGTCTACCACTGACTTTGGTCATTGTTTTAAAATCTTTGTTTAGTGTTAGGTCTCAACCTTTGTGTGACATGTCTCCAGTGAAACACTGAGTGTAACTACACCACATGGGCAGCATGGTGGTACAGGGATTAGCACTGCTGCTTCACAGCACCAGGGAACTGGGTTCAATTCCTGGCTTGGGGCGCTGTCTGTGTGGAGTTTGCACATTCTCCCCATGTTTGCGTGGGTTTCCTCCCACAATCCAAAGATGTGTAGGTTAGATGGATTGGCTATGGTAAATAATGCATTAGTGTCAGGGGGAACTAGCTAAGGTAAATGCATGATGTACGGGACTGTGGTCGGTGCAGCCTCAATGGCCTCCTTCTGCACTGTAGGATCCTATGACTGCAGCAGTTCAAGACTGAGATCAAAAATGAGGAGGTATTGGGGTTCTTGAGAAACATTAAGTTGGACAAGTCCCCAGGGCCTGATGGGATATACCCCAGAATACTTAAAGAAGCACAGGAGGAAATTGCTGGGGCCTTGAGAGAAATATCTGTATCCTCACTGGATATAGGGGAGATCCCAGAGAACTGAAGAATAGCCAATGTTGTTCCTTTGTTTAAGAAGGGTGGCAAGAATAATTTCATTATTCTTACTAATTAAGGTAATTACAGGCGGTGAGCCAGATTTCAATGATAGGGAAATTACTGGAGATGATTGTTTGAGATAGGATTTACTCTCACTTGGAAATAAGTGGACGTATTAGCGAAAGGCAACATGGTCTTGTGAAGGGAGTCATGCCTCACTAACTTGACCGAGTTTTTGCAGAAGTGACGAAGATGATTGATAGGAATAGGGCAGTGGATGTTGTCTGCATGAACTTCAATAAGGCAAGGGCCTTCATGGCGGACTAACACAGAAAGTGAAGTCACTTGGGCTCAGAGGTGAGCTGGCAAGGTAGATACAGAATTGGCTCGATCATAGAAGACAGCGGGTAGCAGTGGAAGGGTGTTTTTCTGAATGGAGGGCTGTGACAAGTGGTTTTCCTCAGGGATCAGTGCTAGAACTTTTGCCGTTTGTAATAGATATAAATGATTTGGAGCAAAATGTAACTGGTTTGATTTGTAAGTTTGCGGGACGACACAAAGGCTGATGGATTTGCGGATAGCAACGAGGACCATCAGAGGATACAGCAGGACACAGATCGGTTGGAGACTTGGGCGGAGAGATGGCAGATGGAGTTTAATCCAGACAAATGTGAGGTAATGCATTTTGGAAGGTCTAATATAGGAAATATATAGTAAATGGCTGAACCCGTAAGAGTATTGATAGGCAAAGGGATCTGAGTGTACAGGTACACAGGTCACTGCAAGTGGCAATGCAGGCGGCTGGGGCATCGAGTTTAAAAATTGGAAAGTCATGTTGCAGCTTTATAGAACCTTAGTTAGACTACACTTGGAATATAATGTTTAATTCTGGTCGCCACCCTACCTGAACGAGCAGACACAGAAAAGATTTACCAGGATGCTGCCTGGTATGGAGGGCATTAGCTATGAGGAGAGGTTGGAGAAACTTGGTTTGTTCTCACTGGAATGACGGAGGCTGAGGAGCAACCTGATAGAAGACTACAAGATTATGAGGGGCATGGACTGAGTGGATCGTCAGAAGCTTTTTCCCAGGGCGGAAGAGTCAATTACTAAAGGGGCACAGGTTTAAGGTGCGAGGGACAAGGTTTAAAGGGGATGTACGAGACAAGTTTTTTTTTTACACTGAGGGTGGTGGATGCCTGGAACTCACTGCCAGAGGAGGTGGTGGAAGCAGACATGATGGTGAGTTTTAAGACGTGTCTTGACAAATACGTGAATAGGATGGGAATAGAGGGATATCGTCCCCGGAAGGGTAGGTGGTTTTAGTTCAGTCGGATAGCACGGTCGGTGCAGGCTTGGAGGGCCAAAAGGCCTGTTCCTGTGCTGTAATTTTCTTTGTTCTAAGATAGCATCTCACCACCACCTTTTCAAGAGCAATCAGGTATGGGCAATAAATGCTGGCCCAGCCAGGGGTCCTACATCCCTTGAATGAATTTAAAAAAAGATTCAATGTAAATGGCCTTGTGTCTATGCCCTCTTAATTATTTCTGGACAAGGTTTTTTTTTCAAACAAAGAAGTGCATTTATTTGTTTTGCTCACTTTTTAAAATTATTTAATGGATTGTGGCCGCTGTTGGCAAGAACAGCATTTGTTGCCCATCCCTAATTGCCCTTCAACTGACCAGCTTCCGAAGCCATTTCAGAGGGTAGTTAAGAAGCAACCAAGTTGCTGTGGTTCTGAAGTCACATGTAGATCAGACGAGGTAAGGACAGCAGATTTCCTTCCCTAAGGGGACATTAGTCAACTAGATGGATTTTCTCAACAATCACTAATGGTTTCATGGTCACCATGAGCTTCATATTCCACATTTATTTTACTGCAATTAAATTCTACCAGCTGCATGGTGGGGTTTGAACCTGTGTCCCCACAGCATTTGTGTGGGCTTCTGTATTACTAATCCAGTGACATTGTCACTACTCCACTGTCTCCCCCAAATAACTCATGAAGAACTTCAAGGATAACGGTTTCAGAATCAATTTTGTTTGAAATTATGACACAAGATTAGCTAGGCACATGTTTTAGAAAGAAATACTTGCATTTAACACTTTAACAAAAAAAACCCCTCAAAATGCTTCACATAATGAACTGGACAAAACTATTCTGTGACAATAATGACCCACTAACTGCAATGAAATTATTGGCAGATTTTCTTACAGTATTGCTTGGGCAGCAGTTGACAGCCCAGCTAAGATTCTCACTGCTCATTTCAAACAGTAAGAAGTCTCACAACACCAGGTTAAAGTCCAACAGGTTTTTTTGAAATCACAAGCTTTTGGAGTGCTGCTCCTTTGTCAGGTGGCATTTCAAATAGCACAGTTGGATCTTAACACCCACATGAACAGACAGACAGGGCTGCTGTTCAACATCTCAGCTATATGGGTGGTAGTCCTACAAAGCAACATTCCCTGAGTACCAGTCACTATTAAGTGATCAAATTGCGGAACACAACTGATCATTTATTATGATTGCTTCAATCGAAGACAAGTTAACACCCATTTGGGCAAGCATGGAACTTACTACTTAGACCATAAGACATATGAGCAGAATTAGGCCACTCGGCCCATCAAGTCTGCTTTGCCATTCAATCATGGCTGATATTTTTCTTATCCTCATTCTCCTGCCTTTACAAGACCTTAAGACATAGGAGCAGACCTTAAGACATACGAGCAAGCTTAGCTTAGTGTACAATTCAATCCTTAGAAACACTGTTAGAATGAGGAAAATCTTTTGTGATGTGCGGCAAATCAACTCTTTGACAATAGTTGCTGTAGTAATAAAGAAAATACTTTGTGTACTATTTTCCCCTCAAACAGATCAAGCAGCATATATAGCAGCATTAGTTTTGATATTGGATTTTTTAAACAGTACAGCAACAGCTGACTATTATTACCATTATTAAGCACAGCGTACTTGAGTAAAGTAATTAAAAAACTTGGAAAACATCTGAGCAGTCTGAGTGAGCAGAGTGAATTACGTAGAAGGGCATTATCATCATCCCACTGGTCTTTATTTGTTTCAGACTGCATTGAAGAAAATACATTTCCACTCTAGCCTGACAGCCAAAATCATTTGCAGACAGAGTGGCACAGTGCTTAGCATTGCTGCCTCACAGCGCCAGGAACCTGGGTTCAATTCCAGCCTTGGGTCACTGTGTGGAATTTGCAATTTTCTCCCGGTGTCTGCTTGAGTTTCCACTGAATGCTCCAGTTTCCTCCCACAGTCCAAAGCTGTCCAGGTTAAATTGGCCATGGTAAATTGCCCTTTCGTGTCAGGGAGATTAGCAGGGTACGTGGGGTCATGGGGCTAGGGCCTGGATGGGATTGTTGCTGGTGCAGGCCTGATGAATGACCTCCTTCTGCATTGTAGGGATTCTATGATTCTATGAAATGGGTAGTATCAAACCCCTTCACAACGTGCACCCTTTCAAGCCTTTTCTTCACAAGCTTCTTTGCTGTTTGTATGTCCAAATGTTATTTGTGACTTGCAAGCCAAGTAGCTGGATACTGGTAATAATGGTTTATAATGGCAACATCAGTCAAGCTATCTCAGCAGAACCCTCAAGCTCTGCTGAGCTAGAGACTGATTTTTACAAAGACTGCATACTCTTGGCCATTCCTCAACATTTTGGTTGACGTGCAACAATAAACGTACTTGCATTTCAACATGTCTTCTCCAAGACAATTATTTATTCTTTTAAATAATAATCTCACATTTCCTCTGACTGCTCACTATTGTAACTGTATCCCCTAAAAGGATGGATTCATTTCACAATTACAGCAAATGAAACACACAGCACTACAAAGAGCAAAACGTTAATACACTAGGTAATACGAATGAGAACTGTATCTAATTTTAAGCTGAATTTGTGGTTATAGCTGATGAAAGACTGAAGAATTCATCTGGGATTCTGTAACTATATGCATTTCAATTTAATTTGCACTTGAATCTACAGGTTCGTGCAGTACACAAAACTACAGCTCACTGTAAGAATCATTTGGAGTGAGGGTATTCATGCTGTGTCTATTCCTGCATCTGTGTCTCCAACAACAGAGGATCTAATCATCGGACCTTCACACTCAAAGGCATCACCATCACCAAATCCCCCAATATCAACATCCTGGGGATTACCATTGACCAGAAACAGAAACAAAATAGCCATATAAATACTGTGGCTACAAGAGTAGGTCCACACGTAGAAATTCAATAGCAAGTAAATCACATCTTGACTCCTCAAAGCCTATCCAATAACTTAGAAGGCACAAACAAGGAGTGTGATAGAATACTCCCCACTTGCCTGGATGAATGCTGCTCCAACAACTCAAGAAGCCCAACACCATCCAGGACAAAACAGTTCGCTTGATTTCACAAATATTCAATCCTTCCGCCAATGGCAAACAGTAGCAGATGCACTGCAGGAATATTCCTTCGGCAGCACCTTCCAAACCCACGACCATCTGGGAGGACAAGGTCAGCAAATACCTGGGAATAATGCCACATGGAAGTGCCCTTCCAAGTCATTCACCAGCCTGACTTGGAAATATATCACTGTTCCTTCATTGCAGCTGGTTCAAAATCCTGGAACTCCCTCCCTAACAGCACTGTTGGCACACCGACATCACCTGGACTGCAGCAGTTCAAGAAAGCAGCTCACCACCACTTTTTCGAGGGCAACTAGGGATGGGCAATAAATTGTGGCCTAGCCAGCAATGCCCAAGTAAAGAAAAAATATCGTTCAAACCACGGAACATGCATGAAACATTGCTTTCGTTGCAGAAGACTTTAAAGTTGGTTAGGTACAACATATGATTGATTACTGGGCAAGGGTATTAAGTGTTACAGAACCAACTTGAGTAGATTGATGTTGAGATAGATTAACCTGATCTGACTGAATACTGAAATAGATTGAAAGGACTGAATGGCCTATTCCTGTCCTTATATTCTGAAATCCAAACATTTGCTGATGCAAAATGCAATGTTTAAAATAGATGAAGATTATCAGTTGGATTTGCAATATGGCTCACTTTATGTATGAGGAGGGATTAAACAGTTTGGTCTTGTACTTCTTGGAGTTTAGAAGGATGAGAGGGGATCTGATCGATAAAATCTTAACAGAGATTGATAAAGTAAACGTAGACCAAATGTTTCCTCTTATGGGGCAGTCTAGAACAAGAGGTCACAGGTATAGGTTGAGAGGCAATAGATTTTAAACTGAGATAAGGAGGAATTACTTCTCGCAAAGGCTGTTGAATTTGTGGAACTCGCTGCCCCATAGCATGGTAGAGTCTGAATCATGGAATGGTTTCAAGAAGAAGATAGATACATTTCTAATGAAAAAGGATAAGGGGATATGGGGAACAGGTGGGGAGGTGTATTTGAGATCAGGGAGAGATCAGCTATGATCTGACTGAATGACGGAGCAGGCTTGAAAGGGCTGAATTTGCCTACTTCTGCTCCTAATTCCTATGTTCCTAAGTTACTGGAAGTTATACCTATTAAATGCAGGGGCCAGCCCTCTGCAGATAAAAGTAACATGTCCAGATATTTTTGAATTAAATAAAAGTATGGGGGACAAGAGTTCTCTGGTGCATTCGCCATGGCAATGCCTCAGCCAATCAGAGCCAATGTGTCAACCAATCAGTACCCTTTGCTCATGCAGTAAAAATTGTTGATTTGCAACGGCTCAAATTTAATCACCTGATATCAAGGTGGTTTTAAACTGCAGAATGATCTTAGCTAGACTGCAGTCGAGGTGAAGTTGGACAACATCCCCATGCCCAATCATGAGCCAGTAACTAATGTTGTAAGTGTGAGTGCATTTGTTTGAATATCATGAGAATAGAATGAAGTACAGTTACAAAACCCTGGAGTCAAGGAGTCTACAATGTTCACAAATAATGGGACCTTCAGTAAAGTATTGTGGATGGCTAGAATCCAGGGAAATGTATCTCAATAAAAAGTCAATGAATTCAGAGGAGGGTTGGAATATTAACAAGGAAAAAGCTTGCCCTTTGGTACGTAGTGCAATTAAACATGAACCAAAGGAACTTGAATCTGCCATTTCAGCTGTCGTAGATACATTAGGAATAAACCAAATGGCGATAACAGAGCATTAAAGAAATAGTTTAGGAAAACCAAATAAGCAACGTTCCTCTCACAGCATAAAAGTGACTTTGAATACAGGTAGCAGTCATAAACATACTCGATCTAAAGTGTGTTAATAGTCTTGAAATTTTCAGAAAGATTTTTGACTCGATTTTTTATTGTCACATGTATTAATTAACATAGTGAAAAGTATTGTTTCTTGCGTGCTATGCAGACAAAGCATACCGTTCATAGAGAAGGAAACAAAAGAGTGCAGAAAGTAGTGTTACAGTCATAGCTAGGGTATAAAGAAAGATCAACTTAATGCAAGGAAGTCCATTCAAAAGTCTGGCAGCAGCAGGGAAGAAGCTATTCTCGAATCAATTGATACGTGGTCTCAGACTTTTGTATCTTTTTCCTGATGGAAGAAGGTGGAAGGGAGAATGTCCAGGGTGCATGGGATTCCTTGATTATGCTGGCTGCTTTGCTGAGGCAGTAGCAAGTGTAGACAGAGTCAATGGATGGGAGGCTGAAAGCGAGAGTTTTCAGGAACCATTGTGAATGGTTCCCTGACACCTAATCCTCCCACTGTCCAACTCTCCAGGCATTCCCCTACTCTCCCCATCATGAGACCCACAAAATTTATCTTTTTCTGGAGCAGGGGCAGGGCAACCCTGACCTTCCAGTGGAGCCTCAAGGACCTCCAGTTCCTACTGACGAGGCCACCACATCACCCATTGCAGGTGAAGACCAGTGATAGCACCCGGGCTCAGTAATAATATTTAATTCAGCTTTAAAACAGACTTAAATCAGCCTCGTGGCTTTCCCAGGTGCGAGGCTAATCACGCCAGGTATCTCGGGTCAGTAGGATCACAAGAGATGAGAACTCGAAAAAATAGAATGGCTTATTTGCAAAATGTGCAATTGCTTTTCAGGCTATAAGACAGTAACAAGGCAAATAAGAAGATAAGAGGAGCTGGCCATTTGGCCCTTCAAGCCTGCACCACCATTCAATAAGATCAAGACTGATCTGGCTGTGCTCTCAGCTCGACTCTCCTGTCTGTCCTCTTAATTCTTGATTCCCTTGCCTAACAAAAAAATCTGACAGTAGGTGCATTTTCAGGGAGCAAGAAAATTCTAAGGTCTAATATTTCTTATATATTTTAACCCAACTAAAACACATCTATGGCTTGTCTTTATCACGATGGCAATAGGTTACACTTTGGTATTTGATTTCACTGGTTACAGAACACAATGTCCCTGACAAATTAAATGCAGACAAATAGCACTCTTATACTGATCCCATCATAATCCCATTACCTGTTGTCTTTGTTTTACATTCCCTTTCTGAGGTTGCTGAAGAAGCCATGTGTAGAAGATAGGGTCCACATTGACTGCAATTCCCTGTAAGCTGGCCAAAAGAACAGCTCCTAGAAGAGAAGGTGAGACATCATTGTTTAAATTACTAACAACGCATCACATTTCAGCCATTAGATTAGAGTCAAGTTGAATCTAAAGTATGTCATAATGAAAGGGAGAAGCTTTAACTGAATACTATTTCTCTAAAGTTAAAGTAGTCATAAGGACCTTTAAAAAGCTGTTCACATATTCTTAAAGATGGCAATGTTATTTTTTATAATTGCCATAGAACGATACCTTTTAAAAAGAACATCCAGTTAATCGCTGAACCAATGACAAAACAAGATTTCACTTTTAAGATGATTCGTGTTGCAAAAGGCTAAAAGCTCGATTGGCTCAACATTATCTTCGTCGTCAACCTACACTTCATACCACAAGATAAAATTTCTAATATACTTGAAAACCCACTATTAAATATGCATTACATTGTCTTTGATTAAATTCTACCAGAATGATTTTTAGCTCCTGGAGGATTACTTCTGATCTTTTCCTTTCTAGCCTAGAAACCTTTAACTCCAAAACTGTCTTTCATGGTGCAAGATTTCCTGGAGATTTCTCCCTGTAGCTAAAGCTAAGCAAATCATCCAGCCTCAATTCAACTCTCCATGAATTTGTTTTTCTTAATCTGATTGCAAGCAAGCATCCACAACATGGTGTGTCATACAGACTATCGGCCCCTCGCTGCTCTTTCATTCCCAGACCTTGGCAGACTAATTTCTCTGTGATATAAAGACATTAAGTTCTGAAAACCTATAATGCAATATCACAATGGCTTCCTCTGTACTCTTCTTTTCCCTAAGTTCACCACCACGGCAACATGAATCACATAGGCTTTGTATCCAGGTGGAGACACTGATTAATTATCCCTGAGATCACCCCCGCCCCCAACCGAGACTGCAGTCTCACACCAGCCAGGTTTCAATTCACAATGGCTTGGGCGCATAGGGAGACAATTATTCCCCTAACAACATTCTAAACACTCTTGAGTTTTAATCGCTGAGAAAACAAATGTTTCAAGTATACAAGCACACTTTCACAGAAACTCTCATGAACGGAGGTTTATACAACTGAAAAGATACTGACAGGTTCAAATTCAATAGTGTAGAAAATAATGCACTGAGTATCTACTGGTGTCAATATTCAGCCAATAAATGGGTCAAATTACATTGACTGGCATTGGACAATAGTGAGTCTTCCTTTTGGATCAATTTTTTAAAGCTCTTGACATTTTTCACTGACCTGCGCAACTGTAACCAACCCAACTGTAAAAATAACACTAGTCAAATATGTAAATATAAATTTCTAACAGTATGTGCTTCATAAAATGTGTTCAATTTACCATGACCTCCAGCATGTAGCATGTTATTTAAACAGAATCCCAATCCTGTCAGCAAGAACCATTTCAGTGAATGAATGCGAGAAAGATTCCACATTACTAAAACGTTTGTCAAATGCCACAAAGAATTCTTCACCTCAACTTACATGTTTGCAAAGCAGCTTGTGACACTAGACAGATTCATTATTACCTCTTGTGCTTTTATTTTCTATGTCTCCTGTGAAAAAACCAGACACTCCAATTTTTTCAAAAACATTCATTACGGATTGCTGCCTTTACTGCTCAGTTAATCCTGAGAGCCCTCTCCTTCTGCTAAAGTGTCCCATTGTCTAACATTATTACTGTTCATCATCGACATTCTGTGATGTCAGCTGTGGTTCAGTTGTTAACACTTTTGCCTTGAGACAAAACTGTTCTCAAGTCCCACTCCACAAGCCTGAGCACGAAATCTAGGCCGACACTCCAGTGACAGATCGAAAGAGTGCAGCACTGCCTGAGTTGCTACTCTTCTGATGAGACTGGCATCCTGATTGCCCTCTCAGGTGGACTTAAGAAGACCCTAAGAAACTATTTTGAAGGAGAACAGGGTAGTATTCACAGAATTCTGCTTTTTAACCTCTTCCTGGTGTCCTGGCTGATATTTATCTATCGGCCAACATCACTGAACAGATTATCCTGTCAATCTCATATTACTGACAGTGGGACCTTGCTGTGCCAAAATTAGCTGCCACAATTCCAACATTACAACAGTGACTTGCATCAAAAGTGGTTCACTGACCCTTAAGTGTTTTGGGATGTTCAAAGACTGTGAAAGGTGCGATATAAATACAGGACTTACTTTCTCCTTCCTGGTGGCACGGTAGCACAGTGGTTAACGCCAGGCTACCTCACAGCGCCAGGGACCCGGGTTTGATTCCCAGCTTGGGTCACTGTCTGTGTGGAGTTTGCATGTTCTCCCTGTATCTCTGTGGATTTTCTCTAGGCCCTCCGGTTTCCTCCCACGTTCTGAGACACATGCTGGTTACGTACATTAACCCGAACAGGCGCCGGACTGTGGTGACTAGGGGAATTTCACAGTAACTTCATTGTGGTGTTAATGTAAGCCTTACTTGTGATGAATGCATAAATAAACTTGGGCTTTACTCTAGAATGAGGTTCAAAAGAGAGTGGATACCCATGGAATCAGATTAAAATCCTTCACTGAATTGTGAAAGATGATTATCAAGAATGCCACAGTGTCTTTTACTGAGACATTCATACACCCATCACTAAATTAATAGGGGATTTTTCACAGTAACTTCATTGCAGTGTTAATCTAAGCCTACCTGTGACACGAATAAATAAACTGAAAAAAAAATTTAGAATGAAATAAATGCTGATAGCTATATAGAACACTACAGCACAAACAGGCCCTTCGGCCCACGAGTTGCGCCAATCACATCAACATCTACCAAACTATAGACCTATCTATAACCCCCAATCCCATTAAACCCCATATACTCATCCAGAAGTCTTTTAAAAGACCCCAGCGAGTTCGCCTCCACCACCACTGACAGCAGCCGATTCCATTCACTCACCACCCTCTGAGTGAAAAACTTACCCCTAACATCACTTCTGTACTTGCCTCCCCGCACCTTCAATCTGTGTCCTCTCGTAGCGACCATTTCAACCCGGGGAAATAGCCTCTGAGAATCCACCCTATCTATTCCTCTCAACATTTTATAAACTTCTACCAGGTCGCCACTCAACCTTCGTCTCTCCAGGGAAAAGAGTCCCAGCTCCCTCAACCTAACTTCATAAGGCATGCCTCCCAGTCCAGGCAAACATCCTTGTAAATCTCCTCTGTACCCTTTCAATAGCTTCTACGTCTTTCCTATAGTGAGGCGACCAGAACTGCGCACAGTACTCCAAATGAGGCCTGACAAGGGTCTTATAAAGTTGCAGCATTACCTCCCGATTCCTAAACTCAATCCCTCGATTAATGAAGGCCAGTACACCATACGCCTTCTTGACCACATCCTCCACCTGCGAGGCCGATTTAAGAGTCCTGTGGACCCGCACCCCAAGATCCTTCTGCTCTTCAACACTACTAAGACTCTTGCCCTTGATAGTGTACTCGTTCCTCCCGTTGGTTCTGCCAAAATGGACGACTACACATTTATCCGCGTTGAAGTCCATCTGCCACTTCTCCGCCCAGTCCTGCATCCTATTTATGTCCTGCTGCAACGTTTGACATCCTTCCAGACCATCCACAACACCACCGACCTTCATGTCATCAGCGAACTTACTTACCCGCCCCTCCACTTCCTCATCCAGGTCATTTATGAAAATGACAAACAGCAAGGGTCCTAGAACAGATCCCTGGGGCACTCCACTGGTGACTGACCTCCATGCAGAAAAAGACCCATCCACAACCACTCTCTGCCTTCTGCAGGCAAGCCAGTTCTGGATCCACAGGGCCAAAGCCCCTTGGATCCCATGCCCTCTCACCTTCTCAAGAAGTCTTGCATGGGGGACCTTATCAAACGCCTTGCTGAAGTCCATGTACACCACGTCCACTGCACTTCCTTCGTCAATGTGTTCAGTCACATTATCGAAGGACTCAACTAGGCTCGTAAGGCACGACCTGCCCTTGACAAATCCATGCTGACTATTTCTGATCATGTCAAACCTCTCCAAATGCTCGTAAATCTTGTCCCTCAGAAGCCTCTCCATCAGCTCACCAACCACTGAGGTCAGACTCACCGGTCGGTAATTTCCCGGGCTATCTCTGTTCCCTTTCTTGAAAATAGGAACCACATCCACAATCCTCCAATCTTCCGGAACCTCTCCCGTCTCCATTGACGACGCAAAGATCATCGCCAGGGGCTCTGCAATCACTTCCCTCGCCTCCCACAGTATCCTGGGGTACATCCCATCTGGTCCCGGCAACTTATCTATCTTGATAGAATTCAAAAGTTCTAACACATCCTCCTCCTTAATATCCACATACTCAATCTTTTCCATCTGCTGCAAATCCGTAGCAAAATCTCCCAGATCAGTTTCCACCGTGAATACTGAGGCAAAGTACTCATTAAGCACCTCTGCCATTTCTTCTGGTTCCACACAGACCTTTCCCCCTTCACCTTTTATAGGTCCCATCCCTTCTCTTCTCATCCTTTTACCTTTCACATATTTATAGAAGGCCTTGGGATTCTCCTTAATCTTACCCGCCAAGGTCTTCTCATGACCCCTTCTGGCTCTCCTAATTTCCCTTTTAAGCTTCTTTCTACAGTCCTTATACTCCTCAAGATCCTTAACATCTCCTAGTTCCCTGAACCTTTTGTACACCTTCCTTTTCCTCCTGACTAGGTTCAACATAGCCTTCGTGCACCACGGTTCCCGCGACCTACCAAAACCCCCTTGTCTCATCGGAACATTGTCATGCAGAGCTCCAGACAAACATTCCTTGAATATCCGCCACTTTCCTTCGGTACTTTTCCCTAAGAACGCCTCCTTCCAGTTTATTTGTCCAAGTAACTTCCTGACTTCTTCGTATCTCCCCTTACTCCAGACAAACACCTTCCTAGCCTGCCTGATCCTATCTCGTTCCAACGCAATTGTGAAGGAGATAGAATTATGGTCACCATTCCCAAGATGCTCTCCTACCAAGAGATCCATCACCTGCCCTGGTTCATTCGCCAGTACCAGGTCAAGTACAGCCTCTCCCCTCGTAGGCTTATCCACATATTGTGTCAGGAAACCTTCCTGAGCACACCTAACAAACTCCTCCCCATCCAAACCCCTTACCCTAGGGATATTCCAGTCGATGTTTGGGAAACTGAAGTCTCCCATCACGACAACTCTGTTATTACTACATCTCTCCAGAATCTGTTTCCCTATCTGCACCTCAACTTCCCTGTCACTATTGGGCGGCCTATAGAATACACCCAGCAAAGTTTTTGACCCTTTGCTGTTCATAACTTCCACCCACAGAGATTCTGTAGATAGTCCCTACACGGCAACCTCCTTCTCTGCAGCCATGACACTGTCCCTGATCAACAGTGCCACTCCACCACCTCTTCTGCCACCCTCCCTGTCCTTCCTGAAGCATGTGAAACTTGGCACCTGAAGTACCCAGTCCTGTCCCTGAGACATCCAAGTCTCCGTAATGGCCACCACATCACATTCCCAAGCAGCAATCCACGCCCTAAGCTCATCTACCTTATTCACTACACTCCTTGTATTAAAATATATACACTTCAGCCCCTCAGTCTGGGCATTTCCCTTCTCCACCCCCTGTCTAACCTCCCTCTCATACTGCCTGCAGTCCTCCCCTACCTGGGAGCTAACCTCTTCTGTCCCAGTCTCCCCATCACAATTCCCTCCCCCCATCCTTTCTAGTTTAAAGTCCCCCCGGTAGCCTTAGCCAGTCTTCCCGCCAAGATATTAGTCCCCCTGGGATTTAAGTGCCACCCGTCTTTACTGTACAGGTCCCACCTGCCCCTAAAGAGGTCCCAGTGATCTAGGAACCGAAATCCCTGCCCCCTGCTCCAGTCCCTCAGTCACGCATTCAGCCTCCATCTCATTCCATTTCTTCCCTCATTCTCCCGTGGCACAGGCAGCAATCCTGAGATTACTACCTTTGCTTTTCTCTTCCTCAGCTGCCTACCCAGTTCCCTATAGTCCCTTTTCACGATTGCCTCCCTCTTCTTGCCTACGTCAGTAGTACCTAAATGCACACCCTCCCCTTTCAGGATGTCTGGGACACGCCCAGAGACATCCCGGATCCCAGCCCCAGGGAGACAAACCTGAACTTGTGTTGTTTTGTTCTAGGAATGCATATAAAAACCACTATAATAACTTGCTGTAAAGTAACCTTTTAAAGAAAATATAACACAATCAAGTGGTCAGAATTGAGAGTGTTGCTAAGTGGCCTTTTTTTTAGTTCATTTATTAGTCACAAGTAAGGCATACATTAACACTGCATTGAAGTTACTGTGAAATTCACCTAGTCGTCACAGTCTGGCGACTGTTCGGGTCAATCCATCTAACCAGCACGTCTTTCAGAATGTGGGAGGAAACCAGAGCACCCAGATGGAACCCACACAAGCACAGGGAGAACATGCAAACTCCACATTGACAGTGACCCAAGCCGATCCTGCTCCTTATTTAGATGTTCGTCAGTACTAAGAAGAAAATTAGGCTATAAAAATGATCTCATAAGAGAATTTGAACAGGTGTTTGAACAGGGGCCTCGGTACAAATTAAAATTTGCCCATTCCAAATGATGAAAATTTAGCAGCTCAATTGAAGTTCAACAAGTCGATTTATAACTTTTATTTTGAGGACCCATGATCTGTACCAAAGGTTCCAGAAACAGTTCAGAAATACTGGCTTCTTTGTGCGGTCGAGAGTCTGAGCTATTACCACTGGATATTAGGTTGACTCACGGCAAATCTGCAGTAAATCACAGCGGGGGAAATATCTCGCTCTGCTTAATTTTAGTTCAGGCGCGGCCAGGAAAAAAGTGTGCATTGTTACTCAGCCCACTGCCAAAGTGGCTCAGTGATGCACATTCCATACAGGCTTTAGCAATTAGCTGTCCCAGGGTACCACAATCATTTTTAGTTACATCCCCAGTATAAGAATGAAAGCTGAAACAGAAATTACAGATCTCAATTCAAAGGTATTAAAAAAAACTTATGCCGTTACTGGTGGTTTCGTAATATAGCCAACAAGCCAATACCATCTCCTTGTAAAGTTACAATTTCCCAGGGACAGAATGTCCTGCGTTTTATCTTCAATTCACTCAGGGAACCAGACCCAAAAGAAGTCAAGTGATTCAAAGTTCAAACAGTAAAATCTTATCCTTTCCCCATTTATTTATCAAGACAAAAGCTTCCATTATCTTTGATGCCTTTTCAAAAAAACATTATAAATCAAACAATTACTCCAGCAATCCTAAACTAACTAAAAAGGGAGCACAGCTGCAGCGAGATGCACGTTATTGAAAACCGTGCTTGTTGGTGCCTCATCTCAGAAAATGCACTGTTGTTAAGGTGCCAAAGATCAAAGAGCAAGTTTTAAATACATTGACTTAGCCAGTCAACTTCCTTTAACATATCAGTACTTTTTGTGAATGAGAATTTTTTTTCTCTGAAAAGAGGATGGGTGTTGAGGAAAACATATTAAACGTGCTTTTGGAGAGATAACTTTCAAAGAAACATTAGAATGCCAATATTAGCTACTTAGAAAGAACTTGAGACCACCTATCCAAAAACCGGACAAAAGCATTTCTAAACAATAATAACCAGTGCAGCAGCGGCACTTTTGGGCAGCACAGTGGCACAGTGGTTATCACTGCTGCGTCACAGCACCAGGGACCCAGATTCAATTCCAGGCTTGGGTCACTGTCTGCATAGAGTTTGCATGTTCTTTCCATGTCTGCGTGGGTTTCCTCCAGGTGCTCCGGTTACCTCCCACAATCCATAGATGTGCAGGTTAGGTACATTGGCCATGCTAAATTGCCCCTCAATGTACCCAAACAAGCACCGCAGCGTGGCAATGAGGGGATTTTCACATTACAGTGTGAATGTAAGCCTACTTGTGGCTAATAAATAAACTTTACTTTAGCAGTGAGCAAGTGGGTGAAAAGATCAGAAGGAATGGTGCCAAATAAATTTGAGGCAATAATTCAAATAAGTAATAAGAACACATTTGGCCCGCATGGTTAGTTTTGTCTAACTTGTCCATTAAAAATAAACCTAAATGCACAAATTAGTTTTAAAATACTAACATTAAAACAGACTTAATTCTAAACAATGTTTCTCTCCTAGTTTCATGGAAGTCTTTAATTTTCACAGGAGAGCCAAGAATCTAACTTAGTATCTTGTAAAATTCAGTCACAGTATCCTGCTTACAACAAGTTTTCACTTTCAAGGTTTCTAAATCTTGGTGGTTGGTAGATTAATAAACAGAGTTGATAATTATGACAATTGGAAGATGGTCATACTTCACGACAGACACAATCATACAACAGGAATGTCATGGAATCTGTCATCAGCTGTCGGTTGCAAACTCATGCTGTAAAGTGGAGGCCGACTGGCATGTGAAAGCGTTTTCAATTGCAACCATTCAAATACTCTTGACAAGTATTGGGCTCCACGATGAGGAGTTGGAAGTCCCATTACTTCATTATTACCTCACTGAAACGTGACAGGAATCAGAATGCACATAACTTCTGATAGACAGGGGAATTAAGGGTTATGGGGAGAAAGCTGGAAAGTGGAACTGATCCACTTCAGATCAGCCATGATCTTACTGAATGGCGGAGCAGGCTCGAAGGGCTAGATGGCCTACTCCTGCTCCTATTTCTTATGTTCTTATGTTCTTATAATTAAATGAATGTAGGAAATAACTGTCAGTCTAATCAATGACATTTTAATTTCTCCATCGGATCTGCAGTTTGACGAGGACAACACAGGCAAACACTTTTCCCTGATGCCCAGCAGGACGATGTCTCCATAGTTGTTGCAATAGCTGCCGTCACCACCCTTATTCTTGCACAAGGTCACAATCTTTGCATCAAGCACATCCCGGGACACTGCTCCCTTCCTCCAGCAGGCAATGAAGTTGATGAGGAGGCTGCTCAAGTCCTGGTTTCCCAAACTTGATGAATTCAGGCAGTAAAGCATCAGCACCTGTAGCTTTGCCATCAACAAATGGGTCAAGAGCTGTGGGTTCAATATCTAACTCTGCCATAACAGGCAGGTTTTCTATAGTGTCTAGAGCTTCCTCCATGACAAGTGTTCTCCCTAGGAGTGGAATTCAAGGTAGTGTTCCACCCATCTCCCCAGCTGTTTTCTGCAGCTGAGGATTACCTACACTGTCTTTGTTTTCAATGGAGCATCTTCTTTGCTGATGCATCTATTGCCATTTTAGAAACATAGGAATTAGGAACAGAAGTAGCCAAATTCAGCCCTTCGAGCCTGCTCTGCCATTCAATCAGATCGTAGCTGATCTCTCCCTGACTGTTCGTTAAAAAATGACAAAACTCAAACATTTGATAGGGAACTTAAAATATTAAAATGTTCAATCCAACTTAGCACAATTAATTCAGCAGCTTGACATAAAAATGGCTGCTATTTTGAATTCTTGCCCATATGTATACAGTAAATAAAATGTCCTTCAGACTTCGTGAATTGGGCAGCAGCCACCCAGCCTTTAATGAAACCAAGACATTATGAATGGAAACTTTGTGAATTGTGTTCACTCTCAACAAAGATGAGTGTCATTAGAAACATAACACATAACCAAAGCAGTTTTAAAATTCTGCTAAAAGGAGTCAATGGATAGGAGGTTGGTTTGAGTGTTGGACTGGGCTATATTCATATCCCTTCTTGTAGTCTTGGTCAGAGCAGTTGTCTGAATGAGTGAAGCTTCAGCAACATTCAAGAAGCTCAACACCATCCAGGGCAATGGAACCCATTTGACTGGCAGTCCATCCACCTATTTAAACATTCACTCCCTCCACCACCATTGCGTGGTCTGTATATACAAACTTCACTGCAATAACTCATCAAAGTGCCTTTCCATTGCTCTCTTTAAATCCGCAACCTCAGCTACCTAGCTTGGCAAGGGCCACAGACACTTGGGGATACCACCACCTGAAAACTCCCCTCCAAGACACACACTAACCTGACGTGGAACTTTATTAAAGTTCCTTTACTGCTGCTGCATCAAAATGCTGGAACTCCCTTCCTCAAAGCACTGCGGGTGTACCTATACCACAGGGACTGCAGTGGTTCAAGAAAGTGGTTCACCACCACATTCTGAAGGGCCATTAGAGATGGGTAACAAACACTTACTTTGCCAGAGAAGCTGACATCACATGAACGAACAAATATTAAAATTTACACTTCTGGTGGACTTAATGAGCTCATCAAATAATAATCTTTAAAATAACACAAATTTCCATAAACCAACCAAAGATTACCATCTAAAAAATTTGAACATTCATCTTTGGTGTAATGTCCCAATCCTTAAGAAAAAGAATTTCAACCCCAAAAGGGATCAAAATGTATTTTTCTCTGTAATCGTCAAGCTTTCAATGGAGGGAAAAGAAATCTACACTTAATAAACAATCTTCGTTAGTAGTTAGAAAGGAAAATAAAGAGACCACAGCTGCTGCTTATCATTAATCAGAATTTTTATCTGAGAACTTTGCAATAAAATGGCACCTGCCTGAAATAAACCTCTTGAGAGTACAATTTTCAGTTTGCTTCAAATCCTTCTGGAGGGAAATAAATCAAAGAAACTCAAAATCATAAAAAAGATACAAAGCGTCTACCCCGTCAACACTCAATGATGCACAGACTGCAGGCACAGAGAATTCTGCAAAAGTAGAGAGCTGTGGTGGGAAGATCCATACAACAGTTCTGAGCTAGCACAGACCGTGGAACTGAAACAGAAGCTTCTGAGACTGAGCTTAGAGGAGGCATTAAAAGACACAAAACGATATCAGCAATTTCATGCCATTGTGAAAAGTGTGTTGCATTTCATACGGCAAACGAAATTGACAAGAGTTCATTCGAGTCTGCTGTAGGATTCGTCCATTCCTTTAGAATAGACGTAAGGACAACTACTTCAAAGTGAAAACTTCTTTATTAAGCGCCCTTTATAATTAGCATTTTACAGAGAGCAAAAGTGATTAATTTTACTCGTGTGTGAGAGAGAAGAGAAAGAGAGATCTTGCCTCAAAAGCTTATACAGTATTCAAACAATAACTGAACACCCACCAAAAGTATATAGATGTTACCCCAATATAAATACCTATCTTGTGTTATGAAATTACTGGTACAGACTGTGTCTTAGGGGCAAAGACAATGGCATCTGTGGCCATGAAACACTGCTGTTTACCTTACATTGTACTTTCAAAGAATGTGACCAACTTTCTAGGCTAAACCCAGAATTCCACGCTGATGTGGCCAAATTAGCTTAAGTTAGCTTAAAGCAGAGCACAATTAGTTACGTTAGCCAGAAATGCAGTAAAATGAAGCCTTTTAACCGGGCAAAGCAGACAGAGGGTCCCACATCTGCCAAGACTAATGACCAAACATTGATTTTGGCAAAACTAAAGGTCAGTAATTTGGTCAAAGTTCCAATTTGAAGACAGTAATACAAGGAGTGCTTATGGCCTGGGAGAAACATGCTGCCAAATTTCAGCCAAAAAATGTTGTTTCACATGGCATGATGCTCATTTTTTAAAAAAACTCTCAGGGAAGATTCTTCCTGTGGCAGGCGGGGGTCAGACCATGCAAAGGCTCGCTGTCTTCAGACAGGATTTTCTGGCTTTGAGGCAAGTGCAGATGAAAAACCCCATCCACCATTTATTTTACCACGAACAGAGCCATGGAAGCTAGTGACATAATAAAAACTGTAACCCAACCACTGTTTCTATCCCAACACTCTTCAGGTGTCACATTTCATATCAGCTAAATTTATATAAATGTCTTCCACCTGATTGAGTGTCTGAGAATTCTTCAATGTGGTTGCTTACTTTGCTGGAACTCTGAAGGTCCCCAAATTTTGCAGAATACACGGCACAGCAATTGCTAGATCTTTGTGGACAGCTTCCTGCAAACTCAGCTACACTTTGGTGCTAACGACAAAATCCAGGTCAATATTTATTAACTCTTGGAGCATTACGTAAAACAGCAAAGTCACCATTATTGTTTTTATTCTTTGATGGGATGTGAGTTTCAATGGCATTGCCCATGAACACTATGGATTATTTGACCATTTTAGAGGGCAGTTTAAAAGTCAACCATAACACAGAGTCTGGAGTCACATGTAGGCCAAGCCAGGTAAGGAAGGCAAATTCTTCCCTAATGGACGGTAGTGAACCAGATGAGTTTTTACAAAATTAAAAGCCCACCACCACCTTCTGTAGGGCAATTTGGGATGGGCAATAAATGCTGTCCTAACCAGTGATGCTCATATCCTGTGAAAGAATTTTTAAAAACTGATAGTTTCATGGTCTTATTCAAGTTGTACAAGACATTAGTAAGGCCACACTTGGGATACTGTGTACAGTTCTGGTCACCCTATTATAGAAAGGATATTATTAAACTAGAAAGAGTGCAGAAAAGATTTATTAGGATGCTACCAGGACTTGATGGTTTGAGTTATAAGAACAGGACAGATAGACTGGGACTTTTTCCCCCAGAGCGTAGGAGGCTTAGGGATGATCTTATGGAGGTCTATAAAATAATGAAGGACATAGATCAGTTATATAGTCAACATCTTTTCCCGAAGGTAAGGGAGTCTAAAACTAGAGGTTTAAGGTGAGAGGGGAGAGATACAAAAGGATCCGGGGGGGGGCAGTTTTTTCACTGAAAGTGTGGTGTGTGTCTGCAGTGAGCTGCTAGGAGTAGTCATAGAGGCGGATACAATTTTGTCTTTTGTAAAGCATTTAGACAGTTACATGGGTAATATTGGTGTAGAGGGATATGGGCCAAACATGGGTAATTGGGACTAGCTTAATGGTAAAAGCTGGGCGGCATGGACAAGTTGACTGCAGGGCCTGTTTCCGTGCTGTAAACCTCTATGATTCTATGGTCACCGTTAATGAGAGAAGTTTCCAATTCCAAATTTTTTTTATTAATTGAATTTAAGTTCGATCAGCTGCAATAATGGGATTTGAACCCACATCAACTGGGCCTCTGGATTACTATTCCAGTAACATTACCACTATGCCACTGTCACAGAGTTAGGTATAAAATTACTTTGATGTCTTTATGTTGATTCACCCGCATCTCATTTGGAGGTTTCTGTCTGTGATAAACCTAAAACGGGGTCCAATATTCTTTCCCAATATTCTCTTTGAGCCTAATCTGGGATGTGGGTATCACCAGCATTGCCCATGAACTGAATGGATTAGTAGACCATTTCAGAGTCCAAAGATGTGCGGGTTAGGTTGATTGGCCATGCTAAAAATTGCCTCTGAGTCCTGAGATACGTAGGTTAGAGGAATTAGCAGGTAAATATGTAGGGATATGGGGTAGGACCTGAGTGGGATTCTGGTCAGTGCAGACTCGATGGGCATTATTCCTGGGCAGGACAGGGATGATTGGGTGAAAATCCTGTCAATCATGCCCAAAAACAACAGTGGCTATAATAAAACAAAATACTGCAGATGCTGGAAATCTGAAATGTAAACAGAAAATGCCAACCAGATTGCGTTTCCCAATTTTCCACAGCCCTCACCGATGATGTAACAAAGTTCCTGCCTGCAAAGGGTGAGAATCTCATCTTAATATAATTAAATCAATTTTAATATTCTTACTCAGCCACATTATACTGTAGCATTTCTGTGATTCTATGATTAAACATAGTGATGCCTATAGCTACTATTTACAGCATATTGTGGTATCATTATTCCTGGGCAGGACAGGGATGATTGGGTGAAAATCCTGTCAATCATGCCCAAAAACAACAGTGGCTATAATAAAACAAAATACTGCAGATGCTGGAAATCTGAAATGTAAACAGAAAATGCCAACCAGATTGCGTTTCCCAATTTTCCACAGCCCTCACCGATGATGTAACAAAGTTCCTGCCTGCAAAGGGTGAGAATCTCATCTTAATATAATTAAATCAATTTTAATATTCTTACTCAGCCACATTATCTTATTTGATCTCCCAAATGCATCAGCTCACACTTATCAGGATTAAATTCCATCTCCATTGCTCTGCCCAATTTACCAGTTGATCACCGGTATGGCAACAATAATATCTCCTTCAATGTCAACAAAACAAAGAAGCTTATCAGCGACTCCAGGAAGCATAAAGGACAACATGCCCCTGTTTACATCAATGGGGTTGAAGTAGAAAGGGTCAAGAGTTTCAAGTTTTTAGGTGCCCACATCACCAACAACCTGTCCTGGTCCTCCCATGCCGACACTATAGTTAAGAAAGCCCACACTCCAACGCCTCTACTTTCTCAGAAGGCTAAGAAAATTTGGCACATCAGCTACAACTCTCACCAACTTTTACAGATGCCCCACAGAAAGCATTCTTTCTAGTTGCATCACAGCTTGGTTTGGCTCCTGCTCTGCTCAAGACCACAAAGGAACTACAAAAGGTCATGAATGTAGCCCAATCCATCGTGCAAATGAGCCTCCCATCCGTTGACTCTGTCTACATTTCCCGCTGCCTTGGCAAAGCAGCCAGTATAATTAAGGACCCCATGCACCCCGGACATTCTCTCTTCCACCTTCAGGAAAAAGATACAAAAGCCTGAGGTCACGTACCAACCGACTCAAGAACAGCTTCTTCCCTGCTGCTGTCAGACTTTTGAATGGATTTACTTTGCATTAAGTTGATCTTTCTCTACACCCTAGCTATGACTGTAACACTACATTCTGGACTCTCTCATTTCCTTTTCCATGAAAGGTATGTTCTGTCTGTATAGCGCGCAAGAAACAATAATTTTCACTGTATGTCAATAGATGTAACAGTAATAAATCAAATCAACATTTGTAGCTTAAGACTAGGAAGGGGGAGGTTGCGACGGACATCGACGGGGGGAACTTGCACAGGGGAGGAAAGTGGGGGAGTGCTGACAATACTGATTTTTGCGGGGTGGGCAGGGAAGATGCCTTCATGTTGGGATGGGGCTGGGGAAGTTTCAACTCTCTGCTGATGGGAGCAGTTTTTAAAGGTAGCATCCTGATCTCTGTTGTGGGCCCCATCAGGCCCAGGCCCTCCAGACTAACAGCATAAACCACGTCCAGAGTGCCAGATAATCTGGTCTGAGAACTCGGCTGTGCATCTGCAGAGAATGATGCCAGCTTTCAGTCAGAGCCTGACACTCGGACAAATTGTGGGAAAATTCCACCCAGAAGATCTGGCAGAATCTGTGGTGAGAGGAAAACAGAATTAACGTTCTGTCCAATGTGACGTGTCTTTGGAAATGATGTTGCTAGATGAGGCCGGGATTGATTTTACACCAGCATCTGTTTGTTGGTAGAGATTTGTTTCAAATAACTTCTGTAAATAAACTTTATTTGCTTTGTTGTTTGCAGAATAAATAAACATGGTTTGTTTTGCTATTCACATGATAAATACACTGTTCAGCTGCAAGTCTTAACGTTTAAGCTGACATCGTGCTGTTACCAGATATTCCAGCCATAACTGGAAGAATATCTAGAGGTGTATGGAAAATGTCTCAGCCTGGATAACAGATTCTCAGAGACCAACCAAACATCTCTTTTCTCAAGTTAACAACCATATATATCACTTCAACCAGCTTTTGGAAAGAGATTATTACTTCAGAGATAGAGACTTTGTCAGAGAGAAAGAGCAAGAGAGAGTGCAGAAGTGAGAGAGGGAGAGAGGGAACGAGGGAGGGAGCAAGAGAGAGCAAGCAAGACAGCCAGAACAAGAAAGTGATAGAGAAAGTGAGAGAGAGCGAGAGAGAGAGCAAGAAAGAGAGAGAGCGAGCATGAGAGACACAGTGCCACAGAAAGAGAGAGCAGCTGTGGTTTGCACCTTGAACTTAATAACCAAAATATTTAATTATGCAGTAATATATCAATTTATTTAGCCAGCTGTAGCACGGTCAAGGAGGGCAAGTTAATTTTTGAACAAAAATGTTCATGCAGAAACTATTAACATCTTCCCTTTCCAACATCGACAAATCCCACCACTTCACACTTCCCTCCTTTTCCCAAATGATTCCCTTATTCTCAGTGAATTTTTGCCAGTTAACTACCTGGAAAACAGGAATCTGTTACTATCTCTTTTATTCCTCAACATTACCATAATTTCTAATCAATTAGATCTGCAGTGGTGATGCTGGGTGGGTGAGGGGACATGTTTGTTTTACAACACTAATAGAATGTTCCCATGGGAGTGTTTCAATTGCAGCAGAAATCAGTAATGCCTTCCAACAACTCAGATATTTATTAAAAGAATCATAGAATCCCTATGGTGCAGAAGGCAGCCATTTGGCCCATCCAGAATGCACCGACCACAATCCCACCCAGGCTCTATCCCGTAACTTATTTGCCTTGCTAGTCCCCTTGACACCAAGGGACAACTTACTAAGGCCAATCAATCTAACCCACACATCTTTAGACTGTGGGAGGAAACCGGAGCACCCAGAGGAAACGCATGCAGACATGGGGAGTACGTGCAATCTCCACAAGGTCATCCAAGGTCGGAATTAAGCCCAGATCCCTGGCGCTGTGAGGGAGCACTGCTAACCAGTGTGCCACACATGAAGCCACAAAATTCACAGTTCAAAACAAAGTAATCTTACCACACCAAAATCAAAGACCATGAATATTAATAACTACATTTTGGCGCTAGCCGCGGGTGAAAATGCCATAATAGCCACCGAGTCTCGCGAGAGGCCAAAAACAAGATTTGAGTCTGTAAGATCTCGGAACGAGATTGTCCCCGCCATCCACTGGTGCCTTAATCAGGTTCATGCCCAGGAAGGGTATGAGTTTGATAATAAATGTGAATCTCGTTATAGTGCTTGATGTTGCTACTTCAGTCCTTAATGTATCATCCCACCCAGCTGGTGTCACATCACGCTGGCATGAATTACTACCGGAGAACCAGTCATGGTGACCATAGCTGGGGCGCACACTCCGGACAGTGAGTAACATGGCTGGGTAATATCAGGGTGGTGCCCTCTGGGGTGAGGAAGGTTGGGATGGGGGGAGGTTGGAGCTTAATTCCAGCGCAGATCAGGGCACCCTTTCAGGATGCAACCTCGATCTACATGGAGTCAGCCTTGCCAGCTCTATCCAGTCCCGCCCAGAGTGAGAGCACAAACCTTGCTCTCTGATTCTCTGTGCTGGAAAGTCTGAAGTGAAAACTCAGCTGTGCATTTGAAGTGTACACGCCGCTTTTCAGTCTGAACTGGACACTTTGCCAAATCTTTGGAAAATTTCACTCTCTATTTCAAAATGTTGTCTTCATTAAAAATATTAAAAGTACAACAAACTTGGATACTTATAATCTAAACATAATGTTTTAACTCCACTTTCCTTCTATGCTTATAAGATTTACAGCCAAAAACCTCACTAGATACTTCTCAAAAACTGGAAGATGAACCACTTGGTCTGAGTATTATTTCAATGATTAGAAAAGGTTAAGGCGGATGGGATACGAGGTCAGGTAGCTAGGTGGATTGAGAACTGGCTGGGCAATAGGAGACAGAGGGTAGTTGTGGAGGGGACCTTTTCGGGCTGGAGGCCAGTGACCAGTGGTGTGCCGCAGGGCTCAGTACTGGGACCTCTCCTCTTTGTAGTATACATAAATGACTTGGAAGAGAGCGTAGGTGCTGTGATCAGCAAGTTTGCAGATGACACCAAGATGGCAGGGTTGGCGGGTACTGAAGTGGAATGTCAGGTGATACAACAGGATATAGATAGGTTGGTGCATTGGGCAGATAGGTGGCAGATGGAATTTAATCCTGACAAACGCGAGGTGATGCATTTTGGAAGGAATAATGCAGAGAGGAGCTATGTGATAAAAGGTAGACCGATTAGGAGTATAGACATACAGGGGGACCTGGGAGTGCAGGTTCACAAATCCATGAAGGTTGCGACACAAGTGGAGAAGGTTGTTAGGAAGGCTTATGAAATGCTAGCCTTTATAGGTAGGGGTATAGAGTATAAAAGCTGCCGTCTAATGCTTCAGTTGTATAGAACGTTGGTTAGACCGCATTTGGAGTACTGCGTCCAGTTCTGGTCACCTTACTACCGGAAGGACGTGGAGACTCTGGAGAGGGTTCAGAGGAGGTTTACCAGGATGTTGCCTGGCATGGAGGGGCTGGGGTACGAGGAAAGATTGGAGAAACTGGGACTTTTCTCCTTGGAAAGACAGAGGTTGAGGGGGGACATGATAGAGGTATATAAGATACTGAAGGGAATAGATAGAGTCAATAGTGAGAGACTGCTCCCTAGACTGGGTACAAATACGAGAGGTCATGATTTAAGGGTGAGGGGGGAGAGGTATAATTTGGATGCGAGAGGAAGGTTCTTTACGCTGAGAGTTGTGGGGGTATGGAACGCGCTACCGAGGAGGGTGGTGGAGGCAGGAACGTTGGACTCGTTTAAGGTTCAGTTAGACAGACACATGAGTGAAACGAGGATGGAGGGTTATAGTAGGGGCTATTAAATAAGGTCAGAACCTCGGGAGGCACCGGAAATGCAGACTTGTAAGTTAACGTTTTTGTCTTTTTATTCCGCAGGTGGAGGTCCACCTCGTTGTCAAACGAGGGGCATGCACACGGTGGGTCGTGCGAGGGCTGCTCTTGGAGGTTCCGGGAGTGGCCTAGTACTTCGTGTCGGTGTGTGTGCTTGATCGTGGACCGGTAGGCGGGCGCCGCAACAGCTCGGTGACTAGCACTGCTGGCTGTGCAGATACATGGATTTGGGCCTGTGTCTGTAGGAGTTTGTGCATTCTCCCTGTGGTTGCGTGGGTTTCCTCCGGGCGCTCCGGTTTCCTCCCACACCCCAAAGATGTGCTCTTAGGCTGACTGGTTTACTAAATTGACACTATTCTCCCCTGAATCTGGCTAAGTTAGGGGTTCCATTCGTAGACACGCAGGGTAGAATAGGTGTAGGGTGATGCGGCGGCGCAGGCTCTTTGGGCCGAAGGGCCTGTTTCCCGTGCTGGGTTGTTCTTTGTTCTTTGATTCATACATGAGCTGCCATTTTCAGGGCCTTCCATTTACTTCTGGCAATATCGTTCCTTCAAGTTTCCTCCAACCATCCTAAAGCTTGAAAACTCGCTGCTCAATGTTGTTCAAGTCTGAAGTATTGCCACCTCAGGTCAGAAATCTCCAGCTTCTAACGTTAGATAGAGAATTTTATAGAATCCTACAGCGCCAAAGGAGACCATTTGGCCCACTGAGTCTGCACCAACCACAATCCCACCCAGGTCATATCCTCATAACCCCATGCACTTACCTTAGCTAGTCCCCATGACATGAAGGGGTAATTTACCACGGCCAATCCACTTATCCCGCACATCTTGGGACTATGGAAGGCAACCAGAGCACCTGGAGGAAACCCACACAGACACGGGGAGAATATACAAACTCTAAACAGACATTGGGGTTCTATGTGTAAAACTTGCTTTCTCTCTCTGTCTTTTCAGTTTGTCTATGTCAGAAGTCCATCTCACTATTAGTACAGACCTTCAGTTGACAACAGTCTTAACTCTTTCAGTCACATGCATGTACCACAGCTTGGTATGGTTCCTGCTCTGACCAAGACCACAAGAAACTACAAAGGATTGTGAACATAGCCCAGTCCATCATACAAACCAACCTCCCATCCACTGACTTTGTCTACACTTCCTGCTGCCTTGGAAAAGCAACCAGCGTAATCAAGGACCCCGGACATACCTTCTTCCACCTTCCTGAATTGGGGAAAAAACCGCAAAAGTCTGAGAACATGTACCAACCGACTCAAGAAAGAACTTCCTCCCTGCTGCCATCAGACTTTTAAATGGACCTACCTTATATGAAGTTGATTTTTCTCTACACCCTAGCTTGACTGTAACACTGCATTCTGCACCTCCTCCTTTCCTTCTCCCCCGATGTTCTCTATGAATAGTATGCTTTGTTGGTATTGTGCACAAGAAGCAATACTTTTTACATTATCCCAATACGTGTGACAGTAATAAATCAAATCAAATCAACACCAGAACGTCAATCTAATTATGTTGGAAAAGATCTTTCCTACACTTTGTTCTAAACTCTGAAACGAAACCACTCGAGTAGAAAAGTCCGAGGAACCTACTCATCCTATGATTAACTTGTTATCATTCTTTTCTCTAGCTCATCTCCCTGGCATTTTGGTCACATGATAATTTGATGGCAGCCAGATGCCTTGTCAAAAACTCAAATCCAAAAGAAATCTAGGTCCTTAAGGAACCATCACCCAAATGCAGGGTGACAAGGAATGATTTCCCCCCAAAGCATTTTGGCATTCATGCAAGGCACAATACTTGTCTGATTTACAACATCTAAATAAATGCAACTGGCGCTCAAGAGTTTTCTTAACCGGACATTTTGAGATTAAATTTTACATACTTGCTTCCACTGGCAGAAAGAATCAAGAACCAGAGGACATCGATTTAAGGTGATTTATAAATGAATCACAGGCAACATGAGGAAGAACAAAGCTGTAAAAACAGTGATCTAGAGTGCACTGCTGTATAGTGTGGTCGAGGCAAATTCAATCATGGCATTCAAAAGGTAACTGGATCATTATTTGAAAAAGAAATGCAGGGATACAGGGGAAAGGCAGAGAATAAAAAACAGAGTAGTTCTTACAGAAGTTTTTAAAGCTTTTTTATTAGTGTCACTAGTAGGCTTACCTTAACACTGCAATGAAGTTACTGTGAAAATCCCCTAGTTGCCACACTCTGGCACCAGTTCAGGTACACTGAGGGTGAATTTAGCACAGCCAATGCACCTAACTAGCACGTCTCTCGGACAGCCAATACAGGCATGATGAGTCAAATGACTTCCTTCAATCCTCACCTGACGAAGAAGCAACATTCCAAAAGCGTACGATTCCAAATAAACCTGTTGGATTTTAACCTGGTGTTCTGCGATTTCTTACTGTTCAATCCTGTAACCATTCTATTGTTTCTTCACAAGAACAAGATTGAGGAATTTGCAAGTAACTGTCAATTATCTTCAAGATTTACATTACTTTTCCACATGGGAGTACTTCAGCAGTGGTGTTAAACAACTTAAACACAGCACCATATTAGTACTTAAATTTTACAAGCATGCACCAAAGTCCAGACTGCCCATCAGCAACACCACAGGAGATGAAGCATTTGTTTATTATTTCTACCAAAGGTGAATTACATCTCTGAATAAGGACAAATTAGCTCACATAAAAGGTTCAAAGGAAGCAGCACAGTACAATTTTGTTGGTATCTAAATGTCATAGAAAAAGAGGCATCCTTACGAAAAATTATTCTGCAGAGAAACAGGATTAGCGATATTATGAAAACATAATGGCTCTGAAATTCCTGAACTAGAGAAAGAGGAATATCACAGTGGACTACCCAACTTAGGGTGGGGGATTCTAAATGATGGGAGATGTTCAAAACAAGATCAAAGAGTTTGGCCATTGATCTATTGGGGTCCTGTCCTACCCTGTCACAAAGCCAAGCACTTTCAAAGATCGGCTCATAATACAAACAACATTCGGTAACAATATAAGTGAGATTGTCAGCTTTTTTTGGGCTGTAAGAATTTGCCAGTTTTCTGTGCTTACATGTTTATCATCATAACCTACTTCTCAAGTCATCCATTTCAACTAACTTGGATTTGCGGTTATTGCCATTTAATCTTGAGATATTAACTGCAAGATTATATAATTTGATTTCAAGGCAATTCTGATGAGACACAATTAAAATCCATCTGGTTCACTCATGCCCCTTTAGAGAAGGGAATCTGCCGTCCTTACCTGGTCTGGCCTACATGTGACTTCAGAACCATAGCAATGTGGTTGACTTTTAACAGGCCTCGGGCAAATAAAAATGGGCAACAAATGCTCGCTAGCCAGTGACACCCATGTCCCACGAATCAATTTTTTTAAAAATCAGTTTCCAATTACAAATGCTACTTTGATGCTCACCCCTGAAAGATTGATAACGGGCAAGATTCTCTGGCTTCCCCTCAGAGTTTTTCTCAGCAGTATGCCGCTGCAGTGAGATCTTCTGTTCCCGCTGCTGTCATTGTCAATTCCCATTGAAGACACCCCACGCTGCCAGAAAGCCAACAGCAGGGACTGCACTACCAGCAGAACCAGAGAATCCCGCCAGCATAAAGGTCAGAGAACTCCGGCCAACATTTTTAATTGCTCTCACAAACATGCGATTAAAGATTTTGTCAAACACAACTAAGCTTTCTTTTAAATGGACATAAGGAGCCTTAAATATGTCTGCCAAAAACCACCCTACCTTTGACAACTGCAATCAAGCTTCTAGGAAGCTCCAAGTGGATTTGTGAATTGTTATACCCACACTTGTGGAGGCATTTGAAATTCAAAGTGCATTTCTACCAACGGCGAACAGAAAGTCATTGACAGCAGCTTCCTTGAAGGTATGAATAGCTCTTTCCCCATTTCCACAAAAACATGGGAGAATGGGAGCCATTGAGATATCTATAGGTTAAGTACCTCAGCCAAATCACAATGGATGGGATTATGTCCAGACCAGGGTGAAACCAAAACCTAACATGGAAGCACAATTCAACAGTTTGTGATAGCAGCCATTTTAAGTTTGGAATTGGATAAAGTCTGGCTGGGAACAACCATTTTGTGCAGAACCCCAAGAAGTCAGACAGACATTGTCCAAGTAGTTTTTTGGCAAATGATGAGTAAAGAGGAAGGTATTCTGAAATCAACTGCTATTCTGTCAAAAGATCCAGGCAATCTGAAAGTGTCGTAACCACTGGGCTAGTTAGGAACAAGAAATCTTCTCTTTGCCTCAAAAACCTGCTGACCTGCTGAGTCCACCTACAAAGGCAATCTCTAATTAGTTGACTACAGAAGCCTTTGCAACAGCTGAACATAACTCTTTACTCCTCACTCCACACAACCAACTTGTCAATTGCAAGTTATGGAGCCTACAACAACATCTTAAAAGACTGAACTAAATTTCATTTTTACAAGAGCCTTTCTCCTTATCTGCATTTTATCTCATTATGTGCTTAGTTAATGATTTCATTTGTTCTATTGAAGTAACACACAATGATGTTTTGTGACAAACCATCCTTTATCCTGTTTAGAGAGGTCTTGGTAGTATCCCTGCCTGACAGCCAGAAGCTCAAGTTTGAGTGCCACCCCATGACTTGATGGCCAAGGAAGGTGGTTCATAATGTGGTCAAATAGGTTGAGAATGTCAACCTGCAAATCCTTCAAACACGCCAATGGCTGGCAGTAGGACCGGGAGAGATTCCTGGTCAGCCACGTTGGGTGTGAAGTAATGCCCCTCATATAATACTAGTGCCTGGTAACAGTCTAGCGATCTGTTCCAGGAAATACTAGAAATGGAAAAAGATGAAAGTCTGCCTTAGTGCACCGTCAGGTGCGGGGAGAGAATTGGAATGTAAGTCATCTTGTTTAAGATTTAAAGATTTGTTGCTGATTTTTTTTTAAGTTATATCCAATCAAGAACCAAATTGGTCCAATCAAAGTCCCTCCAAGAGAGGCACTAGAGATCCAAGCTGACAAGACAAGCTACCCATTTCCTGCCTTGGGCTTGATCAACAAGATCCAAGCTGATAGGAGCAGGCATTATATCCCCTCCAGTGCTTGATCTGAGCTTCATCTTAGCCAAAAGGCCTAGATGGCATTTTTAAAAATTGCGTATCACTCACAAGTTAAAAGGAGACTGCATACAAACACATGGAGGAAACGCCTTTTAGGTGGTCATGACAAAAGCACTTTAAAAATGCCGCTGTGCATTTAATAGCAGCAATCACCCAACACAAAGAATCACTGTGATAATAGGGAATACATAAACCTTTCAAATTTGCTGATCAAGCATTTCATCTGTTAATAAATCACAGAATTGTGCTTCTCGGAATTTGAAAATGTCAATTTTTGAAGGCTCCACCAGTGGCAAGGAACTTTTATTCAGGTCTGAAAGATTGGTGCCTGGTCACGAATCCCCAATTTTCTGACCAGTAATTTGATGTAAATGAAGCTACCCTTCATGTAATCAAGGCTTTGTTTCAATATGTAAATTCCATTAATACTGGCGAGCTGAATTTCTTTCTTCTGTTAGTCTCATCCTTGAAAAGGAGATGCATGGAAGTTTCATAGATTTTAATGCCTAAAAAAGCTTTTTAAAGTTCCCAAATGAGGATTAATCATGTTTGAAAGAGGCCAAGCAAGCAGAAGTGCATTGACTTTGTTAGTCATTTGATGATGGGGCTGTATTTATTACCCATCCCTGAGGGCATTTAACAGTCAACACTATGGATCTGGAGTCACACGCAGGGAGGACTGGGTAGGCACAGCAGATTTCCTTCCCTAAAAGGACATTAAATTTTATTTTATTAATGTCGCAAGTCAGCTTACATTTTAACAGTAACTTCATTGCAGTGTTAATCTCCTAGCTGACGTGCTCCAGCACCTGTTCAGGGACACTGAGGGAGAATTTAGCATGGCCAATGCACCTAACACGCACGCCTTTCAGACTGTGGAAGGAAAGCAGAACACCTGAAGGAAACCCATGCAGACATGGAGAGAACGTGCGTACTCCGCACAGACAGTGACTCAAGCCAGGAATCAAACCCAGATCCCTGGCACTGTGAGGCAGCAGTGTGCACTGCAGGATCCTTCGATGATGGTCACACATAAGTTGGACATTGATTAAATGAAAACCTTTATGACTGACAAATTTCTCTAGCTGGCCCAATGGAGCTCTGATAGCCACAAGCGTGCAATCAATTGCAACTTGATCTTTCAGGCAGCCAACGATACATGGATTCTCAGCCATGATATATGACGATACTCAGCCAACAATACATGAGCATTCTCAGCCTCACTATTATCAGTGGTGAACGAGATGAAGTCACTTGCTCTCCTAAACATCGCATCCATTATTTGTTTTATGCGACGATATGCCAAACCTTGAGAAATGGCTCCAGCTGGCGCCTGGAATAAATTGATGCATGAACTTTTATGACCATAGTCCCCAAAGCATTACCCTGGGTCTCTGGATTTGCAGATAGGAGAGAGGAACCTGGGTGACTACCTGTCTCTCTCTCTCTCTCTCTGTGCAGTCTTCAGCTGTGTTTTCAAACTGAAAGCCTTCAATGCCAAATATAGTTGTGACTCACCTTTCGCACCATTTCTGTAGCAGCTCCTCCAGTTGTTAAAACCAAAGGGAGCAGTGCTGCAAATGTTCTCTGTACTGTTGCTACGAACATACAGTCCAATTTTCCCACCATCTCTTTTAAGGCAGAAGAGCCAGCCAGCCCTCCACATATGTGGTTTTGCCAGATTTTGTACTCCCAAATCAAATGTGCTACAGCTCAAGCATCACCAATGCCTCTACTTTCTCAGGAGACTAAGGAAGTTTGGCATGTCAGCTCTGGCTCTCACCAACTTTTACAGATGCACCATAGAAAGCATCCTTTCTAGTTATATCACAGCTTGGTATGGTTTCTGATCTGTCCAAGACCGAAAGAAACTACAAAGGGTCTTGAACAAAACCCACCACGCAAACCAGCCTCCCATCCACTAGCTCCATCTACACTTCCTGCTGCCTCGGTAAAACAACCAGCATAATCAAGGGCCCCATGCACCCTGGACATACTCACTTCCACCTTCTTCCATCAGGAAAAAGGTACAAAAGTCTGAGGACTCAAGAACAGATTATTCCCTGCTGCCATTAGACTTTTGAATTAAGTTGATCTTTCTCTACACCCTAGCTATGACTGTAATATTGCATTCTGCACCCTCTCCTTTCCTTCTCTATGAATGGTATTCATTGCCTGTACAGCGTGCAAAAAACAATTCTTTTCTCTGTGTATTAATACATGTGACAATAATAAATCAAATCAAATCTCTAAGCTTTTTCCTAGATCAGTAAGTTATTAAGATTGTGGCTGTCCCTGATACCTTCAGAAAAACAAAGCCCCCATTAGAGGCCTTAAAACCCTATTTTTGTTTGACTTGTAAAATGGTAACAAATGAGAATGTTTTAAATACCGTTTCTAGCTCTGTCTAGCCACCACTTGTTAATATGAGTTCACTGCGTAAATCTGGCGCTGCAAACTTTGTAAAATCTTTCTCTAAATTTTATGGCTTTACCCTGTGAAAATTGCAATACTCTTTTAAATGGTAAATGGCCCACAGTCTCAAGAAAAATCATCACAGTCTTCCAGAACTGCCACACACAGTGTGGGGAAAGACTCCATGAAATCAATCCCTCCAGTTAGAGTACCCAAAAGAAGAATGATGATGGTTACTACTGTGCTGAGAATAAATTGCTCCATGTCTGATTTGTCGAGGAAATTAAAAGATAGCAATTTTGTCTCACTTTTAACAAGTGGTTTACTTTCAGTAGCTTTGGGTTCTCCAAAAAGCACTTAGCAAAGAGTGCAGTGGTCTTGTTTTTATCACTGCTGAAGTTACTGAATCCTGATTCAGGCCGTAATTAAGACGATGGTAGATGTAAACAAAAGCCAGTTCATTCTTACTTAGGTTCCTTTCTGTTTGGGTACAAAGTCCACTCCCCAACTCTCATAAGCAATCCATTCTTGCAGGTTATCATTTACTGTAGGAAGTGGTTAGCAATGCATCACTACCTCAAAGAGCAAGTCAGTACCTAGGTTTACTGTTTTCTGCTCATTCATTTTCTTTGTTTAAACAATGTCAACCACTAGACAGCTGTATATATATTTATAATATAAACAGTTCATTTTACCACTCGCTTGAAAAAGATAACCCTTACACCCACAGTAGTATTTTACGTACTTGAAAACTGCCACACTGCAGTAGAATTACCTTTTGAAGTTGCATTTCTTTATTGTATACACTCATTTGGTATAATAAATGAAATCAGTTTCTATTTACTGCATAAACTTCAACCATGGACGTCTTTACATTCTGCCAGAAGTGCACAAAGTTATCTGTATTTCATTTGAAGGAATATGTAGTTATTATGTGTAATGATATTTGCTTTTCACCTGATTTAACAATCTCTCAAATGAAAATGCAGATAGGGTTTTAGTCAGAAACATCCGCTATGACTCTCACCAATTTTTACAGAGGCACCATAAACAGCATCCTTTACAGATGTATAGAACATAGAACATAGAACACTACAGCGCGGAACAGGCCCTTCGGCCCACAATGTTGCGCCGACCAGTCTTATTTTTAAAAAAAAACATTGACCCACTAATCTAAACCAATCCCTTTTCGTCCATAAACCTATCCACCAATCTCTTAAACGCCCCCAAACTAGGCGCATTTACAACTGCAGCAGGCAGGGCATTCCAGTCCCTCACCACCCTCTGGGTAAAGAACCTGCCCCTGACATCCGTCCTATAACTACCCCCCCTTAATTTAAAGCCATGCCCCCTCGTGCTAGATTTCTCCATCCGAGGAAACAGGCTATCACTATCCACCCTATCTAAACCTCTAATCATCTTATATGTTTCTATAAGATCCCCTCTTAGCCGCCTTCTTTCCAGTGAAAACAACCCCAAATCCCTCAGTCTCTCCTCATAGGACCTCCCCTGCATACCAGGCAACATCCTGGTAAACCTCCTCTGCACCCTCTCCTAAGCCTCCACATCCTTCCTGTAATGTGGGGACCAGAACTGCACACAGTACTCCAAGTGCGGCCGTACCAGAGTTGTGTACAGTTGCAACATGACGCTGCGACTCCTAAATTCAATCCCCCGACCAATAAACGCCAAGACACCGTACGCCTTCTTAACAACCTTATCTACTTGATTCCCAACTTTCAGGGATCTATGTACACATACACCTAGATCCCTCTGCTCCTCCACTCTATTCAAAGTCCTCCCGTTAGCCCTATACTCAACACATCTGTTATTCCTACCGAAATGGATTACCTCACACTTCTCCGCATTAAACTCCATCCGCCACCTCGCGGCCCAGCTCTGCAACCTGTCCAAGTCACCCTGCAAACTTCGACACCCTTCCTCACAATCTACCACACCTCCGACTTTGGTGTCATCAGCAAACTTACTAATCCACCCAACTATACCCTCATCCAGATCATTAATAAAGATTACAAACAGCAGTGGCCCCAAAACAGATCCCTGAGGCACACCACTCGTAACCGCACTCCATGATGAATAATTACCATCAACCACCACCCTCTGTCTCCTATCTGCTAACCAATTCCTGATCCAAGTACCTAAATTACCACCAATCCCATACATCTGCATTTTCTGCAGAAGCATACCATGGTGAACCTTATCAAACGCCTTACTAAAATCCATATATACCACATCTACTGCCTTACCCCTATCCACCTCTTTGGTCACCTTCTCAAAGAACTCAATAAGGTTAGTAAGGCACGACCTTCCCGCTACAAAACCATGCTGACTATCTCTAATCAATTCATTACTCTCCAAATAACTATAAATCCTATCCCTAATAATTCTTTCTAAAACCTTGCCCACTACAGAAGTAAGACTCACTGGTCTGTAATTCCCAGGGAAGTCTCTGCTCCCCTTCTTAAACAATGGGACAACATTCAGCTTGGTATGGCTCCTGTTCAGACCAAAACTGCAAGAAACTACAAAGGTTAGTGAACGTAGCCCAGTCCATCATGCAAACCAGCATCCCAACCACTGACTTCCCGCTGCCTTGGAAAAGCAGCCAACATAATTAAGGTCACCATGTACCCCGGACATATGCTCTTCCACCTTCTTCCATTGGGAAAAATATACAAAAGCTTGAAATCATGTACCAATTGACTGAAAAACAGTTTCTTCCTTGCTGCCATCAGACTCTTATATTAAGTTGACCTTAAATTACTTTATATTAAGCTGATTTTTTCCTACACCCTAGTTATGACTGTAACACTACATTATGCGCTCTCTCCTTTCCTTCTCCCCTATGTATTCTATGAACAGTATATTCTGTCTGTATGGCATGCAAGAAACAATTATTTTTACTGTATCCCAATACGTGCGGCAATAATAAATCAAATCAAAACACTGGCCCAGTGACCTCATTAGAGTAAGATTGTTACATGAAGGGGACCACATTAAACAAAGCCACTTCATTTGCATCTGTAGATATGGTTATTGTTGTTACATTAAAGGAGAGGACAACTAAGCTGCACATACTTAAAATCTATTCATTAACACTTAACTCAAGCAGATGGTAAAAGTGGAGAGGTTATAAGGAACACAGAGATGCCCATTCTGGGGAGCACCACTATGGCAACCTCCCCAAATAGGACAACAGCCAGTGCACAATCATATTCTACTGAGAATCATGTGTTAATTACAAGGAAATTGGAAATGAGATGAGTTGATGCTTAGAATGAGATGCCCAAGCTTGAGTTAAGTAATCTATTTTGAAACACGTGGTATGTATCCAGGTTCTGAATCGTATCCTTTGTAAATTATAATAACTGGCTGATGCTTAGAATGAGGTGCCTTAACCTGTAAACATCTTCTAATGTTGCTTGCATTGATCCTCAATTTTTTTTAAAAAAAGAGCAAAACATGTGAATCATTTATTTTTCTCAATTCAGGTACACAAAGTGGGTTTGTTTTCCATTTCCTTGCTGCCATGATGTCAATTTTCCACCAACAGAAATCATATAAAATAACAAAAACTCTTAAAATAAATGGGGCTTTTTGAACACAAATGATTGCATAGCTACAGAATAACTGCCAGGAGATTTTCTGATGATCAGAACATACCAGAACCTCCAGTTCTTCAATATTAAATTCTAAAATCTAATGTATTTAATAGTTGGTCATAAAGTTGGTCAAAACTTTTTAGCTACATGACTCAATAGTCATTAAAACACACATTAAGACTGGAGTTCCTGGGTATACCAGTTCAGTGTCTATGCTGGAGTTAAGTAATCTACTTTGAAAGACCTGGAATGCATCCAGGTTCTGAAGCATATCCTTCGTAAATTATTATAACTAGTTGATTGCCCATGGCATTCCACCAGGCAAGTCAAGAACTTGTGTTGTATTCAGGTCAAGTCAGGATAGGCAAGATAGACAGGGAGAGACAAGATACAGTGAAGAGGAAAGGGCAATAGGGAAGGAGGTTAAGGTTCAAGGAAGTGAGGTGGGTGCAAAGGAGAGTCCAAAAAACAGATAACTCAAGAGGAGAGAGGAGGGAAGTGAATGAGGCAAGAAGGGGAAAGGAAGTAGGAAAGGGGGAATGGGTGATGGTGAATAGGAAAGAACAGGTTTTGATTGAAGTGTCATGTTGAAGGGGATATAGATTGTAATAATAAAAGCAAATGACTCTTGATGCTGGAATCTGAAATAAAAACAGAAAATGGTGGAAAATTTCAGCAGGTCTGACAGCATCTGTGGTGACAGAACAGAGCTAATGGCCAGGATTTTCCAGACGTTCACATCCCACCGCCGCTGCAAGCAAGGACAGAGAATTTGGTGCTGAGCCAAATCCCCGTTCACTGTAGCCAGACCAGAGAATCCCACTGGTGTGAATGGCCAGAAAATTCTGCCCATGGTTTCGAGTCTGGATAACCCTTCATCAAGATATAGATTGTGTTCAAATTTATAGTTTGTTCCAATTAAGTAGAGAACTAGCAGTTACAACATTTAAAAGTACATCTTAATTACATGTCAGGAAGTAGTTCTTCTTCCATCGCATAGTGGACATAAGATAATGAGACATAGGAGCAGAATTCGGCCATCAGAAACATGATGCCTTCTTTGTCAGGAATAATTATTTGCTGAATTTCTTCAAGCGATAACTGTATGTGTTTCTGGTTGGGGAAGAGATCATCTCTTATAAAAGGCAGGTTTGATCAGGAATTCGGGATCAGAGTATTCTACTGAACTGGTTTCTATCACCTAGGGGAAGTTAGGGAGAACTTCCTGGATTTTCTTTTCCCTGCACTGGCCTATATTATCTCGCTTCTCTCAGCAGCCCTTGGTACCATAAGTCACTCAGCTGTGCACACAGATGGAGGAAGATCAGGCAAGTAATAGCTATTGGGAGACTAAACAGTTAGGGAGCAGCCAGGCATCTTTGCAGACTCAGACTTGACTCCGGGATGGCATGTTGACACCCTGGGTCAAGGCTGTCACTGAGTGGCTACAGAACTTTCTAAGGAAGGAGGGTGAACAGCCAGAGGTCATGGTCCATATTGGCACCAATGACACAGATCAGCAGAGGGATGAAATCTTGCAAGCCGATTTTAGGGAATTGCAAAAGGAATTAAAATTAAGTGCCCCAAAGATGGAATCTCCAGACTGTTCCCTGTATCACGTGCTAATAGGAAACAGGAGAATAGTATAGCTGAGTGCATGGCTGAACAGATGGTGCAGGAGGAAAGGATTCAAGTTCCTGAGCACTGGGACCAGTTTTTGGAGAAAGTAGGGCCTAAAATAGCCAGATGGTTGTGCTTCATATAAATAGGCAAGTAAAATGAAGGCAAACACAAAGAACATTTTATAAATATATAAAGATGAACAGAGCATGCCTAATGAAAGAGTAAAGCCAATCAGGGAGTGCAGAGGAGGTTCACTAGGCTGATACTGGAGTTGAGGGGATTGAGCTATGAGAAGAGGCTGAATAGACTGGGCTTGTACTCGTTAGAGTTTAGAAGGATGAGGGGAGATCTCATTGAAACATATAAGATGATGAAAGGGATGGATAGGGTAGAGGTGGAGAGGTTCTTCCCGCTCAGAAAGGACAGCAGGACTAGAGGGCACAGCCTCAAGATAAGGGAGGGGCAGTTTAGAACAGAGTTGAGGAGGAACTTCTTCACTCAAAGGGTGGTGAATCTCTGGAATTCTCTGCCTGTTGAAGTGGTGGAGGCTACCTCGCTAAAAATATTTAAGACGCGGGTAGATAGGTTTTTGGTAGGCAAGGGGATTAAGGGTTATGCGGAGAAAGCAGGAAAGTGGAACTGAGCCACTTCAGATCAACCATGGTCTTGTTGAATGGCGGGGCAGGCTCGAAGGGCTAGATGGCCTATTCCTGCTCCTATTTCTTATGTTCTTATGTTCAGAGACCAAACAGATAATTGGAATGTCAAGATAAAAGTCATGGACATAGTTCTTAATGTACAATTGAATCTATTTTCACAGGAGAGGGAGACAAAACATGCTATCGTTCAGTGGGGGACCGAGAAATAGTAAATTAGATAAACATAATAAGGAGGTGTTTAGCATTCTGGTAGGTGGAGTAACAACCAGGTCTGGACAGAGATTCAGACCATAATTTTCCAATTCTCTGTGGCATGGTGGCAGATGACTTGAGGATAACATTCAGTCATTCAGTCAACACTTTTGGACACAAAAACTGGAATTTTCCTGTCCCGCCTGCCACAGAAATCAGAGCAGGTGACAGACAGATCATGGAAAGTCTATTGACCCTCGGTGGGACTTTACTGTTTTGGGACGAGCGAGGCCATAAAATCCTGCCCAAATTGTCAGTTAAAATGGCTACTGCAAATCATGTGACCTTTGATATTCTGGGCCAGACAGTCCTGAGGCTTAAGCATCTACCCGATTGAGAATGGACATTCACAGAAGAGCTACAGCATTCCAGCCAACTCATCTTTCTGCTTCACCACAGACAAAAGAAACACTGAACCTAAGTGTGTGAAAGGGATCCTATCAACCCCCCATTGTAATATGATGGTCGCTCATTCAAGCTAGACAAAGAGTGCAATCTTACCAGCCGTTCACACCACACTCCGGCTACAGTGAGGTTGGGGAATTTGGCGCCCAGCCAACTCTCCATTTACTGCAACAGGATGGGAAGTTGATGAAGAAGATAATGGGGTCATTGCTAAGTGGGTATTAAGGGAGAAGGCACATTGCTCTATCAGGGGAGACTAGGCTAGAGAAGGATACACAGCAGATAGTTTGCCTCCTCAAGGTAATTTATCTCATAGGTGGGAACTCAAAGAAAATATCACCATATCTCCATCAGGGTTCCACAGATAAAGAACATTAAAATAATTAATCATCAATTTACAATATTCATTATTACACATCGTAATATTAATCTTAAAAGAAACAAGTAATTCTGGAGGTATAGAAATAAGTTTGTAAGATGATCATGTGGCATACTTCTTTACACATTGAGTTATTGCTTTTTAGACAATAAATGCCAATAACAGTGCCATTTCTAGGCACAATAGGATTGCAGATAAGGGGTTCACTTAACGTGAAAAAGGAAAATGAGGGTTTTCCATGAATTTGATGGAAGATGACGTCCTACACTGTAATTATAATAGATATATCACTGGGGGGGGGTAGTGGCTGCCTCTAACATACTCTACAATTTCTTCATATCCTATCTCACACTAATATCCATTCACCAATCACCTTAAAGTTAAAGTTTTAAAAAGTTTATTTATTAGTGTCACAAGTAAGTTCACATTAACACTGCAATGAAGTTACTGTGGAAATCCCCTAGACACCACACTCTGCTGCCTGTTCAGGTACACGGAGGGAAAATTTAGCCTAGCCAATGCACCCAATCAGCATGTCTTTCGGACTGTGGGAACAAACTGGAGCACTCAGAGGAAACCCAAGCAGACACGGGGAGAATGTGCAGACTCCACACAGACAGTGACCCAACCGGGAATAGAACTCAGGTCCCTGTGGCTGTGAGGCAGCAATGCTTACTACTGTTCCATCTACATAACCTACATGAGTCCCATTCCATCAACATTTCAACTTTAAAATTCTCATCCTTGTTTTAAATCCCTCCATAGCCTTGCTCTCCCAAACTATTAACTTCCTCCAGCCCTCAGATCTCTGCACTATTTTAATACTGGTCTCTTGCACATTCCCAATTTTAATCTTTCCACTATTGCCAGTCATGCCTTCAGCGAGTTGGGCTCCAAACTCTGGAATTTCGTCCCTCAACCTCACCAACTTTCAATCTCTTTATTCCCTTTAAGATGCTCCTTAAAACACATCTCTTTCACCAAGCTTTTCTCCACCTTCCTAAGTGTCTCTTTACATGGCTCAATGTCAAATTGGTTACTGCAAGCTGTTGTTTTGTTCAAGATGTCAAAGGATTTCTATCTTCTCACATTAACAAAGGAAATTAGATATAAACTTTCAGTCTATTATTGCTAGTAGTAGTATGCTTTTTTTAAAAATTCTTTCATTGGATGTGGGCATTGACGGCAATGCCAGTATTTGTTGCCCATCCCTAATTACTTTTGGTCCGCAGCTCCATTTCAGAGGACTGTTAGGAGTTAACTACATTACTGGGGATCAGGAGTTACATGTAGGCCAGAGCACATAAGGTGGTTTTGGGGGACCACAGGAATCAGATGGAATTTTACAATGATCAACGATTGTTGTCATTGTCACCATTACTGAAACTAACTTAATTTTATTTTAGATTCATTGATAGACTTTTAACTTCTACCAGCTGCCCTAGTGGGATTTGAACGATGTCCTTAAAGCATTAGCCTGTGCCCGAATTACTAATCCAATGAAGTTACCACCACGCTTCTGTCTCCTACTGTAAGGGTACATAAGGTACAATGCAATGGAGGACCAAGTTCTTGACTGCTTTATTCTTCAAATCTACTGAATTCCCAATTTCAGGTTATGGGGGAAGAAACTATGGGGTCAGACATTGCAAGAAAAGGCAGAGGGAAAAAAACAAATCTTGGGCTGCTTTTTTGCATCCCCAAGCTACCGATTCAGGTGTGGGTTACAGAATTCTGGAAGCATAGTAGTCATCTTTTGTCGCACAGCAGTAAAGAACCACCACCAAGCTGACAAAGTTAGATGAAGAAAAGGTTAGTGGCTTTTCTAGCATTAAAAAGGGACAAAAAAAGGTGCATTTTTAACCATTTTTGACCAATTTGCATGGAAACAAACCACTGATTGCTGAGAAGACAAACATCACATTCTCTGAACAATCTGCTTTAAAATACAGTTTACATAACTGTTTAAAGTTTTAAACTTTATTCATTTGAGTCACAAGTAGGTTTACATTAACACTGCAATTAAGTTACTGTGACAATCCCCTAGTTGCCACACTCCAGTGCCTATTTAGAACAAAAGAAATAGGAGCAGGACATAGAACATAGAACATTACAGCGCAGAACAGGCCCTTCGGCCCACGATGATGCGCCGACCAGTTACAAAACAATGACCCACTAACCTAAACCAATCCCTTTTCATCCATAAACCTATCCACGGATCTCTTAAACGCCCCCAAACTAGGCGCACTTACAACTGCAGCAGGCAGGGCATTCCAATCCCTCACCACCCTCTGGGTAAAGAACCTACCCCTGACATCCGTCCTATAACTACCCCCCCTTAATTTAAAGCCATGCCCCCTCATGCTAGATTTCTCCATCAGAGGAAAAAGGCTATCACTATCCACCCTATCTAAACCTCTAATCATCTTATATGTTTCAATAAGATCCCCTCTTAGCCGCCTTCTTTCCAGTGAAAACAACCCCAAATCCCTCAGCCTCTCCTCATAGGACCTCCCCCTCCATACCAGGCAACATCCTGGTAAACCTCCTCTGCACCCTCTCCAAAGCCTCCACATCCTTCCTGTAATGTGGGGACCAGAACTGCACACAGTACTCCAGGTGCGGCCGTACCAGAGTTGTGTACAGTTGCAACATAACGCTGCGACTCCTAAATTCAATCCCCCTACCAATAAATGCCAAGACACCGTATGCCTTCTTAACAACCTTATCTACTTGATTCCCAACTTTCAGGGATCTATGTACACATACACCTAGATCCCTCTGCTCATCCACACTATTCAAAGTCCTCCCGTTAGCCCTATACTCAACACATCTGTTATTCCTACCAAAGTGAATTACCTCACACTTCTCCACATTAAACTCCATCCGCCACCTCTCGGCCAGCTCTGCAACCTGTCTAAGTCTTCCTGCAAACTATGACACCCTTCCTCACAATCTACCACACCTCCGACTTTGGTGTCATCAGCAAATTTACTAATCCACCCAACTATACCCTCATCCAGATCATTAATAAAAATTACAAACAGCAGTGGCCCCAAAACAGATCCCTGAGGCACACCACTCGTAACCGAACTCCATGATGAATATTTACCATCAACCACCACCCTCTGTCTCCTATCCGCTAGCCAATTCCTGATCCAATTCCCTAGATCACCCCCAATTCCATACATCTGCATTTTCTGCAGAAGCCTACCATGGTGAACCTTATCAAATGCCTTACTAAAATCCATATACACCACGTCCACTGCCTTACCCCCATCCACCTCTTTGGTCACTTTCTCAAAAAACTCAATAAGGTTAGTAAGGCACGACCTACCCGCCACAAAACCATGCTGACTATCTCCAATCAATTCATTACTCTCCAAATAACTATAAATCCTATCCCGAATAATTTTTTCTAAAACCTTACCCACAACAGAAGTGAGACTCACCGGTCTATAATTCCCGGGGAAGTCTCTGTTCCCCTTCTCAAACAATGGGACAACATTCGCTATCCTCCAATCTTCCGGTACTATACCAGAGGCCAACGATGACCTGAAGATCAGAGCCAGAGGCTCTGCAATCACTTCTCTTGCCTCCCAGAGAATCCTGGGGTAAATCCCATCCGGACCAGGGGACTTATCTATTTTCAGACCCTCCAGAATATCCAGCACATCCTCCTTATCAACTGTAACACTGTCAATTCTACTCCCCTGCAACCCAGCGTCCTCCTCAGCTATATCCATGTCCCCCTGCGTGAACACCGAAGAGAAATATTGGTTCAATGCCTCTCCAATCTCCTCCGGTTCCACACATAACTTCCCTCTGCTGTCTATAACTGGCCCTAATCTTGCCCTAACCAATCTTCTGTTCTTGACGTACCTATAGAACGCCTTAGGATTCTCCTTAACCCTATCAGCCAAAGTCTTCTCATGTCCTCTTTTAGCCCTTCTTAGCTCACTCTTCAACTCCCTCCTAGCCAATCTAAAGTTTTCTAGTGCACTACCCGAGCCCTCACGTCTCATCCGAACATAAGCCTCCTTTTTTCTTTTAACCAACGAATCAACTTTTTTGGTGCACCACGGTTCCCTAGCCCTACCAATTCCTCCTTGCCTGACAGGGACATACCTATCACGGACTCGCAGTTGCTGCTCCTCGAAAAAACTCCACATTTCGGACGTTCCCAGTCCCTGTAATCCCCTAGTCCAACCTATGCTTCCTAATTCTCTCCTAATAGCCTCATAATTACCCTTCCCCCAGCTAAAACTACTGGCCCGAGGTTCATGCCTATCCCTTTCCATCACTAAGGTGAACGTAACCGAATTGTGGTCACTATCACCAAAATGCACACCAACTTCCAAGTCTAGCACCTGGTCTGGCTCATTTCCCAGCACCAAATCCAATATAGCCTCACCTCTAGTTGGCCTATCTACATACTGAGTCAAAAAACCTTCCTGCACGCTTTGTACAAAAACTGACCCCTCTAACGAGCTAGAGCTATAACAATTCCAATCAATATTAGTAAAGTTAAAATCCCCCATAACAATTACCCTATTACTTTCACTCCTAACCAGGATCGTCTCCGCAATCCTTTCCTCAACCTCTCTAGAACTTTTAGGAGGTCTATAAAAGACTCCCAACAGGGTGACCTCTCCTCTCCTATTTCTAATCTCCGCCCATACTACCTCAACAGACAAGTCCTCATCAAACTTCCTCTCTGACACTGTGATACAGTCCCTGACCAATAATGCTACCCCTCCCCCCCTTCTACCTCCTTCTCTACTCCGACTAAAACATTTGAACCCCGGGACCTGCAGCAACCATTCCTGCCCCTGCTCTATCCATGTCTCTGAAATGGCCACAACATTGAAGTCCCAGGTACTGATCCACGCTGCAAGTTCATCCACTTTATTGCGAATACTCCTCGCATTAAAGTATACGCATTTCAAACCCTGCTCCACCCCACCCCTGCGATGCTGTGCACTGCAGTCCCCATCTATGCCCCCCTCACTTTCAACCCCTCTACTCAGGATCCCACCCAGGAGTCGGCCATCTAGCCCTTCGAGCCTGCCCCGCCATTCAACAAGATCATGGCTGATCTGAAGTGGATCAGTTCCACTTTCCCGCTTTCTCCCCATAACTCTTAATCCCCCTGCCTACCAAAAACCTATCTACCCACGTCTTAAATATATTTAGCGAGGTAGCCTCCACCACTTCAACGAGCAGAGAATTCCAGAGATTCACCACCCTTTGAGTGAAGAAGTTCCTCCTCAACTCTGTTCTAAACTGCCCCCCCTCCTTATCTTGAGGCTGTGCCCTCTAGTCCTGCTGTCCTTTCTGAGCGGGAAGAACCTCGCCACCTCTACCCTATCCATCCCTTTCATCATCTTATATGTTTCAATGAGATCTCCCCTCATCCTTCTAAACTCTAACGAGTACAAGCCCAGTCTATTCAGCCTCTCCTCATAGCTCAACCCCCTCAACTCCGGTATCAGCCTAGTGAACCTCCTCTGCACTCCCTCCAAGGCCAAAATATCCTTGCGCAGGTGCGGTGACCAAAACTGCACACAGTACTCCAGCTGCGGCCTCACCAGTGCCCTGTACAGTTGCAGCAAGACCTCCCTACTTTTATATTCAATCCCCCTCGCTATGAAGGCCAGCATCCCATTTGCCTTCCTGACCACCTGCTGCACCTGTAGGCTGGGTTTTTGCGACTCATGCACAAGGACCCCCAGGTCCCTCTGCATCGTAGCATGCTGCAGCTTTTCGCCCTGTAAGTAGTAGTCCTTCCTACCATTATTCCTACCAAAGTGGATAACCTCACACTTGCCAACATTGTATTCCATCTGCCAGGTCCTCGCCCCCTCGCTCAGCCTATCTAGATCCCTCTGCAGACTTTCCACACCCTCCGCACAATTTGCTGTTTGTTTAGGTACACTGAGGGAGAATCTAGCATGGTCAATGCACCCAACCAGCACATCTTTTGGACTGCGCAAAGAAACTGGAGTACCTGAAGGAAACCCACGCAGACACAGGGAGAACGTGTAGCTCCACACAGACAGTGACCCAAACTGGGATGGCTCGGTCGCAGAGTGATTAGCACTGCTGCTTCACAGCAAGGGAACCCAGGTTTGATTCCCGATTTGGGTCACTGTCTGTGTGGAGTTTTAACGTTCTCCCCGTGTCTGCGTGGGTTTCCTCTGGGCGCTCCGGTTTCCTCCCACATTCTGAAATACGTGTGGGTTAGGTGCATTGATCCAAACCGGTGCCAGATTGAGGCGACTAGGGGAATTTCACAGTAATTTTATTGCAGTGCTAATGTAAGTCTTACTTGTGACTAATAAATAAACTTTAAGTCAGGAATTGAACCCAGGTCCCTGGTGCTGTGAGGCACTGTGCCACCGTTATTTACGTAGAAAAGTCACAACTAAACTCAAAAATCCAGAGCTGAGGTTGGAGCTACATAGCTCCACTGAAGTGGCATCTTGATGTCTTCCTACCCACTCAAATGTATTAAGCGCACAAACTTCTTGTAGTTGCATGTTAGATACAATCTAAACTTGTCATACAAAGTTAGGACTTGTCCTTCTCAGCCTAAGTACTCTTTTAATGATGTGATGAGTGTTAATTACTGCCAATCAACCTCTCTGACATTGAAAATTACCTGTTACCAGTGTGCAATCTCATGCTTATAAGTTTTAATTGTGGTTGAAGATTTGGAAAAAAAATTAAAAATAAACTACTTCTTCCTCTTAATCTAATCTACCTTTCCCTTCCAATTCTCTTTCTGTACCTAATTTGACAATGAATTTGCACTTTCTTATTCAGACATTGCACTTCAGGTGCTAGCTGCAGTGTGGAGGAGACTGCATTGTTTTCATCTCCAGGGCAAGGCTAACAAACTATACGGACATTCATTGACCTGCTGCAGGAAGTCTTTGGACAAATATTTACGGATTTATTTACACTGATTGAAAACGGTGTGCTTTCAGTTTCATGTTAGTGTTATTAGTGCTGGTCTTACTTTCATAATAAACAGGCAAACACAACAATTAGCAGACATAGTGTATGTCAAAGTATGCCAGGCACCAGACTCTCCAAGCAACTGATCTAGTCGGAACTTAGTAACATCAACATTCTCAAGAGTGTTGCAGAAATGCTTTAGGGGTGTCCTTAAGGCACCCTTGAAGAGGTCAAACATGCCTGCCTACTCATGGGAGTCCAAAGCTGGTGACTGAGCAAAAATGGAGAAGATTCATTTGGGAAGCCAAATAATTGAGAGATTCTTTGTGAGCATGCAAAGGCAAAAAGTTTCACACCAGGTTAAAATCCAACAGGTTTATTTGGAATCACAAGCTTTCGGACCACCGCTCCTTCATCAGGTGAGTGATGAAGTGAGTGACTCACCTGATGAAAGGGCAGCGCTCCAAAAGCTCGTGATTCCAAATGAACCTGTTGGACTTTAGTCTGGTGTTGTGAGACTTTTTACTGTGTCCAGCCCAGTCCAAAGCCGGCATCTCCACATCATACAGGAGCAAAGCCAACACTGACTCTTGAATAAATGATGAAACACAGAACAGAATATGATTGGGAGTTCTGACAACAACTTGCTAAATTATGTGACTTGTGCAATAAAGAGAACGTGCAAACCTCCCAACAACTCACCTAACCAACCCTCCAAGCGCCCCCTGCCCCTCATTGGCAGAGACTACATACAGATCACACATCGGACTGATCAGCCATCTCAGAACACATCGAAGCAAAGTGGAAGCAAGTCACTCCCATTCCCAAGGAACTGCTTATGAAGAAGAAGCAGAAAAGTAAAACTTATGCAGAAACAGGCCATTTTTCTGCTTGCAGCAGACAATGATGTTTGGACAAACAGCAATGAGAGAGGCAGCATAACTTTCTCAAAATTAAAAATACTGCACGTGGATTCTTGGCTTTGAGAAGGAAGCGTTTTGTCTGTCTGCTCAAGGATTTGCACTTGTGTCCTCTGCACAAACAACCCTAAATCTAAGTTGATTAATTATGAGTCACGCTGCAAAGTTAAAGCGCGCTTTGCTTTTTCCAGCATATGTGGACATTTTTGGCACAAGTCAAAAGCAAAGAACTGACATTTCTGAAAGAAAAGAATTAGAATCTGTTTAGTTAAGAATCAGAGGCATGCAGATAATATAACTCTCTGAAGATATGATATAAAGCTTGTTCAGGTGCAGATTTATTTTGTTGGCAGTGGACATACTCCTTCATTAAACAAATAAGTTAACTTTGAACTATTAGCTAAAATCTGTTAGCACTTCAAACAAGTCAACAGTCATTTTTATAAAAATAAACCACTGCATTTTTAGAAGTAAAAGAACACAGAAAACACACAAGTCGCGCTATCACAATTGAGAATAATGTCAGAGCTGGCAATCATATTCTGTTCTGCGTTTCATCTTTTCCTCAAGAGTCAATGAATGACACCTTACTGAACGCTGGAAATTACAGATAAGCTGGTCTACATATCTAAAGTGAGGAAACATTCCAGAGCAGTTTTGTTTTACAAAATGCTATCAGTGTTCATCTAAAGTGCCTAAATGCATTCAGAGATAGTCAGCCTGGTTTAAGAAGCTGCACACCAGGTCTCATCCATTTACTAAAATATTCTCAAGACACAGATGAGGCCATCCTCAGCATTTGAAAAGGAATTTTCATAAAGTCCCAAATCCAAATCAATTGAAGAATGTGGGGTTCGTAGAATTAACAGCAACTGAACAAATTGCAGCGGACAATAAATGGCCTTTAAACAAGAGATGTTGAGTGCACACTGGCTCTGACAGAGCTCCTTTCAGAGCCTTCAATTACACCTCAACCCAGCTGAAGCCAAGATCTTGAAGAAGCGCTTGTTATATCACACTACTGAACTCCAATTAATACTGACTTTGCTTGAAAGAGTGCTATCACATCATTACAACCAGTTGGTAGATTCATGGCAGCTTCACTTCATCAGCATTCATCACCAAGAGATTTCAAATTTCAACATCATTATGTGTTTCTTTCAAAGATAAAAATGAACATTCATAACTATGGCTGGGATTCTCCGGCCCTACTACGGTGGCACCCACCCAAAAGTCCATTGACTTTCGGTGGGACCAGATAGTCCCGATGGTGGGTGGAGCTGGAAAATCCCATTCTAAAACTTTCAAAAGGCTATTAAGACTCTCTCCTGTAAACACAGTTGCAGTAGAAAAAATTCATCATGAGGCAAAAATGACCACAGTGACTCACTTTCCATACTCACTTTCTGATGCAGAGTACTTATCATTTAATATATAAAACAACAACATTGACTAATCTCAGAATTACAGCCATTCTGTTCATTGTCTTAGTCTTCAGTTGGAGCCATGCACTCAAAGCCCACTCTCCGCCCTTTTAGTTTTGCTTTCTACTCCTTCTTTTCACTCACTAATCCAAACTTCTCTTTAAATTACGCAACAGTTTCTCTCAATACTTCTTGCAGCATGGCAATCCCTGTTCTAATTCATCATGATGTGGCTAAAACAACCTAAAATACTGCACCTATCTTCCACTAAGGTTGAATAAGATGACTTTTGCTGCCACCTGACCAACAAGTCAAAAATATCTTTCACCATATCATCTCAAAACCCTTCAGAACTTTGACAATCTGAAGAATGCTTTGCTTCTTGCCAAGGCAAATTTTCCAGTATTGAAAGTTCATTTAATTTCATTACTAGCCATTTGTGTAATAAATTTCTTCAAAAGGAAATGTATCAAGTGCCTTTTTCATAAAATTTGTACATGGATCACACCACTTTATTTCATAGATACATTTTAAAACTTTGATTGCCACCTGTGATACAATAGTGTTTAAAAATGTTCACAAGTTTAACCTGTAATATTTGTTGCACCTACAATAGAATTTTCTGATGTACAGTATTCTGCCTTTGGACAAGTCTAGCATGATTTGATGTCTTTCCATGTGTCTGCTTTGTATTTTGGAAAGAATGACTACAACAATGATTTTAACAACAATAACAAGCAATACTGGTTTTAAAGGACAATTCTGGCTGAGGGTTAAGCATGCTGGGATTTTCAATCAACTTATAATTGAAAACAGATGCCTGTTGTGAGCCATGACCTGGTCTGGGAGTGCTGATCTGAAGCTTCCTGTGTTGACCAAATATGGGAAGTTGGTTGCTTTGAGTTAGACTCAATGGCACCGAGGTTTATGAGTTCTATGTGAGCTCCATGCTATCTGAACCAAGCATAACAGAGTTGTTAACAAGCAATTTCATTGGCTGTTCCAGCAATGTGATAGATTTCCAGTAACACCAATGGCTGGATGCTAGGGAACCTTCTGGAAGAATATGTGAAATTTAAGATAAATGGATGTGCTTGAACCTTTGTCTGCAGTGATAACTCCAGAAATCAACCCTCAAAGAAGTATGCCCTGAAGAACATCAGTGAAGACCACGAGGATAGTTTCTACATCAAGAACAGATCTGGCCGAGCTTTTCTAAACCAGTTAGTATCTATTCTGAGTTAAAGAATTAAAGTTTATGTTCAGTTAAGAGTTAAAAGTTCAGTAAGAGAGTCAAAGTGTTGCAACTGTTTTAAGTTTGAGTTGGGTGCCTACAGTGTTAAATAAAAAGAGATTATTCAACTCATTAAGAGTTGCCTCCTGTCCTTGATTGTCACATTAAACTGGAATGCTTGAAAGACTTTGAATTAATAGCCAAATAATAGCTTTGTTATCATTTTTGAGGGCAAGTAAATGAGGAATAAAATCTGTGTAAATAGCAATGACCACTAAACATTTGAAGGAACCAGAAGCATTAATAAAACACTAAAAGCTGGTGGCAGCATAAAGTGATAAAGATCAACTGAAGAAAAGGAGCATTCTTGCAGAAAAAGCTGTGATCAATGTGAAGTATTAAAAGTGTCTTTCTCAAAGAGCCAAAATAAAAATCCTAAGACCAGGAATAGTATGAATTAAGATCAATTAAAGGAACTTAGGAAATAAGAACAGAAATAGGCTGTTTAGTTCCACAAGCCTGTTCTGCCCCCATTCAACAATGCCATTGCTGATCTGCAATTTTTGAATTTACATCGGGAAAAAGATACACCTCCTTCCTTCCGGAAAAAGATACAGAAGTCTGAGGTCACATACCCCAACCAACTCAAGAACAGCTTCTTCCCTGCTGCCATCAGATTTTTGAATAGACTTACCCTGCATTAAGTTGATCTTTTTCTACGCCCGAGCTATGACTGTAACACTACATTCTGCACTCTTTCCTCTCCTTCTCTCTGAATGGTATGCTTTGTCTATACACCACGCAAAAAACAATATTTTTCACTGTATACTAATAAGCGTGACAATAATAAATCAAATGAATTCATTTACAATCATCATCCGCCATTTGCAACCCCCTCTATCGTGAATTCATTTACCCACGTGTGCTTGTGCTGCTGATAATTCCAAATCTTCGCTTATCAGCGATTAAACATCTCTTCTGGGGACAAAAAGATCACGAGAGCCGAGAAACCAGGCGCGAGCCCGATTTTTCTGCCTCTCAACTTATCTTACTGGCTCACCATGTCGATCAACCTGTCAGTAAGGTCCCAGCCCAGGGGTTTGACTATTATTACTACATGTGATATGAACCATCCATCTCATTTCATTCATCCATTGGCTCTGATTTCTTCTTGTTACGATCCCATGGGGGAAATCAACAACCAAAATAAACAGATTTGCTGAATGATCCCAAATGAAAAAATGACCTACACTTTCTGCAGCTTTTACTTTCACACAAATCACAATCCATATACATTGATCATGAAAAGGCAGCCACACAACATTTGGCACGAACTATAAACGGAACAGCAGATACAACAAAGGCTACCTCACAAGATTACATAAGAACATAAGAAATAGGAGCAGGAGTAGGCCATCCAGCCCTTCGAGCCTGCCCCGCCATTCAACAAGATCATGGCTGATCTGTCGTGTCTCAGTTCCACATTCCCGCCCTCTCCCCATAACCCTTAATCCCCTCGCTTATCAAAAACCCATCAACCCGCGTCTTAAAAATATTTAGCACAAGTATTCATATCGTTCCCTGCAAAACGTGGTGCCTTGCAAAATCTCTCAGTCTTTCCAATTCAGCCTCTGGGCAGACATGGTGATATGGACTAAGTCACAGATCAGGCATGGTCTCACTGAATGACAGTAACACAGGCTTAAGGAACCAAATGTCCCTAGGTCCATTTGATTTATCTTAGAATTTTTTGGTTGGGCTTGGTATATAATAAGCTATAAAGACTGAGTATAGGCCATTGTTGAACTCCAGTTGGGCCAACTGAACTTGCTGGTTCCTGGGAGTAAGTCAGTGCAGAAAAATTGGCATCCGCGATGGAGGTACTGTCAGGAAAATCAGTCAGGCTTTTTGCTAATTCCAATAACCTTGACTAAAAGTAGAAAGGATGTACTTAAACATTGAGGCGGGATTTTCCGATCACACCCACCCTGGGGCTGGAAATTCCTGCCCAAGTTTGCTTATCTCTCAAACTCTCCATCCCACCCGTGACAATTCCTGCAGCGGGTGAGATCGGAGGATTCCTGCACCAGTCTCTGAAATTCTCCTTATTGTAATTTATCACCTTCAGGTCAACCTTCTAACTTAAAAATGTCGGAAAAATAGCAAATTCGGAATTCTGAAAATATAGGGGTTTTTTTGAAGAGTAACGTTAATCAATCACTGTTTTACTTCATTATTTGTACTATTCAGACCGTGAGAATTGAAGCTTATATTAAATATTTAACCATCGGGCTCACAGTAACAGTTAAAAAGCTATAGTTACATTTACTGTTCCTTCCAGCCTAACAGTCTAGTGATAATCCCCCATTGCCTCAGGGGAAGGCAATGGCCTAGTGGTATTATCACTCGACTATTAATCAAGAAACTCAGCTAATGTTCTGGGGACCTAATGTTCTTTTGAATCCTGCTGCAGCAGATGGTGGAACCTGAATTCCATAAAAATATCTGAATTACCAATCTACTGATGACCATGAAACCATTGTCGATTGTCAGAAAAACCCATTTCCACTAATATCCTTAAGGGAAGGAAATCTGCCATCCTTACCTGGTCAGACCTACATGTGACTCCAGATCCACAGCAATGTGTTAACTCTTAACTGCCCTCTGAGGGCAATTCGTGATGGGCAATAAATTCTGGCAAGTCAGCGATGCCCATGTTCCAGGAATGAATAAAAATAAAATCTCAGATATACACAGCTCTTCAATTTCAAAAGTGCATTCTTCAGACAGTTTGCATCATTAGATGCTGACTTAGTCTAACGAAAAGCAAAATGGATGTTAGGTTATCCAAATGCAACAGTCAAAATTATACTCAGTGGAGCCAAACCACACATACCTTGAAGTATATTGTGTCTACAAGCATTTAATGTAAAACAGATAATATGACAAAAGACAATATTTGTTGTGTGCGTGAAGGATGATAAGCATCAAAGTTTGTCCAGCTCTTCTCATCAGGCTGGCTATCCTGCTTGAGAAGATTAAAACTGAAATATTTAAAAACATTGTTTCTATATATGCTAATGGATAACTACAGTGTTAAATTTACCCTTTGCTCATTCCATTTCCTATCTCAGAGACCGACAGCAGAACCAATAGCTGTCATCAGTGTTGTCCTATACCAGTCATTGCAAGGATGTGAGCTCAGCATCTCCTCATTGGGAGCCCAGTTCTTGAACCTCACGGCCTCCTGGCAGACCTAATCATTGCAGTCCATTGGGGAATTTCAAATAAAAGAATTGCTGCAGGCTATTATGATTTCAGTGTTTTACTGGTGTGGTGTCATCACCATGGCAATGTACAGTTCAAATAATAGTTTTACTGTTACTTTATAAACATCCAACGCACATTCTCAATTCATGTGTCTTTACATGTCCAGATATGAGATTAAATTACTGTTTTGTGGCTTGTTTTTCCTTATTCACCATTATGGTTGATGTTCTATTCGTCTGAAGGAATTAATTGGTCATGATTAAATTTGTATTTGGTCTCCAATTGTATAGTGTTAGCCAATAAAATAGCAGATGAGCTTAGGCAAACATGGGTTTATTATTTTTAAAGAACTATACATTAAAATTAGTGCAGTAAAAAAAAACAAAATGGTGCTTGAGCAACACTAAAATATTACAATGGATTTTCTCAACTGATATTTGCAAATAGGATAGAATCATAGGATCCCCACAGTGAAGAAAGAGGCCATTCAGCCCATTGAGTCTGCACCGGCCATAATTCCCCCACCCATGCCCTATCCCCATAACCCCATGCATTTATCCTAGCTAATCTTCCTGACACTAAAAAACAATTTAGCACGGTGAATCCACCTAACCTGGGTACCTTTGGACTGTGACAGGGAACCGGAGCACCCGGAGGAAACCCACGCAGACATAGGGAGAACGTGCAAACTCCACGCAGACTGTGACCCAAGCCAGGAATTGAACCTGGGCCTCTGGCCCTGTGAGACAGCAGTGCTAACCACTGTGCCACCGTGCCACCCCCTCTTTGTTGAGAATCTCAAATTCAATTGCTTTAAACAAATCATAGCAGATAATTTGTGGCAGTAATAAAGGAAGAATCTTAAACCAGGAAATTCATTACAAACAACTATCATTGTATATAGTGCCAATGACAACACTCGAAATAGAATGTTTAACATAAACAAAGGCAAGAACAAAGGGAAAGCATCCAAGTGCTGATTTTGAACAACTAAATTTTACACTACAGGAAGCAAGAAAAAGAAAATGTAATTGCCACATTAAAGAAGAAATCTATTTAAAACTATTTAAGTTTGTTGCATTGCAGATTGCCTTGATGGCAATTTGCATAATGACAGTTCAGATGCTTAGTTGCCCAAAGATAGTATGTACAATCTTTTAGTTTGGCTTATAGAAACACTTTGCAGTTCTTCGCAAAAGCCTGGAATCTCCTGCATGGACACAACCTGGAAATTAACTCAATGTTGCACTCACTTTGCTCAAGTTACATTCCAACATCCTCCCAATCTTGTTAGGATAAGTCCAAGTCAGGAAGCAAATAATATATTTCCTTTCTCAGGGTAAAAATTAGTTTTAAACTCCTTAACAGTCATTTGTGACCAAGCAAGCAGCAAGTTTAAGAACTCAATCGGGACACTTTTTTTTAAATATAACTTATGTCTAAAATCGCAACAAAATAAGCAGATCTTAGAGACAAATTCTCTGTGGAAATAAACTGGGAAAGGAAACACTTTCTTTAAAATGCAATACAACGGGGAAGGATGATGTTACGACGAGACCCTCAAATATACAAGGGCGAGGCTGGTGAGAGATTTTGAGTGTGGAAATTGACATAAGCAGAAGCATTAATGTTCAGCCATAAAAGGTTGCAGGAGACTTGGACATATTGTAATCAAGTCGTAACTTACACAAATGCTCAAAATTCTATAGTCTTTTAATCTACCTGATTAGTTTGCACGTGATTCTGGCACAGAGCAGAAGAAACTCCAGGCCAATAAGTCTCAATATTATCAACATTTCATTTTTGTCACATTTAGAATAAAACTGGAGTAAATCAAGTCACAAAGGAGATAACTGGTGTCATCAGACACCAACTAAAACGTTTACTGAAGACAACAAGTCGACATGTTGAAAACAGTATCTAGTATACATTTTAAGGGTGCTTCCAAAAGAAAATCAATAGCTTCCTTTTCAATACAACGGCAAAATACTACAGATGTTGAAATCTGAAACAAAAACAGAAATACTGGAGAAACTCAGCATCTGTGGAGCTCTGATGTCAGAGCTCTACCAAAGGGTCATCCAGACTCGAAACATTGGCTCTATTCTCTCTGCACAGATGCTGTCAGACCTGCTGAGTTTCTCCAGCATTTTCTGTTTTTGTTGTCTTCCTCTCCAATATTCTCCAGAAATGGCTAACTGGTCTTTCTCCAGGCACAATGTAATTTCAGAACTTTCTTCATAGTTTCATGATGAAAATGAATGGAACTTAAACCAAAGCATACTCTGGAACTTGGTGTTAGACTCTCTCCTATTTACTTAAAACTGATCCAAATGCGTTCACTTCCATCTAAAATGAATGACATTTGTGTGAAAGTGTAAAAGTACAGTACCCAGGTTCAGTAGCATAATTACATATTGGAACAAGCCAATTTAGACAAATGCAAGGTAATGTATTTTGGTAGACTGAACCAGGGCAAGATTTACTCAGTTATTGATAGGGCATTGAGGAGAGTACCAGAACAGAGAGATTTAGGGGTACATGTTCATAGCTCCTTGAAAGTGGAGTCACAGGTGGACAGAGTGGTGAAGAAGGCATTCGGCATGCTTGGTTTCATTGGTCAGAACAGTGAATACAGGAGTTCGGACATCTTGTTGAAGTTGTACAAGACATTGGTCAGGCTACACTTGGAATACTGTGTGCAGTTCTGGTCACCCTATTGTAGAAAGGATATTATTAAACTAGAAAGAGTGCAGAAAAGATTTACTAGGATGCTACCGGGGCTTGATGGATTGAGTCATAAGGAGAGGCTGAATAGACTGGGACTTCTTTCTCTGGAGCGCAGGAGGCTGAGGGGTGACCGTATAGAGGTCTATAAAATAATGAGGGGCATAGACAAGGTAGATAGTCAATATCTTTTCCCAAAGTTAGGTGAGTCTAAAACTAAAGGGCATAGGTTTAATATGAGAGGGGAGAGATACAATAGTGTCCAGAGGGGCAATTTTTTCACACAGAGGGCGATGAGTGTCTGGAACAAGCTGCCAGAGGTAGTAGTAGAGGTGGGTACGATTTTATCTTTTAAAAGCATTAGATAGTTACATGGCTACAATAGGTATAGAGGGATATAGGCCAAATGTGGGCAATTGGGATTAGCTTAGGGGTTTTATAAAAAAAAAATGGCAGCACGGACAAGTTGGTACAAAGGGCCTGTTTCCATGCTGTAAACCTCCATGACTCTATGACACCTCTGTCCAAACATGGAAAGAAGGGCTGAACTCCAGAGGTGGGGTGAGAGTGGCTATTTTTGACATCAAGGAGCCCTAGCAAATAACTGGAGTCAGGAGAAATCAGGGGAAGACTCTCCACTGGTTGGAGTCAAAGCTAACACAAAGGAAGATGGTTGTGGTAGTTGGAGGTCGGTCATCTTGGTTCCAAAACAGGAGGAGTTTCACAGCGGAATGACCTAGGCCCAACCGGCTTCATCTATGACCTTCCTTCAGTGGAGATGTTTGTTAATGATTGAGTAATGTTCAGCACCATTCTCAACTTCTCGTATAGTGAATAGTCCCCATGTCCAAATGCAACAAGATCTTGACAATATCCAGGCTTGGGCTAACAAGTGGCAAGTAACATTTGAGTCACACAACTGCAAGGCTATCTCCAACAGGAGAGGATCTAACTGTCGCCCCTTGACTTTCAATGGCATTACCGTTGCTGGATCCCAAACCATTAACTTCTTCAAGATTCCAGTTGACCAGAAACATAACTGGACTATCCATGTAAATACTATGGCTACAAGAACAGGTTAGAGGCAAGGGATCCTGCGGTGAGTAACTCACCTCCTGACTCCCCAAAGCCTGTCCACCATCTAGAAGGCACAAGTGCGATGGAGCTCTCTCTACTTGCCTGGATCGATGTTGCTCCAACAACATCCAGGGCAAAGCAGCCACTTGACTGACCTCACATTCACATTCACTCCCTCCGCCACTGATGCACAGTGGCAATAATGTGGCCCACTGACAAGTCGCACTGCAGGAACTCACCAAGTTTCCATAGAATCCCTACAGTGCAGAAGGAAACCATTCAGCCCATACAGTCTGCACCAAGCCTTTTAAACAGCACTCTACCTAGGTCCACTCCCCCACCCTATGCATATAACCCCTTACATTGATCATGGCCAATCCACCTAGCCTGCACATCTTTGGTTACTAGGGGGTAATTTAGCATGACCAACCCACCTAACTTCATCAAATCACAGAATCCTTGGACTGTGGGAGAAAACCAAAGCACCTGGGGGAAACCTCTGATTTTCTCGCAGATATGGGGAGAATGTGCAATTTCCACATAGACAGATACTGAGGCGGAATCAAACCGGGTCCCTGGCACTGTGAGGCAGCAGTGCTAACCATTGTGCCACTGTGCCATTCCATAGACAGCATCTTCCAAATCCATGACCACTAACATTAGAAGGACAAGGCAGCAGGTGTTTGGGCAACAGCACCACCTGGAAGTTCCCACCAAGCCTCCCGCCATTCTGATTTGAAAATATATCTCTGTTCCGTTACTGTCGCTGGGACAAAATCCTGGATCTCCCTCTCTAACAGTATTGAGTGTAAATACACCACGTAGATTGCAGCCATTCCAGAAGGCAGCCACTGCCACTTTCTCAAAGGCAATTAGGCATGGGCAATAAATACTGACCGAGCCAATGACACCCCACATCTGAAGAATGAAAATCAAGCTCTGTTGCAATCAAATAGCAATCCTGAGATCTATATTCACAACCTAATCGAAAATGAAACCAATTAAAGTCATTGGTACCTCATGCGCATCTACACAGCCAAAGAATTTGGTAGAACATTCTTTGGTTTGTTAATGTAAAGAACCATTCTACAATGATTTGTTCTACAATGTTACTTAAATAGGAAATGGAACTCTGAGTGAGGCTTTTCTCACTTTCAAAGATCCATACAGAGCAGATCATTACACAGCTTATCTCCAAGTGACAGCAAATGGCAAAAAGCATAAGACTGAAGGAACAGCTGATTTTATAGGTGTCAGCCATAGCTCAGTAGATCACTCATGCCTGAGTCAGTAGGTTGCAGGTTCAAGTTGTACTTGAGCCCTGTGTACATACTCTCAGTTGACACTTTAATGCAGTGATGACTGCACCGTCAGAGATGACATTTTTAGGATGATAGTAAACCGAAGCCCTCTGGCCTCCTGGTTGGATGTAAAAAATCCCATGGCACTATTTGCAGAGTAGATGGGGACTTGTCTCAATCTTGGTTGATAGCTGTTCCTCAATCAGCATCAACAGCTGAAGTGCTCTCACTGCTGCATGTGGCATCTTACTTCGCACAGACTGGCAGACATATTTCCAACATTACAATAATCACTACACTTCAAAGATACTTTGGTTGTGAAAGTCACTAAATAAATGCAAGTCCCTTATTGCTTTCCACTTATCATTTGCTATCATTTAAGTTCAATTTATTGTATTGTTAGTCACAATTAGGCTTACGTTAACACTGCAATGAAGTTACTGAGAAAATCCCCTAGTTGTCACACTCCGGCACCTGTTCAGGTACACCGAGGGGGAATTTAGCATGGCCAATCAACCTAACGTGCACATCTTTGGACTGTGGGAGGAAACCAGAGCATCCGGAGGAAATCCATGCAGAGAGAATGTGCAGACTCCACACAGTCAGTGACACAAGCCAGGAATCAAACCTGGGTCCCTGGCGCCACAAGGCAGCAGTGCTAACCATTGTGCCACTGTGCCGCCCCAATTTACAATTCAGCATCTGTATCTGAACCAATTCATATCTGCAAGTGTCTTGTTTTGAGAAAATATCAAAATCTCTATCTGTGTATTTCACGTAAAGTTATATGAAGATAATATGATCCCCATTTCTCCTTGAGTTCTCTGCCTACAGGCAGGTCCTACCCACGGTGCCATGGACTCCACCACTGGTAGAAGGTGACAGGACCCAACTCCATCTCAGCTGGAACCAGGATCGAACCCTATTGTGTTGCCACCAATCTGAACCCATTGGCTGCCCAGCTAACTGAGCCAACATGGCTTTCCTGGAAGTTTATTCCTAAGATGAATCTATTTGTTATTTGGTCAAAGGATGGTATTGATTATTAAGTGCTCCAATTTTAGCATAATTATAATGTTAAAGAGTCGTAGCATTTGAACAAGGCAGAGGGCAGACAAAATGCATCAGAAAAGGGAGGATTGACTTCATGTGTCAGTGGTTTCTCCGCCCTAGCTTAATGTAGAGCACGCATAACATCATTAGCAGAGAGTTGGATCAGGCAGCACACGGTGTTGATTTAAACTCTAAATGGGCTCTTAGACTGTCATTCACCAGGGTTAAAATGCATCACGCAATAAAACTAACAGAAAAACTGACCACAGGCCAGCGAATTAAATGACTGGAAGAGAAGATGAAGTTCTGAAATAACTCTTTCCACCATGTTCTAAATTACCACTTTTTTTTAAATGCTAATATCTTAAATTGCACGCAATTAGATCAACTGAAACTAACAATACCAAGCAGCATTTGATTGAGTGCCACAAATATTTTACGAAAAGCAGGACATAGCCCTTTTACTTCTTTAGAAAACTCTGAAGAGCAATGATTCAGTTAATGTGTGATCTATTTACTTGACCTTTAGTATTTACGTTTGTCTTGACCGGGGAGCCGATCGTATTATCTTTTCACAGGGCACTAGACCAGCTAAGTCTGCATCATTAACAAATAGAAAACAATGCATATACCTAAACGTTTTTCCAACAGCAAATCATGCAGGAAATGTACGGAATTTACGGAACATGCTCCGGACAAAACGCTGATTCAATTTAACAAACATTTCACGAAGACCAACAAGTGTGAATAAGTATTATCCAAGTTCAATTTACAACAACACTGGTGCTTACGGTTTAGGTAGAAAATTAATGAAAAGCACCACCAACAGCCACAGAATCAACTGTGCTATAAATACAGCTACAATATCTGCTCTAATGTACTGCTATATTAGTTAACACATTTGTTCGTCACTGAACTTCAACCTTGACAGAGGGCTTCAGCTGTACCAACTCTGTCCACAGGGTGACAGTATGGTCTTGCAGAATCTATAACCTATAGAGTCAAGCCAGCACCAAGCACAGGCGTCCAGTGAGGATGCAAATAGATGAGGGAAAGATCATAATAGGAAACGGTACAATAATCAAACTGAGTGTTAACTCAACTCAAATGAGTCTGATAAAGTCATATTGTCGAGCAAAATCTCAGACGGACAAAGATTTTTAAAAGCAATGACTTTTGCTTGCTTCGAGGTTCATCTTTAGTTCCCTAATTCCTGCCTTCATATTTCGGTGCAAGTTAGGTGAAAATGCATCAAGTTTCTGACAAACAATCCACAAAAAAATATCCTTTTAGTTGTTGCAAGTTATCAAAATAACTTGCCATTTAGTTACAGTTCACTCCTGAGGTCACCTGATTTAAGAGTATTCTGGAAACATGCATTTTATTGTTAGCTTACACAAAACTATTTGCCATCTGCCATTACTGACCCGAGAAGGAAAACAATTTACTCGTTGCGCAGTTGGAGTGAACTGCAAATTCACTTGCTCGACATTACATTTTTATAGCCAGATTACTTGGTCAGGTCTGCCGCACGTCAATATGAAAAGACGTGCATTTAAATTGTTTAACAACATGTCCAGTCAATGTACTATAATTATCTGCTGTTCTCATCATAAGCTTTTTTTTAATTCTGACCTTGGCTTGCTGGAAACTGCTTTTTTCCCCCTTGATTAATTTGCCATCACATAATTTTTGCCATGTTTAATTAGTAAGGGGCAAGTTACACTTTCTGGTTAATGCCTTCTGAACATCGAGATTTCACTGAACAGGTGAAGCATAAACCTTGTGAAATCAAATTCTCTCTCTTAATTTTGCTGGAAAATCTAATACCTTCTTCTCCAAATTGTTTCTGAAGACAATAAAATGTCAAAAATACGTTTTCCAATGAAGTATGAAAGAAATGAGCTAGGCTACTTCCAGAACAGAATAAGGCTCGTCTGGTGAGAACTTTGTCTCTGACACCATTTACAACAACTTAAGCAAGACTAAGGGGTGAATTTTCCCGTCCCGTCTGTCATGAGAATCGGAATGGGCGAGGGGTGGACCACAGAAAGGTCCATTGACCTCGGGTGAGATTTTCCGGTTTCAGGGCAAGTGTGGCCAGAAAATTCCACCCTAAGTGAACACGTATGAACGCACTGCTCATACATTTAAACTTTCGCCAAAACAATTCAAAGACACAATTTTAACTTTTTTCCCCAATATTGGTTTGCTCATAATACAATCTTGATTTGTAGGGCTAGTATTGATTAAATAACTTAGCCACTGGGGGGAGGGGGTGAGGCTGGCCGAGTTGCTGAAGCTGCAAGTGAACATAGAGACCGAATAGCACCTTCTGTGCTGCTGTGATTCTGTAATTCCAGTTTGAGTTTTGAAATAGACAGTCTTTTCGAGCCTAATTAAACTAAACTGGTCTATCTCCTGAGTTAAACAGGTTTTATCTGTTAATTGTTATTAGGGTGAGAAAAAGAAATGTCAGGACAGTAGTTCCTCGTGAAATACAAACAGAGATTGACATAAAGTTTGTCATTTAACAACAGTTAAAGGGATAAACGATTGCTTTTCATTATTAGCTCAATAGAGATATCAGGATCATACTTGGTTAAAGACCTTTCATGTTAGATGTAAGATATGAAATTCTGCATAATACCATTATAGATCCCAGTTAACCTCGTCAAATACATAAATATGACAAAAACAGACCTCTGTAAAGTTACCATTACTTGCATATTAATGGTTAAAAGTGCATTCAAAGCTGCCCATTTACATTTCTCTTTATGACTCCAACGGGACAGTTTATAATCACTGCAGTTGCCCAGATGTTAAGAATTCTGGAGGGTGGAAACAGGGTGAGGTAAGATTTGCTGACATTGTCCCATTAGTACATGTCATGCCAGAAAACCGTCAGAGTGACGAAGAGCCATTTACATTGTTAAGTTCCGAAATCAGACCTGAACAAATGCCCTTGGACAAAGCAATATTTTTAAACTAGGAGTTAAATCCAGAGCTCAAACTGTCATGACATTAACATTCTACTTGAAGATCCTGAGTTCCAAGTCATGGACGGCCCTGCAAAGTAGCAAGAGAAGCAGCAGAATACAAAAATTTTGGGTTTTTTTTAAGAACAGCACAGCGATTACTTCAGCTCTGCAGGCATAACAGCAGAATCACAGATGACAGCACAAATCTACACCCAACGCAGCATGTTAACAGTGTTTAGAGTTGAGAAAACAAGTCAGTTAACGCATTAAAGCTTTTAAAGGAGGATCATTCCTATTCTGAAAGTGACCATCACCATCTTTTGAAAGCATCATTCAGAGGCTCACAATCATTAACTTGGTCAACAGGGAAATAAATGATACACATACATAATAGGTGGCTGTTGAAGATGTAGCATTCCAGTAGTTCTAACAAACATTAATCCCTTAATGTGGGCATCATTCTTCATCAACAACATTAAGCATGCGGGCCCTTGGCAGTATTTAACAAACTACATGCTTAAGAATATCACAAAGCATTAGCTGTGTATGAACTCTTCTCTGCAGATCACTGGCATGCAATCTGTCGCAACTGACATTATCTTACACTTTTTTGCCTTTGTTTCCACTCCCACCTTCCCCCGCCCATTGGCCCCTAACCACCTCCACAACACACCCAAACCCCACCACCCACAAATAAAATGTACATCAGAACTATTCAAGCTTTTGCAGCCTCTGAGGACAAATGTTTCTGTCATGACCCAGCTACTGTGTAAACTAAGGTTCGATCCAACTGAGAACAGAATGCCTCAGATGAAACCTCAATAAAAAGAGGTTAAAGGAGATTGGTCAAATATTATGTAATTCACATACAACAATTAAATTTTAAAAACTACAGGACCAGACATTTGAGGCTCCAATCATATTCTTCTCTCATATGGAACCCACTTAGTTGTGAGCACCACCCTTCCCTGACCATCTGTACAACCAGGACATGCTCAGAGTCAGCAAGGAACCCCATGTGAAGCTCTGCAAAGCAGAATTCACAGTGCAACCTCCAACTTTCCCTGCACTGCCACTCATCTGAGCATTCCCACCATCACTGTCAATCATTAGTTTTGCATGGCTCTAAGGGTTCGAAACATTATTTGAAAATATAGTTTGCGTCTTACTCATCCCAAAATGGCTAAAACTATCTGATGGAATCTTTTAGCCTGAAGCGATGGCTGGAAAGTATCTGGACCAGAAAAGGCGTAGCCAAGTAGACAGCAGCACCTCATTACAAGAGTTTGTTTCTGGCACAATTGTATCCAAATCCATATCTAGAGCTTAAGAGGACAAAAGGTTTGAATGTTTTTTATGCAGTCAAATTTTGACATCACTATAACCAATATCAACTAACAGCTAGAATAGTCAGTTTCTGGTAAAGCTGGAAAAGCCTGTGAATTTTCCTGTCCTGCCCACCACGGGAATCGGAGAGAGTGGAACAGGACCATGCAAAGGTCCGTTGACCTTGGGCGGCTAGCGCGGCCAAAAACCCCGACCAGAAGTACAACTGTCTCCTCAGGAGTGAGAGATTACTTTTTTATTTTTAACCATTCTTCTAAGTGGGCAGAGGAAGAGGGAAATTTCATTGACAGCACGCCCCTCTAAACTTTGCTTCTCATCAGAAAAGCAAATGTGGGAAATGCAGTAGCTACCAACAGTCTGTATTTATGTAAAAATTTTTAATGTAGAAAAACAACCAAAAATACTCCATGGAGAAACAAACTCTGAGGCAAAGAGAGAAAGAGATTAGTTGGAGCAACAAAAGATTTGTGGAATCCAAGTATGGCTACCAGTTCTGGGACAGAAGGAGAGTAAATACTCAAGAGGCTTTAATCAGAAAAACAGAGAGTTCCACAAATTTGTAAGGATGGAAAAGGTTATTAAATTGTCCATGGAGGACATGGAAGACCAAGACAAAAATGTAATATTTAAGGCTGTGCTGGATTACAAACCAAAGCAGGTCAGCAAGATGGGCAAATATGATCTGATGCAGTAAATAGGATATGGGCATCTACATATTACCACCTCTGTACTTAAGGGCTTACTTCAGCAAAAAATTATGTCCTCTTCTTTACATAGAAAGTAACAACTAGTCTCTAATCCAGTGTCAGGAGTTTTCAACTATTTTCTGAGCTTGAACTAATTACAATTTAAAGGAGGCTTAAGACACAAACTGTTTAAGCTGTTGCCAAGTTATTCTTTACTAGCTCATTCAGACCTTATGTTGGTCTGCTGGGATCTTCAAAGGAATTTTCTACCAATTAAGCTTAAATTTGTGCAAAGAACACCAACATTTAAAAGAAAACACAAAAGTCTAACAAAAATTATTCCAGCAATAATCATCAATCTTACTAAAATTACATTGTAAAAACAGAGTACTAATCCATTCATGTCAAATCAAAAGAGGGGAATCGCTTAGAGGCATAATCCTTGGAGGGGTACAGCACCATTTTTGCATTGAGACATTTTCTTCAGTGTATTTCAGTTAACACATATTCAGATCATTATTATTTTCTAACTCAGTTCTCTGTTATTCATTAGGAGTCTTCGGAAACATCCTCTTTAACTGGATGCAAAGTTGGCATTTCTTTAAAACAAGCCTCAGTGAATTGAGAATGGCCTTATAACCAAAGAAACTTGGCGCATAATTTCCTGGATCACACTTCTGCTGAAATTAAGACATAATGTACACTTGTTCCTAAGCCAACATTGCCGGCAGCAATGCATGACAAAATTTTCTGTGGAACTTGTTTGTCTATACTGGAATGCAAAATTGGTGTGAAACAGGCAGAAATGCAGTGCCAACAAAAGGAGTAGTACAGACTGGGTGGCTGCCTTCTGCCATGAGTCCTCATTGTCTGAGCCTCCTGCCTCTACTCTTGCAGCATAGTGCAGAATTAGGACGTAGCCTTAATGATTGTGAGCCTCTGAATGGGGCTTTCAAAAGATGGTGATGGTCACTTTCAGAATAGGAATAAACAGCCTTATTTGGAAGGCTATTCTCAAGTCTTTCTGATTGCATGAGAAAAGGACCAAAAACGTCTGGGTACACTTACAGAGTAAAGTGAAGATATCTGCAACCAAATTGAAAAACAAATTGCAAAGAAAATCACTCTCAAACGAAAAATCTAACTTAAATTAATATCTAATACCTTTCTTTGGACCATGTTGCACCTAAATTATCTGGTGTAAATTTATGCCCTTGCATTACTGGCGTGAATGAGCTGCAGGTGGTTTTGACAGAAGTATCTCAGAAGGGTCATTAATGATTGAGGAAATTTGCTGGTCCCACTGTTTCAGCATAAAATTAGGTTTAATCAACTATTAACAAATGGGTAATAATTATGCAACATTAGCCTACAGCTTAGCAAAAAGTTTCAGTAATATTCAAGTCCTTGGCTTCTCAAGACATTTCTCTTTCATACAAACATATGAAATAGGAGCAGAAGTATGCCATACAGCCCTTCAAGCCTGCTCTGCCATTTAATAAGATCATGGCTGATCTGTTGGTGTCTCAAATCCCACATTCCCCATCTACTCCCAATAACTTTTGAATCTCTTGCCCAACAAGAATCCATCTACCTCCGCCTTAAAAATATTCAACAACCCACACCTCATACTAGCTCATTAGATGTATTTTTCTCAAATCTAGCTTAGTTGGGCATCCATATGCTGTGACCAAGAAGGGGTAACAGATTCCCAAGCTTACAAAACTCTTTCAGGAAGCCTACTTGTGACACTAATAAATAAGCTTAAACAGTTACTCTCCAGAGTTCCCACAGAAGCGATCACAGTCGCTCAAGTGGTTGCACACAGCTTTGAATCAGCAGGCTCAAGTCTGGTATAGTCACTCGATGCTGATCTTTTGGATTAGCCAGGTCCAGTTTGCCCATTTTGGTGAATGCCAATGGTATTGTGGCATTATTTCAAAGAGGGGTGAGAGAATCTTCTCTGCTTCTTCATTAATATCTCTCAACCAACAATACAAGACAAAATTGTCAAAATGCTGGTTGTGAAGTTTTGTTGTGTGCAAATTGTATAACATGCTTCTTAGCAACATCATCTACACTTCAAATGTATTTCAATGGGTGTAAAGTGCTTTCAGGGACTCTGAGTTCATGAAAGGCATCATATAAGTGTAAAGACTTTTATTCTGAAAATGTTACCAATCGGTATTTTGACACCAGGTTACTAAACAGCAGTGTACGTGCAACTGCAATCCAGGAGAAGCGATCACCTTCAGGAGAGATGCAGCAAAGGAAAGATGTTATTTAATTAACTGCAGTGTCCTGACTTGGAAATATATCACCATTTCCTCGCAGTTCCTGGGTCAAAGTCCTGGAATTCCCTCCCTGACAGCATAGTGGGTCAACCCACAGCACATGTAGTGATTCAAGAAGGCAGCTCACCCCCACTTTCTAAAGGGCAATAAATGCTGGCCAGTCAGCAACGCCCATGTCCCACGAATGACTAAAAAAAAGTAAGGGACGTCATAAGCGGCTAACACTGTTGAGAAATATCGAGAGAATATATCTATCTATATGTTGAAAAACAGCAAAATTAAATCTTATTATGTAGATGTTTTGAGATGAGGCTTGTTTAAGTTTATTTAAGTTTACTTACTTTTTGTCAGAAGTAGGCTTACATTAACACTGCAGTGAAGTTACGGTGAAATTCCCCTACACGACACCAGGGACCTTAATCATGTAAAATTTGTAACTTTTTCAATACAGCATTTTACCAGGTCACATCGCATTGTAAGAGTGCTCTGAGGAAAATGAGGGAATTTTTATGCAAAGCTCAAGATGCGGTGGCAGTGGTTCAACAACTACAGTATATGAGAGAATCTTAGATTAACAAATAAACATCAATAAACTGCCTGAGACCAATTCTAATGGACTTACTAAGATTTCTCCCCTCCCTTGCAGCCATATTCAGTGTATTCTGTAACTCAGGATATTTTTTCTGCTAGTAGTCAAAACCCTGCAGATGTCATTCATTTTACTGATGGCTGCCCAGCAAGCATTGCACAATAAGAATTAAAGAATATATCCATTGAAGAGAAATGGTAACCAAAAAAGAAACTGACATTTCTACATGGCCTTTAGCACCCTCTGAATATCCCAAAGTTCTTCTAACTAATGAATTCCTTTTAAAATTAGAGTCACGGCTGCTTTGTATGCAAGGTCCCACCCTTATGCAATGGAATGAATGCCCAGTTATTCCGGACTGTTGATGGAGATTAAGAAAGCAATGTCAGGAAAGGACACTGGAAGAACTCAGAACCCAATAACCTTTTCCATTCACTCGAACCCGCAGCCAGGAACTTGGTTTAACATCTTCGGGGTAATTCTCCCCAAAAAATTCAAAATGTCAAATTTGCATAAAAACCCACCGATCCTAACTGCAGAGTGGCAGCTATCAGGCACCCCCCCCCCCAACTTGGTACTGCCTCATGCCTGATGGCAAGATGCCCCCTGGGCTTTGCCACTTTTCCCCTTAGACAGTGCCAGGGGCCCAGGCTGGCACTGCCAAGGTGGCAATGCCCAGAGGGCAGCCCTCCAGTGCCCGACATCTGGGGGAGCCTCAATTGCATCTCCTTCACTCCAGCGAGGTTGGGCCACCAGCTCCTTTAAGTGGGGAGCTATAGTAAACCTCGGTGCAGTGAACTACTCCTGGAGGTGGGGGAGAGGCTAGCAGGCCCAAAGGACACAAAGAGGTTGCAAAGAGACATAAACTGGTTAAGTGAGTGTGCAACAAGGTAGGATTATAATGTGGGGAAGTGTGAGATAAGCCGCTTTGATCATAAAAATGGAAAAGCAGATTTTTTTTGTAAAGGTATGAGCTTTTAAATGTTGATATTAAGAGGGATTTAGAATCATGGAATCCCTACAGTGCAGAAAACAGCCATCCAGCCCATCGCCTTTGCACCGACTCTCCGAAAGCGCATCCTACTCAAGCCCTTCCCTCCGCCCTTTCCCCTATCCTCCACATTTACCATGGCTAATCCACCTAACCTACCCTAATCTTTGGACAACAAAGGTTATTGAGCATGGCCAATCCACCTAACCTACACAGCTTTGGAGTGTGGGAGGAAACCAGAGTACCCAGAGGAAACCCATGCAGACATGGGGGAAACACTCAAACTTCATACAGGGAGTCATCCAAGGCCAGAATCGAATGTGTCCCCCTGGTGCTATGGGGCAGCAGTGCTAACCACTTGGATACGTTCATCCAAGGAACACAATGCAGATACATCAAGCAATTAGGAAGCCAAATCGTATGTTGGTCTTTATGGCTGGACTTACGGAACACAGAAATAAGGGCATCTTCCTAAAAATGTATTAGACTTTGGCAAGACCAAATCTAGAATATTGTGCTAAGTTTTAGTCTCCGTACCTAATGAAGGATGCACTGACTTTAAAGGTGGGACAGAGAATGCTGATTAGATTGGTTCCAGAAAGATGCTGAGTAAATTGAGCCTACATTCTACAAAGTTTGGAAAGAATGAGAGGTGATCGCACTGAAGCATACAGGATTCTGAAGGGTTTGACAAGGTAGGAACTGTGAACTTCTTTCCAGTGGCTAGGGAATCTGGAACACAGGGACACAATCTCAGGATAAGGGTTCGATCACTTCAGACTGATATGAGTTAACTTATGGCCCTTACATATCCTTCACTCTACCATAACCATCAAGCTCAAAAATCTATCCTGGTTCAATGAGGATTGCAGGAAAGTATGCTCAGAGCAGCACTAGGCAAAGTTCAAGAGGAGTGCCAATCTGACAAAGCTACAACACAGGATTATGTACATGCTAAACAGTGAAGCAGCATGCGATGGAGGAAAGTGATCAACAATAAACTGATCAGAGTAAAGCGCTGCAGTCTTGCCACATCCAGTCAGGAATATCAGTGGGTAACCAGACTAGGGGTCTCTACAAAAATCCTCAACCACAATAATAGGGGAATCATGCACTCGGGGGGTGCAAGAGAAACATTTTCAGCCATCTTCGGTCAAAATCTCCAAGTAGACAATCCATTTCAGCCTCCTGCTAAACTCCTCAGCATCACAAATACTTGTTTTAAGTCAACTTGATTCACTCCACTTGGCATCAAGGAATGGCTTAAGGAACTGGTTACAGCAAAAGCTACAGGCCTGACAACATTCTGGCTGTAGTACTGGTGTTCCAGAAACAGTCACACCCATAGCCAAGCTGTTCCTATACAGTTACAATACTGGCAATGTGGAAAATTGCCCAGGCATGTCCTCACCCACACAAAGCAGGGTCAAAATCCTAGAATGCCCTCCCTAACAACGTGGTTGATGTATCAACACAATATCGACTGCAGTGGGTTAAGATGATGGTTCACCGCCACCGTAGCAAAGGAAGTTAGGGACTGATAGCAGAAGTTACACTCACAACCTCTAAATTAACTTTTGTTTTAAAATGAGCAAACAAGACGTCAGCCAAAGTAATGTTCAGCAATTATTTTCAGAGCCCTGCCTTGCAGAATTTCTAATTACTTGTGCTTAGCTAAGCTTTGTCCTATGTACTTAGTCATTGGAGGTGGAGGACAAAGTTATTTATTATCTCACACTGAATGATTTTAAAAGTCTTTTTAAATGGATTTTCCATGTTGATGCTCAGCAAAACTCTGTTGCCCATATACTAACTTGCACTAAGTTCCCTATAATCCTCCTGAGATCACAAGTTCTCCTCCGAGTTTGGCCTTTTATGCATCCCTAATTTTAATTAATAACTGTGCCTTCAGCTGACCAGCTGATCTTCTGGAACTCCCTGCCTAAACCTCACCCCACTCTCTCCTCCTTTATGACCAGTCTTCCTTTGTCCAAGCTTTTGATCATCTTCACTCATGCCCCTTTATGTGGGCTGGTATGAAATCTTGTTTTATAATGTTGCTGGGATAAAACAGCATTTGCCCATCTTTTTCCCATAGCCTTGCAAATTTGTTTTCTTTCCAGATCCAATTCACTTTTGAAAGTCACAACTGAATCTGTTTCCGCCACACACACATGCAGTGAATTCCAGATCCTAACCACTCGGTCTGTCAATTTTTTTTCCCTCCTGATGCTGCTGCTTCTTTTACCAATCGCCTTCAATCAGTGCCCTCTAGTTTTCGATCCTTCCACCAATAATAAAGGTTTCTACCCATCCACTTAATTTCAGACCCTCGTGATTTTAGCCTTGGAGAGCAACTTGCAGGTGGTGGGGTTCCAAGGCACCTGCTGCCCTTGCCCTTCTAGACAGAGGTTGAGGGTTTATAAAGTGTTGTTGCAATGCACGGTGCACCAGTGGTGGAGGAAGTAAATTTTTACGGTGATGAATAAGGTGCCAACCAAGAAGGTCAGTTTGTCCTGGGTGGTGTCAAGCTTCTTCTGTGCTGTTTGGAACTTTGCCTTGCAGATAGTGAAATTAGGAGGTTTGTTAGATATATTAATTCAAGGAAGCATCACTGGCGAGATTGGCATTTATTGGTCATCCCTAATTGTTCTTGAAATAAGAACATAAGAACATAAGAAATAGGAGGAGTAGGCCATCTAGCCCTTCGAGCCTGCCCCGCCATTCAATAAGATCATGGCTGATCTGTCGTGGCTCAGTTCCACATTCCCGCCCTCTCCCCATAACCCTTAATCCCCTCTCTTATCAAAAACCCATCAACCCGCGTCTTAAAAATATTTAGCGAGGTAGCCTCCACCACTTCAACGGGCAGAGAATTCCAGAGATTCACCACCCTTTGAGTGAAGAAGTTCCTCCTCAACTCCGTTCTAAACCGCACCCCCCTTTATCTTGAGGCTGTGCCCCCGAGTCCTACTATCCTTTCTGAGCAGGAAGAGTCTCTCCACCTCTATCCTATCCATCCCATTCATCATCTCATACGTCTCAATGAGATCTCCCCTCATTCTTCCAAACTCTAACGAGTACAAGCCTAGTTTATTCAGCCTCTCCTCATAGCTCAACCCCCTCAACTCCGGCATCAGCCTAGTAAACCTCCTCTGCACTCCCTCCAAGGCCAAAATATCCTTGCGTAAGTACGGCGCCCAAAACTGCACACAGTACTCCAGCTGCGGCCTCACCAATGCCCTATACAGCCGCAGCAAGACCTCCCTACTTTTATATTCGATCCCCTTCGCTATGAAGGCCAGCATCCCATTCGCCTTCCTGACCACCTGCTGCACCTGCAAGCTGGGTTTTTGCGACTTATGCACAAGGACCCCAAGGTCCCTCTGCACCGTCGCCTGCTGCACTTTTTCACCGCATAAGTAATAATCCTTCCTACCAAAGTGGACCACCTCGCACTTGCCAACATTAAATTCCATTTGCCAGTTCCTGGCCCATTCACCCAGCCTATCTAGATCCTTCTGCAGACTCTCCACACCCTCCGCACAATTTGCCGTTCCGCCAATTTGTGCGGAGGGACAATTGTGACATTGTATTCAAGAATGCAGCTAATCAATCGAATGGTTTGCTGGGGCCTTTCAGAGAGCAGGTAGGAGTCAATTACATTGTTGTGAGCATAGAATCACATATCAGCAGATTCCCTTCCATGGAGGACACTGGTGACCCAGTTGAGTATTTATGAGAAATTGAAGGTTTCGTGATCACAATTACCGAGACTAGTTTCCTATTTCAGATTTCTTTATTGAATTTAAATTCCGCAGTTGCATTGTAGGATTTGAACTTGTCTCTCCAGATCATTAATAATCGTTAGAATTATTAATCATTTATGTCAACGTACTCCTCCAGAGATGATCTGTTCACTAAATATATCCAGCCTCTAACTTTCTCTTTTGTCACAGAATTTTAGGAATATTTAAGGCAGAGATAAATAGATTTCTAGATAATAAAGACATCAAGGGACATGGGGAGAGTGCGGGAAAGTAATGTTAAGGCAGAAGATCCATCATGATCCAGCTGAATGGCAGAACAGGACCAAGGGACTGAATAGCTTACTCCTGCTCCTATATCCCACATTCCAATGTCTTTATTCATATGGCTGGTTCAGTTAAGTCCTGGTGACTGCCAGGGTCTTAATGGGTGGGTTATTCAGCAATAGAAATGCCACTGAATGTAATGGGGAGATGGCGCAACTATATATTGCTGGAAATGGCACTAATTTTACTTGCCAGTTATCAGCCCAGGCTGAAAAGTTGCCCAGGTTTTGCTGCATTTGAACACAGGCAGCTTCATAATCTAAGGAATGGATGATTGAAAAGGATTCAGTTTCATTATCAAGTATCCCAGTTTTTGACATTATGGAATCTTTATAGTGCAGAATACAGCCACTTGGCCCATCAAGACTACACCGACTCTCCAAAAGAATATTCCACCCAGACCCTCCTCTCCACTCTATCCCCATAACTCCATGCCTTACCGTGGTTAATCTACCTAATCTACACACCTTTGGAGTGCAGGAAGAAACCAAAGCGCCCAGAGGAAACCCAAGCAGATATGGGGGGAATGTGCAAACTCCACACAACCCGGGTCCCTGGCACTGTGAGGCAGTAGTGCTAACCACTACGCTGCTCTACAATGGACAGGAAGTCATTCATGAAAGAGCAAAAGACATTTGGGCCAAAAACACCACCCTGAGAAACTACCACATCAATATTGGCCCCGAGCCTCAGATCATAGGAAGACACAAATAACATGCCAAAAATTGATGACAAGGAGACAATGGCAGGTGAGGACCCAGAAATGATTATTATCACTAAAGAAGCAGTGTTGGGTAAGCTAATGGGGCTGAAGACAGACATGTCTCCTGGCCCTGATGGAATGCATTCCGGGGTACTAAAAGAGATGACGGGGGAAATAGCAAATGCACTTGTGGTAATTTACCAAAATTTGCTGGACTCTCGGATGGTTTCCGCCGATTGAAAAACAGCATATGTGACACCACTGTTTAAAAAAGGTGGACAATAGATGGGTAACTATAGACCAGTTAGCTTAACTTCCGTCATGAGGAAAATGCTTAAATATATCATCAAAAAAGAAACAGCAAGACATCTAGATAGGGCAGGCGCAGCAGGGATTCATGAAAGGCATATCATGTTTAACTAATTTAGTGGAATTCTTTGAGGACACTATGAGCATGGTGGACAATAGGGAACCAGTGGATGTGGTGTATCTGGATTTCCAGAAAGCATTCGACAAGGTGCCGTACAAAAAGCAGCTGTGTTAGATAAAGATACAAAGCGTTACGGGTAATATATTAGCATGGATAGAGGATTGGTTAATTAACAGAAAGCAACAACTGGGGGTATCTTGTGACTGGTGATCAGTAACTAGTGATGTGCCTCAGGGATCAATGTTGGGACTGCAATTGTTCACAATTCACATAGATGATTTGAGTTGGAGACAAAGCGTTATGTGTCTAAATTCACAGGTGACACTAAGATTGGTAGAGCAAAGAGTGCAGAGGATGCTGAATGCCTGCAAAGGAATTTAGATAGTTCAAATGAGTGGGCAAGGGTCTGGCAGATGGAGTACAATGTTGGTAAATGTGAGGTTATCCATTTTGGTAGGAATAACAGCAAAATGGACTATTATTTAAATGGTAAAAAATTGCAGCATGCTGCTGTGCAGAGGGACCTGAGTGTCCTTGTGCATGAATCACAAAATGTTGGTTTGCATGTGCAGTAGGTAATTAAGAAGGCAAATGGAATTTTGTCCATCATTGCTAGAGGGATGGAGTTTAAAAACAGTGAAGTTATGTTGCAGCTGTATAAGATGCTGGTGAGGCCACACCTGGAGTACTGTATTCAGTTTCGGTCTCCTTACTTGAGAAAGAGTAAACTCACATTGGAGGGGGTGCAAAAGGGATTCAATACGGTTTATTCCGGAGTTGAGAGGATTGGCTTATGAAGAGAGACCAAGTTGACTGGGGCTATACTCATTGGAATTTCGAAGAATGAGGGGATATTTTACAGAAACATATAAGATTATGAAGGGAATAGATAAGATAGAAGCAGGGAGGTTATTTCCACTGGCAGGTGAAACCAGAGCTAGGCGGCATGGCCTTAAAATAAGGGGCAGCAGATTTAGGACTGAGTTGAGGAGGGATTTCTTCCCACAAAGGTTGTTAATCTGTGCAATTCCCTGCCCAGTGAAGCAGCTGAGGCTACCTCAATGAATGTTTTTAAGGCAAAGATAGATAAATTTTTGGCCAGTAAAGGAAGTAAGGGTTATGGTGAGCGGGCGGGTAAGTGGAGCTGAGTCCCTGAAAAGATCAGCCATGATCTTATTGAATGGCACAGCAGGCTCAAAGAGGCCAGATGGCCTACTCCTGCTCCTAGTTCTTATGTTACATGTGGGGGAGGACATACTCAGAAGATAGCCCAGAAGGTGCACTGGGGAACTCCTTGCAATCCCTCCTGCAACATCTGCACAGCAATTGCCCAGAAAGTTCTGGTGGGCAATTACCCTGTACTGGGAACCATCCAATTCCCTGACTGAAATCAGAGACTTCAAATGATTTCAACCTTCTTAGCACAAGAGTTACCGAGGAAAAGTTAGAAGAATTAAAACTACTTCTAACTCTAACTATGGTACTGACCCTGGCTATTCTTCCTTCAGGATTTTCTATTCCTAGATAACCTTACTATACATTTAAAATGACTGGCTTTGCTTCATTCCACTTCTTCTCAAAGTGTACCACTGAAACGTGAGCATGACAGGAAGGAAATGCACTTCTGATGAAAATCTGACAGAAATCTATAGTGACAAGCTGATGTTATTTCCATACAGAAATATTCCCAGACATACGATCTGACACATTTGGTGTTCTTTGTATGCCAGGTTACTTAAGAAACCCCAATGATGCTGACTAATGCGCTCTCATAACAGATGTAAATGCAATCCACTGTTAAATTTACAAAGTTTCAAGTGTGACAACTTACAAAGAAATGTGATGATGAGATTCACTTGTGAAACAAGGATTAAATAACCAGCTGGGCAGTAACTTTTCCCAGTTCTGACCCAGTAACTTACATATATCCTCATTACAAACTATTCTTGCCTGTCCACCGTTTCCAAAGCACAAGTCTGAAGTGTGATGGAATACTCTCCACTTGTCTGGATGAGTGCAGCTCCAACAGGCTGGCACCCCAACCACAAATATTCGCACCCTCCACCACTAACACACTGTGGCAGCAGTGAATATCATCTACAAGATGCATTGGAGGAAATCACCTTTGGCAGCACGTTCCAAACCCAGGACCTCTACCACCTAACTGCTAGGCACATGGGAACCCTACCACATGGAAATTCCCCTCCAAACCACTCACCATCCTGACTGGAAACATAGTACCATTCCTTCACTGTCACTGAGTCAAAATCCTGGAACTTCCTTCCTAGCAACACTACGGACGTACCTACACCAGAGGAACTGCAGTGGTTCAAAAGGGCAACTCATCACCTTCTCAAGGGCAATTAGAGATGGGCAATGAATGTTGACTGAGCCAGCAATGCCCACATCCGTGAATCATGGCTACATTTGCAGTCCAATCAGTTTTTGCCTAGACTTATTAAAGCCAGTTTTGTGCTACTGACCCTCAGGTACAATGAGACTACCCACATTCATTTGACGTAAAACTCAAATCAACAGAACATCAGTCTGGGCTGCATCAGAATCAGCTTCAAGAGTGGAAGAGTGTTTCATGCTCTGTACCACCCCCAGCTTTTCTTAGTGATGTAAGGTAGCCATCTCAATTTATATGTCGGAACAAGAAATTTGGGATAAATGTTAGCAAAGTGGACCAGTAATCCAGAGGCCCAGGCTAATAGTCTCTGGACATAGGCTCAAATCCCACCACTGCAGCTAGTAGAAGTTAAATACAATTAATAAAATCTGGAATTGAAAAGTGCTCAATAATACACTTGAACCACTGCCAGCAATTGTTGTAAAAACTCAACTAGTTTACTAAGGTCCTTTAGAGAAGGAAATCTGCCATCCTTACCTGCCGTGCTTAACACATGTAACTCCAGATTCACAGTGATCAACTCTTAACTGCCTTCTGAAGTGTCCTACCAAGACACAGAGTTGTGCTACTAATACCAGATGGACTGCCATGGTGCAAGGCTGATCACCTTCTCAGGGCATTTAGGCAGTAGCAACAAATGTTGGACTTGTCAGTTACACCTAAATATCATGAAAGAACTAAATAAAAACCAAAGGCAAATTGATCTCCCTAATTCACAGTTTTTTCCCTCTTGATGCTTAGCATTTGCATGCTTTAAGGTTCCTGCTATAGGTTTTACAGAAACAAAATTGGCGCTAAAAAATTGGCAGCTGCACAGTGGTTAGCACTGCTGTCTCACAACACCAGGGACCCAGGTTCGATTCCCGGCTTGGGTCACTGTCTGTGCAGCGTCTGCACATTCTTCCCGTGTCTGTGTGGGTTTCCTCCGGGTGCTCCGGTTTCCTCCCACAGTCCAAAAGACATGCTGGTTAGGTGCACTGGCCGTGCTAAATTCTCCCTCATTGTACCCGAACAGGCGCTGGAGTGTGGCAACTAGGGGATTTTCACAGTAATTTCATTGCAGTGTTAATGTAAGTCTACCTGTGACACTAATAAATAAACTTTAAATATTGATATACAGTGCACTGGCAATATTATTCCGCTTGCTGAACCTTACACTCTGTCAAGCTACGAAGGGTTGCTTCTGTTTGCTGTATGCTTGTCGAGCAGTAAGAGAGCACGTGTTCTTCTGACAAACTTAAGTTTGCCAAGCTGATTCCATTTGATCTTACCATTCTTCAAAAGTATATGCAGTAGGTTGACTGGCCATGCAAAACTGATCCCAGAGTCAGGGGATTAACAGAGTAAATCTGTGGGATTATAGGAATAGGGCCTGGATGGGATTGTGGATGGTACAGGTTCGATGGGCTGAATGGCCTTCTTTTGCACTGTAGGGTTCTATGAGAAAACACTTTACACCAGCATGAAAATAGTGCATGAACACGTAATAACTGCCCTACCTTGATTTTAATCCAGGATCATCAGGGCCAAAAACAATATAAACTATAACTGACCAGCCTTAAAAAGTTAATGCCTTGGATTTAAAATAAATATTGAAGATGCTAATCTATGACACACTTGTTGCTTATTAAAGGGCCCAGAAACACATCTTCATTCCCAATGCAAGCAAGAAAATCTCAAAATCCCACAACTGAAAGCAGTGCCTTTAACGGAGGACCCATTTAATGAACACTGAAAAATTACAACATGGGCATGATTTAACAGACCTATTAACTGCAGGCACAAATCAGAGCATGGCCGCTAAATATCATGAGAAGCCAAAAACAGGATTTGCACCAGTGAGATTTTGGGATCTTCCCAAGCCCTCTTCAATGACATAATCGGGTTTACTTCCAGGAAAGGCACAGCCCTGAGTTGCATCAATTTGAATCCATTAGCATCACTTTCATAGGCTTAATGTCACAACTTCAGCCCTCATCGAATCTTCTCACCCACCAGGCGTGATATCACGTCAACATGAATCACTGCGGCTTTTTAAAAACAGGAACCAAGCAACATAACCCCCAGGGGCGAGAAAGGAGGTAAGCACCACGGTCTCCACTAAGCAACAGGGAATCTAAGGGGGCAGATACCATTGGGCAGCTCCAAGGAAAGTGGGGGGTAGGTCAGGGGTATTTGGGGGAGGTTGGGGGGGTCAGAGGAGGTTGGAGGTTGGAAGAGATTGGGGATCAGGCGGGCTCGACTCCCAATCTCTTCCCTGCTTTGTATTCTTCATGAGCCTCATCTGTTTTCAATTTCCTGAAATTTATGTATGCCTCCTTCTTTTCACTAAGCTCACAATCTCTCTCGTCATCCAGAGTTCCTGAATCTTGCCATCTTTATCCTTCATTTTTGCAGGGACTTACAGGACCCATTCACTGAGTTCTCAACAGTCTGTCTGTGTAAATCCACGACTTACTGCTCTAGATCCCACCCCCCCGTCTTATTAGCTTAAACCCACCCAAACTGCATGATCAAATCTCCCCGCTGGAATGTTAATGCCCTTCCAGTTAAGATGCAACCTGTCCTCTTCGTACAGGTCCTACGTGTTGTGGAAGAGATCCCAGCACTCTAAAAATCCTCCCTCAAACTCTCAAGCCACTTATTAAGGTGCATTATCTTCCTATTTTTTGCTTCACTATCACGTTTTTCTTCATACAGAAGAATGCTTGGCTCAAGTTGCTGGATTGTGTGTTGAATGCAGATTTTTGCAACAATTTAATGGCGAGCAAGATGAGTTACTCGCCGTGGTTAATATCATTGTGTACAAAAGGTTGGTGGAATGTTGAATGATGTAGCATATAGCCAATCTTTATGTACAACCTAGTTCCATGCTTACAAAGCTTAAACGCATAACCCCTCATTTACTCTAAGCCATCTAGTGCAAACATTCTGCGCACACACAGCGTAATCCCTTCACCATTTTAAATACTTCAATAAACTGTGGCAGTGAGTGTTTGACAACAAAGACCACCGTTAGTCAATAAAAGCCCAACTGATTCCATAGGTCAATAAAATACAGAACAGCTCACTCCTCCGCTGCACTGTCACCTGGACTGTGTATCACCAGCACATAAGAATGCTACAGAAATTCCATCAGCAATGTCTCCACTACCTCCTCCAAATTCAATGGAAGGACTGTGAACAAACACTGCTCTCGTTCTTGAAGCCATCTCTATATGTAGTCAGGCAAAATTCTTGCAGAAATCAACATTAACGAAATAGACACTGGGCGGAATTCTCCCCTCTAACGCCACGGGAATCGTAACAGGCGGGACATGGACCATGGGCCATGGAATGGTCTGCGGACCTTGTGCAAGATTTTCCTACCATGCAGTGAGCGCGACCAGAAAACCCTGCTCACTGTGTCTGAATGGTCCAAAACCGTCTCCACCACCAGATCTTGTTTTCTCAATTCTCAAATAACCAATGTCCAAGAAGAAAAAGCTTCAAATGCACTCAAGCTCTTCTTAAAGCGTGGTAGCATTAACGTGGTAACATTAAAGACCGGGAGGGGCAGCAGAGAAGGAAAGAAAAGTAAACCCTGTACTTCCATTCCCACAGATGTCCCAGGATATCCTGCCCCATGCAACCCAAAGATCTGAGAGTTGAGGATGGCCAATTCAGTCACATGAAAATCCATGGAAGAAACTCACAGCCTTGAATAGATCTCAAATCGAGGGATGATCGATGGAGACAATTCAATGAAGTCATTCTCAAGTTCACATTTTAGAACATAAGAACATAAGAAATAGGAGCAGGAGTAGGCCATCTGGCCCTTCGAGCCTGCCCCGCCATTCAATAAGATCATGGCTGATCTGTCGTGGCTCAGTTCCACACTCCCGCCCTCTCCCCATAACCCTTAATCCCCTCTCTTATCAAAAACCCATCAACCCGCGTCTTAAAAATATTTAGCGAGGTAGCCTCCACCACTTCAACGGGCAGAGAATTCCAGAGATTCACCACCCTTTGAGTGAAGAAGTTCCTCCTCAACTCTGTTCTAAACCGCCCCCCCTTTATCTTGAGGCTGTGCCCCCTAGTCCTACTGTCCTTTCTGAGCGGGAAGAGTCTCTCCACCTCTATCCTATCCATCCCATTCATCATCTTATACGTCTCAATGAGATCTCCCCTCATTCTTCTAAACTCTAACAAGTACAAGCCTAGTTTATTCAGGGCAAAGGGCACAATTCTAAGCCTGTTGTGATAACGAAGGGCTTTAAAACAAGAATGCAATATTTCTTAATATACACTATCAACAGGGCTACCATCGTCCAACGTGTCACCCCCGAAAACAACATGGCTTCACAGTAACTGCTATTCTGTCTGCGTGTTGACACAGGAAACATATTGACTCCTTTCACCTTACACCTTGCCAATAAACGAAGTATTACATACAAACATGAGTCAGGAGTTCAAATAAGCCATTCAGACTGTTAGGCCTAGACCACCATTTCATAAGATCAAGGTTGATCTGATTGTCGTCTCAAATCCACTTTCCTGCCTACCCACTATGTTCTTACATTATGTTCTTATTATGTTCACTACAAGTTGCAACAACGTCCCAGTTCTGACCTGGGTTGGTTTTAAGAATTGGCAGCACATTCATTTCCATCAAATCCACGGGAACAATCACTGCCTTTAGTGAAGTATTGACTATTATATAGGGGGAGTTCACTTAACCAAACTCTCGGGACCCTGAGTGAATGCCGTCAGCCTCAGCAGCCGTACTAGATTTCAGGTCTCTTATGCCTTCTTGAAATTTTATCAGCAACAACTGTGGCATTCTCAACTTTCGTGCTAACTGTACTTCATATCAGTGCTAGCTAAGTAGCATCTATTAAAGACTGATGCAATGCAGCCATTTAAAACCTCCCATATATTGTGGGTTCACCAGAGGTTTGCCTCCAGTGGTATTATTTGCTTTGAGTCCTAACATTGGAACAAAAAAGCATTTTGATATGACCACCAAAGTTATCCACAATCTTGCTTCTTACTAACTTCCTAGTTGCTCTATTGGCAACTTCTATTACCCTTAGCTGAGCCCCAGTAACTATTCTCGTAAAAGTATTTTGGTTCAAGTCTGACAAGTTAGCGACTAAGATGTTGTTTCACCATATTGTGGTCACTGTTGCCAGGTGTTTCTTCACAGAGATCTGAGACAGCACTAGGGTCACTGCCTAAAAAAAACTCTATATCAAGTAATCAACCACTCCTAGTTTCTTCACAAGCATGTTGACAATGCTGCATGCCAGTTTTTTTCAACTACAGGGAAAAGGGTGGCTTCTTTATGCCTTTGCATAATTTATTGGGGTTCCCAATTTTCATCAATATTAGTAATTTCCCAGCTGAGTGTGTTTGCAGGAACTATTCACAATAACACCCTTTGCCATTTTCATAAGTATAGCCCTACTGAAATGCAGAACTAGCATTAAAACTGTCAGTAACTTTTTATCTGAATGAACCAATCAAATCTAATTACATTGTGGCCCCTGTTGCCAGGTACTTCTCCACAGGGAGATTGGAGACAGCATTAAGGCCAGAAAAGAACAAAATCAAGTAATCAACTGCTCTTAGTTTTCTCGTGAACATGTGTGAGGGAACGATCATGTTTATCCACTATGCTTAGATGTTTCACTGTTGGATGTTAATGATACCTTAGCACAATTCAAATAACAGCAGGAAGCTCCATCATTGTCCTGACAAAAACTTTTCCCAAGATTAAAAGTTTATTTATTAGTGTCACAAGTGGGCTTACATTAACACTGCAATGAAGTTACTGTGAAAATCCCCTAGTCGCCACAGTCCAGCGCCTGTTCAGATTCACTGAGGGGAGAATTTAGCATGACCAATGCATCTAACCTGCTCATCTTTCAGGCTGTGCAGCACCTGGAGGGAACTCACACAGACAAGGGGAGAACGTGCCTTTTCCGCTCAGACAGTGACCCAAGCCAGGAATCAAATCCAGTTCCCTGGCACTGCGGGGTGGCAGCGCTAACCACTGTGCCACATAAATCATTGTTCATGCAATATAATTGTTGCAGTTCCCTGCAAAACTAGTCTAGCACCTACAACAGAGGGCTAAATGGCCCCTTTCTGTACTGTATGATTCAATGGTTCATCAACATTATCTCCTAATTCCTTAATTTAACTGGAGCATGGAATAGGAATCTGTAGAATACCCCATTTATATTCTACACAGAGCAGGAGCATGTAAAGATTTAAACTTCTTGCAGAACGTGTGCGAGATATTCCGTACCTCACACTGAGTATTTATCTGTTATTAAGTATACAGTTTCAGCCTAACATTTTGTCTTGTCATTTCAGTGCAGTGACTTACTTAAGGGAAATAGACTACTCTGCATGAGTAAATTTTACTAGTATATAAATGAACAAACATGCAATTAGCAGATAAGAGTTAGCAAGCTGAAGGTGTCAATGTCAGGCAACTGTTAGGCATTTGGAAACAGATTTTGTTTCCCACATTTCCTTTTGACTGAATCAGTGATACTACTGGTAACTTCACAGTTATCCACATTTTGGGAATACTAATTTGTTAAGTGATGCAGGTCCTAAGTAAATTATAGAAGCAATCACACCAACAACTTTTTATTGAACCTGATTGTCATCATGCGTGGCTGTTTCTCCGCCCAAAAACTCCATGGAACAAACAAACATATTCACAGCAACAAATGCTGGAAGGAGACACTTAACACTCCCGGGGAAGCAGTCAACCCAACAGACTCCAACCCAGTAGGGGGTAACAAGATCACTTTCCGTGAAGAGTCATCTAGTATATCAATCCTCCCCTTCAGCCCAGCATGAAAAAAAACAGTTTACAAACTGCAATGCATGCCACTGCTTTCAAAATCTCCTCCCAACACTGATACCATGCCCTCGCTGGGTGGCTCCTCAGTGCTGAAGAAGACTAAGAACCTTTTTTGACATGTCGCATAATGCAGGAAATTGAGAAATAAGTGAGAATTGAACTCAAAAAAGAATGTGATAAGAGAGGTGTTAACACTGGAGTTGCCTGTCACCAATGAATTCTTCCAGCAGTCAGGCCCATAAATCAGCAGTATAATCCAATCATGTGGTTACTGACAGCTCTGAGCCCCTCTGTAGCCTATACCTTTAGGCCTGTTTTTTATCAAGCAGGTGACAGGTCCAGGACCTTTGACATGATAATAAACTGGAATTAAAGTTGCCTTACTTTATCAGTGAGAGAGAACACCAAAAGATTACCGATGCCGCTCTTGTGCTGCTCCCAGGCTAGGGTATCATGCATTTTGGGGGTTCCCCTGAGCACCAGTTGTAGCAAGTTTATTTCAGTGATGCACACAAGTAGTATTTGGTACCTCGCAGCGTTAAACACTAAACAGGCTTTAATTTAGGACCAAAGAAATTTTATAAAATTAGAACTGGAATTATCACTAGATGCAATTATCTGAAGTGCAAAATTGTAAACTCATTATCCACCTCAGTTACTTTTATTGAAAGCAAGGCAGAAACATAATAAGGGATTTTTGATTTGATTTATTATTGTCACATGTATTAACATACAGTGAAAAGTATTGTTTCTCGTGTGCTAAAAGATCAATGCAATGCGGGGTAGGTCCATTCAAAAGTCTGATAACCGCAGGAAAGAAGCTGTGAAATTCAGGACAGAAAACTAACACTTTGCTTCCTGATACCCTGCCTAAACAGCAAAATCATATTGATGGTCCTATAACAATTTATGATTTCTGCATACACCTTTACAGAAGTCAAATCTTTCAGATCAATTTTTGTTTAGGTAAAAGGTTTAAAGCTTTTTCATGAGTAATGTTTTGAAGGGTTTACATGCACATTTGATTGGGGCCCACACAGCATCTTATAAATAGATTGGCCGATCTATCTACACAAGTCCACTGAGCGACTGGCTCTCTTGACCTGTTGCTGCCACATGGATGGGTCAATGGCGAGGTATGGTCTGCTACACTCAGTCAGGTTGCACTGTTTAGTTTCGAGCTCCAACGGTAAGGGGGTCAGACTGGCAGACTGTTAGGTCATGATTGTGCTTCCTAGGGGAGAGCAGTGATTTGGGCTGTCGGGCAATGGAAGTGGAGGGTCAGTTCAAGCAGCTCCCAGCTGATAAGCAGATCAACACCAGGGTTTTCCTGGACAGCATCACCTGCCTGCCTCTTTTAGTGTGTGAAGGGGTTCCTCCACTATACCCTCCCCACTCCCTCCTACCCCACAAGAGGATCAAGGAGGAGGAGGGGAGCAGAGCTCCCAGTGGGCTTTTATCTTTGAAAGATTAAGATCAGCTTTTACATGAGCTATATGAAAAATTACAAGCCACAACTCACGAGCCAAATTGTACATGAGGTCAACTTTTACTCAGGTATATATGGTTTGCAATGTCTCTATCATCCCTAGGTGATTTAGAGCAGCATTACGAAGCAAAATTGGACACGTAATTACATAAAGAGATGTCAGAGCAAACAACCAATAGCTTGGTCAAAGTGTTTTGATGAGTGTCTTAGTGAAGAAGACAGAGTGAGAAGTGTGGAGATGGAATCTCAGAGCTCAGCGTGTAGTCAGCTGGTGTCACAGCCACCAATAGTAGAGCAATTAAAAACAGAGATGCATAAGAGACCAGAATTAGATGAGCACAGATCTCTCCGAAGGTTGTGAGTCTGAAGGAGGTTACAGAAATGGGGAGGGGCTAGGCCACGGAGAGATCTGAAAAGAAAGATGAGAATTTAAAAATGAAGGCATTGCTGAACGGGGAACTAGTGTAAACTAGCAACCGCAGAAAGAACACGACTTGGTGCAAGAGCTTAAAAATTGCTTCCATTCTGTACCAAACATCACCAAAGATATAAATGTGTTTGAAATTTAAAGCTCAAATCCTCAACTTTGGGCCAGTTGTAGGTTTGGTTCAAATTCACATATACATCAACTTGCAGTGATTTGGCTCATATCAAGTGGGGAGATGGTGATATAGTGGTATTGTCACTGGACTAGTAACCCAGAGTGGTGGGTCTGAGGACCCGGGTTCGAATCTCACCACGGCAGGTGGTGGAATCTAAATTCAACAAAAAAAACTGTAATTAAAAATCTAACAATGATCACGAAACCATTGTCGATTGTTGTAAAAACCTATCCGGTTCACTATTGACCTTTAGGGAAGGAAATCTGCTGTCCTTAACCACTCTGGGCTACAGATGACTCAAGATCCGCAGCAATGTGGTTGACTCTATGGGCGAGATTTTACAGCCTCGCTTGAGCGAGACCGGAAATTCCCACCAGAGGTCAGCAGACATTTCCTTTGTTCACCCCTTGCCCTCTCCGATTCCATGGTGGGCAAGGCGGTAGAATTCCGGCATATGCGTTGAAAGGATCTAGCAATCTGATCGAGGACAATAAATGCTGGACCAGCCATCAACACCCACATCCCATCAATATAAAAATGTAAAACTCAATTCAATAAATCTGCTAATTGGTCAGCTAGCTCAACTTGTATTTGGGCTCCGACCTTAGCATAAAACAATTCAATTCTATTCATCCAAAACTATCGACGATCAACAGTGTTAACTTTTAGAGAAAAGCTTAAATCCTTGAATTTAAAATACGTTTTTTTGCAGCAAAGTATTCAAAAAATATGATCTTGCAAATTAGTATTTCTGACTTGTCTACCAACAAAAGGCTCAGTTTGAACAATTCTGATGATTGTTTCTTCATCACCAAATTCACTGTGCGCATTAACCACGGTAACTACTGAAAAGCTGCAAGTAAATATGCGATATCCCTCTTGCTAATCAACAGCTACTGAGTTACAGAATCCAATCAACAGTTAATGGCATTATATCGCTAGTCCTAGATGCCAAGATTATAGTCTGATCTCTGTGCCCAATGTTGTATCTGGTTTCTAGCTACTTCAGCACCTGGTGCTGCGAGCTGAACCTGCCCCATCAGTACCTGTGACCTTGTGTCGGTCAAAGTGTAAAAGAGCAAAATGAGAATGCAAGAAGGAATTTCAGATGGATTAGAAGCTTAATAGATGCTAACAACTTCCCTAGCCACAGGGATTGACCGCAAAAGGCACTTGGCATTTCTTTCAGTTTTTTCCCAACTCTGTTTCTGAATATGTAAAGGTTTTTTCTGGAAACATTTCATCATTTGCAAAACAAAAGCAATCCCTTTTCAGTGTCTATTTACAATTTGCCAGCAACAAAGCCATCCAAATTTCAGCACCAAGTTTATTTTCTAAAGGCACAGTATATTTAGCCTTTATTCTGGTCCCAAATCTGATTTTTTAAAAGTTCATTGGCTGGCAGCAACTTTTCTTTTAAACAAAGCATATTTTCTACCTGCCATTGCTGCAGGGTTCACCATTCTAATTCAACATTGCTAAACTCTTATAATTTTCAGATAATCAATTACATTCAATGAATATACAGGAATTTTGTAGAATGTGTGCTTCCTTGACTCCTTAAAGCTTATTTATTAGTGTCACAAGTAGGTTTACATTAACAATGCAATGAAGTTACTGTGAAAATACCCTAGTCACCGGACTCCAGTGCCTGTTAGGGTACACTGAGGGAGAATTTAACATGACCAATGCATCTAACCAGCACGTCTTTCGGACAATGGGAGGAAACAGAAGTATCCGGAGGAAACCCACACAGACGGTGACCCAAGCCGGGAATTGAAACTGGGTCCCTAGCACTGTGAGGCAGTGCTAAAAAATTGCCCCTTGGTGTCCTGAGATGTGTAGGTTAGAGGGATTAGTAGGTAAAATATGTAGGGATTAGGGAGTAGGGCCTGGTGGGATTGTGGTCGGTGTGGAATCAATGGGCCGAATGGCCTTTTCTCTACTGTAGGATTCTATGATTTTAACTATTGTGCCACCATGCTGCCCATACTGTTACAATCAGTTCATACAACTTCTTCAGTAATGTGAATATTATATCCATATGCAAGTTTTTTTTTAATGAAGTTTGTTAGTTTGTTTTTCTTAAAAGATGATAGTCTATCCCAATCTAATTGTGTAATTAAATATGGTTAAGAAAAAGCTTTCTTCGGTGACTTTTCCAAAGTTAATCCAAGATTTAACTGCACTGAGGTACCCGATATCTATTGTAGCAGTGTTGAACTCTCAATCCACAGAAGCATGAATATCAAATTCCAGCTCCAAGTATCATTCACACCCACTTGCTCTCATTGCCCATGGCTGAGCTTATACTGTAACTTTGGAGTTGGTGTGAAGTGGTTTGCCCTTCACCATGATCCGAAACAGCAATCCAAACCTCCAGTCTGTAGAGTAGGAGAGGGAAAAAAATTGCACAAGTTTGAACTCTGACACTAATTTAAATGTTTGGAGCTGTGCGATTTTCATGCTTGCCTGGCGGTTTGTTCCTCTGCAGGACAGTTGAGTCAAGAAACAGAAAGCACTCAAGATTGCCTGGAAGCTAGACATTTTGAAGCCTAAATGTGACTTGTTCACAGTGTGGCCACGAAATAAACCACAGGACTTTTACCTTAGGGGAAACTCAGTATGGCAGGGGCCAGATCTATCCCACATCCAACTCACAGAGGTGACAGCATTGCACTGTATCACAGGTCAGAGAACTGCCCTCCCTAAACTTATTGCATTGAGTCATAACAGATTACTCAAAGCAGAGCAAAACTGCGTGGCTCAGATTTCCAATTTATAAAACTTACATCAATGTGCAACATATTTCTAATAATACCCTTACTTGTAAATCAGATCAAATTCCCAATACAGATAATCTCCACTTCACAACTCACACTTAAAACAGGAATTAGACAGAACTACAAACATTGGTGAAAAGAAACTAAACTGCCCTGCGCTTATCCATAACAGGGTGTTGTACGAAGAAAGCACATCAGAATTTAAATCTGATTAAACCTGGTGTAAGTAGCTTGACAAATGAAGATAATATAAATTAAAATAAACAACAGCTAATGTTGCATGATATGAGTTTTACTATCTGCTCTCTCCATTGTTAAATGCAACTATTGCCATTTTTTATAATAATGGTGATGTTTCAATTTTACAGAGGAGTCTGCAGAGATCTGAGATATCCTGTCCCTCGGAGGTCTATGGGCGTTCCATCATTTAGTATAGTCAAGGCTATGTTAGATATATTTTTAATCTCTCAGGGAATCAAGGGATATGGGAAGCAGACAGGAAAGTGGAGTTCAGGCAGAAGACCAACCATCATCATAGGGGCAGCTCAGTGGCACAGTGGTTAGCACTGCTGTCTCACAACGCCAGGAACCCAGGTTCAATTCTGGCCTCAGGTGACTGTATGGAGTTTGCACGTTCTCTCCGTGTCTGCTAGAGTTTCGTCCCACACTCCAAAGATGTGCTGGTTAGGTGCACTGGCCATGCTAGATTGCCCCTTAGTGTCAGGGAGCTTAACAGGATAAATATGTGGGGTCACTGGGATAGGGCTTGAGTGGGATTGCTGTTGATGCAGATTTGATGGGCCAAATGGCCTCCTTTTGCACTGTAGGGATTCTATGCATGTCACAGCAGGCTCAGGGAGACACACTGTCTACTGCTATATCTATTCCTTATGTTCTTACATTAGCATTTTAACCTTAAAATTTACTGTTATCGTAAAGTTGTCAAATCATAGAAGAATCAATCATAGAATCCCTACAGTGCAGAAAGAGGCCATTCGGCCCATCAGTCTTCACTGACCACAATCCCACCCAGGCCCTATTCCTGTAACCCCACATATTTACCATGCTAATCCCCTGACACGAGGGTCAATTTAGTATGGCCCATCTACCTAACCCGCACATCTTTGGGCTGTGGGAGGAAACCGGAGCACCCAGAGGGAACTCACGCAGATATAGGGAAAATGTGCAAACCCCACACAGACAGAGACCTGAGGCCGGAATTGAACCTGGGTCCCTGGCATTGTGAGACAGCAGTGCTAACTATTGCGCCACCGTGCCACCCTAAATGATGGAAAACAAAATTCATACCACCTGTAACATCTTCAGAATTCACCACTTCTCAAATATCTCCCTCTTTAATAAAGGCCAACACAAAGCAATACTACCTACACCATTTTTGATCAAAGTTTCAAAATTTGCTCATCTATAACTATCCTCCAAGGATCCACCTCACTTGTAACAATTCATATACTTGGAAAATACTTCTGTTTCTTTGGATCATTTTTGCTTACTTTTTCCCTCATACTCCCTCCTAGCCTTCTTTCTCCTGTTGGTCAGCTCTTAAATTTGTCATCTTCATTTTTTAAAATTATTATTCCTCTCCATCGGTTTTAATTGGTTTCTCACATTTCAAAGATCCGTGGAATCCTAAAATAATTCTATTTTAAATTTTTGTTCTAAAGAAGGAAATCTGGTGCATCTGAAACTTTTTAAACATACCATTATTATTATAAAAGTAAATTACTGCGGATGCTGGAATCTGAAACCAAAAGAGAAAAATGCTGGAAAATCTCAGCGGGTCTGGCAGCATCCCTATGGAGAAAAAAGAGTTGACATTTCAAGTCCAGATGACCTTTGTCAAAGCTAAAAGGCAGAGAAAGAAGTTTCAATGAAAGGACTTGAAACGTCAGCCCTTTTCTCTCCTTACAGATGCTGCCAGATCTGTTATTATTATAGTGCTGTTTTCCAATTTTCCATTTTAACCCACTTCAGTCTTCAATTTTCTAGAATTTTCCCATCGGATTTTCTGTACCGTCTTTCCCCCTCATCTCATTACCAGTATAGCTTAAATCCTATGTTAGAGTTCACCCATTTAGCTAATTTACTTCATCATAACCACATCGAACATTACCTTCACTGTAGTGGGCCCAATAACATCCTGCTTATGTCACGAATACATTTATTAATTCCATTCCCTTATCTCCATTTACTCTCTGTTCCAATTGATAAGTGATAGTTAAAATCTGACTGAACAATAATCTTGTTTATCTCTCTAATCTACCTGCAGATATCCTCCCCCATTTCCTTCCCACGAATTGGAGGTCCATCAAACACTCACTGCTAATGTAAAGAGCCCATCTTTATCTTTCAGCTCCAAGCATATTGACTCCGTCTGCATTTGTTAATTGTCTGCATCAACTGTCGTGACAGCACACATTCCTCCTTTTACCAATATTGCCACTCTGGCTTTTTAAAACAAAAATCTTTTCTTATCCCTCCTACATATATCATATCCCCAATATGTTTATTTTCCATTCTTGCCCAGCTTGGAACCTGGTTCCCGATGGGCTGTGTTTGACCCTTTTAGTGAAGAACATAGTCAACTGCTGGGTTTACAGCCTCCCCACTGCTTTTATCTGCCAGTAATGCTACTGTCCCATAAGGATCTCCTGTCTCTGGATTTGTAGTGCTGAGCATACGCTCCTATCTGATCTGTCACATCCACAAGCTATACCTATTACTCCACTCCATTAACATTCCACACTGAAAGGGCTTTGCCAGTTTTATGAGGAGAATTCACAGAATACTGGATCAACAAAACTATAGAGATGCCTTACTCATAAACTCTTATTAAGAGAAGTCTGTCAATGTGGATTTGTTATGAATTAACACTTCATTTAATATTTAATTTGGGTTCAATCTGAATTTAAAATTAAGTCAAACTTAGCCAGCCCATCCCCATCAAAAATGAAACAGACTAGTCAACTCATATCGTGCACATATCAAGGGGTAAATGGCGTGCTTTAGTTTTAAAGCCAAACTTAAAGCCCTCGGACTCAACTTGAGTTACACTGCAAACTACAAGGCCAATTAGAAAGCAGTAAAATGCCCGAACTAAATTTAGGATAAATACTGTGCATCATCAACAAGAGGAAGTGAAATAAAGTGCATTATCTCCTTAGTTGTCGCATAGATACACATCTGTGGTTATCTATTAAAATAAATTGTGGACCATTTGCAGCTCACACATTACTAGAAAAATTACTAACTTTGTCAAAGTTAATGGAGTTGCATTTTGCTGGAGCTAAGCTTATATGTAACGGTAGCATGGTATTGTACAATTAAGAAATGAAGATTGATTGCTGAGAAAATCACTGGCATCAATCAACTTGAATTACAAGTGTTTGCTACAACGGAACTGTCACTGCAATAAATCACACAAAGGATTTTATGATGTACCTGTTATCAATTAATGATTATTATTGATGCATGTGTGTCCAGGATATTAGCAAAAAAAAAAGCTCAATGCCCCTGAAGGAACATACAGGAAAGACTGATACCATTCTTTCTGACAACCATTGGGACAGTATGCATATTGTGACATCTATTGTACAGCGCAGTATTCATAAGAAGGAAATATATTAAGCTATTCAAATAAACTAATTTTTCCTAACTCCACAAGATCTTTTAAATTGATCACCAAGGTGAAAATTGATAATTTGTGCCTAGCATTGACTTATCATTTCATGTATTATCATTTATTGTCTGATTCAACTTTGAAATGCCCCCCCCCCCCAAAAAAAATCAACCATTTACAACTAGTTTAAACTAGTTCGTGGAAACCAGACAAAATTGCTTTCCTCTGGAAGAGGCTTCAGACAAGTTTATCGCTTTATGCAGCTGATTAAGTTCAAAGCTTTGCGGGAAAAGAATCATGTTTACTGATAAAAGTACGGTGTAAGGTGTAAAGTGAGGAGATTTTAACCAATTTGAATTCTTTCCAAAAGAGGAAATTATTTATTTGACTTACAACAAATGTGAAACAATCAGATGGTTCCGCAGGTATAATTTGAGCAGTTGATTTGCTGCGTGGTATTGCAAGAGGAATACTGCACAAACTTTTACCACAAACATATGGAATAGACCTTGTGCCCTCATGAAGGAGGAAGGGTAACAATGGGACTGGAAGAATGGGAGGGGGCAAGGGGGCAGGAGAGGAGGAAAGGGAGAGGGAGAGAAAAGGGAGGGAGAAGGCATCAGAGTAGGGGAAAAGGGGAGAAAGAGGGAGGGAGGACGGGAGGGAAGCGGGAAAGGGAGAGGGCGGAAAGGAAAGCGAGAGGGGTAAGGAGTGGAGAGGAAGAGAGAGTGGAGGGAAAGAAAGAGAAATGGGAAAAGGGGCATGAAGGTAAGTGAAAGGGAATGGGAAGGAGATAAAGGGAGAAAGGGAGAGAAAGTGAGAGAGAGAAGCAAATGGGGGAGAGAATAGGAATAAGGGAAGGCAAGAAAATAAGGGAAGGCAAGAAAATAAGGGAAGGCAAGAAAATAAGGGAAGGCAAGAAAATAAGGGAAGGCAAGAAAATAAGGGAAGGCAAGAAAATAAGGGAAGGCAAGAAAATAAGGGAAGGCAAGAAAATAAGGGAAGGCAAGAAAATAAGGGAAGGCAAGAAAGTAAGGGAAGGCAAGAAAATAAGGGAAGGCAAGAAAATAAGGGAAGGCAAGAAAATAAGGGAAGGCAAGAAAATAAGGGAAGGCAAGAAAATAAGGGAAGGCAAGACAAAGGAAAGGGAATGGGGGAGAGAGAGGGAAGGGGGAGGGAAAGGGAGAGGGAGGGGACAGAAAGGGAGAAGGGGGAGGAAAAGAGAAGTGAGAAGGGGGTGATAAGGAACTAACAGGGCAACTACACTGCAATTAGTAATTCAAATCAGTTATACAATAAGCTATGGACCATGGTTTCAAATGGACAGTTTATAGACAAGTGAGAAAAACTGTAAAACAATAGATCAATTACAATCAAAGGGTAGTACAAACAGTTTATCAGGATAAAATTGTAGACTCCCTTCACCTCAAGAAACTCAGTTTTAGAATAATATCTATATTGTGGTATACAGTAGTTTTCTGTAGACAGCTCCTTACAGGAGCGGGCAATATCGTCTTGCCAATTTAAACACAGTGCTTAGAATGTAAAATTGTTCACAAGTAAGAAGTGTAAATTAGTCAGACAATATTTGAACGACACATCTATTGTTTGGTTGACTAATGATCTTTCAAAAAGTTAACCTACATCAAAGTTTAATATGAAAGAACTCGTACTTTAGGTGGATTTGTTTTTGTTTTTGATAGATGTCATTGGAAGAGAATGGAACACATTATATTAAAAAGCAAAATCTCTTGACGTTTATCCAAATTTCCATATGGATCCTCCTCACTCGTCCACCGATATGCTGGGAGAGACCTTGTAAATGCTGTCAATATAAATTAATGGTACTTGAAATGTTGGCAGGCTGTTTGAAAGTAAATCATTTTCTCCCACCAAGGAAACATTTGTTCCCCCATCACAATATTCAGAGTTGAAATGGTGCCAGTTACTATATTTACTTGCGCAAATCCACTGACATCCACCACCGCATTATCTTTACTGCTTTGAAAATTTACTGCAACATATCCATACAATGCCAGTTAGCTCCAACTGAATCCTGACAGATGAAAGGCTGAATTATGCAAGATCTACACTGCGCACATATTTGAATTATATGTGGGGGTATGGTGTTGCAATAAGTTTACAGAGGCATCACTTTCAATCAGATAATGCAGGCTGGCATGCCACATTAAAGTATTCGGCTAAAAAAATCAAATTAAACAGTTTATATTAAAAAAACGATCACAGTACATTGCAGTGGTCTTCAGGCTGTAAAAAAAAGCAGTTTTCTTTTGAAAAGCAGGCTTTGAATAATTCTTCAAAGCACTGCGGTCAGTACAGCACTATCTGCTTCGACGCACTCCCACTCAAGATTTACTGCACTGCTATCTAGAAAAGGAATGTTATTGTCTTAGCATGGGTCCTGTAGCAATTTTCTACAAAATGAGGTCAATCCAGATTGCTCATCTGTACTTGGAGCACAACATGTTTGGGAAATTCTTGGAAGAAGAGAACAACTTAGGAGAAACGTGGTGACAGTGCTGAGAATTTTGGTAAACCGCTTCAAACTTTAAACCAACACGAAGGCGAGCGGAGCTTTGGGGTTCCCAAAAGGTCAAGAACAGTCAGAGAAGGAAAGAAGCAGTCCTCCCTGACCTGAGAGAGACCTTTCAGATAAGAATGTGTACAAGGAGGGAATTGGGGTGGTGGCGGTAGTGGGGGCGAGGGGGGGGGGGGGGGGGGTGTAGAGAGAGGGAAAGAGAGAGAGAGAACAGGCAGAGATGCTCGACATCAATTTGAAATGTAAATGAGACTACCAAGTATTAGTACAGAATTAGTACATTGAGGTTTGTGTACAGAATATTTAAAGCAGAAAAACTAGCTTACAACTTACAAAATTTTCAGCTACGCACGCAAAACAAAAAGGTAAAAGTCCATCATAGTTGTGATGTACTGAATGGATGTGCTGCATGGACGCGTTTTCTGGTCAAGAACTGTAACTTCTAATTAGCCATTGTAAACAATAAGTTGCTAATTTAACCATAGCTTTTTAAATGAGTCAACTATCTATCTCAATATTACCAGTACAACATAATTAAGCAACCGTTTACATGACTTTTAGAGCTTTAAGAATATCATGTGAACTGTTTGTGTTGTTAGTATGTGTCATTATCTGACCAGAACGCCAACGATTCATCTTCCTGACATGAAGTTACAGACAAATGCTCAGAATTAAAAATAGGCACATTGGGATGCCAGGGCCCAACCATTTCAATCTACTTGCAATCAAAGAATATTTGATTTGATTTATTATTGTCACATGTATTAGCATACAGTGAAAAGTATTGTTTCTTGCATGCTACACAGATAAAGCATACCATACATAGAGAAGGAAAGGAGAGACTGCAGAATGCAGTGTTACACTCATAACTAGGGTGTAGAGAAAGATCAACTTAATGCAAGGTAGTGACAGAAAATATATCAAATTTAAAATTCAGTCGGTGCTCATCCCAGTTACACTTTAGCCTTTCTGTTTTTATGATTTCCTTTGCTTCTGCACACATTTCGTAATTTTACATGCAACAAGGTTACAGGGACAGGATTCCCAGTACCAGAAGCGCAGAAATAATAGCTGGCACATATAGGACAGCAGGAATTTTTATTTTGGGGGCAGGGAGTATTTTAAAGAGAATGGTGGTCCAGCAAAACAGCTGTTTGATACTCAAGAGAGCAACTGAAGGTAAAATGGGTGCCTATGCCTTGCAACATTGGTTTGCTCTGAAACTCTTTTCCTAAACCGTTCTACATCTCTGATTCTCCTATGTTAATCTCCTTAAAGGCTACTTTATCTCCTCATATAGATCAGTATCCAACTTTGGTCTGATACGCTCCAGTGATGCATGATGTTTTTTTTTAGCTGCATTCATAGCACTTAATAAATACCAGTTGTTGCACTTCTTTGGTGCAGTAAGGAGCATTCTGAGAAGCAAGCCTCATTTACAATTCAAACACAGAAGGAGCTGCAAATTTATTTAAATGAAGTAAAATGGGAGGAGGTTCATTTGGGACATAATCAGAGGCATAGACCTGTTAGGTTGATTAGGCAGTTTCTGTGCTGTAATATTATGTAATTCTATGCAATAAGATTGATTATCTGAAAATCATGTACCCCAAAGCAGTAAAGGTTTACTGTACAAACATTTGTAAAAATTGAAGTCCTGTGTTTCACACTGATCTTTGGATGTGAAGTTAAAAGATTTATGGGATAATAACGAGTAAGGTTTGACAAACAGTGATCTTTAGACTTGTTTACACAGGAGTCTTGGTCAGGATAGAAATCTAGTCAGGTTTCACAAGACTCCAATGTAAACATTCAAGACTTCGGCTAAATCCATACAAATCTAGTATAAAATTCATCTTTTATGCTCCTGGCTCAAATTGGATTGCCATCAGCTAAGTATTTAAGGCAGTAGTGTTCTTAGAAATCAGATTAACTACTTCATAACATTGTAACCCAAAGAACATTGCTGAAGGACCAACTGAATAAATGGAATAAAAGACAGAAGACAGAAGCAGGTAGAGGCCATTTGGCCCTTTAAGCCTGCTCCGCCATTCACCAAGATCATGGCTGATCATCAAACTCAATAGTCTAATCCTGCTTTCTCCCCATAACCTTTGATCACATTCACCCCAAGTGCTATATACATTCAATGTTTTGGTATCAACTACTTTCTGTGGTAATGAATTCCACAAGCTCTTTGGGTGAAGAAATGTTTCCTCATTGGTCGTTTGGAAACTCAGTGTAAAATATGAAGCATTTGTTTTGTCTATACAGGCATCCTAATTTTGCACTTAATATGTGCCATAGTCAACAATAAAAATCAACAGACCATTCAGCAACAGGGCATCAGAGCTCAACACTTCCCTTCAAACACTTGACATCTACAGCTGCACACTGCCAGAAGATGCTAGTGATTGATTATCTGAAAATCATGTATTCCAAAGCATTACATGATAGTGAACAGAACAGAAACTCCAGATAATCTTACAAAAGCAAAATACTGCGGATGCTGGAAATCTGAAATGAAAAAGAAAATGCTGGATAAATTCAGCACGTCTGGCAGCATCTGTGGAGAAAGAAAAACACAGGTTTTTATGAGTCTCAATGACCTTTGCACAGTTCTGTACAGGTGCTACTAGACCTATTGAGCTTACCAAGCATTTTTATCCAAGATGACCTCTCCCTTTTCAAGTGTCTGGAACAAGCTGCCAGAAGCAGTAGTAGAAGCAGTACAATTTTGTCTGTTAAAAAGCATTTAGACAGTTACATGGGTAAGATTGGATATAGAGGGATATGGGCCAAATGTGGGTAATTGGCACTAACTTCGGGGTTTAAAAAAAAAAGGGTGGCATGGACAAGTTGGACCAAAGGCCCTGCTTCCATGCTGTAAACCTCTATGACTCTTTGACTCAGACATCGAGGCCAAATGCTGCCTCGATGTCAGCCCCAACTTAAAACAAATGAGCTAAGTGAATGGGGGTCAGGAATCAAACTAGAGGCTTTTCTGGTTTGTATACCTCAGCACCTTAACGGAAGACATTTAGCCACCTACAATGTTTACCTCATTGTATTATACAAAATTCTGAGCGGGTTTGACCTGATAGATGCTAGGACGATATCTCCTCTCATCGGCAGATCTAGATCATAAGAACATAAGAACATAAGAACATAAGAAATAGGAGCAGGAGTAGGCCATCTGGCCCTTCGAGCCTGCCCCGCCATTCAGTAAGATCATGGCTGATCTGTCGTGGCTCAGTTCCACTTTCCCGCCCTCTCCCCATAACCCTCATCTCAGGGACACAGTTTCAAAATTAGGGGTCTTCCACTTAAGATAGAAATGAGGAGGAATTTCTTCTCTCAGAAGACAATTCATCTTTGGAATTCTCTTGTCCAGACAGCAATGTAGGCTGGCTCATTGAAACATATTCAAGGCAGGGTTTAACAGGTTTTTTATCTACAAGTTAGTCATGTATTAGGGGGACAGGCAGAAAAGCAGAGTTGAGAACGCAATCAGATCAGCCATGATTTTATTGAATGGCACAGCAGGCTTGATGGGCTGATTGGCCTACACTTGTTCCAATTTCTTATGATCTTATGAGAAACTATTAAAATCTTTAGGGGGGTTGCTACATATTATGTGCAAGTTTTAGTACACTAAAATTACAACACAATTGGACAATTTGTGCCAAGAATGAGTTCACAAGCACATTTTTGTCAAATTCTTTTTATATTTATGAGGGGCATGAACAGAATGGATAGGGAGCAGCTGTTCCCCTTAGTTGAAGGATCAGTTGTGAGGGGACACAAGTTTAAAGTGAAGAATGAGAGGTTTAGGGAGGGGATTTGAGAAAAAACTTTTTTTTAACCCAGAGAGTGGTCATAGTCTGGAATGCACTGCCTGGGAGGGTGGTGGAGGCGGGATGTTTCACATCCTTTAAAAAGTACCTGGATGAGTACTTGGCACATCATAACATTCAAGATTACGGGCCCAAGCGCTGGCAAGTGTGATTAGGCGAGCAAGTCAGGGCCTTTCATGCTTGGTGCAGACTCAATGCGCCGAGGGGCCTCTTCTGCACTGTACATTCTGTAATTTACACTGTAATCATATATAAAAGAGACATTCAACAATAATGTTTACTGTTTTCATCATCTGTAATTAAGGTTACATCCTGTTTTCTCTGGAAGTTTTAAAAAAATTTCACTTTAACAGACATTCCCCCAACGGATAATGACCACATGATTATTGCATATACTGATCTGAGAGGAAAGAAAATCACTGCATTATACTCCAGAAAACTTGGTCAATCAGTAATTAAATAACTCAGAATAAAACATAGAGCCGACCAAGTCTATTGACCAAACCCTAAATCCAAATTTGTTTTTCAAGGATAAAGACACTAATTTGACAATTAATGACCTTCTCCAATTTCTAGTTTTCTGGTAACTTACTGTTGCACACTTCATAAATTTATCAAGAGAGCTCCTGGCATATTCAACTCAAGACAATGGCATGGGAAAATTCTGTTTTACAGCACTCTTTCACCAATAAATGAGTGAGACTAACTAGCTGATAACCCTCCCACACTGCATGCTGTTTAGTTTTCTGCACTGGACCAAGGAAACTTCAATTTGTTCCACTGATGGAACAGAAAGTCACACAGGCTTGTTCACTACATAAATCTGAACTTTGCTCCACATCACATGGCAGCTCCAAATTGTTGACTGACTTGAAATACAAAACTATTTTATCTGCATTTTGATCACAAAGTGGAAAAGTATTAATGACTACAAATCACCTTAAGTTAACAAATGACATCTGCAGCTGAAATATAATACTATAAAAACTTCACTTGAAAAATAAAAGGAACCTAACCTAATTGAAGCCCACCAGCAAGTATCAGGAGTTTTTAAGCTGAGCTTCATGCTCTGAAGAACTTAAAATTTAATAGCTTACATTTAATAAAAGTGCCTCATGAAAATAATGAAAACTTTTAACGCATTTAGTTAAAAGCGCATGAAGAAGATGCAATTTATCTAAACCACTCAATAAATACTCCCTTTCATTAAACTAAATTGGATAATTGATTCTTTATAGATTTCCATGCTGTACTTAAGTAATTGGCATCCATTTAAAAACTAATTACATTTGGAAATTGTTTGAGTGAATATACAGAACCCACAACTTACACTGCCCCCACTTTGTCCAGACAGCCACTTACATTAGGCTACTGCCACTGATCTTTTGCCTTTACCTCTTAAACCTTTTAAGCGAGCCAACTGTATTTTGCAGTTCAAAGGGCTCCTTGCACCTTGAGATTAGCCATCATCCAGTTATTTGCGACTTGCAAGTAGTCATTTCATTTCGAGCATTGCTCAATTAATTTTCCTTCACTTGCAAATAAAAAATGTTCCTTGAAGTTACCAAGAGGAAATTACTTTTAAAAGCTCCTGCTGCTGTTGCAAGTCTGATTTGCTGGCTTTCCAACTTTGTTTTTAAAATTAAACTTTATTGGTCACAAGTAAGGCTTACATTAACACTGCAATGAAGTTACTGTGAAATTCCCCAAGTCGTCACACACTGGCACCTGTTCAGGTCAATGCACCTAACCAGCACGTCTTTCAGAATGTGGGAGGAAACCAGAACACTCAGAGGAAACCCACGCAGATACAGGGAGAACGTAAAAACTCCACACAGAGAGTGACTCAAGCTGGGAATCAAACCCAGATCCCTGGTGCTGTGAGGAAGCAGTGCTAATCACTGTGCTACCTTGTTGCCCAAATTAAGCACTGATGTCTCTGAAAAATGATCTGCATTGTTTTGACAATGTTTACGTCTGTTGCCTTTGCTCGTATTTTGTGCTGGTTGCTGCTACATTTAATTTTGATACTGGGGAGCTGGCAGCCCTTCAGCTGTCATGCTGGCTATTGTGCATAACATGCAAACTGTGGTAGCATGATTGTCTGTACCACAAGTGGCGCAGACTGCCCTGCCCTTTTGCATCAGAGAGCCACTATAGATAGCCCATTAAAGATAGAGCTACACTAAGACGGAGCTCCATGAAATTAATTTGGCAACGTCCAACCAAGTGCTGGTGGACACAAATAGCCAGCCATAGTTTGACTTAAAGTGATAATAAAATAGACAACCTTATTCAGAGTCACCTCATTGGCTGGTGTGGTATCATTCAATGGCACAGTGGCACAATGGTTAGCACTGCTGCCTCACAGCATCCCACCCGCTTTTTTGTCAATAAGCATTCAGCCTCAATGGAAGAGACTGCAGAGCCTGTTAATATATCATCCCTCCTCAGTGCAGTGATTGACTCCTTAACCAATATTGTAACAGCACCTCCTCTTTTACAACTCCTCCATGACCTCCCTGGCCCCCACCAGAAGACTCTATACCCTGGAATACTGAACTGGCCCCTGGCTTGGGTCACTGTCTGTGTGGAGTTTGCATGTTCTCCCAGTGTCTGCGTGGGTTTCCTCCGGGTGCTCCAGTTTCCTCCCACATACTGAAAGACATCCTGCTTAGGTGCATTCGCCTGAACAGTCACTGGAGTGTGGCGACTGGGGGAATTTCACATTAATTTTATTGCAGCATTAAAGTAAGCCTTACTTGTGACTAATAAATAAATAAATTTTAATGTCCCTCAGAATTTTTTCCAAAAACAGAACATAGAACATAGACAGAACATAACATAAGAACAAAAGAAATAGGAGCAGGAGTAGGCCATCTAGCCCCTCGAGCCTGCCCCGCCATTCAATAAGATCATGGCTGATCTGTCGTGGCTCAGTTCCACATTCCCGCCCTCTCCCCATAACCCTTAATCCCCTTGCCTATCAAAAACCTATCAACCTGCGTCTTAAATATATTTAGCGAGGCAGCCTCCACCACTTCAACAGGCAGAGAATTCCAGAGATTCACCACCATTTGAGTGAAGAAGTTCCTCCTCAACTCCGTTCTAAACCACCCCCCCTTTATCTTGAGGCTGTGCCCTCTAGTCCTACTGTCCTTTCTGAGCGGGAAGAGCCTCTCCACCTCTACCCTATCCATCCCATTCATCATCTTATATGTTTCAATGAGATCTCCCCTCATTCTTCTAAACTCTAACGAGTACAAGCCTAGTTTATTCAGCCTCTCCTCATAGTTCAACCCCCTCAACTCCGGTATCAGCCTAGTAAACCTCCTCTGCACTCCCTCCAAGGCCAAAATATCCTTGCGTAAGTGCGGCGACCAAAACTGCACACAGTACTCCAGCTGCGGCTTCACCAGTGCCCTGAACAGTTGCAGCAAGACCTCCCTACCTTTATATTCAATCCCCCTTGCTATGAAGGCCAGCATCCCATTTGCCTTCCTGACCACCTGCTGCACCTGCAGGCTGGGTTTTTGCGACTCATGCACAAGGACCCCGAGGTTCCACTGCACCGTTGCCTGCTGCAGTTTTTCGCCATGTAAGTAATAGTCCTTCCTACCATTATTCCTACCAAAGTGGACAACTTCACATTTGCCAACATTAAATTCCATTTGCCAGTTCCTGGCCCATTCGCCCAGCCTATCTAGATCCTTCTGCAGCCTCTCCACACCCTCCGCACAATTTGCCTTTCCACCAATCTTGGTGTCATCAGCAAATTTCAACACGAAACACTCGGTTCCCTCCTCCAGATCATCTATATAAATGGTAAATAGCTGAGGCCCCAGCACTGACCCCTGGGGCACTCCACTAGTCACCAACCGCCAATCCGAATAGCACCCATTGACCCCCACTCTCTACCTCCTATTTGACAGCCAATCCCCTATCCATGCTAACACCCTACCCCCAACTCCATGCCCCCTGACCTTCTGTAATAACCTCTTGTGAGGCATCTTATCAAACGCCTTCTGAAAATCAAGAAACACCACATCCACCGGCTCTCCTCTATCCACCACCCCAGACACATCCTCATAGAACTCCAATAAATTCGTCAGACACGACTTCCCCTTAACGAAACCATGCTGCATCTGCTCTATCAAACAATTCTCCTCAAGATACCTCGCTATTTTCTCCTTGATCACAGATTCTAACATTTTACCTACAACAGACGTTAAACCAACAGGCCTATAATTCCCTGCCTTTTGCCTGGCACCCTTCTTAAACAACGGCGTAACATTAGCCGTTTTCCAATCTTCCGGCACTTCCCCGGAATCCAGCGACGTTTGGAAAATAATCACCAAGGCATTCACTATCACCTCCGCCATTTCTTTCAGAACCCTTGAATGCATTCCATCCGGTCCTGGGGACTTGTCCACAATCAGTCCCTCCAGTCTGCTGAGCACTGCCTCTCTAGTAACAATAATGTCATTCAGGCCCTCCACTCCTACCATCTTTCCATCGCTAACACCTGGCAAATTATTCACGTCCTCCTCCGTGAAGACCGAAACAAGAAAGTTATTCAAGGCCTCAGCCATTTCCCCATCCCCTACCACTAAGTCCCCCCTCTCATTCTCTAAGGGTCCAACGTTCACCCTAGCCAGGCTCTTCCTTTTCATATATTTATAAAAACTCTTACTATCCTTTTTCATATTAAGCGCTAGCCCAGCTTCATAGTTTATCCTACCCTTCTTTATCAACTTGTCATTCTTTGTTGACACTTAAACCTCTCCCAATCCTCTTCTCGCCCACTACTCTTAGCTACTCTAAACACATCCGCTTTTAATTTAACACTTTCCTTTACCTCCTTCATTATCCACGGCTGATTATCTCTCCTCCAACGATCCTTTTTAACCAACGGAATAAATTTCTGCTGAGCACCAAGAAAGATCTCCTTAAAGATCCTCCACTGTTCCTCAGCAGACCTACCTTCCAACGCACTCCCCCAATCAAAATTCGCCAATTCCTCTCTCATCCTACCGTACTCCCCTCTGTTCAAACAAAGGACATATGTCCAGGAACCCACTTTCTCCTCCTCCATCTGCATCAGAAACTCCACCATACAATGATCACTCTTCCCAAGAGGATCCTTCACCGCAAGGTCCCTAATTCTACCCGCCTCATTACATAATACCAGATCCAAGATAGCTCGCTCCCTCGTCGGCTCCAACACACACTGTTCAAGGAAACTATCCTGGCAGCATTCCAAGAACTCTACCTCAAGCCCACCGCGTCCAACATGGGTCAACCAATCAATATGTAGATTGAAATCCCCCATAATTATCGCTGTTCCATTCCTGTACGCCGCATTTATTTGCGCGTTAACAGCCCGCCCCACCTCCAGATCATTATTTGGGGGCCTATAAGCGACACCCACCAGCATCTTCCTCCCTTTGCTGTTCCTAATCTCCACCCACAACGATTCCACTTTCTGCTCTTTGGCTCCTAAATCACCCCTTACTACCACCCTGATGCTATCCTTAATCAGCAGAGCTACGCTCCCCCCTTTTTCCTCCCGCCTATCCTTCCTAAACACTTGATACCCCTGGACATTCAGCTCCCAGTCCCTGTCACCTTGCAGCCACGTCTCTGTAATGGCCACCAGATCACATCCATTTGTGCTGATCTGCACCACCAGCTCATCCACTTTATTCCGAATGCTTCGTGCATTCAGATAAAGTGCCTTCATCCCAGCCTTCACCTGGACCCTATTTGCCAGAACGCCTCCAACCATACTCACGCCCCCTACTCCTTTTATTATTGGGACATCTTTGGCCTCTTCCCTTACCTGTACCCTCTCCTTTACTTTAGACCCCGTAATTTCACCTACCCTCGCACCCTCCCCCCCCCAATTAGTTTAAAGCCCTATCTACAGTCCTATCTACACAATCTACAGCTCAAACAGGCCCTTCGACCCACAAGTTGCACCGATCATATCCATAACCCTCAATCCCATTAAATCCCAGATAGTCATCCAGAAGTCTCTGAAAAGACCTCAGTGAGTTCGCCTCCACCACCAATGATGGCAGCCAATTCCACTCACTCACCACCCTCTGAGTGAAAAACTTACCCCGATATCTCCTCTGCACCTACTCCCCAGCACCTTAAACCTGTGTCCTCTCGTAGTGACCATTTCAGCCCTGGGAAATAGCCTCTGAGAATCCACCCTACCTATACCTCTTAACATCTTATAAACCTCTATCAGGTATTCATTGAGCACCTCTGCTATTTCTACTGGTTCTATACAAACTTTCCCAACGTCACATTTTATAGGTCCTATGCCTTCACATCTCATCCTTTTGCTCTTCACATACTTGTAGAACGCCTTAGGGTTCTCCTTAATCTTACCTGCCAAGGCCTTCTCATGACCCCTTCTGGCTCTCCTGCTTTTTTGATCACCGGCTGCAGCTGCAGACTGGGTTTTTGCGATTCGTGCACAAGGACCCCCAGGTCCCTCTGCACCGTAGCATGCTGCAGCTTTTCGCCCTTTAAAGAATAATCCCTCCTACTATTATTTCTACCAAAGTGGATAACCTCACATTTGCTAACATTATACTGCACCTTCCAGGTCCTCGCCCACTCACTCAGCCTATCCAGATCTCTCTGCAGACTTTCCGCGCCTTCCACGCAATTTGTTTTTCCACTCATCTATTTGCGAGCTAGCCTCCTCTCTCCCAGTCACTTCATTTTGATTCCCTCCCCCCAACCATTCTAGTTTGTCCTGCCCACCTTTTTGTTAATAAGCATTCAGCCTCAATGGAAGAGGCTGCAGAGCCTGTTAATATATCATCCCTCCTCACTGCAGCAATTGACTCTTCAACCAACATCACCTCTTTTATAATTTCCACCCCCCGCCAGAAGGCTCTATACCCTGGAATATTGAGCTGTCAGTCCTGCCCCTCCCTCAACCGTGTCTCTGTGACAGGATAATATCATACTCCCATGTATTAATCAGCACTCTCAGTTCATCAGCTTTACTTTACCAAGACTCCTTGCATCAAAACATATGGTAAGCAACCTTGCTCTTTACCTTTGTGCCTTAACATGTCTCTTTTTGCACTGCCTTCCAGACTGTTTTAGTTTTCCTTCTATATTTGGCTGTGCACCTCTACTGTGACCCAACCCCCTGCCAAAAACCTTCCCCCCCAAACAGCACTAGCAAGCCATCCCACAAGGATGTTGGTCCCATTCCTGTTCAGGTGCAACTGTCCTCTTTGTGCCTTGAGCAACATAAAGCTGCATGTATTACCATGAAAGCCATTTATAATAAGTTGAAGTCTACAGTGATAAAGGTTCAGGCATATGCTGAAAATTAGTTGGGCCAGAAGAATGACGAATAAGAAAGCCTTTAAACTAGCACTGGAAAACAGAGGAGTCACAAAGCTATTGAGAGAATAACACCAGCAAAGTACAAAAATATTTAAAATCCTTGTGCCAAAGATCTAGTCTGTCTAATTGAGGTCATCTCAACAACATCCATGGAGTTTACAAGTACTTGCAAGTTAAAAGGCAGCAAAGGTTTATTAAGCTTTTCCTGGCCTCTGTGACCTTGTACTAAGCCTGCTTCCCTATTATGCTATAAGTGCACTTTAAACAAATCATGTTTTGATTCTACCATAATGGTGGAAGTTGGCACCAAATCAGTGTGCATCATAGTACAATGGACAAATTACTAATGGGAGACAGAAGGAAGTTTATGGGCTTTGTTCTAGTGAAACTGGAGGTAATCAATCAAGACGCATTGCTAAACAATGTGTATAACCCACTGTAATATTAGTGACTCATATGCAACAGTCATTGCCTCCATTAGGTTTTTGCACAGACGGTTGTATCTACAGACTACAGAAATAAAACACATATGAACATAAGAACATAAGAAATAGGAGCAGGAGTAGGCCATCTAGCCCTTCGAGCCTGCCCCACCATTCAATAAGATCATGGCTGACCTGAAGTGGATCAGTTCCACTTTCCTGCTCTCTCCCCATAACCCTTAATTCCCGTGTCTATCAGAAACCTATCTACCCGTGACTTAAATATATTTAGCGAGGTAACCTCCACCACTTCAACGGGCAGAGAATTCCAGAGATTCACCACCCTTTGAGTGAAGAAGTTCCTCCTCAACTCTGATCTAAACTGCTCCCCCCTTATCTTGAGGCTGTGCCCTCTAGTCCTGCTGTCCTTTCCAAGTGGGAAGAATCTCTCTACCTCTACCCTATCCATCCCCTTCATTATCTTACACATCTCTATAAGATCACCCCTCATCCTTCTAAACTCCAACGAGTACAGACCCAGTCTACTTAGTCTCTCTTCATAGTCCAACCCCCTCATCTCCAGTATCAGCCTAGTGAACCTTCTCTGCACTTCCTCCAAGGCCAATTTATCCTTCCGCAAGTGCGGCAACCAAAACTGCACACAGTACTCCAGCTGCGGCCTCACCAGTACCCTGTACAGTTGCAGCAAGACCTCCCTACTTTTATATTCTATTCCCCGCGCTATAAAGGCCAACATTCCATTCACCTTCTTGATCACCTGCTGCACCTGCAGACTGGGTTTTTGCAACTCGTGCACAAGGACCCCCAGGTCCCTCTGCACCGTAGCATGCTGCAGCTTTTCGCCTTTTAAATAATAATCCCTCCTACTATTATTTCTGCCAAAGTGAATAGCCTCACATTTGCTAACATTATTCTCCATCTGCCAGGTCCTCGCACACTCGCTCAGCCTATCCAGATCCCTCTGCAGACTTTCCGCACCCTCCATGTAATTTGTTTTTCCACTCATCTTCGTGTCATCAGCAAATTTCGTCACCCTACACTCAGCCCCCTCCTCCAGATCATCTATATAAATGGTAAACAGTTGAGGCCCCAGCACCGATCCCTGCAGCACTCCACTAGTCACCAACCGCCAACCAGAATAGCACCCATTGATACCAACTCTCTGCTTCCTATTAGACAGCCAATCCTCAATCCACGCTAACACCTTACCCTCAACTCCGCGCACCCTAACCTTCTGTAGCAACCTTTTATGAGGCACCTTATCAAACGCCTTTTGGAAATCTAGAAACACCACATCCACCAGTTCCCCTCTGTCTACTGCGCTAGTCACCTCCTCATAGAAATCCAATAAATTTGTCAAACATGACTTCCCCTTAAACACCTTAAAGATAAATAAAAAATAAAATATTTCCCTTGCGAGAAGAGAGATGATGATCAAAGCCAGATTCTGATCATCAGGCTAAACAGTGATGGTAAGACTGAAGTACTAATGGATACTGTTATAACACATCATAGTCCTAAATGTTCACTCGAAGACTGGTGGTACAATGTAAATCATGCGTGCAGACAGGAACAATATTTTGATGTGGAAACTTAGCTCGGCAGAGTGTTAATCTGCTTCTCGACTCTCAGGAGGATGCCATTCTAGCACAGTGGACATCCAGCCAAATCATTCAGTCCCAATACTTAGGGTAGGTTGAATAGCAGAGAAAGGGAATAAATTAATGTGTTCCTCCACCTTGGCATCCCTGATCGTCTTCAATCCATCAACGGCCTTTAGCTGCCATGGCGCTAAGCTCTAGAGCTCCCCACGTGGTTCCTCCTCCCTCAAACACTCCGCAAAACCTGTCCCTTCAACCAAGCTATCGGTCACTTTCCTTAGCTAATAATTGGTCCTCTGACTCAGAGCCAATTTCATTTTGCTAACTGCTCCTGTGAAGTGCCTTGGGATTATTATGTTAAATATGCTATATTAATGCAAGTTTTGATATGATATGATTTGATTTATTACTGTCACATATATTGGAATGCAGTGAAAAGTACAGAAAAAGCATACCATTCATGCTGCAGTTTCCTCCCACAGTCCAAAGATGTGTAGGTTTGCTACATTGGCCATGCTAAATTCTCCCTCAGAGTACCTGAACAGGCACCGGAGAGTGGCGACTAGGGGATGTTCACAGTAACTTCATTGCAGTGTGGAGACAAGCCTACTTATGACTAATAAACAAACTTTACTTTTCATAGAGTACATAGGGGAGAAGGAAAGGAGAGGGTGCAGAATATAGTGTTAAAAGAGTTAGAGTGGAGTTTTAAAAGCATAGAACGAGAGTAAAAAATAGAATTAGAGGGTATGCTGGGGACAGCTCACAAGAAGTCACCTAGCTCTGGCACTGAATCAGTTGTCATTATTGTTATGGTGGTACTTCCTCCTATTTAAAGGAATCTGAATTTCCAACATGATATGTCTTCACTCCATCAATTACATTCCCTATCAAGTCATGGAAAAACCAAAACTTTTCCCTTTCACCTAAATACAGTTGAGACCTCTGGCTTATCTTGGATGCCACACAATATGTATTAATCACTTAACCTGTTAACACTTCTAGATGCATCACAACCCAAGAGAAAAATGAAACATTTCACACCACTGACCTGAAAAGAGTTATCCAAATAAATTATCTTGGACATGCAGCTAGCTTCCCGGGTGGCTCAGTCATTAGAAAGTTTTGTTTAAATCTTATCAATCCAATAGATAAGATTGATCAAGAATAGATGTTTCTTTTCTTCTCACACTACTGAAGATTAACCTGTTCAAATGATTGAAATGCTCAAGTGATTTAAAACCCAGTGTTATCCACTCCTGCGGCAGCCAAGTATAAATGTTCAGGTCACCTCCAAAAGTTCTTTAAAAACTTGCACATCTACAGCCTTCAAAGAAAACCAAGTGTTCAATAGCATTTTACGCTGGGAGAGAAGCAGGAAGGGTAAATAGTTCAGAGACAAAAGATAATGGCTAGCAAATTAGAAGGGGATTATGCACAAGAAAATTAAACCGTTGGTTACTGAATAAAGGGTCTTCTGGCACTCTTGCTGCTTTTTCAAAATGGCAGCGTTGCGGTTCTGCCTGACAACAGAGATCTTCAGTAGTATGAAGTTACAAGCCTGGGTTCTTGGAAAAGAATTATGGATTTTCTGTTTCTAAACCTGGATAGTTGCCAAGTACCCAGAGCATACAAAATTAATTAACGATATATTTTTCTTGCTGGAGCCATATGGCGAGATTCGGAAATTGGAAGCTGGTTTAGTAACAGGTTACTTTCAAACAACACTTCTCACTTAATCACATAAAAGGAGTTACCAGGGCTTGCTGGCCTGGAATTCAAAATACTTGATCTCACTCCTCCAGACTGTGAGTGCTACTTGTTGAAGCTAGATCTCCAAGGGGGATGTGATGGAGTCTTCTGCCTGACTAAAACTTTCTCGTCTGCTTCCAGGCTTTTGTGTGTGATTCTTTTCCAGTGAATTTTCTCAACATCTGTTGCTTTGGTTGGAAAATAAATTCACTGCAGAATCCATTGAAGGTGTTATTTTTCTACCTTTCTGAACGTACTATGAGAAGGGGGCTTTTTAACCCCACAGTTTCCATCCTGAATCATAACAATTAGGAGCAGGAGTAGGCAATTTAGCCCCTTGAGCTTGTTCCACCATTTAATCCAATCATGGCTGATCTCATCTTGGCCTCAACTCCACTTACCTCCCCATTCACCATAGCCCTTCAAACCTTCACTAATTAAAAGTATGCCCAAATTGTCCTTAAATGTACTCAATGTCCCGGCAACCACCACAATCTGTGTAGTGACTTCCGCAGGCTCGAAACCCTTTGACAGAACTAATTTCTCCACATGTCTGTTTTAAATCTGCATCCCTTATCTATAAAACTATGACCTCTTGTTCTAAATTGCCTCACAAGACGAAACATCATCTCCACATTTAATCTGTCAAACCCTCTCATCACCTTGTACACTTCAATTAGATCTCCTCTTGGGAGTATAGGCCTAAACTGTTCAATCTCTCTCTGTAAGACAGACCCCTCATCTCTGGAATCAATCTTGCGAACCGCCTCTGAACCATCGCCAATGCAACTACACCCCTCCACAAGGGAACCAAAACTGTACACAATATTCTAAGTGCAATGTCACTAATGCTTTGTACAGTAGCAGCAACACTTCACAACTTTTAATATTCTATTTCTTTGGCAATAAATGCCAAGATTTCATTGGCCTTACTTACTATGTACTGTATCTGCATACTAGTTTTGTTACGATTCATGCGCTGTAATGATACTGTGCCATTAATGTATGTTATGTTGCCGGTGAGGGGGGGGACAGTGTTTGAGATTCGGTATTTTCTGACAGAGTCGGTTTGTCTGGGAAGGAATACAGCAGACGCTGAGAAAGCAGGACAATTACTCAGTTTAGCAAGTAAGTGTTTACTTAGCAGAAGGCTTAATACGATTTTTTTTTGACTAAACGGAAAATGAGTTAGGGACACAAGGACAGAGTCATGTGGAATTAGGTGAATGGGAGGAGTTATGTTTGTAGCAGAAAGAACAGTTTAATTTTCATTTTCAAAAAAAGAACAGTTGCTGAAGAGGGCTAGTTAAAGATAGAAACCTAAAAACAGCTCTCTCTCGCCCTCTCTCTCTCTCTACAAAACCTCTCTGGGAGCTCCAAAACTCTTAACCCAATTCAAAGCAAATATGCCTGCAGCTGCTAACTATTTTTAAAGGGAGATTTAAGTCTATAAGAGAATATTGCTTAACTGGAATTGAATGATAATATGTTAGAAGTTAAGGGTTTTTTCATGTTTTTTAAAATTTATTCATGGGACTTGGGCGGGGGGGTTGCTGGACAGCCAGCATTTATTGCCCATCCCTAGTTGTCCTTGCTCAGAGGGCAGTTGAAAGTCAACCACATTGCTGTGGCTCTGGAGTCACATGTAGGCCAGACCAGGTAAGGATGGCAGATTTCCTTCCCTAGAGGACATTAGTGAACCAGATGGGTTTTTCTGACAATTGACAATGGTTTCATAGTCATCAGCAGATTCTTAATTCCAGATATTTTTTATTGAATTCAAATTCCACCATCTGACATGGCAGGATTGGAATCTGGGTCCCCAGGACGTTAGTTGAATTTCTGGATTAATGAGCTAATGATAATGCCATTAGGCCACTGCCACCCCTTTAAAGAACATTCAATGGTTAAGAATTAAACTGTTTCATTTTGTTAAGAGTTCTTCTTGAACTGTATTATTAATGAAACTTGCTTTGATAAAACGATCTTAGTTTGTCAGTGGAGGTACAGCTGAGGCGAAGCATGCTTTCCTCACATTTGCGTCAAAACAGAAAAATTGTTTGGTCTAGTTTGATTTCATAAAATATCTTGAGGTTCTGGTCTGGCACTCTAACATGCACAAGGACACCCAGATCCCTCTGCACTGAAGCACACCGATATTTCTCTCCATTTAGATAATAATTTGCCTCTGTATTTTTCCTACCAAAATGGATAATCTCACGCTTATCCACGCAAAACACCATTTGCCAAATTTTGCCCCATTCACTTTATCTGACTGACTGGAGACTGCGTAGAAATCCATTAAGCTGTTTAGAGCACTGCTCATTGAAAAAGACAGAGATCAAAGGTTTCCAATGGAACCAAGAGGGTTTCAAAGATTCCAGCTCGTTACAAAGCATTAGAAACTTCAAATCAAAGTTGTGTGAATACACTGGGGCTGAATACACAACTGTGCAGAACGGAACCATCCTCTCCTCGAGCCAGACATCTCCTCTCTGTCAGAGGACCTCAAAGGTCTGCTCACACCTGCCACTTCTGACAGGGAGAAAGGGAAATCTCTACTGCAGAATGGAGTGCTGCATTGATATTAATGGCTGCCAGGTGACCAGGGGATATGGAGATTAAAGTGACCTGTCTACTTCAAATTTTTCACAGCTGACAGGCAGGAATATAGATGTTGATCATAGGGCTGCTTGAAATCATCAGGCCGTGAATAATCTTCAGGTCTGCCAGGGCTGGAAGGGGCACTCCAGCCAGAAGACCCCCATCCTGGGGTAGAGTGGTGAGGTCAACCCCTTGCCACTAACCACAGTCCGTCCAGAACCCTTGAGGTAGTCTTCCTCTGAAGCCTGGATTGGCAGAGGGGCAACAGGCTATGTACCTACCTCCTTGACTTCCCTCGGAGCCCAAAGTGCCAGACCCTGATGTCAGTGCCTAGGGCAATGCACTGTTGACATTACCAAGGCGTATGGCCTGAAGGGGATCTGAATGAGGGTCTAAGGGGCAGGAAGAGATGAATGGGAGAATCTGAGGGGGAAAGAGGGCTGAGTGCGAGGCCTGAGGGTAAAGACGGCTATGGGGTCTGAGGGGGAGAAGGTCTGAATGGGGGTCAGAAGAGGAGGGGGCCTGAGTGGACAGTCTGACGGCTATTGCCCATCCCAGGCAATAGCCCTCAGGAAGGCTATGGGGGGGGGGGAGAAGGAAGAATGAGGCTTGAGTGGGCGTCTGAGGGGAAGTGGTCTGAATGGGAGGACAGAAGGAGGAGGGAGGCCTGAATCGGGATCTGAGGGGGAAGGGGTCTGAATAGGTGGATCAGAGGGGGAAGGGGGGGCTGAGTGAGAGATATGAGGGGACGAAGGGAGGTTAACGGGAGGACCCGAATGGGCAAGTCAGGTCACATCACCCTCATGCTTGCATGGCGTGGGGTGAGGGGGAGTGGGGGGTTGGGGGCGTGTTACCAGTAATTTGGGGTCAAAAAGAATGCCCCTCTTTGGTGAGGGATTGGTGGTGCTCCCCTGGTCAGTGGGGGGAGAAATCATTTAATTTTTTGGGGAGAGGGGAGTCTGTTTCTGATCGGGGAGATCAGAGTACTTTTCTAAATGTCTGAACAGTGGGACTGGCTGGTGGGTTTCCCTAGATGGCCTCATCAGCATCTTTCAGGTGGTTAAATCCCACCTGATAGACGCTACCATCGCCAGTAGGAAACACTCCCGTTTTTCCACTGATGTGGGCACTAGTCTTGATTCGGGAGAATTTCCGACCCCCCCCCCGAACTTTCATCTTTCTGCAGGTCTTCAAACCCCTTTCACTGCACATACAATTTCCCAAAAGTGGAACATTAGTTTCACATTCTCACCATCTAACTCTCCATTCTGCATCTTTTCTCACACACTGGTTCAATGTTGGTCTTGGGAAACCAAGTAAAGTAGGAAAAAAATTGCAGCAGGAGTCAGCTGTGGGAGGGCTTGAGTAAAGGAGACTATGCTATCTACTATTGTCCGTTCCAAAAGCAAATCATAGTTGAAACAGGGTGGTTTTCAGAAGTTAACAGAAATACAGGCATTGGATTCAGATTCTATGCAATTCAACATCTGTTTAAGTACTAAATGAAACATAAAACTGCAAGTTAAAGGCACCTTGGGAGCAGATGTTGTGTGTAAAACTTCTCAATGTGGCATGATGAAGTTCCATTAATCATGATGAATAGGGGATCTGCCTCACAGCCAATCACTTTCATTCATTCATGATGTGCTTGGAATAGAATCCTATGCTTAGTTTGTGTGTTCCATTAATACATGTATCCATTTTCTAATAGGGAAATTCAATAAGTACCACAATACAAATCACACACATACATAAATGACCCTGTATGGGTTATACTCAATTGGATGGAATACCCCAATAACAAATGCTCAATAATGAACGGGTCTCACTCATCTTGTGTGAGGCAACACGTTCAGAAATGGGGCAGATGAAGTTAATTCCAGTCAGAGGGTGAAGTGAGAAATGTTTTGTTTGGGAGGGGGGTGCAGGGGGAAGAGGGAGAGTGGGGAGCAAAATTCTACTACACACAGAAAACAATGATATTCTCAGAAATTCCAGACTGACTATATTGCAGAATACTATAGTTCATCAGAGCATCAGAAACACTGCACCAAGATCCTGATATTATGTTCGATACAGATCTCATTTTCTGCTAAGGTGTACGCTCAATGATGCCAGGAGTCAAAGCTGCAGCTTCCATCTCTCCACAGTCCAATACATTAGCCAGTTCATGTGACTAATTGAAAATCAAGTGGGTAAAGCAGGGTGGCAGTGGTGTAATGGTATTGTCACTGGACTAGTAATCCAGAGACCCAGGGTAATGCTCTAGGGTTATGGGTTCAAATCCCACCACGGCAGATGGTGAAGTTTGAATTCAATACAAATATGGAATTAAAAATCTAATGATGGTCATGAAACCATTGTCAATTGTAAAAACCCATCTGGTTCACTAATGTCCTTAAAGAAAGGAAATCTTCCATCCTTACCTGGTCTAGCCTACATGTGACTCCAGACCTACAACAATGGCAGATGGCAGATGGAATACAATGTTGGTAAGTGTGAGGTATCCACTTTGGCAGAAATAATAGTAGGAAGGACTACTACTTAAAGGGCGAAAAGCTGCAGTATGCTATGGTGCAGAGGGACCTGGGGGTCCTTGTGCATGAGTTGCAAAAACCCAGCCTACAGGTGCAGCAGGTGGTCAGGAAGGCAAATGGGATGCTGGCCTTCATAGCGAGGGGGACTGAATATAAAAGTAGGGAGGTCTTGCTGCAACTGTACAGGGCACTGGTGAGGCCGCAGCTGGAGTACTGTGTGCAGTTTTGGTCGCCGCACTTGCGCAAGGATGTTTTGGCCTTGGAGGGAGTGCAGAGGAGATTCACTAGGCTGATACTGGAGTTGAGGGGATTGAGCTATGAAGAGAGGCTGAATAGACTGGGCTTGTACTCGGAGTTTAGAAGGATGAGGGGGGGATCTTATTGAGACATATAAGATGATGAAGGGGATGGATAGGGTAGAGGTGGAGAGGTTCTTCCCGCTCAGAAGGGACAGCAGGACTAGAGGGCACAGACTCAAGATGGGAGGGGGGCAGTTTAGAACAGAGTTGAGGAGGAACTTCTTCACTCAAAGGGTGGTGAATCTCTGGAATTCTCTGCCCATTGAAGTGGTGGAGGTTACCTTGCTAAATATATTTAAGACGCGGGTAGATAGGTTTTTGGTAGGCAAAGGAATTAAGGGTTATGGGGAGAAAGCGGGAAAGTGGAACTGAGCCACTTCAGATCAGCCATGATCTTATTGAATGGCGGGGCAGGCTCAAGGGGCTAGATGGCCTACTCCTGTTCCTATTTCTTATGCACTTATGTTCAATGTGGTCAACTCTTAACTGCCCTCTGAAATGGAGGGCAATTGGGGATGGACAATAAATGCTGACCCAGCCAGTGACATTCAGATCCCATGAACAAATATTTTTAAAAATATATTTTTGATCAGTAAGTAAAAATCAGTAAGTAATAAGAGGCTGCGCTGTCACAACCCATATTTGCATATCTTATGCTTGTGAACTTCAATCATTGATTCTGGGTAAAACAACCAAAAAGCAGAAAGTGTTAAAATGGTTCTTGACCAATTCTTCCCTTAGTTGTTCGTTTTTGGTAAAATGATGTGCATCATAGGTGAAAATATTGAACTTAAGCATCATGAGAACATCAATGATGCTTTATGGGGAACAGAGCTTGACTAACAGCTGGTTGAGGTCAGCAGAAGAAAGCAACATCACCCAATAACAAAAAGTTCCAATAGGTCATCACCATGGAGGGCAAACAACATCTAACCACGTCTCGATTGAAGGCCAGAAGGGTTGGTCATTTCGGAGACCAGGGCAGCCTCATTCAATTTTTGTGTCAGGCAATATTCTCAAAACAATTTAGTCTCTGGACAGGATGTCTGGTGGAGGCAAAGACAGGAAAGGTCTCGGGGAAGGTGGTGCTAAATGGCACCCGAAAGTCTTCCGAGGTAATATCCGGGGAACAACTAAACCCATCATTCGTCTCGTCGTGGGGGCCTCATTTACAAGGAAGGCCCCACGGGAGTCTCAAGGTCTTCCTGGAAAATATCATCAGGAACTTGGCCACCTATACCAAACACGCAAGACTATTACCGTCATGGAAATTATCTACGCTCGGAAATGCCAAGGGTGAACTCTCTACATTGAGAATAACATCTCAAAGAAGCCTCTGATGAAGTCAAAGTAATATTTCCAAGTAATTACTTCCAAGTAATATTTCCATCCCACAAGTGCCAGGCAATGACCATCTTCAACAAGAGTGCACCTAACCATCTCTCCTTGATATTCAATGACATTTATATCCCTGAATCCAGCACTATCAACACCCTGGGGTTTACTGAGGCTCTAAGAGCAGGTCAGGGGCTGGGAAGTCTGCAGAGAGGAACTCATCTCCTGCTTCCTCAAAACCTGTCAGTTACTTGGCACAAGTCAGGAGCATGACAGAATATTCTCCATTTGCCTGGGTCAGTAGAGCTCCAACAACACTCAAGACATCAGCACATCCAGGACAAGGCAACCCACTTGAGCTGAGCTCCATTCACCACTTTAAACATTCACTATCCCAACCACCAATGTACAGTGCAGCAATATGTACAATCTGCAAGATGCAGTGCAGCAACTCATCAAGGCTTCTTCAAGAACGCCTTCAAAGTCATGAGCTGTATAACCTCAAAAGGCAAGGGCAGCAGATGCATGAGAACACCACCACTTGACAGCTCCCTCCAAGCCATAACTTGGAAATACATCACCATTCCTTCACTGACGCTGGGTCAAAATCCTGGAACTCCATTCCTAACAGCATTGTGGACATACCTATACCACATGGACTGCAGCAATTCAAGAAGACAGCTTACCATCTCCTTCTCAAGAGCAGGTTATTGTATAAACCCATCTGCTTCACTAATGTCCATTGAATCTATCATCTTTACCTATTCTGGTCTTTAGATAATTAAAATCAACGGTAATTTGATTGATTCTTAACCACCCCAGTAAGTGGTCCAGTAAGCCACTCAGTTGCACCTCAAGGGCAATGAGGAATGGGCAATAACTACTGGACTTGATAGTGCCACCCACACCATGAATAAAAAGAGCAAGACAGCAATGTTTTACATTGAATGGTCGTGGATTTTCATTTAAGCATATATGTGACGTTCATTTACCTGCATTGCATCATCGAGACAGTCACCAAGAAATCAGATCGGGAATTTAGAAGAAACAGCTTCACCTGCAGAGTGAGGAGAATGTGGAACTTGCTCCCACAGGGAGTGGATGAAGCAAATAGTACAGATGTATTTAAGGGGAGATTAGATACTCCTACTAGGGAGAAGCTGATAGAAAGTTATACCAATGTAATTAGATTAGGAAAGACTGAAGAAGGCTCAATTGGAATATAAAGGCAAGCATGTACTGGTTTGGCCAAATAACCTGTTTCTGTGCTGTATATCTAATGTAAAAGTGTTTGTCAATGTAATGAGTATGAGTGTACGTGTCTAAAATGGTGTCCACATCATCATGATTGTCTGTGATAGCCCGAAGATAACTCTATCCTAGTAGCCACCTTGATTTTCTGTCCTCGCTATCAAATAATTCAGGAGTAGAGTTGCCTTCAGATGAAGATGTTGTAACTGCTAGCCCTGCAAATCTATATTGTTAGTCAATTGACAACCTGGTGTAAGCAGAGCAGAATCCTTTGTGACTAATGAAGGGCAGTGTGTGTTAGCTCACATAACAACATGGATAATGTCGTAGTCTTTGGGGAAATCTCAATGTTTGGGCCCTTTTCATTTTATTGCCTGGTTTCTAGAAGGGAAAGGAAGCTGTGCTTGGTTTCCAAACAAGCCCAAGGGTGCAACGGAAAAGCTTCATTTCAATTCTGTTTCTAAAATAAAAAGGCAAGCAGTTTAAATTCGCATTCCACGCAGTCCAGGTGGAAGGTCCAGACATGACACGTACTCAAAACCAACCACACATGTGGGACTAACTTCCTATTCAATTTGTTACAGATACCTTGAAGAGATGAGGTGTCTCCACCTGTAAGAACACTGCATTTTGTCTTCCTCACTGGCAGTAATCACACATCATATTAATATAGAGTGAAGTACTGAAAGCGTTGAAGGTTTATGTAAGTATTTTTTCTGCTTTGGGCCATGGAAGGGGTGAAGAAATAGAAAGGTGCAAATGGTTTCAAATAACCCCCACATCCAAAACTGCAGTTCCCAATATAAGATTATGTGGAACAGCAAGAAATGCTCTCAAGTATAATGAATAATAGTTGAATTCCTAAATGGGCAACAAAGTCTCTTGATACCTTTAAATCATTTGTCATATTTAAATCAAATCAAATAATAAGCTATATAATCTGTTATGTTGTGCTTTCTTACTCCATTATCCAAGGAGCTGTAATTTCACAGAATATTACCCAAATATATGTTAAGTGATCGAACATATGTTCTGATACTGTAAGTTCGAAGGAATTCAGTGCTCAAAGGGCTGATGAAATCTTACTGGGTAAGTGTTGAGGAAAAGGGTATAAACAGTGAGGAAACTGTTAAAGACCATTAGCTTTAATCGTTTGAGGACCGAATGTCTGCAACGGATTTTTGCATTTGATTTTCATTACATAACATCTGCAAAAATCATTGAGAATTTCAGTGTTATAACTTCAAGTAAAATTTGAAAAATGTTTGGAATCAATATAGATATCTTTGCTGACAGTACTTTTTAGTTCCTCTCTTGTAAAGTGGTTTTTCTCCCCTTTAATTTTTTTCCCTTTGGCACGCGCCATTGGCTGCCGAGAAATAGAACAAGCAAAACGCTCCAGTTCTTTTTGCAAGAATGTCCAAAGAGTATTCTGCACTTGGAGATTGACTCCTCTTCACAGAGAAACTAGTCACCTTCACTCCCTACCAGTTACCACTTCACAGGTGGCACCTCAATGATGCGGTACAAGTTATTTGTTGATTTGTGTTTGTTGAAACTCGGCAAATATCCGCATTTCAGAAATGTGTGTGCAATCCTCAAAGGACACAATAACTGACCAGCAATTGCTTACTCTGCTACCAGCTGTAACGGTAGGAGATAGATTTCCTGCCCGACAGTCAAACAAAGGAAAAGGCTAAATATGGGGAAAATAAAATCCTGCAAGGGCCGCCAATAAAGGAACAAATATGGTCTCCCTAAAGAGTTAGGGAGTTGCTCTTTATCCTCATCCTGCTTTATTGCAGTCAGGAGAACCATACAATTCTATAAAGTTTTGAGAAAATAAAATTAGATATTCAGCATATGAAGGGTGAATGAGAACATATTTTTTCCACCTGTAGATAAAATTTTACAGCAGCAAGATACTTGGAACACAATGAATATTTAAATTTCCACATCTGTTTTGGCAAAGAAAGAAGTTCAGGCTGTCAACCAGCAGTCTCTTGTAATTCACTCATCCACTCATAACATGAACCAAACAACTCTAATGAGTGCATTTCTTTGTTATATAAATTGGTGTGGATGGTAGGAAAGTTGAAGCAATTTCTCAAGACAAGTTTCCCAAAATACTAAAAATATTGATTAAGCACATTACCTTTCGATACCTAATTAATATTCACACTTATTGTTAAAGTTCTACCACGTGTCTTCCAGGACCACTCGAGAGAATTTTAACTTGAAATGCTTGTAGTAAATAGCCCTAAAGAACAATAACGTCACAAAGATCATTCAAGGTTTTGAAATACTACAGTTTTTCATAAACTGGAAAATATTATAGTGCGGATTTCCAACATGTTGCTGTAACACGGTAAATCGATTTGCAGTCAACACTCCTTACGCCGATAGGCGCTAAACTTATAGACATTGATAGGAAGAGACAGATAGAAGGAGTCGAGTAGCTCTCCACAAGCAGTGAGAATCATTCCCAGACCAGCGTGTGCCTTCTTACAAGTCTGTGTCAGTCACGGCTGCACAGTTTTTCTGGGTCTATGCTAAAGACCAGTATTCCCCAATAAACCACAAGGGTGTCCTCAGGGTTTGAGGAGGCAAATATCCAGCATGTGGCTGACTAATTAATCCACTTTGGTAAGGATCTACCTCCCATATTGATAAACCTGGTGGTGTCTGTAAACCACATGAGGTCGATTTTAATCCAACCTTTCCAGGTGAAATTGTCACCATTGGGTGCAATGTTGGTTTCATGTCCTGTGCGATTTTACTGCCCATTGAAGTCAGCTGAAGGTAACTTCTTATAGAATATAAAACCAGTATTTCATCCAAACCCCTGAGCTTCACATCCACTAAGTTAGGGTAGAACTGCACTTAACTAAGTTCTATAAGAGGAAATTTGTACTGCATTGTTTTGCCTTGTTATTATGGAGCAACAGCTCCAACAGCTATCCTATACTCTTTCGACAAGAACCAGGAGACAGAAAAAGTCTTCAGGAAAGATGTCAAAAACCACCTAATCACCGTGATGCTTAAAGGGGTATTTCATACTTGCTGTTCTCCTACTGAGAGTTCAAACAAATGCTCATCAGTTATCTATGGTCTAACAAGTAAGTATTTTTCTGGGATAGAATCTCTCCAGGCTCCAGTTGGCTTTAAGTTGAAATGCCTGCAAATGAACTGTAAAAGTTAAATATCTATAGATAAGTATTTGAATTACTTAAGGGAAATTACAATGATTCACCAACCAACTAACGGTAGGACTCTGAATAGTGTGGATGAACAGAGGGATCTAGGTGTATGTGTACATAGATCCCTGAAAGTTGGGAATCAAGTAGATAGGGTTGTTAGGAAGGCATACGGTGTCTTGGCGTTTATTGGTAGGGGGATTGAATTTAGGAGCCGCAGCGTCATGTTGCAACTGTACAAAACTCTGGTGCGGCTGCACTTGGAGTATTGTGTACAGTTCTGGTCCCCACATTATAGGAAGGATGTGGAGGCTTTGGAGAGGGTGCAGAGGAGGTTTACCAGGATGTTGCCTGGTATGGAGGGGAGGTCCTATGAGGAGAGACTGAGGGATTTGAGGTTGTTTTCGTTAGAAAGAAGGCGGTTACGAGGGGACCTTATTGAAACATATAAGACGATTAGAGGTTTAGATAGGGTGGACAGTGATAGCCTTTTTCCTCGGATGGAGAAAGCTAGCACGAGGGGGCATAGCTTTAAATTAAGGGGTGGTAGTTATAGGACGGATGTCAGGGGTAGGTTCTTTACCCAGAGGGTGGTGAGGGATTGGAATGCCCTGCCTGCTGCAGTTGTAAATGCGCCTAGTTTGAGGGCGTTTAAGAGATCCGTGGATAGGTTTATGGATGGAAAGGATTTGGTTTAGGTTAGAGGGTCATTGTTTTTTAACTGGTTGGCGCAACATCGTGGGCCGAAGGGCCTGTTCTGCGCTGTAATGTTCTATGTTCTATGTTCTAACTTTCACCCACGATGAAGAGATGCTGTTGTTGAACTGGGGCGGGCACAGTATGAAGTCTCACAACACCAGGTTAAAGTCCAACAGGTTTATTTGGAATCACCAGCTTTCAGAGTGCTTTTCTTTCATCAGGTGAGTCACCTGAGGAAGGAGCAGTGCTCTGAAAGCTCGTGATCCCAAATAAACCTGTTGGACTTTAACCTGGTGTTGAGAGACTTCTTAGTGCAACTTTCACTCACAAATTGAATTGGAAGCCAGTATCCTTCCAAATGAACATAAGAACATAAGAAATAGGAGCAGGAGTAGGCCATCTAGCCCTTCAAGCCTGCCCCGCCATTCAATAAGATCATGGCTGATCTGTCGCTGCTCAGTTCCACATTCCCGCCCTCTCCCCATAACCCTTAATCCCCTCTCTTATCAAAAACCCATCAACCCGCGTCTTAAAAATATTTAGCGAAGCAGCCTCCACCACTTCAATGGGCAGAGAATTCCAGAGATTCACCACCCTTTGAGTGAAGAAGTTCCTCCTCAACTCCGTTCTAAACCGCCCCCCTTTTATCTTGAGGCTGTGTCCCCTAGTCCTACTGTATTTTTTGAGCGGGAAGAGTCTCTCCACCTCTATCCTATCCATCCCATTCATCATCTTATACGTCTCAATGAGATCTCCCCTCATTCTTCTAAACTCTAACGAGTACAAGCCCAGTTTATTCAGCCTCTCCTCATAGCTCAACCCCCTCAACTCCGGTATCAGCCTAGTAAACCTCCTCTGCACTCCCTCCAAGGCCAAAATATCTTTGCACAGGTGCGGTGCCCAAAACTGCACACAGTACTCCAGCTGCGGCCTCACCAATGCCCTATACAGCTGCAGCAAGACCTCCCTACTTTTATATTCTGCAGTGCAGTTTGAGAGGTTTAACTTGGATATACTTCAGGAATAAATCTGCACGTCTGGAGGATTCTGCCAAACCTACATCTAAATTCGGAGTATTTCCCCTGCAACAGAACATTCACATTCCAATCCCGTAAACAGAAACTTATCATAATGATTAAGCGCCTCTAAATCACTTAAGTATATACATAGAAAGTAGGAGCAGGAGTTGGCCGTATGGCCCTTCGAGCCTGCTCCACCATTCAGTATGATCACACTGATCATCCAACTCAACAGCCTGATTCTGCCTTCTCCGCGTATCCTTTGAACCCTTTCACCCCAAGAGCTAAATCCAACTCTAAATCAAGCTGAGGGGTGATCTTATAAATATCTACAAAATAATAGAACATAGAACATAGAACACTACAGCACAAACAGGCCCTTCAGCCCACGAGTTGCGCCGAACACATCAACACCTACCAATCTAGAGACCTATCTATAACCCCCAATCCCATTAAACCTCATATACTCATCCAGAAGTCTTTTAAAAGACCCCAGCGAGTTCGCCTCCACCACCACTGACGGCAGCCGATTCCATTCACTCACCACCCTCTGAGTGAAAAACTTACCCCTAACATCACTTCTGTACTTTCCTCCCCGCACCTTAAATCTATGTCCTCTCGTAGCGACCATTTTAACCCGGGGAAATAGCCTCTGAGAATCCACCCTATCTATTCCTCTCAACATTTTATAAACTTCTATCAGGTCGCCTCTCAACCTTCGTCTCTCCAGGGAAAAGAGTCCCAGCTCCCTCAACCTAACTTCATAAGGCATGCCTCCCAGTCCAGGCAACATCCTTGTAAATCTCCTCTGTACCCTTTCAATAGCTTCTATGTCTTTCCTATAGTGAGGCGACCAGAACTGCGCACAGTACTCCAAATGAGGCCTGACAAGGGTCTTATAAAGTTGCAGCATTACCTCCCGACTCCTAAACTCAATCCCTCGATTAATGAAGGCCAGTACACCACACGCCTTCTTGACCACCTCCTCCACCTGCGAGGCCGATTTAAGAGTCCTGTGGACCCGCACCCCAAGATCCTTCTGCTCTTCAACACTACTAAGACTCTTGCCCTTGATAGTGTACTCGTTCATCCCATTGGTTCTGCCAAAATGGACAACTACACATTTATCCGCGTTGAAGTCCATCTGCCACTTCTCCGCCCAGTCCTGCATCCTATTTATGTCCTGCTGCAACTTTTGACATCCTTCCAGACCATCCACAACACCACCGACCTTCGTGTCATCAGCGAACTTACTTACCCATCCCTCCACTTCCTCATCCAGGTCATTTATGAAAATGACAAACAGCAAGGGTCCTAGAACAGATCCCTGGGGCACTCCGCTGGTGACTGACCTCCATGCAGAAAAAGACCCATCCACAACCACTCTCTGCCTTCTGCAGGCAAGCCAGTTCTGGATCCACAAGGCCAAAGGCCCTTGGATCCCATGCCCTCTCACCTTCTCAAGAAGTCTTGCATGGGGGACCTTATCAAACGCCTTGCTGAAGTCCATGTACACCACGTCCACGGCACTTCCTTCGTCAATGTGTTCAGTCACATTATCGAAGAACTCAACGAGGCTCGTAAGGCACGACCTGCCCTTGACAAATCCATGCTGACTATTCCTGATCATGTCAAACCTCTCCAAATGCTCATAAATCTTGTCCCTCAGAAGCCTCTCCATCAGCTTACCAACCACTGAGGTCAGACTCAATGAAGGGCACAGATCAGCTAAATAGTCAATATCTTTTCCCAAAGATAGGGGAGTCTAAAATTAGAGGATATAGGTTTAAGGTGAGAAGGGAAAGATACAAAAGTATCCAGAGGGACAATTTTTTCACGCAAAGGGTGGTGTGTGTCTGGAACAAGCTGCCAGAGAGAGTAGTAGAGGTGGGTACAATTTTGTCTTTTAAAAAGCATTTCGACAGTTACATGAATAAGATGGGTGTAGAAGGATATGGGCCAAATGCAGGCAATTGGGATTAGCTTAAGGGTTTAAAAAAGGGCGGCATAGACAAGTTGGGCCAAAGGGCCTGTTTCCATGCTGTAAACCTCTATGACTATGACTCTAAGCAACTAAGGTTATACATTTTTATTAGCACAATTTAAAGACATCAGACACCTCACCAAAATGATGTCTGCCATCAATTATAACATCATATTTGTGTTTCTCATTAATTACAAAATCAAGGTATCCACAAAGTATTGAACAGATATTAAAATAGTCAGAAATCATGTCATGCACATTTTGAAGAATGATTTGCCAGTACAACACTGAGAAAACAATGCATTGTTGGAGATAACATCTGGCTGCTGTGATAGTGCAATATGACTCCCTCAATTCATTTGTCATCAAAGTAATGAGAATCTTAGCTCCCTTTAATGAATCATAGAAGCCCGACAGTGCAGAAGCAGGCCATTCGGTCCATCGAGTCTGCACCGACCATAATCCCTACAGCCCCTATCCTCATAACCCCACATATTCACCCTGCTACTCCCCGACACTAAGGGGAATTTGGCAAGCCAATCCACCTAACTCGCTCATCACTGGACTGTGGAAGGAACCCGGAGCATCCAGAGGAAATCCATGCAGACGCAAGAAGAATGTGAAAACTCCATACAAACAGTGACCCAAGCGGGCAATCGAACTCGGGTTTCTGGCACTGTGAGGCAACAGTGTCGCATGAAGCATTAACACTTTCTGCAAGTGGACATCATCCCCCTACAAAGTGAAACTGCAATCTTTTGCCTTTGCAAGAAGCCATTAAAAGAAAGATTGTTCATTTACACAGCACTTTTCACCACCTCAGGTCATTCCAAAATGATTTATAGTCAATTGAGTGCTTTTTGCAGTGTAATCACTAGTATAATGTCAAGTTTAAACTTTATTTATTAGTGTCACAAGTGGGCTTACATTAACACTGCAATGAAGTCATTGTGAAAATCCCCTAGTTGCCACACTCCGGTGCCTGTTCGGGTACACTGAGGGAGAATTTAGCACGGCCAATGCACCTAAACAGCATGTGTTTTGGACTGTGGGAGGAAATCGAAGCACCTAGAGGAAATTAATGCAGATACGGGGAGAACGTACAGACTCCACATAGATATTGACCCAAGCGGGGAATCGAACCTGGGTCCCTGGCACTGTGAGCCAGCAGTGGTAACCACTGTGCCACCGGAAGCCGGTAGGGAAGTTGTACATTCAATTTGCTCACAAAGGAATATATTGGTGAGCAGATAATCTGTGCTTTTTAAAGTGATGATGATTGGTGAATAATTAGCAGCTCGGGCACCAGGAAGCACTCTTTTTCCCTTCTTCAAACTACTAATATTGGATCTTTTACATGAGAAGTAAGAGACCTCGGTTTAACGTCTTATCCACTTCACTTGAGTTTGGAGGCCAGGATGAAGAGAAATGGGATGGCGGAAATTAGAAATGGTTTGATGGTCTCAGAAAAGGGCAGTCATCTCTAATACTTGCAAATTATTCCTTGCTCTTGGTAAAGGGAAAAAAGCAATCGGAGACAGGCACTCTAACAGGTTGGAAGATATGTTGCTGATCATGAAACTGTCAAAGATTGTATTAAAGCTATGTGTTGTGATGACACCACAGCTTTAAGAAGTATATTTTTATCCTGGATCAAAATCCTAGAACTCACATCCTAACAGCATCTGGACTGCAGTGGTTCCAGAAGGTGGTGAACCATTACTCTCTCAAGGGCAATTAGGGAGGGACAATAAATATTGGTCCAGCCAGTGATATCCACATCCTGTGGGCCAAGAACAAAATGTACGCTCATCTTGCCAGCAAAGTGCAGTTAACAGAGCACAATTCCATAATACAAGAACATGAAGATAATCAGTCCTAGTCATTGACAGTAGTGCCATATCCAGGTGAAATTGTCAGGAGAATTGCCCAATTATCTCCATTCTGGCTAGCTATTTCACTGTAGCCATTTATGAAAATTTAGGATGACATGGTGGCAAGCACTGCTCCCTCACAGCATCAGTCCAGCTAAGGCCCTGGGTGACTGTGTGGAGTTTGCACATTCTCCCCATATTTCCATGGGTTTCCTTCAGGTGCTCCAGTTTCCTCCCACAGTCCAAAGATGTGTTGGTTACGTGGGTTGGCCACGCTAAATTGCTCCTTAATGTCCCAAGGTGCGTAGGTTAGGGGGATTAGCTTGGTAAATACATGGGATTGCTGGGATCGGTCCTGGGGAAGATACTCTGTCAGAGTTGGTGCAGACCCAGTGGCATTGCACTGTAGGCATTCTATATAAATGTCCCTGGAAAGTTGCCAGTCTGTAATTATACGCTCCCATCAGTGGTGGTGCTGTAGCATCTCAGTTTTACATCTCTTGATTCCTGAACTTCAAGATGAGAGAACCGCCAACCAAGTCTGCTTCTTTGTTTTCTAAAATGATCTACATCTTATGAATTAACTTCAAATAATAAATGCAAAATAAAATGTTTACACCATAAAAGACAGGTATGTGAAATGTCAATATAATGATATCAGCAAACCTTGGCTCAATTACCCTTACCTGCTGTAACCTGACGTTACCTGCACTACCTTTGCTCTTGGCTTCCTGTAGGGAAGGTTAATTAACACCAACAACAACAAAAAAACCACTTCTCTCTGCTAACAGAGAAGTCAACAGCATTCAACAAGCAATACAAGCTAAAAATAGAACACAGACCACTGCAACCAACATACAAAAGCACAGATTGCAGTTTATGCAAACTTACTCCAATATATTTAAACCAACTGTTTCTATTTAAAAAAAACTGATTGAAGATAATAAGACAAGTTAATACCCCTGAGTTACAAAAGGGAAAAGATGCCTTTAGTTAATAGACTTCATAAAACACTTCTAAAAACAGCAACACTGCAACAATGCCAGAAAACATGGCCAATGTTGCAACATTAGTTTTGAAACAGCAGGAATAACCTCTCACAGATATCACAAAGCAGCAATTAGCACTATCACTGGGTGCAAACCTAATAGTATATGTCTTGACCACTCATCATCCGTCAGCGACAGAAAAATTCCATTGCACTACCCATTTTCTATGATAAAGGCCAACTCATCCAAATAATCCTGAAAGTAAGTGGACTAATAATTTAGGAGGCAGCAACTGCAGTGATTGATGATTTTAGGCAGTAATTAGATGTAATCCCGTTTCCTTGTTCCAAATACAGCCACTGCCAGTAGCTGATACAAAAGTTCAAAGTCTTACAGCTGTTCAGAAAACCACATCTGAGTTTATTAATCTGCTGCATTCCACCTTCCCAGGACTTCTAAAGTCTGCATTCAAGTTATTGTTCCTCCAAATAATCCACATTACCTCTCCTCAGAATAAGACGGTATGGTAGCACAGTGGTTAGTATGGCTGCTTCACAGTACCAGGGACCCAGGTTCAATTCTCAACTTGGGTCACTGTCGGTGTGGAGTTTGCACATTCTCCCTGTGTCTGCATGGGTTTCCTCCCACAATCTGAAAGACATGCTGATTAGATGCGTTGAACCAAACAGGCGCCGGAGTGTGGCAACTAGGGGAATTGCACAGTGACTTCATTGCCATACTAATGTAAGTCATACTTGTAACAAATAAATAAACTTTAAGACTGAATGCTCCTCCTTTTACTTATCAACTATTGTATACTTGAAAGTTTCCATTAGTTAACAATGGAATAATAGAAATTAGGAGGTATAGGCCAAGCGGTCCTTCAAGCCTGTTCTGCCATTCAACGGACATCAATACCATATTCCCACTTCTTCCCCATAGCCTTGATGCCATTGAAATCCAAAACATTATCTATCGTTCTTGAATATATTCAGCAACGTGCCCTCCATAACCCTCTACGGTAGAGAATTCCACAGATTCACTACCTTTTGCATGAAGAATTCTTTTCCTCCTCTCTGTCCAAAAACATCATCCCAAATCCTGAGACTGTGTCCCTGGTTCTAGTTTCCCCAATCAGGGAAAACATCCGCCCTGCAGCTAAGTCTGCCCAGACCCATTTAGGATTTTATACATTTCAAATAGATGACTTTGCCCTAATATTATTAAACCAGAACACTCTAGTTACAATTTAACATGGTTGGGCTACATTATGAAAAGGTTAAGAATAACTACAAGTGATATCAAGGCCTCAAAATTGAAATCACTAAATCCACAGATGGTCCTATGAATATAAGTAGTAGGCACAGAAATAGGCCATATGGCCCCTCAGGTCTGTTTAGCCATCCAATTAGATCATGGCTGATCCATTTGTGCTCTGAATTCCACATTCCCATCTACTCTGATAACCTCTGAGTTTCTTACCCAAGAATAATCCATCTATGCCCAACTTAAAAATATTGCACTGCCTTCTGAGGCAGACAGTTCCAAAGTCACTCAATCCTCAGATTTTTTTTTCCCTCAATCCTACCCTAAAAATGCAACCCTTAACTTTTAAACAGTGACTCCCTAGATCTGCACTCACTCACAAGTGTAAACATTTCCATGTCTACCTTGTCAAGACTGATCAGGATATTGTATACTTGAATCAATTCACCCCCTCACTCTTACAAACTCCAATGGAAATAAAACCAGTCTGTCCAACCTTTTTCCATAAGCCAACCCACTCGTTCCAAGCATCAATCAAGTGAACTCCTCTGAAATGCCTCCGAACCTTTTAAATAAGGAGGCCAAAATCAAGATATGGTTTCAGCAATGACTTGTATAACTAAGTATAACATCCTTACTTTTATGTTCAATTCCAGTTGTAACGTAGGATAGCGTTAAATTAACCTTCTTAATTACTGACGAGACAGCGGTATAGTGGCATTGTCACTGGATCAATAATCTAGAAACCCTGCAGACCCAGGTTCGAATCCCACCACAACAGAGATTGGAATTAGAATTCAATTTCAAAAAAATGGAATTAAAAACTTAAAGACGGTTCTTAAGGAAACCTTCAGTTCCTTCCCAGGTCTATTATACATGTGACTCCCAACCCTTACATGCCTTCTGAAATGATCTAGTTCAAGGCCAACTAGGGATGGGCCTTGCTAGCAACATCTACATCCCATAAATGAATGAGAAAAAAATTGCTGTACCTACATACTAACCTTTTGTGACTAGAACACCGAGATCCTCTGCACCTTGGAATTCTGCACTCATTTTTATAATATCCTGCTTTCTCATATTATTGCAATACTGTGCCTTTAAGAAATGTATGTTTCTTCAAAGGTCTTTCAAGCAGGTCTTCGCATTTTATTGGCACAGTTGCCTGTAACCAATGTCCTCTAATTGTTACTGAAGCAATATAATGGATGTCATGTTTATTTCTAATTTGGACTAATGCAGTATCCTGGGGTTTTATGATCCTTTGGGGGTTGCTGACTGGAGCTTGATTTGGGGTGATTGACAGTTTGGGTGATGCCTAGGGGACAGCTGTTTTCCACAGGCAAGTCCAAGGGTTTAGTTTCATTTTCTCAGATGCTGTTTTGACTTGAGACCAAGAGCAGTGTCTCGGTCTCTGTCTCTTCAGAGAGAGAAAGTTGCAGGACTGGGAAGCCTCAGAGTTTTAATCCAACACTGAAAGGACCAATTCACAGCAGATATTAAAAAAGCTGAAAACCCAGCATCACGTGAGCATACTTGCTTTATGTGCCAAGTCTAGGAAGAGGTGCATGTTTGTGTGATGTTGTTTGACTTGGAACATCATAGAGGGCTAGCTGTTACGGTTTATACTGTATCGTGTTTGATTCCTGTAACTGGTGAAATGATACTAAATCTTTTTATTTTTAATAGCCTTTGTTTGATGAAAGCTTCGTAGTGAGTCACTTGAATCATATCTAGAGTGAAATACCTTACGCTCACCCATGCTAAATTCAAATGTAAAAACCGAGGATCTGGGCCATCTTCAGAAAACACCTTGGAGTTTCTGGCCTGGATCTTAACATTCTTCCTGCCAAAATGAACAACTTCACATTTGCCCACATTTACTCCAACTGCCAGACCATCAAGAAAATATAATTGACATTTTTGTTTTCTTTGGAAGTAACTTATACTTTTAAAATAATCAAACTTGTGCTTCAAGTAAAATATTTCTCTTTATCAAATACCATTTTCAACAATTAAAATAAGCTCTTCTTTGGAATTTAGTCAGGCTTAAGTTTTTTTATTACTCTTTCATGGGATGTAGGCACTGCTGGTCAGGCCAGCAGCTCCCAATCTTGAAAATCTTAAATGTACTTCTGTCTCACCAATGGGATATTCATTCTTCTCGAGGTCCACCTGAATCCATCTGATTCAATTTTCACCCACCCCACACAACTCCCAGCACCAAACCAAAGTAATAAACAACATACGTACAGTATTATGCATCCCCATCCCATTTCAAAAGCTCTGCATTGCCATAATAGCTCAATAGGACTGCCAATGCTTAGTTCCATTTTCCCCTATCTGATCATAGCCAGAACAGGAGTTCGCCAGCATGTTCCACCATTCAATGGAATCATGGCTCATCTGCGACCCAACTTCATATATCCAACTTTATCCTTATCCTTTACGTAACAAAAATCTATCAGATTTAAAATTAACAATTGAACTAGTATTAATTGCCATTTACAGGAGAGTTCCAAACTTCTGTCAACCATTGAGTCAGAATGTTCCCTAATTTCACTCTTGAAACCTCTTGTTCTAATTTTTAGATCATGCCCTCTAGTTCTAGACTCCAGTGGAAATAGGGCAAAGAAAAGGATAAATAATACAAACTATCTGCCCTCCTTTATACATTCAAACTTAATTTGACATTTTTATTAATTCACGGGACATGGGCGTCACTGGCTGGCCAGCATTTATTGCCCGTCTTTAGTTGCCTGAGGGCAGTTGAGAGTCAACCACATTACTGTGGCTCTGGAGTCACATGTAGACCAGACCAGGTAACAACAGCCCTGAAGGATATTAGTGAATCGGATGGGTTTTTCTGACAATTGACAATGGTTTCATGGTCATCAGTAGATTCTTAGAGGTTTTTTATTGAATTCAAATTCCACCATCTGCTGCGGCAAGATTCAAATCTGGGTCCCCAGAACATTAACTAAGTTTCTGGATTTTATTGAAAATTCCTTACATTTCTGTATTCCTTCAGTCCTGTAGAAGGGAAATTCAGACTCAGAACATTAACTCTGTTTCTCTCCACAGATGCTGCCAGACGTGCTGAGTTAATCCAGCATTTTCTGTTTTTATTTCAGATTTCCAGCATCTTATCTTAGTTTTGTGCAATCTCTCCTCATAATTTAACCTTTGGAGTCCACTCTCCCCAAGGTTAATATATCCTTTCTGAGCTATCTCAGAGCCAATTACATGGAGTCATAACAGTATAGGAGATAACCCTGACCTCCAAGAACTGATCCAGTTACAAAAGCAATAATAACAGAAACCTGGAAGCAACTGTCCATATACGTTAATGATTCAAGTCTGTCTCCTTACATTTCTAACTTGATTTGATTTATTATTGTCACATGTATTGGTGTACAGTGAAAAGTATTGTTTCTTGTTCACTATACAGGCAAAGCATACTGTTCATAGAAAAGGTAATGAGAGAGTGTAGAATGTAGTATTACAGTCATAGCTAGGGTGTAGACAAAGATCAACTTAATGCAAGGTAGGTCCATTCAAAAGTCTGATGGCAGCAGGAAGAAGCTGTTCTTGAGTCGGTTGGTAGATGACCTCAGACCTTTGTATCTTTTTCCCAAAAGGAGGTGGAAGAGAATGTCTGGAGTGCATGGGGTCCTTAATTATGCTGGCTGCTTTTCTGAGGCAGCGGGAAGTGTAGACAGGGTCAGTGGATGGGAGGCTGGTTTGTGTGATGGATTGGGCTACATTCACAACCTTTTGTAGTACCTTGCGATCTTGGGCAGAGCAGGAACCATACCAAGCTGTGATACGACCAGAAAGGATGCTTCCTATAGTGCATCTGTAAAAGTTGGTGAGAAGCTTTTCCCAGTTCTGATGAAATCGGATTCAAGGGGTGATTGAGGAGCGAAAAATGCAGCTGCTAGAAATCTGATGTAAAAACAGAAAATACAGGGAGTGCTCAGCTGGCCCAGTTAACTTATCTTTCTGCCACAAGGTACCAGTGCCAAGCCTGATCACAATGATGATGAACATTCATGAAGCATCAGACGTACTAATTACCTCTAACAAACAATGCATCCCTGCTTACTTCATGCATCGGTGTACAGCTGAACGGCAATGTTGAAAATCTTCCCTGAGATGGTTTAAACAACCCTGCAGCAAAGAACTTTAAGGAATAGATGCAGAAATTGGCAGTGCCTTGCCCAACGATGATAATTGCCTCCCGGATCAGGAATTGCAAGCTGCATATTCTGTACTGTTTTGTGAATGAAATGTAATGGCCACACACACTGTTTAGCTTTAGGTTTCTTTGTCTGATTTATACAAATATCTTGTATTTCAGGGGTTAAAATAAAATCATGCTCTGTGAAGGTACCTTGTTAATAGATTTTTCTTTTGTAGGATCTCATTTACTAGAATACAGTACAACAAAACTGTGTGCACATAGCTTGTGCATTTGTTTTTATTAGCTGTAGCCACTTTACAGAATTTCTGATTTATTAAAAAGATTAGAATTTAGAAGTCATAAAACATTGTTCCCAAAACAGCTCCTGGTGGTACTTATTACGATCAATGCAAAGCCTATGTAATGACAGGCATATTATACTTATAAGCAGACATTAAGCTCCAAACAGACTCCCTTTGCAGCAGATCAGCAAATACAATATAACATGCTGGGAGACTGGCAAATATAAGAAGCTTCCTGAAAGCCCTGAGAATGGTCTTAAATTACATAAAATTTACAACACAGAAATAAGCCATTTGGTGTTTATGCTTTAGTCAAGCCACCTCCCACCATATCTCATCTAACTCTATCATCAGAACCTTCTATTCCTTTCTCCCTTGTGTGTTTATTTAGCTTCCCCTCAAATGTATCTGTGCCATTAGCCTCAAATACCCCTTCTGATAGCCAGTTCCAATTTCTCACCACTCTCTTGGCAAAGAGGTTTCTCCTCAATTCTACTATTGGATTTGTTAATGACTATCTTGGCCCATAATTCCCATGAATGCCAATGAGTGATGGATTTACTTTCACTTGAAATCCAAATTCAGGCCGGGTTAGACTGAAGGAGCCCAGGGGCTCCAGAAGTGTAAACAGTGTAGAACAAAAGAGGACATGCCCCTGTATTAAAGACATCATCAATTTGAGCCCTGTCAGGAGTGGGGGGTGGGGGAGGGTGTCCCGGGAGCTTAGCGGGTATCCCATGTGGTGCTCAGTCTGAGTCTTTAAAATAGATACTCTGAAGTTAGAAGTGCAATATCCGTGTCCCACGAACAAATAAAAAAAAACTATCCAGAGGAAGTTAGCCCTTCACCATATTTGCCAAATTAAACCTTGTGTGGAAACTTCTAAAAGGGATTTCCCAGCACACGTGGGTTACCCCTCAAATTCCAGGCTAAGGAGCCAGGACACATGGCCACTTGTATTTATAGCAGATAGGTATGGACTCTTTTCACGTGCTACTCCAGCCCCGACAATCACCACCTCCAACAAGTGGAAATATTGGGCGGAACTGTCCACCCATTCACGCTGGTGGAATTTTCTGGTCCCACTGCAATGAATGGAGATTTGTCTGAATGCCAAATTTTCCATCAGCCATGATCAAAATGAACAGCAGAGCAGGCTCAAAGGGCCAAATAGCCTATTCCTGCTTCTATTTTCTATGTTTCTATTATCGACTATTATCGGTACAGGCAGAGACAAAAGAACTTTCAGGGAGTTCTTCAAGTGTCCTGCCCAACATTCCTCCATCAGCCAGCACAGCAAAGAAATCAAATTGGCTTGTTAATCATATCATTTAGTTGTTTGTGAGACCTTGCAGCATGCAATCAGCTTTCACACTTGCCACACTAAAATGAATTGGAGATATAAATACCTGTGATTCCAGAGGCGGAAAGGATTCTAGTGTCCCTGTACAATACTGTTATTACCCATCACCACCGGCTACCTATAGTGAAGTGACACTTACTTAACACGTGCCAATAACTGGTTGTTAAGTGAATAATAATTGTGCGTGCATGTGCATATTTTAATATTTGACAGCAAAAAAATTAAGTTTTCAGTTTATCTATTAATGTCTCAGAAGGCTTATATTAACTCTGCAATGAGGTTACTGTGAAAATGCCCTAGTTGCCACACTCCAGTGCCTATGCAGGTTTGAGAGAGAATCTAGCATGGTCGATGCACCTAACCAGCACCTCTTTCGGACTACGGGAGAAAACTGGAGCACGCGGAGGAAACTCGCGCAGATACAGGGAGAACATGCAGACTCCACATAGACAGTGACCCAAGCTAAGAATCGAACCCAGGTTCCTGGCACTGAGGCAGTAGTGCTAACCATTGTGCCACCGTGCATCTTTGCCAATACTAAAAGTTACATACAGGCCCTCGTGTCTTGCTGAAATATCTGAAGCAAGCATCCAAAACAGTTGAAAGCCAAACATATGAATGGGATTCAATAGGTGCAGGAAGCAAGAATACCTCAAACACATGGTGATTGAAGTCAATTCTGTACATCACCTACTTGGTTAGGTTTTTACTTCCCATCGGACTTGTACTTATTCTTATAAAGCAACAAAAAGGCTTTTAAAGTAATTATGTGTTCAAGTGTGGTCCCCCTACAAGCTGCAAAGTAATAAAAAGGATCCTGTGACCTTTTCTCACATAATCCCATTTACCATATTTAAATGAAGATTATACAGCACTCAGCATCCATATTCCCACAAGTTGCTGTTATGGTAAAGAGATCAAACCAAAAGCTCCTACACAACATCTTTAAAATTTGTTCTGCTTTCCATGTATTTGATTAAATGTTACATTTTTAAATCTTATGGTTCTGACAAAGACATAAATCTTTCACAGCTGCTGCTTTACTCTGCAAACACATGTAACTTTCTTCTTGAAATCTACCATCATAAAATCCCACAGGACCAGGTCAGTGGAACACCTGCAATTCTTCATTCAGTCTACAGCACAATGTCTAAAACCAAAAGTAACGCTAATAGTTTCAGTGCCTTGCTGCAGCTCCATTTTTCACAAATTCCCGTGAACAAATGCTGCAAGCATGAAATCATCCAGGCAATTCTGTCATCAAGAGGATAACGTTTTCCCCCCCCAACTCCACCATCTCTCCCTGTAGCAGAAATCCAGTGGGAGCAAGTAGAAAAAACTGACAGCAATTACAAAACAACAGCACTTGTGCAATCTCCGGGGAAAGCTGAGGAAATGTGTCACGGCACATTGGAATAACTTTCACACATTTTTAATGAAATCAAGATTTTTTAATTGAGGAAATCATCATTGCTATGGCACTTAACATGGCTGGATTGGAAATGAAAATATCACTGTTGTATCTTCATCTCCTCTCAGTTGAAATCCTTTTGCGGTATCCTAGGCACACAGGACCGCTGATTCAAAAAGATAAACTTTTGATTCTGCCTATTCTGGTTTCTCCCAAGGACTGTGTGACATCAGGTAAAATGAGGGAAGGGTAAGGGATGAAGAAAACAGCATCTGATGCAAGAAGTTGTATTTTTTCTCCTGTACTTCCTTCAATTTTGCACACAAAGTGTTAGACCTGTTTGATCTCATCATTCCAGAACTGTACTTGCAAACATTTTTGCCACTGTGACCCCATTTTGGGGCTTTGAAAATTGCTGTGACCCCATTGCAGTGGTAGGCAACCTGCAGCCCATGAGTCACATGCAGCCTGTCAGGCTTTTGAGTGTGGCCCACGAGACATTGCCCATGTGTAGGGTTCCCAGATTCTTCTGGTTTCTGCCCACGTGATTTTTTTTCCTATCATACAACTGAAGTGATACACATAAAGAAAGGCAAGGTATGTGCTGACTGCACACAACATTGATTGTGAGCACCAGGTGCCTCCTCTGCGTCCAAAGCCCAAACACTTATTTTGTTTATATCATTTCAAGTAGATAGTTCTATTAATAGATGAATGATTAAGCATTTTCTATAATGTGTAATGAAATATTTGGCTTGTATTAAATGTATTTAACCTTATTCATGGGGTCATGGTTAGTGAACAAGTCAGATTTCAATTTTGTAAACCATTGAGAAGAAGGGCAACATACAGGGCCCACTCACTGGTGTAGACTGCCCATCACTGTGACAGCAAGAGGTGGTGGGCTGTCAGAGTGGGGATTTTTGATTTTATTTATGATTGTCACATGTATTAGTATGAAAGTATAGTTGAAAGTATAGTTTCTTGCATGCTATACAGACAAAAAAAATTATACATGAAGAAGGAAAGGATTACAGAATGTACAGTGCAGGTGTTGAGAAAGATCAGCTTAGTGTGAGGTAGGTCCATTCAAAAGTCTGATGGCAGCAGGAAAAGAGTTGTTCTTGAGTCGGTTGACACGTGACTTCAGAATTTTGTATCTTTTTCCTGACGGAAGAAGGTAGAAGAGAGAACGTCCAGGTGCTTGGGGTCTTTATTATGCTGGCTACTTTTCCAAGGCAGCATGAAGTGTAGACAGAGTCAATGGATGGGAGGCTGGTTTGCGTGATGAATTGGGCTACATTCAGGATTCTTTGTAGTTTCCTGCAGGCTTGGGCAAAGCAGGCAAAGCATACCGAGCTGTGATACAACCCAAAAGAATGCTTTCTGTAGTGTACCTCGACAGTGGAGAGCTATGAGAACAATGGGTTGGGGAGGACAATGGGTGGTTTTGATAAAAAGCACCAATCATATCACTGGCCATTTTTAGAACAGAAATCAGGTCTGGTAGGTCAGTCCATTAGGTAACGTTCACGATTTAGAAAAACAAAATTTAATGATGCTTTTCAGTTGTTACCACTTGATCAGATGTCCATGACAGCTGTGACTACCTCGGAGATTGCAACTTCAGAATTCTCTCTCGAAACCCAGTTTGGGAAGCCCTGTTCTAGAAGCTGTGCAAATTGCTATTGTTATTGAATCCCAAACCTACTATTTTTGCCTTTAGAACATCAGTCCCGTAACCAGGTTGCTACCAGTTTACCTAGAAATCCAGCTGTCGCTTGCCTTTTCAAAACAAGTACGTTCCATTGTCTGTCCAAAACATCACTGTATTACTGTGAAATTGCAGAACAAATTACCATGTCAGTTTTTTAAAACGGACTGGATGATTCCTATCAGAAAAAGAATCTACGTTGCTATCAAACAGAGAAAGAACTTGCATTTATATCACATATTTATGGTCTCAGTGCATCGCTAAGTGCTTCACAGTCACAGTAGGACTTTTAGTTTCAGAAATTAATTCCAGAATCACACCAAAAGTGGTGGCAAGAGTAGGTTCGACGGATCAGTGAGTTTCTCTGGCCCAGCACAAGAATACTGGAACTCTGAAGTAACCAGAATATTCATTCCAACAAAACACTTGTATTAACTGATCACATCCAACGTGGAATCTATAGATTCAACATTAACGCCTTTCAAATTGAGTTGAATAGCACAGGGACAAAGCATTGATGGAAAAATAGAAGCCAAGAACATGGTAAAGAGGAGAGAAGAAAATTACAAATATAAACAAGTTACAAACAATAATTTGGCAAGTATTTAGTTAATTAGTATTGATGCATTGTGTACGTTTGCAGGAAATGGTTTAAATTGCCTAATGTTTCTTATGTAATTGACATAAGCTGTTATGTTTATTAGAGTCAATGATCTTGCTAATGGCCTTGTTCCTAGAAGTTCAATAATGCAGTGTTTTGTAGAAGTATTAACTATTTTAAACTTCATATCAGGTTTCCATTCAAAACAAGAAAGCAGTTCCTAAAACAGAGCCGAGCACTTGTAAAGTCCAAATTTCTCTGTGGTAAGTTTGCAAAAATACATGTATTCAGTCAATGGAGAAAATAATATCCAACAAAAGCTGCATGTTTTTGTGAAAATCCAACTGTATCATTATAGTATTTTAAAGAAAGGAACCTGTCAGGCCAACCTGAACTGAATCACAACAGTTCCAGAACACCAAGTTTGACATTTTGGGAGGCCTCTGATGTGCCTAATAATTTGAAGCTTAGAAGTTTAAAGTTTATTTATTAAACTTAGTCATTAATAGGCTTATATTAACAACAAAATGAAGTGTTACTGTGAAAATCCCCTAGTCTGCACACTCCAGTGCCTGTTTGGGTACACTGGGGGAGAATTCAGCATGGCCAATGCATCTAACCAGCACATCTTTCAGACTGTGGAAGGAAACCCACATAGACATGGGGAGAACATGCAGACTCTGCACAGACAATGACCCAAGCCAGGAATTGAACCCAGGTCCTTGGCATTGTGAGGCAGCAGCGCTAACTACTGTGCCACAGTCAGGGCAACCACTTCAACCTTCTGAGAAAACTGCTATTAATCTCTATACTTACTGAGGACTGCTACCTCAACAGAGTTCCAGAGTTTTTGCCTCCAATTTTCTACTACTGACGACCCAATTAAAGTATTCACCATTCTTTGCACAAAAACAGACTACCTGAGTTCAGTTTTTGAATGTGGCTTACACCAATACTTCCTCTGTCCCTAATTGTGCTAGAAATGAAGTAGCACACAGGATTAACTTCATCTATTCCACTTCGTATCCTTGATAGATCTATAATTTCCCCTCTCAGTTCCCTCTTTTCAAGGATGAAGAGTTCAAGCTTTCTGAACATTTTTACTTGATAAATCACTTTTCTGACATTAGGAATCAGCCTTTTGGCTCTTAGATGTGTTCTGGTGAACAGAACTGCTTGCGGTATTCAGGACACAGCCTAAATGAGAACACTAAATAGCTTCAGCATGATGGCCTCAGATTTATGCTTTACTGATTTGGCACTGTGGCTCAGCATTCCATTTGCCTCACTGATTACTGCTCCTGCATGACTGGCCACAGTCAGTGTTGAATCCACTATCTCTTCCAGATGTCTTCCAACTTCACCCCTCATTATTTGAGTAATGTGTTCAGTAATAATTAAGAAAGCATTTGATAAGGTGCCACATTAAGCGTTACTGCGGTTCATAGTGTAGGGGTAACGTATTAGCATGGATAGAAGTTTGGGTGGCCAACAGGAAACAGACAGCAGACACAAATGGGTCATTTTCTGGTTAGCAAGATTGAACCATACAAGATCCTAAGGGGGTCTTGATAGGGTGGATGTGGAAAGAAGGATGTCCTCATGTGGGAGAATCTAGAACAAGGGATCACTGTTTAAAAATAACTGATCACTCATTGAGGGCAGAGATGAGGAAAAGTATCCTCTATAAATTTTCACTTATTTTTCCTCTTGTTTGTCACAGCTCACTCCATTAACAAGTATTTCTCCATAACTTTACTGCTTCTTCAGCACTGTGTCAAGGGGCAGTGCCAGGGGACATTGCCAGCCACTGCTTGGCCATATCACTCTCCCCCCGGGGCCAATATTCACCTTTAGCAGCCCTCCTCCCCCAGGCTGTACTCACCTTTATGTCCACCCCAGCCTCCCCGAGAAGACCTCCACAACATATTCACGTCTAGGTGAACATGTTGTAAATGGTGCCGACATGACATCATGCCAACTCTCACTGAATATCTGGTGAGTGGAAGTCCTGGAAAGAGTGCTCGCTAATGACATGCTAATATATTAAAATCAACTTCCTGGGGGTTCCATGGCATGTTTCATGCTACTCTGCCAGCGAGGGGGCTGGAAGATCAGAACTCGAAAACTTGTCGAGTTTTCCAAATCTCTCCAGGTTGCAGCAAACTCCAGACGGAGAGCGCAGGCTCAAATTCACCCTCTCGCGGAATTCACCATGGAATCAGAGCGGGCAAGCGGCAGACAACAGAAATGTCCGTTGACTTTGAGCGAGGCTGTAAAATCCAGCCCACGTCTTTGCAGTATAATATCATATACTGGATGCTGAAGGATTTGTCAATCCACTTTTCCAACAACTATTAGTGGATGATCAGAAATTTCCTCCAATTAAACATCAAGACAATTAAATATTGGACAGAATTTTCCAAACAAAAAATGACAAAACGCCACCTTGGATGGAAAACCAGCTGTGATTCCTGCCACTTCGGCATCACAATCTAATCATGATCTTCCAACACTTTCATCACTTTTTTGCAGGCAGGTTGTTTTGACCGTTATTGCTCAAAATCGCCAGACTGGGGACTGGAAAATGCTGGTGATGACTGTTTGGGGTGTGGAGGAAAGAGATCTCTGCAGAGGCAGCTCTGCCGGTGTCTTTAGGCCCCATCCCTCAAAACAACAGTGTGAAACATGCCCCCTGCTTTTTCTTGACAAAGTGCCATAAGATCTGGAGAGAAAACCTCCCTGTTTCTCGGGAATGAAACATGCTGGTTTTCATTCAAATCCTGCCACCTTGCCAATTTTTTGGTAAGATTCTGCCCACTGAAGCAGTTTTGTGCCCACATACAGCAAGACTTGGACAACATTCAGACTTGGCTAAGTGGAAAGTAACAAGTGCCAGGCAATGACCATCTCCAATGAGAGGGAATCAAACTATCTCCTCTTGACATTCAATGGCATTACCAATACTGATTCCCCTGCTATCAACATCCTGGGGATAACCATTGACCAGAAACTGAAGTGGACAAAAATATAAACACTGTGACTTAGAAGAGCAGGTCAGGAGGCTGGGAATTCTGTAAATAATAACTCCCAGTCTAATTCTTCAAAGCCTGTCCACCATCCAAAAAGCATGAGTCAGGGTGTGATGGAATAGTCTCCACTTAATTAATAACACTCTAACAACACTCAAGAAGCTCACCAGCCAAGAGAAAACAGTCTCCATCCACCACCTTAAACACTCACTCCCTCCACCACCATCACATGGTGTACCATCAATAAGATGCCCTGCAGCAAACCTCCGCACCCCTCAAACAACACCTTTCAAATCAGTGACCTTTGCCACCTTGAAGGACAAGGGAAGTTGATACATGGGCACCACCTGCTACTTCCCCTCCAAGTCACACGTCATCCTGACTTAGAACTATTCGCCATTCCTTCACTGGATCCATGGAGTTCGTTCCTAACATCACTGTGGGTAACAAAATCAGACAATGTTGGAAAACCTCAGCAAGTCTGACAGCATCGAGAGAGAATAGAATAGAACCAACGTTTCGAGTCAGGGTGACCCCCTTCATCACAGCTGTAGGTAGTGGACCAAAGGCAATATCAATTGGAGAAGTAAGAGATTCCACATCTCAAGAACAGCCTTACAAATTGGACCTTTGCCAAATGCAATAAATGCACAAATACATTATAATTAAGAATTTACAAAAAAAAATCCATTCAAATCCAGAAATCACAAGATGCCCCTCAACAGTGGGCAATTTTAGTTTGCCTGCAAAATTCCCAGCAGTCCCAAATGCATACAACATAATTCCAGCATAACATTCCCTATTGCCTTATTTGGTCTTGAACATGTAAACTGGAACAAGCGGATGTCACATTGAGTTTGCTCATTCATTCAATAAGGCCAATTTGACCTTCAACCTCAAACACCCAATCCCCATCAACTCCTGTAAAGCCCAAAAGTTGATTAATCACAACCTTGAATATATTGAACTGAGCATCCAAAAGTCCTCGTGGGGTTGATAATTCCAAAGATTCATAACCTTCTGATCAAAGAAATGTCTCCTCATCTCAATCCGAAATGACTGACTCCTAGACTATGTCCCCAGCTATTGAATTTCCAGTTAGAGGTAACTATCCCATAGCATCTACCCTGCCAGACCCTCTCAGAATGTTGGCCTGTTACTGTTGTGTGGCATCCATCAGCAGAAATCATTTATAATTCTAGCTCAAGAGGTTTTGCAATCCGAGGTCCTGTCAGGCTGAATAAAAGTCACAATGACTGTACACATTCAAATAACAATCTACACTTTTTTGTCACCTCTGCTACTGGATATTCTTACACCATGTATAATTTAGATAATTCTGCCTTAGCACTGAATAAAGTTCACAGCTTAAAAGGAGAAGGAGACAGAAAAAAAAGAGGAAAAGAAAAACAGAGAAGGAGAGAAGAAACAAGGGTGGAACAAAAAGACAGACGGGAATTCAAGGCCATGGGCCAAGTGCTGGCTAGTGGGATTAGGTGGGCAGGTCAGGGCATTTCATGCATCGGTGCAGACTCGAGGGGCCTATTCTGCACTGCAGTATTCTGTGATTCAGTGATTCCTTAGAGGTCTATAAAATAATGAGGGGCATAAATCAGCCAGATAATCCGACATCTTTTCCCAAAAATAGGGAACAGATACAAAAGTGTCCAGAGGGGCAATTTTTTCACACAGAGGGTGATGAGTGTCTGAAACAAGCTACCAGAGGCAATAGTAGAGGCGGGTACAATTTCGTCTTTTGAAAATCATTTAGACAGTTACATGGGTAAGATGGGATAAGGACCAAACGTGGGCAATTGGGACTAGCTTAGTGGTTAAAAAAAAGGGACGACACGAACAAGTTGAGACAAAGGGCCTATTTTCATGCTATAAACCTCTATGATCTCTCCTCTATGAGTCTATGAAATGGAAAGCTAAATGAAGTGAGAAAAAAGAACCAATGGTATTTATATAGGACATTATTGCATCCTCAAGATATCCTCAAGCTGTGCACACAAATGCAGCAGCCAATTTACACAGAGCAAGATCGTTCAGACAAAAAAATGAGGTGAATGACAAGTGAACCTGTTAGTAACGGTGTTGTCTGTGTTAAGAATGTAGCATAATATCAAAATATGATGGCATCATTCAAATAATATTTATTGAATTGCATTCCTTTTGTACTCTCCATGGCACTTGCATACTTAAACAGTAACGTATCTGGCAGGAATACTAGCTGATTTAGCTTGTCCTTCCAAACATCATGAGATATCTTAAGCGTTTCAAGAATTAATAGCTCTGCATCCTATGTATTGACAGGAATTCATCCCACCCTTTAGTTTTCTGTTCCAGCATCCCCACTGGTAATCGAACACACTCTCTCACATTCTTAAAGACATTGCCAAGTGTTCTTCGTTTCTTTTGAAACTTGCAGCTTTGAACAGTGCACGTCCAAGTCCTTAACCCTGTGCCCAATAAAAAGAACTTAACAGAATGTAATTTCTCCTGAACAAAAATGTGAAAATCACCATTCTGTCTCTCATCACCGCCATCGCACCCTCAACTCCTCTTGGATATAAATTCCAACAGACAGTATTTCTCTATAACTCATCCCTGCAAATTCAGCAATTAGCTTTGTAGATTTTATGACAGCCAGATTTCCAGTGAGGTTAGCCTGTCACTGGAAATGGACGAGAGGCTAAATAATTTATTTAAATATATTTAAATTAGAATTTCCATGTATCTAGTGAGCCCGATGCTCAATCGCCTTTATGGCCTCGCTGGCAGAGGTTCCCTCCAGCAAAGAAAATACCATGAATGGGGGTGGAACTGGAGGCGAATGAAGCCTCCCGGGGAGGCAAAGAGCAAGAGGGCACATTGGCATGCCATCCTGGCACCTTGGCAATATCCAACAGGCACCTTAGCACTGCCCACTACTCAGTGTTGGGGGTGGGAGCTATAGGGATGAGGCATATGGAAGTGGGGCCTATCTGGGGCACATGGGGCAGGGCCTATTGGGGTGGGGCATATGCAGGTGACCCAATCAGGGGTGGTGGGGCTGTCACACTGCAGTTGCGATCAGATCAGGGAGGGGGGGAAGCCCCAATCGATCTGGGTGGCTGGGGCTAGGTGCCCATGCATTGTGGGGCTCACAATTGGCCATGAGCCCCCACGATTGCTGGGGGTGGGGAGACTGCCTGCTGCAGCAAGGGCCTGACAACTCTTTCCATCTGTCAGACACCTGCAGTTGCTACTGAGCGTGTGCAGCATCAAACAGTTCCCTCTACTGGCTGGCTAGCAAATTAAGCCCAGCCCACAGCCTGCAGCAACTAGAAACAATCTAGACCATTTTTTTCAGTGATGATGTGCATAAGATTGGGCACGAAAACTTGCCCAAAAAACATATCATGAACTCTCCCATTTTCATGTTATTGGGCACTTAGAATCAATCTCATAAACTTCCACCCTCTATCCTTTTTCTAACTTGCCAGAGACACCACTTTACAATGAAATGTTGAACCAGGATCCTGCCTGCTTGCATTATTCGAAGAATATCAGGGATATAACTAAGATTGTTGGCTCCAATTCCCTTGTGTGTAAAAGAAGAATTTACATCATTCTGTAAGTACTCACTGAAAATGAAATATTCTGCAATAAATTTGTTACCACTATTGTACCTGCTTTGGCATTACTCATATTAGTTGCTGGATATAACTGAAGTTTTCTACAATATACTACGAGACAACTAAACACTTGGTGTCACGAGAAAAATTTGCCTGGTGATTTTGTGCTGATGATACATTTTAAATGCAGCATGCGATATACGTAAGACTACTTTTATCGTCAAGAGTATTCAAAATTATAAAGCATAGACAAAGAAGCAGATTTAAGAGGCTAGGGATACTGTGACAGGTAATTCACCTCCTGACTCCCCTAAGATTGTCCACAAGGCACAAGTCAGGAGTGTGATGGAATACTCCTCACTTACCTGGATGGGTACAGCTCCAACAACACTCAAGAAGCTTGACACCATCAAGGAAGAAGCAGCCCACTTGATTGGCAACCCATCCACAAACATCCACTCTCTCCACCACCCATACCCAATGGCAGCCATGCGCACCATCTACAAGATGCACTGCAGTAATTCACTAAACATTCTCAGACAGCACCTCCCAAACACACGACCACTTCCATCTAGAAGGAGAAGTGCAATAGTTAAATGGGAACACCACGACTGCACGTTTCCCTCCAGCCATTCACCATTCTGCCATGGAAACATATCGCCGTTCCTTCTTAGCCACTGGGTCCAAATCCTGGAATTCCCCCGCTTAACGGCATCGTGAGTCAACCCACAGCACGTGGACTACAGCGATTCAAGAAGGCAGCTCACCACCACCTTCTCAAGGGCAACTAGAGATGGGCAATAAATGCTGGCCAGCCAGAGACACCCATGTCCCATGAACTAATTTTTTAAAAAGATACAGCACAGCCCTGATCTAACTAAATGGTGGAATATGCTCAAGCGGTTGTATGATCTATTCCTTTCCTAAATATATTAGTCAAAATATTAAATATTTTGTGAAATATTAAATATTTTTGTAAAATATTAAATTATCAGGGCCGTGCATCCCATCACCCTGATTAGGAGGGATTGCTGGTGCACAGTTGTCTTTTTACCTTCGGAGCAAGAAGAAAAGTTTTTCCAACATTAGGGATGGACAATAAGTGCTGGCCTTACCAGCAAAACTCATATCACATGAAGGAACAAGAGAAAATTTGTAAGGCTGAAGTGCCAGATTGCAATCAAACTGAATGATGAGTTATGCATTCCATATCATGCACTCATAAGTCACAGCTCATGGGTGTTACAAGGTTTATCTTCTGAAATGCACTACTGTATTTTTTAAAAATATTTAATGATCCTAAAACCTATGATTTTTCATAACTACTTCATTCCCAGAACACTGTGCAACTCCTGTACAGCTTTGAAGATCAATTGAATAAAAACGTCATTAAGCTGCAACATATGCATATTGCATAAAGGCTTCAAACTCAGAAAAAAAGTTACAACAAAATAAAATTCATGCGATCATTTTAGCCATTTTCACCAGGAAAAGAGAAGTATATATCCAAATTCAAAAGAAGAACAACTTTTTTTTTCTGGGCTTACACCAATAAAGGGTATTTATTATTACTTATTTATTAGTCCCAAGTAGACTTACATTAATACTGCAATGAAGTTACTGTGAAAAACTCCTAGTCGCCACACCCTGGCGCCTTTTCGGGTACACTGAGGGAGAATTTAGCATGGCCAATGCACTTAACCAGCCTGTCTTTCGAACTGTAGGGGGAAACTGGAGCACCTGGAGGAAACCCATGCAGACATGGGGAGAACGTGCAAACTTCACACAAGCGGTGACCCAAGCCCAAAATCAAACCTGGGTCCCTGGCGCTGTGAGGCAGCAATGCTGACCACTGTGCCACCTTGTTGCCTATTTCACACAACAGATTTGAAAACATAGCGATTTTTTTTGAACTGCGAATCAAGAAAACTTGCTCTTTATCTCAAATATCTGTACTCAACATATTTTTAAGTAGCTAGGAAAGTAGCCATTGCCCAAGTTGGACAGCAGGCATTTCTCTCTCTCTCGCGAAGAGAGACAATTGTTTATATAACTTGAGGGTAGCCACTCCACATTAAGCATGGGACAGACAAAGAGACATGTCTCAAATGCACCTCAGGCCAGAAGGGAAATTGAATCCAAACTGTTGTGGTTTTCCTGAACCAACACAAGGAAGCTTAGCTAACTGCACCAGTGAACTCATTTTTGTTTTATTTTGTATGTCGGTGAAAGATAATAATTGCTACAACAGCACATTAGCAAGACTGTGATCTGTATTCTGCCTTACATTCTTCTGCATGCGATACAATAATGGCAGGAATTGTCAACAATACACACAAGCTTTATCATGAAGGTTGCACTTACCAGAATTATGATAGCTGTCCATTTGCTGGGGAATCTGGATGGTGAAAGTTATCAGATCAGGGGCAAAAAGAGACACGGGTTTCCTGCTTTCATTCAGCCATTTGCTCTTGTGCAATTCTCTCGTGTCAGAAGGCCCTTGTATTAGTGGAATCAATTTTTCCTTCATGCCATCACTTCTTCCTAATAGTGATAAAAACATTTTCATCAAGTCTTTCTTTTTCAAACTCATTTGTAACATCAAATTTTATCCAAACAGATTGTCTTCCTACCTTGACACCAACCAGGGAAGCAAATTAACCAGCCTGTATTGAATCATGTGGAATCTTGGACTTGAACCAATGTTTTGGAAAAAGCATTTTAAAGGAAATCCACAACAATAAGACAGGCTTATTTGCCAAGAAAAATTTGCTCTGTGGGCTCAGAAGGTTTCAACCCCAATAGTAGCTTGTGGTCACAAATGCTCTATGACAAGCTCTTCCACAGTGTATACTATCATTCCTCAGGTTATGGGGATTTTTTAAATTTTAAATAGCACAAGGGATATCATCCTGGTCAGGTATTTGGACATCGATATGACTTTGTTTAAATTCATCTACCACCAGCTGCCAGAACAAGTCATTCCTTAGAGCAAGTAGATCATGACAATATAATAAAAACATACAACCTAGCCCCCAGAGAGGACTGAGTGGTTTGCTGTGTGGAATCTAGGTATGTGAAGGATTATTTTGTATGAAGACTGAATACACTAACATCTAATTTAACTTTGCTGTGCATTCTTGCATATACCATATGCTACTGCAAACCAATTACATGGCAAGGGGAATCCATATCGCTTGTGTGCCGAAATTTTGCAGAGGGCAAAGAACTGTTAGTAAGTTGCCACAGGCCCAAAATTGGATTGCACTATGCTTATTTTATTGTTGTAAAACAGTTGCCTAGAAGTGTCCAAAACGGAGGGCAGGGTACGCATTCATTCTCACTTCATGTGACACCCATGATATTTGTGAGGGTTTCTTTATATGCAAAAAGGGGACTTGGGACGCCTACGCAAGGCTCATTTTGCAGGATTTGATGGTGACGGACAACAGCAGATGCCATGCATTCTGCAGTCAGCTGCTTCAGGAATTTAACAGCCAAATCAGTGGTCCTGAAAGGGCTGCTGATGGCTGCAACCTGAAAAGTTAAATTTTACATCTCTTTAATTGCCTTATTAAATTTAAGGGCCTCTGCCAGGCATCGTCTTCACACTCTCAGTTTTCTCTACACCTTCATGGATTTCAGCTGAGACTGTCAGCCAGTGGCTAGGTTGGCCAAATTCACAAGACGGGGAAGTCCCCTAAGTCCTCAACTGCCGCCCACAGCCGGCAGATGGTAAAAACAAACAAAAAAAGCGTAATAATTTGCTGTGACCCTGCTGCTGACCTCAGAATGCATGAGCAGTGTGCACAGCACAATCATGTTGCTCCAGTTTAGGTACAATCCAATTTCTGGGCCAAGATGTCCAAGGATGTAGGTACCAGAGCTGCAGTAACAGGAGTGGCTGAAGATGGTGTCTCATAGCCCTCCCAATTGCCTGCTGCTTGGAAGCAGGGAGCCTGTGAAAATGGTAAAACGATGCATTGCTGCTGCTGCTACTCCCCATCATGTTTTCTTTAATACATTCGTGGGGCATGGGTGTCGCTGGCTCGGGCAGCAGTTGCTGCCCGTCCCCAGTTGCCCTTAAGGTGGTGGTGGTGAGCTGCCTTCTTGAATTGCTGCAGTCCACACGCTGTGGGCTGATCCACAATGTCACTAGGGAGGGAGCTCCAGGATTTTGACCCAGTGACTGAAAAGGAATGGCAATATATTTATATGTCATGATAGTGAGTGGCTACGAGGGGAACTTACAGGTAGGGGTGTTCCCATTGATCTACTGCCCTTGTCCTAGATGCAAGTGGCTGTGGATTTGGAAGGTGCTGTCTAAGGATCTTCAGTGAATTGCTGCAGGTGGCTGCATTTCCCGGAGTGTTCTGCTTGTGTGGGTGGCAACTCACCAGGGAGTTGTAAGCAGCCAATTAAGGTCAGTATAGCAGGAACTCAAAGGGATTTGGAGGGTAGTGGCAGTTTGCCAGAAGCACAGAGGTCTCTCACAGCATCTGCAACTCCTGCATCTGTTGTCTGCCTGGCATCCTTAATTGGAGATGCTTCTGGAGGTAGCTTGGAAACTGGCCTCTACTGAGAAGCTCATACCCATACCATCCCATCACTCTGATTGTTCACAACCTGGGAATCCATCCCAATGTCAGAATCAGCACAATAGTGGCACATTTCAGCTCAGAATGTCACAGATTGCACTGAACCAGCCATTTTATTATTCTCCGACTAGGATTTTCCAGCCCCAGTGAGGAAAGTCCTGATATGGCAGATGCGCCAAGCCAGCCAAAAATCCATTGATTTCAGCGCCAACAGTGAATCCCACTGGTTTAATTTGATTTATTGTCACATGTATTAGTACACAGTGAAAAGTATTGTTTCTTGTGCACTATACAGACAAAGCACAACGTTCATAGAGAAGGAAATGAGAGACTGCAGAATGTAGTGTTACAGTGATAGCTAGGGTGTAGAGAAAGATCAACATAATGCAAGGTAGATCCATTCAAAAGTCTGACAGCAGCAGGAAAGGAGTGTTCTTGAGTCGGTTGGCATGTGTCGTCAGGTTTTCAGAAGGAAGAAGATGGAAAAGACAATGTCCGGAGTGTGATATTGAAGCTCTGGTCAAGAAGGAGGAGGAAGAATATGACATGCACAGGCAATTGGGATCACGTGGGTCCCTTGACGAGTACAGAGGGTGTCAGAGTAGAGTTAGGAGAGAAATCAGGAGGGCAAAAAGGGAGGTTGCTTTGCCATAACACAAACCAGCCTCCCATCCATTGACTCTGTCTACACGGAAAAGCAGCCAGCATAATTTAGGACCCTATGCACCCCAGACACACTCTTTCACCTTTTTCCATCGGGAAAAAGTTACAAAAGTCTGAGGTCACATACCAACCAAGAACAGCTTTTCCCCTGCTGCCATCAGACTTTTGAATGTTGTACCTTTTACTAAGTTGATCATTCTCTGGTCCCTAGCTATGACTGTATCACTACATTCTGCATTCTCTCCTTTCCTTCTGTATGAACGATATGCTTTGTATAGTGTGCAAGAAACAGTACTTTCATTATATACTAATATATGTGACAGTAACAAATCAAATCAGATCAGGTCAAGGTAAGGTAAAGGAAAAATTCAAAAAGCTTCTACAAATGCATAAAGGGCAAAAGAGTAACTAGGGAGAGAATAGGCCCTCTTAAGAATCAACACGGTCATCTATGTGCAGATCCACAAGAGATGAGCGAGATCCTAATTGAATATTTCTCATAAGTATTTACTGTTGAGAAAGGCATAGATGTCAGGGATTTTGGGGAAATAAAGAGTGATGTCTCGAGGAGTGTACTGGATGTCTTAAAGTACATCAAGGTACATAAATCCCTGGGACCTGATGCAGTATGTCCAAAGATATTGTGGGAGGCTAGTGAATAAATTGCAGGTCCCCTAGCAGAGACAGCGACAGTAACAGGTGAGGTGCCTGAAGATTGGAGGGTGGCAAATATTGTGCCTTTGTTTAAGAAAGGCCGCAGGGAAAAGCCTGGGAACTACAGGCCAGTGTGCCTAATGTCTGAAGTTGGTAATTTGTTCGAAGGTATTCTGAAAGACAGGATCTACAAGCATTTGGAGATGCAAGGACTGATTAAGGACAGTGAGCATGGCTTTGTGAGTGGAAAATAATGTCTCACGAATTTGATTGAGTTTTTTGAAGGAGTAACCAAGAAGGTAGATGAGGGCAGTGCAGTTGATGTTGTTCACATGGACTTTAGCAAGACCTTTGACAATGTACCACAGGATAGGTTGTTGCATAAGGTTAAATCTCACAGGATCCAGGGTGAGGATTGGATACAAAATTTGCTTGATGACAGAAGATAGAGGGTGTAGGGGTTTGTTTTTCAAACTGCGGGCCTGTGACCAGCAATGTGCCTCTGGGATCAGTGCTGGGTCTACTGTTATTTGTCATTTATATTAAAGATTTGTATGAGAATTTAGGAGACATAGTTAGTAAGTTTGTAGATGACACCAAGATTGGTGGCATTGTGGGCAGTGAAGAAGGTTATCTAGGATTGCAGTGGGATCTTGATCAATTGGGCCAGTGGGCTGATGAATGGCAGATGGAGTTTAATTTAGATAAATATGAGGTGATGCATTTTGGTAGATCAAACCAGGGCAGGAGCTACTCAGTTAATGGTAGAGTTTTGAGGAGAGTTATAGAACAAAGAAATCTAGGGGCACAGGTTCATAGCTCCTTGAAAGTGGAGTCACAAGTGGACAGGGTGGTGAAGGTGGCAAAGAGCATGCTTGGTTTCACTGATCAGAATACTGAATACAGTAGCTGGAACATCTTGTCTGAGTTGTACAATACATTGGTAAGGCCACACTTGGAATACTGTGTGCAGCTCTGGTCACCCTATTATAGAAATGATAATATTAAACTAGGAACAGTGCAGAAAAAAATAATGAGGATGCTGCTAGGACTTGATTTTTAAAGTATAACGTCACAAATAGGCTTACATTAACACTGCAATGAAATTACTGTGAAAATCCCCTAGTCACCACACCCCGGTGCCTGTTCAGCTACACTGAGGGAAAATTTAGCAAGGCCAATGCATCTAACCAGCATATCTTTTGCACTGTGGGAGGAAACCGGAGCACGCAGAGGAAACTCACGCGGGGAGAACATGCAGGCTTTGCGCAGACTGTGACCCATGCCAGGAATTGAACCCAAGTCCCTGGCGCAGTGAGGCAGCAATGCTAAGCACTGTGCCACACTGAGTTTGAGTTATGAGATGAGGCAGGATAAACAGGGACGTTTTTCCCCTGGAGTGCAGGAAGCTTAACGGTGATCTTACAGAGGTCTATAAAATGAGGGAATCTATGAGGTAGCTAGTCAACATCTTTTCCCAAAGGCAGAGGAGTCTAAAACCAGAGGGCATAGATTTAAGGTAAGAGGGGAGAGATACAAAAAGGTCCAGAGGGGCAATTATTTCACACACAGAGAGTGGTGAGTGTCTGGAACAAGCTTCCAGAGGTAGTAATAGACGTGGGTACAATTTTGTCTTTTAAAAAGTATTTAGACAGTTACATGGATAAGATTGGTGTAGCGGGATATAGGCTAAAGAGGGCAAATGGGACTAGCTTAATGGTAAAAACTGGGTGGTATGGACAAATTGGACCAAGGGGCCTATTTCCATGCTGTAAACCTCTATGACTCTATTTCAGATCTTTGGATTTGGCCTTTGGAAAAGGACGGGAGATTTCTGGCTGAGAAAATTCCTCCTCATCTCAGTTTTGTTTTGAGGCTGTGCCCTCAGGTCCTAGTCTCTCCTATTAATGGAAACATCTTCCACATGTTGATCTGACTGTGGTCTTAACTCCACTTTCCTGCCGACCTTTCATAATCCTTAATTCCTTTGTAAATCACATCTCTGTGTCAGCCTTGAATACTTGCCCAGGCTCCACTGCTTTCTTTAGAATAAAAATCCAAAGAGGAAAAACTCTCTGAGATAAGAAAGTTCCCTACATTCAGCCTTAATACAGAGGACCCTTTATTTTGAAACTGTGCCCCCTAGTTCCAGATTCCCTCACGAGAGGCAACATTCTCTCAGCATATACGCAGCCAAGTCCACTCAGAATTTTATATTTCAATATCATCTCATTCTTCTAAATTCCCATGGATATTGACCCAACCTATTCAAGCTTTCTTAATGAGACAGGCCCGTCATCCAATCTGGTGAAGTTTCTCTGGACTGTTTTCAGTTTATTTATTATTGTCACTATAGGTTTACATTAACACTGCAGTGAAGTGACTCTGAAAATCCACTTGTTGCCACACTCTGATGGCACATGTTTGGGTACATTGAGGGAGAATTTAGCATGGCCAACGCACCTAACCAGCACATCTTTCAGACTATGGGAGAAAACCAAAGCATCCAGAGGAAACCCACACAGACATGAGGAGAATGTGCAGACTCCACACAGATAGCAACCCAAATCGGAAATCAAACATGGGTCCCTGGTGCTGTGAGACAGCAGTGCTAACCACTGTGTTAACCACTGTGCCACTGTGCATAACTGAGTGGGATAGGGATGGAGCAGGAGAATGGGAGTGGGATGGCTCTATCAAAGAGCTGACACGGACATGGTGGGATGAACAATCTCCTTCTAAGCTACATGATCCAAATTCAGATGGAAGCAGTTGAGAATAAATCACCATCTATTAGAATCCCTTAGAATCACTACCAAGAGACCAGGTCGAATAAAGTTGGTTCAGCATTACTAATTCATCTGTTAGGAGCAATAACAGAATAAGGAGAACAAATTTGGAAGTCAAAACTTCATGTGCTTTGAACAAGATACAATGTAACAAAATACCAAATATAAACCATAAAGTAAACTTAAAGCAATAGAAATCAGCTTGGCTGTAAGCCCTTATTATGAACTAGGATGTAAGAGATATTTCATGAACAATGCACCTTGTCATAAGAAACTAAATATTGATATCTAATTACAGTGCACATTGCCAATTCACTGATTCTGAAATTCATCCGGGATACTAGATTAAGAGCTTTGACAGAACACTTTGGATAGACTTGCTTTTTGAATAGGGAGGCTTAAAAAAGGTTTGCTTGGATGAATGATTGGTCCCCGTTTGTATAGCACGCAAGAAACAATGCTTTTCACTTCATACTAATACATGTGACAATAATAAATCAAATCAGTAAAACAGAGGAAATTCATCCTGGGGCCACTAGACTGGCTTAACGCTAAGACGATATTTAGCAGTTGTTGTCACAATATTGGACTGAATGTGAATACAGGAACTAGTTGCCCCGACATTTCATGTGGTAGAACTGCTTGGAAATAATTTCTAGGATGCCACCAACATTCACTTCGGAAATCTGAAACAATTCAGCACAGATTCAGAATGATTTGGTCATGTTGCACAAATTCGTTAGAATTCCTTGAGAAATCAACGCAATTGTCAGGCCTGTCCAATTAATAGAGCTTGGATTGAGGACCAGACACAATAGCCACGTTGGTGGGACCAGAGGCCATTGAAACTTCCTTGAATGATTGGGGCAGGGGCAGGCAGTACCCCTTGGGCAGTACCAGCCTAGCACCCTGGCATTGCTGATCAGGCACCAGGCAGTGCCAAGGGGTGGAGCCGAAGACAAGGAGCATGGCCTGGATCGGGCCTATCCTGAAGGGGAGACAGGGCATGGGGAGCTGTGTACTCTGCACTGGTAATAGTCAGGGCGGCGATCATCTGGGGTGGGGGAGTGAACAGGGGTGGCAATCGATGGGAGAGGGTTGCGATTGGGGGCAGCAATCAATCAGGGGGTGCGGTTGCACTGTCGGGGGAGGACTGGAGGGAGTAACAATCTCCCACTGCACTGTGTACTCTTTACACAGTGCAATGGGAGATTAAGATGCATGTGTAATAACTTCCCCCAGCAGCCAGCAACCTGCTTCCTGGTGTGAATACACTCTGTCCACTCCCCCTGTTGGCAAGAGTCATACTTTGCCTCTTTTTTTTTCAAACTGCCATAAGATTGTGGCTGGGAGCTCACCCAAAAAATGGGGGTGATTCTCGCCCGTTTTCACGCTCATAGGGAACTTAGTCACTTTTTGGTAAGATCACCCCATGTATATTAATATTGTACCCTTAACATAGGAAAATGTCCCAAGATATTTCACCTTCACCCCAGAAGGATATTCAGCACACTGCAGCAGTTTGCATGGGGGTTTATCACCATTTTCTCAAGGGCAATTAGAAAAGGGCAATAAATACTGTCCTTGCCAGTGATAGCCACATTCTCTGAATAAATAATAATTTTTAAGGTTTTGAAATGGAAATCAAAGTCCACACTCTGGAACTCGTACCTCAAGAAAATGTTCACAGAAATGCCCCAGTGGAGTTCTTACAAATCCGCAGCTTGACCTGACTCACAATGTGTTCCCTCTTGACACAATCAGAACTTCTAATGTCAGGCCATCAGACTAAATCTTTGAAGTCAGATTTGAACTTAAGCTAATGGCCCTCCCAAACTGAAGTGAAAGAAATGGCAGTTGTCAAACAGTGCCCAAGAACATTTGTGGTAGTGTGGCTCCTTTAAGGGCAATCCTTGAGGTCCTATGGAGAGGCAGCATGGGAAGCCAAGTCAATCAGGTGCAAGGTCGCACATCCTGGGTTGGGGAGGAAGATCAGCTGGAGCCAGGGAGCAGAAGACAGTAGACGTGTATTGCAGTTCTGTAGATCTTTGCTTGTATATAGATAAATACTGTTGATAATAAATCCATCATAACTTTTTTTCAATTCATTCATAAGAACATAAGAAATAGGAGCAGGAGTAGGCCATCTGGCCCTTCGAGCCTGCCCCGCCATACAATAAGATCATGGCTGATCTGTCGTGGCTCAGTTCCACATTCCCGCCCTCTCCCCATAACCCTTAATCCCCTCTCTTATCAAAAACCCATCAACCTGCTTCTTAAAAATATTTAGCGAGGCAGCCTCCACCACTTCAACGGGCAGAGAATTCCAGAGATTCACCACCCTTTGAGTGAAGAAGTTCCTCCTCAACTCCGTTCTAAACCGCACCCCCTTTATCTTGAGGCTGTGCCCCCTAGTCCTACTATCCTTTCTGAGCGGGAAGAGTCTCTCCACCTCTATCCTATCCATCCCATTCATCATCTTATACGTCTCAATGAGATCTCCCCTCATTCTTCTAAACTCTAACGAGTACAAGCCTAGTTTATTCAGCCTCTCGTCATAGCTCAACCCCCTCAACTCCGGCATCAGCCTAGTAAACCTCCTCTGCACTCCCTCCAAGGCCAAAATATCCTTGCTTAAGTGCGGCGACCAAAACTGCACACAGTACTCCAGCTGCGGCCTCACCAATGCCCTATACAGCCGCAGCAAGACCTCCCTACTTTTATATTCAATCCCCCTCACGATGAAGGCCAGCATCCCATTCGCCTTCCTGACCACCTGCTGCACCTGCAAGCTGGGTTTTTGCGACTCATGCACAAGGACCCCGAGGTCCCTCTGCACCGTCGCCTGCTGCAGTTTTTCACCACGTAAGTAATAGTCCTTCCTACCATTCTTCCTACCAAAGTGGACCACCTCACACTTGCCAACATTAAATTCCATTTGCCATTTCCTGGCCCATTCACCCAGCCTATCTAGATCGTTCTGCAGACTCTCCACACCTTCCGCACAATTTGCCGTTCCCCCAATCTTGGTGTCATCAGCAAATTTTGACACCCTACACTCGGTTCCCTCCTCCAGATCATCTATATAAATGGTAAATAGCTGAGGCCCCAGCACCGACCCCTGGGGCACTCCACTAGTCACCATCCGCCAATCCGAATAGCACCCGTTGACCCCCACTCTCTGCCTCCTATTTGACAACCAATCCTCTATCCATGCTAACACCCTACCCCCAACTCCATGTCCCCTTACCTTCTGCAATAACCTCTTATGAGGTACTTTGTCAAACGCCTTCTGAAAATCCAGAAAGACCACATCCACCGGCTCTCCTCTATCCACTGCCCTAGACACATCCTCATAGAACTCCAGTAAATTTGTCAGACACGACTTCCCTTTAATGAAACCATGCTGCGTCTGCTCTATCAAGCAATTCCCTTCAAGATGCATCGCAATTTCCTCCTTAATGACGGATTCTAACATTTTACCTACCACAGACGTTAAACTAACTGGCCTATAATTCCCTGCCTTTTGCCTGGCACCCTTCTTAAACAACGGCGTAACATTAGCCGTTTTCCAATCTTCCAGCACTTCCTCGGAATCCAGCGACATCTGGAAAATAACCACCAAGGCATCCACTATAACCTCCGCCATTTCTTTCAGAACCCTCGGATGCATTCCATCCGGTCCTGGGGACTTGTCCACAATCAGCCCCTCCAGTCTGTCGAGCACCGCCTCTCTAGTAACAGTAATGTCATTAAGACCCTCCAGTCCTACCACCTTTCCATCGCTAACACCCGGCAAATTATTCACATCCTCCTCTGTGAAGACAGAAACAAAAAAGTTATTCAATACCTTAGCCATATCCCCATCCCCTACCACTAGGTCCCCTTTCTCATCCTCTAAAGGACCAACGTTCACCCTAGCCAGCCTCTTCCTTTTTATATATTTATAAAAACTCTTGCTATCCTTTTTTATATTAAGTGCTAGCCCAGCTTCATAGTTTCTCCTACCCTCCTTTATCAACTTCTTTGTCAATCTTTGTTGACATTTAAACCTCTCCCAATCCTCTTCTCGCCCACTACTCTTAGCTACTCTAAATTCCTCCGCTTTTAATTTAACACTTTCCTTCACCTCCTTCGTTATCCACGGCTTATTACCTCTCCTCCTACTGTCCTTTTTGACCATCGGAATAAATTTCTGCTGAGCACCAAGAAAGATCTCCTTAAAGATCCGCCACTGCTCCTCAGCAGACCCTCCCTCCAACGCGCTCCCCCGGTCAACATTCGCCAATTCTTCTCTCATCCTACCGTACTCCCCTCTATTCAAACAAAGGACGCGTGTCCGGGAACCCACTTTCTCCTCCTCCATCTGCAACAGAAACTCCACCATACAATGATCACTCTCTCCAAGAGGATCCTTCACCGCAAGGTCCCTAATTCTACCCGCCTCATTACATAGCACCAGATCCAAGATAGCTCTCTCCCTCGTCGGCTCCAACACACACTGTTCAAGGAAATTATCCCGGCAGCATTCCAAGAACTCCTCCTCCAGCCCACTGCGCCCAACATGGGTCGACCAATCAACATGCAGATTGAAATCCCCCATAACTACGGCCGTCCCATTCCTGCACGCCGCACTTATTTGCGCGTTAACAGCCCGCCCCACCTCCAGATCATTATTCGTGGGACATGGGCATCACTGATTAGGCCAGCAGTTATTGGCCATCCCTAGTTGCCCTTGAGAAGGTGACGGTGAGCTGCTTTCTTGAATCGCTGCAATCCATGTTCTGTGGGTAAACGCACAATGTTGTAAGGGAGGCAAATTCCAGGATTTTGACACAGCGACTGCGAAAGAACGGTGATATATTTCCAAGTCAGGATAGTGAAGCCACAACGAGTTATTGCAAACATCTTGGAGGCGAATGAAGTTATAAGTGTCAGCATTTTTTAAAGAAGGGAATGAAATACTCACACATACCAATGAAAAAATTCATGGCTGGGCCACGTAATGAACTCGATACTTTCAAAGATGTTTTCCTGAACAATCACACAGCAATTTTTAAAAACTTCTCCAATTGGAGCATTGCATTCACATGGGAAATACAAACCAGGTCTTTAAAAGACTAATCCAAAAACAATTGATTTGTTCAGGAGCACATTGGGTATACATGTGGCATTAAAGGGAAGAAAAGCTGAGCCTTTTTTGTATAAATTTTGGCTCAAAAGAATGATTTTTGCTCAAGAGCAATTGAGAGCAGAAACTTGGGCGAACAATGTCAAATGTGAAATAAGAATAGCTTGCCAATGTAAAAACATGCTGGGAAATGTCAAAAAGTCGCACACACAATGCTTCAGCCTTGGCTCAGTGTTACCATTCTCATCTTTGAGTCACAAGGTTATGAATTGAAGACCCACCCTGGTTGAAAAATTGAGCGCAGAATCAAGGTTAGCACTTCATTGCGGTATGAAGGAAATGCACTGCTGGCAGGCCTGCCTTTTGGATGCAAAGCCGAACACAGCCCTCATCTCAATGGGAGAGTTTGTCTGGTGTCCTGACCAAGATTTATCTGACAACCAAAATCACCAACATTAGAAGTTAGGTCACAGATCAGTCATGATCTCATTGAATGGCAGAGCAGACTCAAGGGACTGAAAGGCCTACTCGTGTTCTATCACGAGCACATTTATCTCATTACTACTGTGGGACCTTGCCGTGAGTAAACTGGTGTTGTTTAATGGTTTTAAAACACAGACTAGACTTCAAAAGTAATGACTGGCTGTGAAGCACTGTGGGATGTGTTAGGCCATGAAAGATGCTCATTAAATGCAAGCCAATGCAGAGTTGTTCTCAACATCTGCCGTGGATAACGCAACTGGAGCCTGGAAAAAGTGATGACCGTGTGAAAAGGTTTCTATAATAAAGAATAAACTTAACTTATGACTAGAGCAGGTAATCCCAAAAGAAAAGTAAAGCTGTTATTTGAAGGACAGATTGAGGGTAAACCTCCATCTAATTACAGCATGCTCAGTTAGACAATCAAACTTTTTCCGTTTACAAAAGCAGCTGTCCAGCAATTTTGCACAGAGGAACTTCAAATTTAACACAAAAATAGGAGGCAGCTTTCGTCTGTGAGCTCACAGTCGCTGGGAACCAGTTGAACACTGCTGAAATTCTTTCAGAGAATCCTGTGCATGATTTCAATCCTGTCATTTGAGAATAGGGGCTCAATTTGCCCTGCTTTTTTTCTAGATGATGGGACCATTTTCAAGTGGTGAATTCATTCGCTGCAGCACCAATCTTCTGGCGGACATCAAATTAAGAAGACGACATGTTGATCACCATCCAATTAGCGGGTTGAGGAACAGGAGGGCAATTTAGGAAAAGCAATTGCAAAGGTTGTGCAGTGGGAATACTGCTGAGAATGGAGCAAGAGAGGATGAGATAAAATCCTCACCATCAGCACTATTAGCTATTTCAGTCTGCAGGTGACAATGGTGAAATCGCAAACATCTACTTGTGAATGACTTCTGAATGGTTCCAGGGATGGGGTTTTTAGTTACCAGGCTGTTTTGGGGAATCTGGTATTGTTCACTTTGGAGCCAAGGAAGTTGAGAGGAGATTTGATTGAGGTGTACAAGATTATGAAAAGGTGGTCTAGGTAAGGTAGACAAAGAAAAGTTCTCCCCATTAGGTGACTGTACAAGGACTCGGGGACACAAATTTTGGCAAGAGATGCAGTGGAAAAGAGAGGAAGAACTTTTTTACACAGTGAGTGGTAATGACCTGGAACTTGCTGCCCACCATGGAGGTGGATGAAGAAACAATCAACAATTTCAAAATAAAGTTGGATAAGCACTTGAAGAAAAACGTGCAGGGTCATGGCAATTGAGCAGGGGAGTGGGACTGATTGGATTGATCTACGGGAAGTTGGTGTGAATTTGATGTGCTGAATAACTTCCCTCTGTGCTGTGACTCTATGACATGCCAATTTTCTTCTTGAATGGGCAGATTGCATTTTTCTTTCATGGTATTTAGGCCAAGACTTCTGTAAGCTGATAAGCTGCAGAAACAGCAAGGGTAAAATTCCATTTCCCCAGAAAAATTATTGTTCATAACTTCCAATAGTGCTGATGGCAACCTGACTTGGTTTCCGACTACTAATGTGTCGGCTGCTGACATCGCACTCAGCACCCACGCTACCCTGGGAGAAACAACTGGAGACGAGGACACATTGGCAAACCAGCCCGATGCAGTTTTTTCTAACGTTGTTCATGCTTGTCCTTCAACAACCTGGTAAAATTCCCTCTTCTGAGTCCAAATTGTGAAAGAGGGTACCATCGCGCTCCACTCTTCATTCTTTAAAAAAAAGACTACATTCATTCTATTCTATCTACTCTATCGCTACACAGTCATTTTTGATGAATCTTTACTTTTAAAACTAAGCATTATTCTCAGCTAAGCATTAATTTCCAATGATCATTATATCACGAATTTGAATTTAAGAAATTAGTTCAGCTAAACATAAGAAACATTGCTCCTTTTCAGACCACTTTAAGATGATCCAAACTTAGACACTGAAATGTCCTGTCGGTGCATGTATCGGTCTGATTTTTCACTAAATTATCTCTGGATGGAAGATTGGTTAATGGACTAATTGTAATAAATACCATATTAATCTAGACTATTCAACACTGAGTTCTGAATGAATGCTGGCTAGTGCCATTCTGAATGACCTGTTTTCGATTGCAAGCATGTAAGTGAATGTTCTGGCTTTAAACAATGTGGGACATACCGCAAATACTTACCTTAAATCAGCCTTACACAGATGCCTGTGCTTAAGAGTTTGTGCAGCCATTCTTAAGAGTGAACTTTAGGGAATACAAACAAACATCCAAAACATTTTTGGCCTAGACAGTTAAAAAGATTAATATTTTCATTGCCTGATCATTGTACATTATAGATAGAACTGTTAACACAATGCAATCTTCAACTGACAAAACAACAAATCTTTGGGGGGAAAAAGCTGATTCATGACAGACAAAGTAAACTCTAATTTCTGTGACTTTTTAAGCCAATTCTCCTGTACAGGCAATAAACTTTTACATGTTCCAGCTGCACATACCTGGGGCTTTGGCACAAGCTTTTATTGATCCCATGGTCCCCGAAACACATTTTACCAATGATGTGCTACAGTACTTCAACTCAACATTTTGGATAGAACCCTCCAGAGTTGGCAGTGGATTCTGGGATTTCACACCTAATAAAAGAAAATTGCAAATAAAGTAGTCTGCAGTATTTAAATAATCAGAACTTTTCAATAGAGGAGTTATTTCTCAACACTTAAGATACTTAATGTCCTACAGACAACAACCTGATACATAGATGCTTTATACAGAAAGCTTTATACAGAACAACACAAAAGTCAATAAAAAGGGAAAGATTTGCACCAATACAACCCAATGATTAACCTTTGAGAAAATACATCGAGCAACTGTTTTTAACTTCAAACCACAACACTGGATATAAATGCTGCAAAAAGAAAATTAGCCGACTAATCGCAAATGTTGGTTAAAAATAATGGCGATAGCTTAAATCCTGATTACATAAGAAATAAGAACATAAGAACATAAGAAATAGGAGCAGGAGTAGGCCATCTAGCCCTTCGAGCCTGCCCCGCCATTCAATAAGATCATGGCTGATCTGTTGTAGCTCAGTTCCACTTTCCCGCCCTCTCCCCATAACCCTTAATCCCCTCTCTTATCAAGAACCCATCAACCCGCTTCTTAAAAATATTTAGCGAGGCAGCCTCCACCACTTCAACGGGCAGAGAATTCCAGAGATTCACCACCCTTTGAGTGAAGAAGTTCCTCCTCAACTCCGTTCTAAACCGCCTCCCCTTTTTCTTGAGGCTGTGCCCCCTAGTCCTACTGTCTTTTTTGAGCGGGAAGAGTCTCTCCACCTCTATCCTATCCATCCCATTCATCATCTTATACGTCTCAATGAGATCTCCCCTCATTCTTCTAAACTCTAACGAGTACAAGCCTAGTTTATTCAGCCTCTCCTCATAGCTCAATCCCCTCAACTCCGGTATCAGCCTAGTAAACCTCCTCTGCACTCCCTCCAGGGCCAAAATATCCTTGCGCAGGTGCGGCGCCCAAAACTGCACACAGTACTCCAGCTGCGGCCTCACCAATGCCCTATACAGCTGCAGCAAGACCTCCCTACTTTTATATTCAATCCCCCTCGCTATGAAGGCCAGCATCCCATTTGCCTTCCTGACCACCTGCTGCACCTGCAAGCTGGGTTTTTGCGACTCATGCACAAGGACCCCGAGGTCCCTCTGCACCGTCGCCTGCTGCAGTTTTTCGCCACGTAAGTAATAGTCCTTCCTACCATTCTTCCTACCAAAGTGGACCACCTCACACTTGCCAACATTAAATTCCATTTGCCATTTCCTGGCCCATTCGCCCAGCCTATCTAGATCCTTCTGCAGACTCTCCACACCCTCCGCACAATTTGCCTTTCCCCCAATCTTGGTGTCATCAGCAAATTTCGACACCCTGCACTCGGTTCCCTCCTCCAGATCATCTATATAAATGGTAAATAGCTGAGGCCCCAGCACCGACCCCTGGGGCACCAAAATCCAGCAGAAGATTCAGGTGTATATAGCCTGCACCATCCTTTGTTCTACCACTTCATTTCGATAACCTTGGGGTCAAGGGCAACCCAATTCAGGGGGAGATGCAGTCACACACTGCTTTGCTTCAACGGTGTGGTGCTCACCCCTGGTTTGCAAGGTGCTCAGCTAATCCGCTGAAACAACACGTAAAGGTTTAGTGAAGGTTTTCGTCCACCCCAGAGCTTCCAAACACTTTCAGTTGGGAGACAGTTTGTGTATCCAGACCTGCACAGTGCTTCCCGCAATGAGACATCAGTCCTCTAGCCAGGCAGGAGCCATGCAATGTAAACAGGGTTCCGCCTGGCTGGAAATAGATGCACCCTAACTGTCAGAAAACAAGCATGCCATTAATCCAAACCAGTGAACTTTTGTCACAAACTTCACTTACTTTTAATGGCATAATAAATTTGTAAAAGTTCACCACAGTAAGTTGTCTGTACTGAGATACCAATGTACCTCATACACATTTGTATATAATAAAAGCTTGGAAAAAAAACAAACTGTCCTTTGCATTGGTTTGTAATGTATGGTACAGAACTATGGTAGACAGTTGCCCGCACCAAAATATCTTCTACCAAATTTAGACTTTGGAGAAAATTATTGTATTTTTTTTTCTGATTTCAATATTGGTAACATTAATTTTCCAAACCACATTCCCCCATGTCTCCGGATGCTCCGATTTCCTCCCACAGTCCAAAAGACATCCTGGTTATAGTCATTGAGTCATAGTCATAGAAGCTTACAGCATGGAAACAGGCCCTTCGGCCCAACTTGTCTATGCTGCCTTTTTTTTTTAAACCCCTAAGCCAATACCAATTGCCCGCATTTGGCCCATATCCCTCTATACCCATCTTACCCATGTAACTGTCTAAACGCTTTTTAAAGACAAAATTGTACCTGCCTCTACTACTACCTCTGGCAGCTTGTTCCAGACACTCACCACTCTCTGCATGAAAATACTGCCCCTCTGGACTCTTTTGTACCTCTTCCCCTCTCACCTTAAACCTATGCCCTTTAGTTTTAGATTCCCCTACCTTCGGGAAAAGGTATTGACTACCTAGCTGATCTATGTCCTTCATTATTTTATAAACCTCTATAAGATCACCCCTCAGCCTTCTATGCTCCAGAGATAAAAGTCCCAGTTTATCCAGCCTTATAACTCAAACTATCAACTCCCAGTAGCATCCTAGCAAATCTTTTCTGCACTCTTTCTAGTTTAATAATATCCTTTCTATAACGGGGTGACCAGAACTGTATACTATACTCCAAGTGTGGCCTTACGAATGTCTTGTACAACTTCAACAAGAAATCTCAACTATTCTGACCAATGCATGCCGAACGCCTTCTTCACCACTCTGTCTACCTGTGACTCCCCTTTCAAGGAGATTGAACATGTACCTCTAGATCTCTTTGTTCTGTAACTCCCCCCAGTGCCCTACCATTAACTGAGTAAGTCCTGCCCTGGTTCAATCTACGAAAATGCATCACCTTGCATTTATCTAAATTAACCTCCATCTGCCATTCATCAGCCCACTATCAAAGATAACTTTCTTCACTGTCCACTGTGCCACCAATCTTGGTACCATCTGCAAACTAACCATGCCTCCTATATTATCATCCAAATCATTAATATAAATAACAAATAACAGTGGACCTAGCACTGATCCCTGAGGCACACCACAGTTCACAGGTCTCCAGTTTGAAAAACAACCCTCTACAATCACCCTCTGTCCTCTGTCAAGAGCATGCACCTGATGAAGGAACAGCGTTTCCAAAAGCTTGAGAGTTTACTATCAAATAAACTGGTTGGACTTTAACCTGGTGTCGTGAGACTTCTTACTCTGTCAAGGAGCCAATTTTGTATCCATTTAGATACTTTACTCTGGATCCCGTGAGATTTAACCTTATGCAGCAACCTACCATGTGGTATCTTGTCAAAGGCCTTGCTAAAGTCCATGTGGGCAACATCAACTGCACTGCTCTCATCTACCTTCTTGGTCACCCCTTCAAAAAACTCAATCAAATTTGTGAGACATGATTTTCCACTCACAAACTGAGTGCATTTGCCATGCTAAATTCTCCCTCAGTGTACTTGAACAGGTGCTGGAGTGTGGTGACTAAGGGATTTTCACACCAACTTCATTGTAGTGTTAATATAAGCCTACTTGTGACTAATAAATAAATAAACTTCAAAATATTAAACTTTAAAATGAAAAGCTACTTCTCCACTCAAAGCCCAAAAGACTCTCAAAGGAAAAATACAGTTTTCGTTTCTGTTTGCTATATTGAGGACAGATCAAATCTTTTCTGAGGACCATATCCAATCTTTGTGTAACAACTGTAAATTTAAATATGTGTTTATTTCATAGCCTTCAACAAGATGCAGTCTGAAGTCCATATTGTTACTGACTTGAGAGGTCTTGAGTTGCAGTTTTTCTTAAGTCATTATAACTTTTATGTAGGCTTACATAGTTAATAAACTACTTAATGTACTTGTACATATGGGTTACTTTGTTAACTATTTACTCTATTCATTTACCCATTGCCTTACCTGGCTACTTACTATGTATAGCTAGGGTTTTTTAAAAGCAAATACACAGATATAAAAACTTATGACAATGTTACCGAGCTGATGTGTATTGCACCTGTTTTCAAGCCAAAGAAACATACCAATTTAACAGTGGGACTGACCACTTGCTACTAAAAATGAGGGAGTTAATTTTCCCCTATAATTATCAAAAAAAATTGCACTGTTGTAATTAGCAAATGGGTGCAGAAATATTTACAATGAAAATTCTGGCTGAGAATGTAACAGACGCTTTTATAAGGAAACTGGTGGTTAACAATATTTACAAGACAGTATATTGATACTTAAAACCTACAAATATTTTTAATGCAGCACTTTTTAATGTAAATAACTAGTACATTGAAATGTATTATTTCAAATACATCACGGTGGCACAGTGGTTAACACTGCTGCCTTAGAACATAGAACATAGAAAAACTACAGCACAAACAGGCCCTTCGGCCCACAAGTTGCGCCGATCATATCGCTACCTACTAGGCTTACCTATAACGCTCAATCCTATTAAATCCCAAGTACTCATCCAGAAGTCTCTTAAAAGACCCTATCGAATTTGCCTTACAGTACCAGAGATGCAAGTTTGGTCTGTGTGCAGTTTGTATGTTCTCCCGGCGTCTGCGTGGGTTTCCTCTGGGTGCTCCGGTTTCCTCCCACAGTCCAAAAGACGTGCTGCTTAGGAGCACTGGTCGTGCTAAATTCTCTCGCAGTATACCCTAACAAGAGTGTGGCAACCAGGGGATTTTCACAGTAATTTCTTAGCAGTGTTACTGCAAGCTTACTTGTGATGCTAAATAATAAGTAAATCAGATTATATATGGCAGAACGTACATTCACTGCAAAATGCGAGATGAGCCGTTTCATGTTAGACAGTAAGTTTCTAAAAACACTGTTTCCAAGTGTAATGTCTGTCTGATGTGGCAAGATAAGTGGGAAAAAAAGCTGCAGAAAATGATGATCTCACCTTTAGTTTGATTTCTATTTCATGAGTTCTATAAAACACATGTGAGCTAAAACAAAAAAAGTGTGAACATTCCATCTTTCTTTTTTTTATTTGAATTCATTTTAACTATTGATGATGAATGACCTACAATCCACCAGGTAAAAATAGTTGAAGGTATTTTGAAATATCAGCCTGAGTTTTTTCCCCTAATTAAGACATAGTTTAGGCATGTGATTCTATGTTCTTTAGTGTTCTTCACTGCCCATTTATGTTCTTGTAAAATGGCTTATTCACAAATGACATTTAACTAAACATCATAAGGTCTCACAAAAAGATGACAAAATAATATTTTTTAAGTTTATTCATTAGTGTCACAAGTCGGCTTACATTAACACTGCAGTGAAGTTACTATGAAAACTCCCTAGTCGCCACACTCCAGCAGGAGAATTTAGCTTGGCCAAAGCATCTAATCAGCGTGTCTTTCAGACTATGGGAGGAAACCGGAGCACCCAGAGGAAACCTATGCAGACACAGGGAGAACAGACAGTGACCCAAACAGGAATCAAACCCTGCCTGGCGCTGTGAGGCAGCAGTGCTAACCACTGTGCCAACCTGAATATTTCAATTCTATAACAATTGTTATTACTATATTACGTACACATCAATGTAGAATATTTTCCCAAGGCTCCTTAAAAAGAGGTATTCAGACAAAATTGATGCAAAATGAAATTAGTTTTGATCATGTTTAATCACTGAGGCAGGTTTTAAGGTGTTTAGGGAGGAAACTTCACAACGTGGACCAAGAAACTGAAGATATTGGTACCAACTGCAAGGCCAAGGGATTTGGATGCACAACAGCCAAAGCTGGAGGAATGTAGAATTTGCAGGGTGGTACTGCACATGGTTAGAGATAAGTTACAAGGTATTTAAACACGAGGATGAAAATAAAGTTTTGAATTTGGGGGACAAAGAGAACCAACGCAATGTAGTGAGCATGAGGGTGCTAGGTGATCAGGACTACGTACAAAATAAAACAGCACAGAACTTGGAATGAGTTGAAAGTTATGGAGACTGAAGAATGGAGATGAGTGGTGGAGTGAAGCCAGGAGAACGCTGGAATAACAAGATAAAGATAGGGATGAGGGTTATCATAGAAACATAAAAAAGAGGCAGGAGACCATACAGCACCTGTCAAGTCTGCTCTGCCATTCAATGAGATCTTGGCTGATCTTGGACTTCCACTTTCCAACCCACTTCCCATATCCCTTGACTTTCTAAAGAACCAAAGATCTGTCTATCCCAGCCTTAAATAAATTCAATGATGAAGCATCCACAAACCAATAGGGTTGACAATTCCAAAGATTTATAATGCTTTGAGTGAAGAAATTTCTCCTCAGCCCTAAAGGATCATCCACTTATCCTAAGGCTTTGGCCGTGTTCTCGATTCTCTATCATGGGAAGCAACCTCTGTGTCTAGCCATTTCAGAATCTTACATGCTTCAATGAGAGCACCACTTAATCTTCTAAATTCCAAAGAATGTAGACCCAGTTCAGTCAGACCCTCATCATAGGACAAGCCTTTCATTGCTGGGGCCAATCTAGTTTCAGCTGATGTGCTGAGATGGGCAATGTTATGAGGGGGATACAGGTGACTTTTGCAATGGAGAGTGGGGGAGTCACAAAGTTAAGGTTTGAATAGGTTAGTGAGGCCACTAAAGTCTAAGGCAGTGGAAAGACGCATCGAGGGTATGGAGTTGTTGCTAGCAGCTGAACCTAATGTCATTCTCCTTCCCATTGTCTCGCTGAAAGTAATTACTACAGGATTCACAGGGAAGAAAACATGAAGTAAAAATACAAATAATGTAAATTCTACAAGTAGACACTGCAGATTGTAGCACTGAGATGGTGTGTAACAGTCAAACAACTGAAAAAAAAAATCAGCCTGGCAAAAAAATAAATTCGGAACTGAAGTACTGTGATGATAAGGACTGTGCCAAAAGCAACCAGAAGATGCATAGGAGCTGGTTTTAGAAGCTGCAAGACAGTAAACCATAACACTTTTGGAGTTTCTGAGGAAGATCAAACAGAATTATTTGTTTGACTGAGCATTTGAGACAGAAAAATGAACATCTTGCCTGCAGGAAATAGCTAATTAATAATGCGAGGAGCAGATGCAGCTGGGATAATGTTTGGCACAAGGGCTTTCTTCCCTCCTCGATATCTGAGCTAAGGGTAAAAATAGCAATGGAGTGAGGAAAAGGAGAGAGAATTACAGAAGCCTAGCACCAGCACAAGAGTTAATCCAAAAGACAGCTGAAATCAACAAGGCCTGCCCTTTCCAGCACATAAAAATTCAAAAAAAGAAAGACCTACTCAAATCTTCAGTAGCTTCTTCTAAAGTTCTTAAAGTTTATTTATTAGTGTCACAATGTAGGCTTATATTAACACTACAATGAAGTTATTGTGAAAATCCCATGGTTGCCACACTCCAGCGCCTGTTTGGGTACACTGAGGGAGAATTTAGCATGGTCAATGCATGCACCTAACCAGCACGTCTTTCAGACTGTGGGAAGAAACCAGAGCACCCGAAGGAAACCTGGGCAGACAAGGGGAAAACGTGCAAACTCCACACAGACAGTGACCCAAGCCAGGAATTGAACCCTGACCCCTAATGCTGTGAGGCAGCAGTGCTAACCGCTGTGCCACCGTGCCACCCAGTCCAAATCAATGCAAAAGTATTTACAATACTAATAAGTGAATCAGAAATGTTTATTAAAAACTGGGGGAAAAAAATAAAGGCACAGAGTTCAATATTCTGCGATGTAATAAGTCGCTGAAACAAGGTGAATAAAAATGGTAGAATTCCAACGAAATACCAAAACTCAAACTAATAGGTGTGTAATATAAACATGTCGTGTAACACCAGATTTAACAGACTCAAACATGTAATGGACAACAAGCTGTTACTTTCACCACCTCTTTTCAATCTAGATGTTGTTTTTCACCACCAGTTTAGATATTTCTTTTAAAAAGGCACTGATTTAATTCAAGCATGCAACTCTCAAAACTAACCAAACAACAACAGCTGTAGGGGACGATTACGCTATTGCCAAAGACAATAAGTTACTGACTTACAAATCAGTCAATCAAGAAAATTTGTGAAGGATAAGATGGGCTGCAATTATTGTCTTCACTTGTCTGATGGGACACTTGGTTTAGTTTATTTTGATTACCTTTTGGTTTTCTGCGACAAAACCAAGAACAAGCATTCACTTGCTGACAAATATGGTTTGAAATATCATGGACTAAAACAAAGAAATCATAATGGGAGCAGTTAGATCTTAAAACCACCTGCTGTCTCTTTTCCCCCATTCAACTTGAGCTAATAAATACCAGTACAAAACACCACATACAATATTAACAGTGGTCATTTCAATTTAAGTTGGAATTTGGAGCTCATTTTTGACATGGACTCAACAACCAAATGGCCTCCTCCTGTGCCCCAGTGCCTCTAAATAGTTAGAATTATAATGTTTGCCCAATTACAATGATAACCAAGTCATGTTAAGTATGTTCAGGATAACGTTTTCCCTTTGGGTGGGATTTTCCAGCCACGTCTGCCCCAAAACCAGAAAACCCTACCCAAGTCAAAAGCCCGCTACAATTCCCGTGGCGGGCAAATGAGAAAATTTGCCCCTTCGTTTTTTTTTTAGCATTCGTAGCAAATGTATTTTCTAGTCCTTACAGTGGTGGGCATTGTCACAGGCAGGATGAGAAAATGTGGAGAACTGCAATGAATTTCCAGATTTTCCCATCCTGCCAGCAGTGATACCCGCTGAGGTCGGGATTGGAAAATCCAGGCCACTGAAAATTTACAATGCAGAAAAAGGCCATTCAGCCCATTCTGTTTGTGACAGCAACAAAAGGACAATCCAGCCTAACCCTACTCTCCAACCCTTGGTCTGTATCTTCATAGGTTCGGGCATTTTGTGTGTTCAACTGCTTTTTTTCCATGTTTCTGCTCTACTACCCTTTCAGGCTGAGAGCTCCAGACAGTTAAAAACTCCTCTATTCCTTCTGCCAACGATATTGAATCTGTGTCCCCTGCTTGTTGCCTTTTCTGTGCAAGGAAGTGGCTCATTACTTTTCACTCCAGGCCCCTCAATTTTATTCAATTAAATCTTCCCTCAACCTCCTCTGTTCAAAGAAAATAATCCCACCCTACCAGTCTTTTCCCAAAGCTAAAAATCTCCATTGGTGACAAAATCCTTGTAAATCTCCTTTGCACCGTCTCTAATGCAATCATACCCTTCCTGTACCAGAATTGTACACAGCATTCTAGCTGTGACCTAACTAGTACGTAACTAGTATAGTTCCAGCATAACCTCCCTGCTCTTATATCATATGATTTAAATAATAAATGAAAACACCCCTTAACTACGTTATCAATGTGTCCTGACAGAGATCTGTGGACATGCAGTCATAAGGTCCCTCCGAATATCTCTCGACTTAATTGTATTTATTGTTTATTCTCTTGTCTTGTTTGCCCTCCATAATTATGTTGACACTCATTATATCTGAAGCTGTCTCTTGTATTTACTTAGTGAATCATCTAACAGTCAGATGGAAATTACAAATTCAGTCGTCATTTCCAATATCCAGTTGTTCCCTCTTGAACATAAGTTCTACCAGGTTACAAGTAGCTCCTCAGATGGCTCAGATTTCCTCATCTGTGCAGAGATCCATGTTTTATCAGCACAGGACAACTCATTCTCTTATTTCTTGAAGCATATATCAAGGGTCAAACCATATTCTATTTAAATTAAAGACAAACATGATATAAATGCCAATATTTTCATCATCCTTACTGAAAGTAATGTTAAAGTTTATTTATTTAGCATCACAAATAAGGCTTACATTAATACTGCAATGAAGTTACCGTAAAATTCCCCTAGTCGCCAATGTCCGCTCCTAACCAGCACTTCTTTCACACTGTGGGAGGAAATCACAGCACTCAGAGGAAACCCATGCAGACATGGGGAGAACGTGCAAACTCCAAACAGACAGTGATCCAAGCTGGGAAGCAAACCCAGGTCCCTGGCACTGTGAGGCTGCACAGCTAACCACTGTACCACCGTGCCACCCACAATGTTGTACAGCTTAGATAGTTTCACTAAATGGCCTCTAAATGTTCATTTAATCTACAGGAATATCCATGCTATGATTTCTGTATGCATCCACCTTTTTGTTTATTATTAAAATACAGGAGAAACTACCAAGTCAGTACTGTTTTCCCAAATCTAGTTCCACTAAGGACATTAAGGGTCAACTTGAATTCTGGAATGGAATCTTAAGTAAGCCAGGCAAGGCAGGGGCGGCAGCTCTTATCTGAAGGATGTTAATGAACCAGTTGCCTTTTGAAGACAATCCAACATGGACATTTTAACTGGTGCTAGCTAACTCACAAATTACCAGACTTATTGAATTCAATTTTATAGTTTGCAGTGATGAGTTATAAACTCCTGACCTCTGGGTTTCTGGTTCAGCATCATAACCATTAAGCTCCAGCTATTTTCACATATGCAACATGGATCAGTCTATAAAGAAAGAAAAGTAATCTTGGAAAATGTTCTTGGAACATATAATCCACCATTAACTCATTCGAAGGGAGCGGATTAAGGATAATTTCTCAGCAGTTCATAATGGGTAATGTGACACACAGGGCCCAATTTTACCATCCCGTTGCGCCCATTTTCGGATGCGAAAACTTGGTAAATTTGGGTGTGAGGCAAATCGCATGATCCGCGCCCACCTCCGCACTGGTGCCCCCTTTACCAAGGCCCAAAAATGGCCATGATCGGGACTGTGCTCATTGCCATTTAAATGCATTTGCATGTAGTTAAATTGGTGGGGTGGGGGGAGATCTGCTGGCACTCTGCCTGAGATTGGGGGGGGGGGGGGGGTAGTAAGGGGGTCAGTAATGTTGTGGAGGTGGGGCAATGTCTGGAGTGCCAGGGAGAGGCATCATCTGGCCCTGGAGTGATGTGGCAGGGCTGTAGCATTCTATCTTTTTTTTCTGCGCATGCGCAGTGCAGGCAGCAATTGGAGATGCAGGATTTTGGGTGCATTAAGCTCCATCCATGGGCTTCTGCACTACAACTCAAAATCACTGATACTTTTGGGTACAGAAGTGCCTCAGAATGGGTCTAAAAGTCAGATCTGAAACACTCCCAATTTCAAGCCTGTTCAGCAGTTTGAATCAACATGGTAAAATAGGGCCACGGAGTTGCTTTGGCACTGATTCTATGCACTGTGATCCAAATTTACTATTTGAATAAAGGGTTCGTAGGAAAGGACTCCAAATTTTTAGATGATACTTGAATGAGAACCACCATGTAATTCTGAGGATCAAAGAAAGCTGCAACGGGATATTGGACAGGTCAGAGAATGGGTCAAACAGTAGCAGGTGGAATTTCACATTACAAATGTGAATTTGTACACTTTTTAAAAATCTGCACTTATCATGGTGAAAGACTGGAATACAGGAGTAAAGCTGCCTTGCTTCTATTGTACAGATCTTGGTTACACCTGGAGAATTGTGTACCGCTTTGGTCCCAAAGGAAGTATTTACTTGCCATAGAAGAAGTGCAGCAGAAGTTCACCAGATTAATTCCTCGGATGGTAGGACCATCCTCCGAGGAAAGATTGAGGAAATCTTGAATGTTTGGGTATCAGGCGACACAGTCTCAGAATAAAGGGCAAGCCGTTTGGGACTGAAATAAGGAGGAATTTCTCCACTCAGAAGGTAATGAAACTTTGGAATTCATTACCCCAGAGGACTATACTTTGGGTATATTCAGGACAGAGGTCGATAGATTTCCAGATGCTAATGGCATTAAGAGTTATGGGGGATCGTGCAGGAAAATGACATTGAGGTAGATGATCAGCCATGACCTAAATGACCTTTAAATGATAAAGACAGCTCAAGGGGGCTGAATACTCCTGTTCCTATATCCCTATATTGTAGAAAACCAGGAGGGGTTAGGGGGTTTGGATTTGCAATGCAACAAGTAGCACCTCAACTGGATAGGACCATAGAGAAGCTAATGGAATAGTGCATTTTACAGCAACTTAAAAAGATAGTGTTTATACAGCATGAATCATAGTATCAAGACCCTTTATATTCTACTATTCATGTGCAGCTACTGTTACAATGTAGGAACCACAATTCTGCACACAAGCTCCAACAAACAGCAATGAGAGAAATAACTAGTTCTTCTGAGTTTCTTTTTAATATATTGTTTGAGAGTAAATGTTAGCCAGGAAAATGGGGAGATCACGTCTGCTCTTCTTGGAACAGTACCATGAGAACATTTACATCTGAGGGGCTTAGGTTCAAGAACTTTTTCAAATGACAGCACATCCAACAGTACAGTGTTGCCTCAGTATTACACTAGTGTACCAGTCTAGACAGAGTCCAATACTCTGGAATGGGACAACCCCCTGACTCAAAGGCAAGAGTGCAACCACTGAGCCAAGGCTGGCACTGAATATAATAGCCAAGATGTAAAGGTGAATCTACATAAAATCATAGCTGGGGAACAGCACAGCATTACTGCTACGAGGAAATACAAACATTAACTGAGGAGATTAGGGTGTGATTCAAGAGGTTTACAACTGCGAACTAGAGAAACATTTATTCCTATAAATATAATTCATCAACCGCATATGTAAGAACATAAGAAATAGGAGCAGGAGTAGGCCATCTAGCCCTTCGAGCCTGCCCCGCCATTCAATAAGATCATGGCTGATCTGTCATGGCTCAGTTCCACATTCTCGCCCTCTCCCCATAACCCTTAATCCCCTCTCTTATCAAAAACCCATCAACCCGCGTCTTAAAAATATTTAGCGAGGTAGCATCCACCACTTCAACGGGCAGAGAATTCCAGAGATTCACCACCCTTTGAGTGAAGAAGTTCCTCCTCAACTCCGTTCTAAACCGCACCCCCTTTATCTTGAGGCTGTGCCCCCTAGTCCTACTATCCTTTCTGAGCGGGAAGAGTCTCTCCACCTCTATCCTATCCATCCCATTCATCATCTTATACGTCTCAATGAGATCTCCCCTCATTCTTCTAAACTCTAACGAGTACAAGCCTAGTTTATTCAGCCTCTCCTCATAGCTCAACCCCCTCAACTCCGGCATCAGTTTAGCAAACCTCCTCTGCACTCCCTCCAAGGCCAAAATATCCTTGCGCAAGTACGGCGCCCAAAACTGCACATAGTGCTCCAGCTGCGGCCTCACCAATGCCCTATACAGCTGCAGCAAAACCTCCCTACTTTTATATTCAATCCCCCTCGCTATGAAGGCCAGCATCCCATTCGCCTTCCTGACCACCTGCTGCACCTGCAAGCTGGGTTTTTGCGACTCATGCACAAGGACCCCAAGGTCCCTCTGCACCATCGCCTGCTGCAGTTTTTCTCCACGTAAGTAATAATCCTTCCTACCATTATTCCTACCAAAGTGGACCACCTCGCACTTGCCAACATTAAATTCCATTTGCCATTTCCTGGCCCATTCGCCCAGCCTATCTAGATCCTTCTGCAGACTCTCCACACCCTCCGCACAATTTGCCGTTCCACCAATCTTGGTGTCATCAGCAAACTTCGACGCCATACACTCGGTTCCCTCCTCCAGATCATCTATATAAATGGTAAATAGCTGAGGCCCCAGCACCGAACCCTGGGGCACTCCACTAGTCACCATCTGCCAATCCGAATAGCACCCATTGACCCCCACTCTCTGCCTCCTATTTGACAACCAATCCTCTATCCACGCTAACACCCTACCCCCAACTCCATGTCCCCTGACCTTCTGCAATAACCTCTTGTGAGGTACCTTGTCAAACGCCTTCTGAAAATCCAGAAAGACCACATCCACCGGCTCTCCTCTATCCACTGCCCTAGACACATCCTCATAGAACTCCAGTAAATTTGTCAGACACGACTTCCCCTTAACGAAACCGTGCTGCGTCTGCTCTATCAAGCAATTCCCCTCAAGATGCCTCGCTATTTCCTCCTTGATGATGGATTCTAACATTTTACCTACAACAGACGTTAAACTAACCGGCCTATAATTCCCCGCCTTTTGCCTGGCACCCTTCTTAAACAACGGCGTAACATTAGCCGTTTTCCAATCATCCGGCACTTCCCCGGAATCCAGCGACGTTTCGAAAATAACCACCAAGGCATCCACTATAACCTCCGCCATTTCTTTCAGAACCCTCGGATGCATTCCATCCGGTCCTGGGGACTTGTCCACAATCAGCCGCTCCAGTCTGTCGAGCACCGCCTCTCTAGTAACAGTAATGTCATTAAGACCCTCCAGTCCTACCACCTTTCCATCGCTAACACCCGGCAAATTATTCACATCCTCCTCCGTGAAGACAGAAACAAAAAAGTTATTCAAGACCTCAGCCATATCCCCATCCCCTACCACTAAGTCCCCCTTCTCATCCTCTAAGGGACCAACGTTCACCCTAGCCAGCCTCTTCCTTTTTATATATTTATAAAAACTCTTGCTATCCTTTTTTATATTAAGCGCTAGCCCAGCTTCATAGTTTCTCCTACCCTTCTTTATCAACTTCTTTGTCAATCTTTGTTGACATTTAAACCTCTCCCAATCCTCATCTCGCCCACTACTCTTAGCTACTCTAAACGCCTCCGCTTTTAATTTAACACTTTTCTTCACCTCCTTCGTTATCCACGGCTTATTACCTCTCCTCCTACTGTCCTTTTTGACCATCGGAATAAATTTCTGCTGAGCACCAAGAAAGATCTCCTTAAAGATCCTCCACTGCTCCTCAGCAGACCTACCTTCCAACGCGCTCCCCCAGTCCACATTCGCCAATTCTTCTCTCATCCTACCGTACTCCCCTCTATTCAAACAAAGTACGCGTGTCCGGGAACCCACTTTCTCCTCCTCCATCTGCACCAGAAACTCCACCATACAATGATCACTCTCCCCAAGAGGATCCTTCACCGCAAGTTCCCTAATTCTACCCACCTCATTACATAACACCAGATCCAAAATAGCTCGCTCCCTCGTCGGCTCCAACACACACTGTTCAAGGAAACTATCCCGGCAGCATTCCAAGAACTCTTCCTCGAGCCCACCTCGTCCAACATGGGTCAACCAATCAATATGCAGATTGAAATCCCCCATAACTACGGCCGTCCCATTCCTGCACACCGCACTTATTTGCGCATCAACAGCCCACCCCACCTCCAGATCATTATTCGGGGGCCTATAGACGACACCCACCAGCGTCTTCCTCCCTTTGCTGTTCCTAATCCACACCCACAACAATTCCACTTTCTGCTCCTTGGCTCCAATATCATCCCTTGCTACCACCCTGATGCTATCCTTAATCAGCAGAGCTACGTCCCCCCTCTCTTTCCTCTCACCTATCCTTCCTAAACACTTGATACCCGTGGACATTCAGCTCCCAGTCCCTGTCACCTTGCAGCCACGTCTCTCTAACGGCCACCAGATCATATCCATTTGTGCCGATCTGCGCCACCAGCTCATCCACTTTATTCCGAATGCTTCGTGCATTCAGATAAAGTGCCTTCATCCCAGCCTTCACCTGGACCCTATCTGATGTAACGCCACCAACCATACTCACGCCCCCTACTCTCTCTATTATTGGGACATCCTTGGCCTATCTAAGCAATGTAGGTGGAAAATATTCAAGTATGAAAGATATAGCACAGGGAGCAGGAGGGTCCTTATTTTAAACACCAGAGGTTGTGAGAGTACGAAATGCACTCTTAAATGCAGTGATGTAAACACAGACCAGGCCAAATTAGACTGATAGTTGAAGGAAAGGTGAATAAAAATGTCGGAAGTGTGCTGGTACGTGGCATTAGATTGGGGTCGCACAGTAGTTAGCACTGCTGTCTCAGCGCCAGAGACCCAGGTTCAATTTCCAGTTAGGGTCACCGTCTATGTGGAGTCTGCACACTCTCCCCGTGTCTGTATGGGTTTCCTCTGGGTGCTCCTGTTTCCTCCCACCTTCCAAAGATGTGCCAGTTCGGTTGATTGGCCATACTAAATTGCTCCTCAGTGTTAGGGAGTTAGTAGGGTAAGTAAGTAAGATTATGGAGATAGGACCTGAGTGGGATTGTGGTCGGTGCAGACTCGATAGGCCGAATGGCCTCTTCTGCACTGTAGGATTCTATGATTCTACTATTCCCACGAAAGATGAACACACCACAGATCAGTTCTAAAAATGACAAATCATCTTTGGTTAGGAAAAAGGTTTTTTTTGGTTGCAGATGGGTTACTCGAAGTGAGAGTTCTGCAGACTGTGTAAAGCATATGAATAGAGATTAAGCCAAAATGCAGATTCAAATCAAGCAGAAAAAGCCTTCAGCTTATTCAAAGCTTTTTGTTAACAAATGAAAATAGTGCAGAATATATTCAAGGGCCATTACTCAGCAAATTCAGATCCAAGATACATGTTCTGCAAAATCTGAAAGGTTGCCGGTTTTTATGAATGCATTTAGGTTGATCCATACCACTGACATACACATAATGAAGCCAGGACTTCACCAATGACTACTGAGGTAATGGATGGAAGAAAGGGAAGGGTAATTTCCTGCTTAAAATTAAGTTCTGACACCACCTTCACAAGCAATTTAGGGTAAGGCCTCAAGCTGGAAGGTCATCACTCCATATAAAGTTCAGAGAACTGATAAACAGTATAGAGCTGATTAATTCACAAAAATAAAATATTGTGTCAGAAGGATTTTTCCAAGTAATAAATTTTGATTTCAAAAAATGCAAAATCTTTGCTGTACTGCAATCTTGTTAATAACCATCTGCCTCAAATTGGAGGCACGATAAGAAGTCTCACAGCAACAAGTTTATTTGAAATCACAAGCTTTAGAGGCACTGCCCCTTCATCAGATGAGTTTCCACTCCTTCATCAGGAGCAGCCAGAAGCTTGTGATTCCAAATAAACCTGTTGGACTTTAATCTGGTGTTGTGAGACTTCTTACTGTGTCCACCCCAGTCCAACACTGACATCTCCACATCAAATTCTAGGACAGGCGATCCAGCTGCTGATCAACTGAGCATCTGGAGGACTGTGATACAAAGCTGTTTCTTTCATTCTTTTACGGGATGAGGGAATTGATGGCTAGGCCAGCAGTTATTGCCCATCCATAGCTGCTTTTCAGAAGGTGGTGGTGAGCTGCCTTCTTGAACTGCTGCAGTTCCTGATGTAGGTACATCAAGGGAGGGAGTTCCAGGATTTTAACCCAGCAACAGTGAAGGAATGGTGATATATTTCCAAGTCGGGATGTTGAATGATTTGGAGGGGAATCTCCAGATGATGGTGTTACCAGATATCTGCTGCCCTTGTCCTTCTAGATTGTAGCAGTCATGGGTTTGGAAGCTGCTGCTTAAGGCACCCTGGTGAGTTCCTGCAGCGCATCTTATGAACAGTACACAGTGCTGCTCATAATTTCACTGTTAAATGAGAATATGCGCCTGAAGAATGTACCCAATTAAGAGACCTGCCTACATAAGAACATACCAAATTAAGAACAGAAGCAGGCCACTCAGCCCCTCTACCCTGCACTGCCAGCTATTGTTGGGCTCTTTTGATCCTGCTGTGGTCAACAGAGTTTCTGGTTGAACTGCGAAGTGGGTGTACCATCAGCGGGACGGGGAGATTTTGCCAGCGTCTCCAGCTGGAAAATCCCGCCTCTAATTCGAGATTCTCTGGCAAGAGGAAACATCCTTTCTCCATCCACCCTGTTAAGACCCCTCAGGATCTTAAAGGTTTCATTCAAGATCATCTCTTAGTCTTCTTAACTGTAGTAGATATTAACCTAACCTCTTCAATCTTTCCTCATAAGACAACCCCCCCTTCCCCTTTCCTGGTATTACTCTTGTAAATTTTGTCCGAACTAATACTAAATCATTTACACCTTTCCTTAGAGTAAGAGTACTATACACAATTCACTAGATGTGGTCTTCCAATGCTCCGTACAACCCACTCATAAACCTCCCTACTTTTATAATCAGTGTCCCTCACAATAAATGATAACATTCTACTAGCTTTGCTAATTATTTGCTGTGCCTGCATACACCAGCTTTCTGTGATTCATGCACTTGCTCACCCTTCAACAGAGCAGTTTTTTTTTTCATCTGGAATGTCATCCAAACTGGAAACATTGGCTCAATTCTCTCTCCACAGATACGGCCAGGCCAGCTGAGTCTTTCCAGCATTTTCCATTTTTATTTCAGATGGGAGATATCAGCCACAAAGGCTATTTGGCACAGGATTGTGCACGATGCTGCACCATTCAAGAATTCAAAGCACAGCTTTACACAAATTACCAATTTAAAGCATGACAGACTAATACAGAACTTATATTTAATAAATTAAATTAAAATCCCATGTTAAAAAACAGTCTAAATATTCTCCAGTCACTAAGTCATCTCACAAAATAAGACACAAATGGAGAGCAAAAGGAGAGCAAATCATTCCTTAATGTTCTTTTCATCCACTGATCTAACACAGAAGTATTTCATTAGTTGTTAGTTGTGCCTTAGTTGGTAGCACACTCATCTCTCAGTCAGATATTTGTGGTTTGTAATCACACTCCATAGAATTAAGCATAAAACCAGAGTGGGTGCTGCACTGTCAGGGATGCTGCAGTGTCAGGGGTGCCATCTATCAGATTAAACTGGTGACGCTGTTTGAAAGAAGAGCAGAGTTCTGAGTGCCCTGGTCATTAAAGCATTAGTGAAACAGATGATTTGATAATTATTACACTGCTGTTTTGCAGACTTTACTAGGCATAAATGGGCTGTCGTATTTCCCATCTGACAACAATGACTTACTTCAAGAGGGATTGCATTCATATAGCACCTTTCCTTTATTTAAATGTCACAAGGCTCTTCAGAGGAACATAGTCAAATAAAATTTGGCTCCTCACTACACAGGGAGATGGTAGGACAGATGACCAAAAACTTGCTCAAAGGGAAGGGTTCGAAGGGGTGCCTCAATAAATGAAAGAGTGGTAAGTAGGTAATGGATTTCAGGGAGGGAACTCAGCGCTTGGGGCTGAGGCAACTAAACGCACAGCCACCAATGGTGGAGTCATGAAAATTAGAAATGCATCTGAAGTCAGAATTGGAAGTGCGCATTTATCCCAGAGGATTGTAGGGCTGGGGGAGGTTAGAGGGGTAAGGAGGGGCAAAACATTGAAGTAATTTGAAAATAAAGATGAGCATTATAAAACTGAGGCCTTACTGGCCTGGGAAGGAGTGCAGGGTAGTGAGAGCAGAGGTTATGACTGAACGGGACTCGGAGCGAGTTAAGATACGAGCAGCAGAGTTTTGGATGAGATCTAAATAATGTAGGATGAAGACGCTTTGGGACATCATAGATTATCCTCACATCAGTCCTCCTTTGCTACTTTATAAAAGCAAGAAGCTCATGTTTATATTAATGTTAATAGGGGGAGGCATGGTGCCAGACATATGACAACTCTAGCCCGTGCATAATTCTGATCACCAACCTCCAACCTGGTGGTTTCTTCCAACTAGCAAAAAAGTAACAACAAAGTCAAGATTTTTCTTCAAATAAAAAAAATCAAAGGGGCCACTATGACCAGCATTTTGAAAAAAAAATGAATGAAAATGTTATATTAAAACGTAGGCCATGCACTGCAACTAAACCTACTGTGCAAAGGAAAATTTAGTCCATCTCTTTCAGGTGCCTTCCAATTCCTCCAATATAGCGAATGCCAACCGTTTTACATTTTGGTATGGATGCTACAAAATTGGCACACCGCATCTGCCAGAAGGGCAATAAAACCAGCAAAGAAAATCTTAAGAGGCTGCCACGTGTAACCTGAGAGAACTTGGCTTTAAGTGCAAAACTCGTTGAAGACCCTCCAAAGCCAAAAACCTTGCAAGATGATAAATCCAGTTAGTTGAATGTTAGCAAACATATGCTTTATCAACATCATAAGTCAAGCAGACCATTTCTTGTGTGTCTCTACAACGAAGGGTAATGTACTTTTGGCCATTAATCATTCCGGTTCAATTGCCAATCCATTAAGGAGAATCCAAAATCAGAAAGAGCAATTTACCCTCACAAACAATACGTTCTCACTGTGCATGCATGGGTTTCCTCTGGGTGCCCCGGTTTCATCCCACAATCCAAAGATGTACTGGTTCGGTGGACTGGCTGTGCTAAATTGCCGCTTAGCATCCAGAAATATGTAGGTCAGGTGGATTAATTAGTCTTGGTGAATATGCAAAGTTACAAGGATACGACAGGTCGGGAGGGACTGGCTCTTTCGGAATGTGGGTGCAGATTCTATGGACTGAATGGTCTCCTTTTGCAATGTATGGATTCTATTGTTCTAAGCTTAGATTACCAATGCAGAAAGCAACATCTTGAACCCAGAACTTCTAAGTCACAAAGACTCGCAACTGTCTGAACACAGCACAATGGAAGTCAAAGGTAATGGAGGGAAGGAGCAATGACCATACTCCTTCCAATCAGTCAGGAGTTCTTGGTGCTCCTCATCAATATTTCAAGATTGAATGTCATTTTGGTGACAAACCAGCCTGTGCTCAAAAGCTGAGGCCTGCCATGTCTATTCTTTGAAATTGTATTTACAAATTCAAGTCAATTTGGACTCCATAGAGTCATAGAGGTTTACAGCATGGAAACAGGCCCTTCGGCCCAGCTTGTACATGCCGCCCTTTTTTTTTTTAAAAACCCCTAAACTAATCCCAATTCCCACATTTGGCCCATATCCCTCTATACCCATCATATCAATGTGAGTATCTAAGTGGTTTTTAAAAGACAAAATTGTACCTGCCTCTACTATTACCTCTGGCAGCTTGTTCCAAAGGCTCACCACTCTGTGTGAAAAAGTTGCCCCTCTGGACAATTTTGTATCTCTACCTTTGGTCACCTGACAAAGGGGCAGTGCTCCAAAAGCTAGTGACTTTTGCTACCAAATAAACCTATTGGACTTTAACCTGGTGTTGTGAGACTCACTGTGTTTACTCCAGTCCAATGCTGGCACCTCCATATCATTGTACAACTTCAACAAGACATTCCAGCTCCTGTATTCAATGTTCTGACCGATGAAACCAAGCATGCCAAATGTCTTCTTCGCCACTGTCCACCTGTGACTCCACTTTCAAGGAGCTGTGAATATGTACCCTAGATCTCTTGGTTCTGTAAGTCTCCCCAGTACCCTACTGTTAACTGAGTAAATCCTGCCCTGGTTCAATCTGCAAAATGCATTGCATTTGTCTAAATTAAATTCCATCTGCCATTCGTCAACCCACTGGTCCAACTGATTAAGATCCTGTTGCAATTAGAGATAACTTTCTTCACTGTTCACTATGCCACCAATCTTAGTGTCATCTGCAAACTTACTAACCATGCCTCCTATAGTCTCATCCAAATCATTAATATAAATGTCAAATAACAGTGGACCCAGCACTGATCCCTGAGGCACACACTGGTCACAGGCCTCCAGTTTGAAAAACAATTCTCTACAACCACCCTCTGGCTTCTGTCAAGAAGCCAATTTTGTATCCATTTAGATACCTCACCCTGGATCCCGTGAGATTTAACCTTATGCAACAACCTTCTATGCAGTACCTTGTCAAAGGCCTTGCTAAAGTTCAGGTAGACAACATCAACTGCACTGCCCTCATCTACCTTCTTGATCAGCCCTTCAAAAAACTCAATCAATTTTTTGAGGAGTCCTTCCATCCTCAATTGCATGAGGATGGAAAGACTCCTCTACATCACAAAATTAGTCAACCAAAACACAGGCTAATGGGGATGATTTTCCCTGTGCCATGGCAAAACCTTGGTTTATTTGTACAAATTGCAACCACAATGATTTATTTAACAATCATATAGTCAGGATATTCAATAGCATAGCATGTGAACAATCGTGCTACAGGTTTTCTTCTTATGAAGTCCCTTGGAATCAAGGATCTCTTGCTTCCATATCAATCTGATGGGTTGTGGGATGGCTGATAAGTCCAATACTCAAATCTCCAGACTCTTCCACATGCAGGAAAGGTGGTGCTCGAATGGTCAGCACAAAGGCTTGTTAAGAGATCAGTGCCATTCCTCAACGCCTTGACTCTGTCTGCGTGTCCCCGATGTAGTCCCTTGATGTGTTTGGTGCCGAATGAACCTTCATCACTTTGATTGATTACAAATCAGAGACTCCTTGAATCAGCAAGGGTGTTTAACTTCAAGGGTGCTTCGAGGACTTCAGTAAAGCGTTTCCACCATCCTCCAGGGAGTATCGTGTGGAGTTCTGAGTACGGCAGTTGCTCTGGATGTCTGGTATGGGAATGTCATGAAATAAAAACAAAATGCTTGAAAATCTCAGCAAGTCTGACAGCATCTCTGCAGAGAAAAAAAGAATTGACATTTTGGGGTAAATTTTCCCATCGTACCCACCATGGGAATTGCAGCAGACAGAAGGCAGACCATGCAACAGTCTGTTGACCTTGGGCGGGATCTTCCAGTTTCAGGGCAAGCAAGGCTGGGAAATCCCACCCTTTGAGCCTGATTTGACCTCTTCATTGGAACTGTTCCGAATGCCCAGGCAGCATCTCCATACTAGAACCCAGCGACAGGTTGCAGTGACTTTGGTTTTGGGTTGAAGATGGCACAGGTTGAACAGTTTACTGCCTGTTCCGAAGTTTCTGGAAGTGAGATGCAGTAATGCAGCAAAAGCAAGCAAAGATTGGTCTGATATCACAGTATGTTGAATCCCAGTCTTCACTGAGATAAGGCCTGTGATGTTTCCAATGGCGAGGATCACGAGTTGTATGTCATTGTGGAGCAGGTGGAGGATGGTGACAAATTTCTGAGGACAGCCAAATCTGAAAAGGATGCTCCATAAATCCTTACAGTTGACATGAGTCAAAGGCTTTCGTGAAGTCGAAAAAGGCCATGTACAGCAGCTGGTGCTGTTCTTTGCATTTTTCTTGGATATGCTTATGTTTTCATTTGTGGCGTAGTGAAGATCATGTCACTGGTGCCTCTCGATGGGGAAAAAGCACACTGCAACTTTAGGAGGAGCTCATCAGACACCGGGAGGAGGAAGGTGAAGAAGACCCTTGCTGTGATCTTCCCTATTGCAGAGAGTAGGGAGACTCCTATAGTTTGCCTAATCAGACTTGCTCCTTACTTCAAAAATAATCACTGTTACAGTGTGGCTTAGATCACCCAGCATGAGCTTCTCTTCCTGGATAAGGGGTATGTAGTTGTGCAGCTGTGTCAAAGTGCATCTCCAACATGTCTCGGAATTTGGGCAGGGATTCCAACTGCTCCAGAGGCTTCCTTGTTTTTCAGTTCTACCCTGGTTTTTTTTTCAATTTTCTGCAGACAACAGGACAACTGGGACTTCAAAGCTAGCTCTACAGCAGTCCTGAATTCCTCCCCAAAAAAAGCATCATAGGTTTGATAGCTGTTCTCTTGCAAAAGTGTCCAAAACTAAAAATGCACAGTTGGAGCAGCAAAAATTCCAATGTCAGTATAATAGATGGTAAAGCAGAGTTTACAGCAGTTCTGATGCAAAAGCAAAGCTAACTGCAGAAAGCTTTACCAAAAATAATACTACAGCAGTTGAACACAGAAATAAAAGACACTTTGAGAAAACAGGCTTTTCAGCAATTGGACAAAAGCAGTTTTCTATGATGGGGGAATTTATCTTCCTGCAGCTGGGGCAGCATGGTGGCAGAGTGGTTAGCACTGCTGCCTCACAGCGCCAGTGGCCCAAGTTCAATTCTGGCCTCGGGTCACTGTCTGTGTAGAGTTTGCATGTTCTCCCTGTGTCTGTGTGGGTTTCTTCCAGGTGCTCCAGTTTCGTCCCACACTCCAAAGATGTGTGGGTTAGGTTGATCGGCCATGCTAAATTGACCCTAGTATCAGTGGATTAACAGCGTAAATAAGGTTACAGGAATAGGGCCTAGGTGGAATTATGGTCGGTGCAGACTGAATGAGCCGAATGGCCTCCTTCTGCACAATAGGGATTCTATGATTCTAATTTTTCAACACCTATTCCTTCATGTCAACATGTAATGAACAATTCAAAGAAACATATAGTTATTATCACATTGTATTTGTTCAAGGTAGATTTCTAAAAGTGTATGTATATGATAAAAGGCAAAAATTATGGGCGGGATTCTCTGCCCTCCTTCCCCTGGCAGCAGGAAGCAACCCACCACTGGTTGGTGGCGGGATCTTCTGGTCCCACCGTTGTCAATGGGATTTCCCATTGAATCCACCCCATGTCGCCAGGAAATCCACAATGGGAGTGCGCCATCGGCAGGACTGGAAGGTCCCACCAGCAGGAAGGGATTCATATACTAAGAATTATTCTTCATCTTTATTTTGTATAAACTCCTCCGCATTTTTAATCAAATCCTTCCAAGGAGAACAGCAAACATGATTAAATTTCATCTGGTACAAGGGAAATCATGCTAAAATTTTAAAAAGTTCCCATTTCACAAAACTGAAATACCATGCACATTTCAAACTTCTGCGAACTTGTTGACACGTCTTTACATTCTTACCGCTGAAAATGTTCAGCGAAAGAGGCAAAACAATTTAACTTAAAAGATTTACAATGCTGAACTTCTGAAAATCGAAACAGTTAATTAATGGGACAATTCAAACATTTGAGGCATTGGGTCTTAATTAAATGCATTGTTTTGCAACCTAATTAAGAGACATTTGATGAATGGCAGGTGCTGACTTAAGCTGTTTTAAAATAGATCCCCAAAAGAAACTATTTCAAGAAGTCTTTGTAGGTGGCCAAGTAGGAGAACCATACTTAACTTTCAGTTATTGTATATTTTTATATATCAAATGTGCCATTAAAATTCCCTTGGGTCACCTTCTGTTTCACGCTGAATTTTGCTCCCTCACAACATACTCTGATTAGTATATAAGATATTCCTGAGTTCCTTTGATTTAAAACATGCTCACTGGGCCGCAGTACTTCTAAGAAATTTAGAGCAAAAGGTTTTGTGGGCTAGGAAACGTTTCATGTTGCAAGTATTCTGAAACATTTTCACTTATAATCCTGCAAGTAGCCTCCATCTTCACAGCACTTAAAAACTACAAGAGAATGGATTTTCATTCTAAAAATCCAGAACTGACTGATTCAAAATATATATATGCCTGTTCAGGAAATCCAGCTGAGCACATCAATAGGGGCAGAGTGGCCTACTCAACCCCTCAAGCCTGTCCCACCCCCATTCAATTAGATCCTGGTTAATAGGAGCCTCAGTGAAACAGCAACAAAGCTACTTAAATCAGTTTGGACCAAATTCTATTTATTTTTTCTATCGTTGTCTTGCTAGCAGCTACTGAAATATTGTCATTTCTAAAGCACTGAGCTCAGAGAAAATTTAAGAAATTTAATAAGAAGGAATAGCCTGCTGGGTGGTAAGTATGCGGAAAGTGATCGTTTGGGGAAGTACCTATCAAATGAAATGTTAACCAAGAGAAAAACTATACCCAAATTTTTCCCCAAAATACTTATTTTATTTGTTAGTCACAAATAGATGTACATTTACAAAGGAAATCCTCTAATCACCACACTCCGGCGCCTGTTAGAGTACAATGAGGGAGAATTTATCATGGCCAATCCACCTAACCAGCACATCTTTCAGACTGTGGGAGGAAACTGAAGCACCTGGAGGAAACCCACGCAAACACGGGGAGGACAGTGCAAACTCCACACACAGTGATCTGAGCCAGGAATTGAACCCGGATCCCCGGCGCTGTGAGGCAGTAGTGTTAACCACTGTGCCACCATGCCGCATGCTTCATAAACTTCAACAGCGTCTACACATCAAATGTATTTCAATGGGTGTAAAGTGCTTTCAGGGAGCTTGAGGTCGTGAAAGGCACCATCGAAATGTAAGACTTATTTTTTATTCTGAAAATGTTACCAATCAGTATTTCAACACCAGGTTTCCAAACAGCAGTTTGCATGCAACTGCGATCCAGGATAAGCTGTCACCTTCACGAGAGATGCAGCAAAGGGAAAAATATTACCAAATTAACCGCAGTGTCCTGACTTGGAAATATATCACCATTTCCTCACAGTCACTGGATCAAAATCCTGGAATTTCCTCCCCGATGGCATTGTGGATCAACCCAGAGCGCGTGTATAAGAGAATAACAAAAGAAATGCACGTCATGGCCAAAAATTTCCCATCTCACTCACTGCGGGAGTCATAGCTGGCAGGACAGAAAATTAGGCAAACCATGTAAAGATGCGTTGAGCTCGGGTAGGATTTGGAAGCGCGGCCAGAGAATCCCACCCCACATCTTTGAACCAATTCATCAATGGCAGTATGATGACAGCTGCCACAAATGATCTTCCTTTTGGAATATCTTAACTGGCAAAAGTTTATATCCATGGAAAAGCAGTAACAACAGCTTGTATTCATACAGAGCCTTTAATTTGATAAGAGTCTCCCCAAGGTGCTGAAGAGGAAAACTGTCAGACAAATCCAGTCAAATAAGGAGATTCTAGGACAGGTGGCCAAAAACTTGGTCCATGAAATAGATTTTAAGAAGAATCTTGAAATGAGGAAAGACAGGCAGAGAGAATTAGAGAGGGATTTTCAGAGCTTAGGTCACAGGCGGATGAAGGTCAGATCAAAAATGCACAAGGGGCTAGAATTTAGAGAGATGTAGATACCTCAGAGGGATGTGAAGGCTAGAGGAATGACAGAGATAGGGAGGGATGAGGGCACGGAGGGATTTGAAAACGTAGACGAGAATTTTAAAATCAAGGATTTGCTTAACCAGTCATACATGGACGCGGTGTGTTGTGTCAAAAAGACATCTCCATTCCATTGGTTAGTTAACAATCGATAAAGTCAAATTTATGGAAGTAAAAATTAGTCTATACCAGCAGCCCAAAATAGGCTTGCAGTGAATGAGTAGCCAATCTTTCACTGCACGTAAGTTGAACTCTCAAAGAATTGAATCAGGTTTGTCGAGTATTACGTTTAGAAGTCTATGCCTGTTACTTTTAACTATTTTCTATCATTTAAATATGCGGTAATGTCGTCCTTAACTAAAGACAATGATATTTTTCACGCCACATTCGTTAAGCCAATTAGAAAATTAAAATTTACAGCTCAGAAGTTCTGTGCCGGACCGTTTTTTGCCCAGTCTCACTGACCTTTAATTTGATAAGAGTTTCCCTAAGGTGCTGAAGAGGAAAACTGTCAGACAAATCCAGTCAAATACTTATTCACTGCGCCCAATCTCCTTCCACTAATGTTCGGAATGAGGTATTCAAAATTCTTCTTGGAGGTCCATCTCTGAGCTTCACTGCCACTTTTACTTGGCTCTAAATTTAAAATACTGGGAATTTTTCCAATATAATTGGAAAATAAAAACTAAGGTGGTGAAAGATAGGCTGTCGATTCATTACAACACCATTTCGTACTCCTGGCACAGACTAGTTTAACCTTTAACATGTTGCGCATTTGGTGCATATTTTCCGCACACGTGAACTCTGCGTCATCATAGGTCAGACATCTCCAACCAGTTGCGAGCCTGCTGATTGAAAGCTAATGGGATGATTCTCTGGATCCAGTCATGCAGGCACAAATCCCATTATGGCCTGAGGCACTTGAGAGAGTGGCCATAACAGCATGTGTGACGGGAAGATCTCATTGTGAGATTCTCTCCAACCCCCCAACATCCCCCCCCCACCCCCTCCCGGCAATGTAATGCGGTTCACGCCCTCACTGGGTGTGGATCAGATTAGTATACTTAAAATATAATTGAAATATTCAGAATCACCTGGCTTTTGTAATTCTCCCATCCCCTGGTGCAAAGTGAAGTCCGCGGGAATCACTACTGGTCCAGATGTGATGACCATGCAGTGAGGCTCGGAGATTATTGTAGTTCTCTGATGGTCAGGGACATGGCTGGGCAGTGCTAGAACACCATTTAAAAATTGCAGAGGTCTTTGACATTATATTTCAGAGCTCCATTCAACGTGCTGAAGGAATGGATACTATCCAAACCAGTACTCATTTTTTAAAAGAAGGAATGAGCTAATCTGGATAACTACAGGCCAATTATGAGTGCAGAGAAGGTTCACAAGGATGTTGCCGGGACTTGAGAAGCTGAGTTACAGAGAAAAATTGAATAGGTTATGACTTTATTCCCTGGAGCGTAGAAGAATGAGGGGAGATTTGATAGATGTGTATAAGATTTTGATGGGTTTAGATAGAGTGAATGCAAGCAGGCTTTTTCCACTGAGGCTAGGGGAGAAAAAAACCAGAGGGCATGGGTTAAGGGTGAAAGGAGAAAAGTTTAAAGGGAATATTAGAGAGGGGCTTCTTCACGCAGACAGTGGTGGGAGTGTGAAATAAGCTGCCGGATAAAGTGGAAAATGCGGGGTCACTTTTAACATTTAAGAAAAACTTGGACGGGTTCATGGGTGAGAGGGGTGTGGAGGGATATGGTTCAAGTGCAGGTCAGTGGGACTAGGCAAAAAATGGTCCGGCACAGACAAGAAGGGCCAAAAGGCCTGTTTCTGAGCTGTAAATTTTAATTTTCTAATTAGCTTAATGACTGTGGCATGAAAAATATCATTACCTTTAGTTAAGGACGACATTACCGCATATTTAAATGATAGAAAATAGTTAAAAGTAACTGGCATAGACTTCTAAACATAACACTCAACAAACCTGATTCAATTCTTTGAGAGTTCAACTTACGTAGTGAATGGAAGAAAGTTAGTGTACATGGACTATAGGAAATCATCTGACATCATGTAAAAAATGTAACTGGATTGATTAGTAAGTTTGTGGACTCCGCAAAGGTTGGTGGATTTGCAGATAGCAATGAGCACTATCAGAGGATATAGCAGGATATATTTAAGTTGGAGACTTAAGCAGAGAGATGGCAGATGGAGTTTAATCTGGCAAATGTGAGGTAATGCTTTCTGGAAGGTCTAATACAGATAGGAAATATACAGTAAACGGAGAACCTTTAGGAGTATTGCTAGGCAAAGGGATCTGGGTGTAAAGGTACACAGGTTACTGAAAGTGGCAATGCAGGTGGAGAAGGTAGTCAAGAAGGCACATGGCATGTTTGCCTTCATCGGATAGGGTATTGAAACTGGCAAATCATGTTGATGCTTTATAGTACATTAGTGAGGCCGCACTTGGAATATAGTGTTCAATTCTGGTTGCCGCACTACCAGAAGGATATGGAGGCTTTGGAGAGGGTACAGAAAAGATTTACCAGGATGTTGCTTGATATGGACAGCATTAGCTATGAGGAGGGGTCGGAGAAACTTTGTTTGTTCTCGCTGGAGCGACAGAGGTTGAGGAGAGACCTGATAGAAGTCTACAAGATTATGAGAAGCATGGACAGAGTGGATAGTCAGAAGCTTTTTCTCAGGGTGGAAGAATCAATTATAGGGGGCATAGGTTTAAAGCGCGAGGAACAAGTTTTAAAAGGGATGTACGTGGCAGTTTTTTTTTACAGAGAGTGGTGGGTGCCTGGAACTCAGTGCCAGGGAAAGTAGTGGAAGCGGATACAGTAGTGACTTTTAAGGGACGTCTTGACAAGTATATGAATGAGATGGAAATAGAGGGATATGGCCCCTGGAATTGTAGGGAGTTTTAGTTAAGTCAGGCAGCATGTTCGGTGCAGGCTTGGAGGGCTGAAGGGCCTGGTCCTGTGCTGTAATTTTCTTTGTTCTTTAATCAAGATAGTACATGGGAGATTGCCAGACAAGGTTAAAGGATGTGGATTTGGATCGCACTGCAAAACTGTTTAAATGTAAGATAGAAAGGTGAAAAGATGGGGTTTTTTTGGACATGTTTGAAAGGATGCAGTCACGTCATGCAGGATTCATTTCTGGGCTCAATTCTGTTCATTGTGAAGGTCAGTGTTTTGGGAAAACACTTTAAAAAATGCTGCCAGAATACGAACAATTTTATTTTAGAAGCTGTAAAGGGACATTGTTTGGATGGGAGAATAGGCTATAAAGGGAAATTCAACGTCAGTTAGCACAAGTTGCTGCATTTCAATCTAAAAAATAGAATCGGTAATGAAATTCAGAATGGAATCAGATTTGATATTGTGAAAAAGCCAAGGGATGTGGGCAGGTTCACAAGGCATTAATTGCAACTCCTCAGGTTGATAAAGCAGGGACTTTGCTTTAATATCCTATTCAAAGATGAAACCTCTGACAATGCAGCACCCTCAGTACTCACTGGAATGTTAGTCATTGGCATGGAACTTGAACCCATAAGAACATAAGAAATAGGAGCAGGAGTAGGCCATCTAGCCCTTTGAGCCTGCCCCGCCATTCAACAAGATCATGGCTGATCTGAAGTGGATCAGTTCCACTTTCCCGCTTTCTCCCCATAATCCTTAATTCCCCTGTCTATCAGAAACCTATCTACCCGTGACTTAAATATATTCAGCGAGGTAGCCTCTGCCCCTGCTTTATCAACCTGTGGAGTTGCTATTAATGCCTTGTGAACCTGCCCACATCCCTTGGCTTTTTCACAATATCAAATATGATTCCATTCTGAATTTCATTACCGATTCTATTTTTTAGCTACTACCTTACAGGTGAGAGTGCTACCAATGGAACCAAGGATGACAACGTGTTGTACATTGATTTGCAACGGCCTGCCTAAGACAAGGAACCCAAGTTTTAATAATTGGACAATGATGATATGTTACTGAGTCTGAACAGGATCACCATATCATCTTGAATTGGAAAAGCTTTAATATATAATGTACAATCATGTTTTAATTGATACCCATCAAACCTTTTGTATGTATTGACAGGAGTTTCTTCAATGCTTCCAATTTTCAGTTAGCATCATCACTTTACTTTAAAGACACAGAATGAACATAAAATGGAATAAAGCAGCAAACTGAAATCTATCCTAAGGTTAGGTATTTAGGAAGATTTGGGAACCAACACAAAGTTGTGTTTTTCTAAAAGATTAATGTTTTGCAAATTGATTATATCGCCTTGACATGTTTTGTTTGGTTGAGAGACATGTTGTAGTTACTATTACTGTATGTTAATCAACTATCGAATGATAGTGATTTTATCTCACACATCAATATTACAGTCTCATGTTTTATCCTTGGCAAAAGATCACAACTTCCTGCTCCTTTGGAGCAAAATGAAACAGACAGAAAAATGAAAGAAAAGATTTGCATTTATATAGCGCTTTTCATTACCACTAGATGTCTCAAATCTACTGAAGTACATTTTGAAGTGTAGGCACTTTTGTGATGCAAGAAACAAGACAGCCAATTCATTCACAGCAAGCCCCATACACTGTAACGTGACAATGAGCAGATCATCTGTTTTTGTGATATTGATAAAGGGATGAATATTGGCCAGGGCACTGGGAATTACTCCCTTGCTTTTTCTTGAATAAGTGCCTTTGGATCTTTTACATCCACCCAAGAGGGCAGAAAAGCTATGGCTTAATGTCTACCAACTGAGCCACAACTGAATTGTCCAATTCTGATAATTCACCTTTCGTGGTTCCAATACTACCACTACTTGATTGCCCTGCCCTTGGCCTTGCGGCCACCACAGTTCACAATTCGCTTTATGCCTTTTCACCTGTTTGCAAGCCAGGCTAGATTCTCTCGCTCCACTCAAGCACCATTCACAATTGGTGACATGTGGTGCTGATATGCAGAACAATTGTAAGAAATTTCTGGCTAGAGTTACCAAAGGACATCTGTGCAAGAGCTACGAGCAGTCAATCATATGTTTGCAACCTGCAGAAGCGGCAAAAATGTTTGAAGTGATACCTAATGCGAGAAGATCAGGATCAGCTATTGGCATGGCTGCCTCTGCTTTCTTCTACTTTGGAACTTAATCTCAATTCAGGCAATAAAAAATACTGTGTGCCAGAAATCTGCAACGTTATTGAAGCAGTCTTTCAACATTCAAAGATTATGCCACCATGTCCCAAATTACTTGGTAGAAAGCAGGCCACCAAAATTCCACTGGTTTCCTGTTTCCCACACATCAGAAAATATGTTTCGAACATGGTCCCAGAAGCCTGTACAGCAGACCTAAGCAGGATCATTCATGACTTAAGAATATTTTTTCCCTCTGCTAACCTTCAAAGATTGTTTTCCAATATAATTTTCTCCTGTTTTTGATTAAATAACGCATTTCAATAACTTAACAGACCGTGATACAGATTTGTAGAATTACTATTAGGAAAAGCTCTGCTAATAGTAGAAATAAATAAAAGTTATGTCTCTTTTGTAATGTCAGCAGGAAGCTCTGCACCTGTGCAATGCTACTTGAGCACAACAGCTGCCGCTTGAAACTTACACATATGGATTTCAAAAGAAACTTCCTTATTTGTCACTTAGCTGGGGTCATTTTGTATACTCTGCCTACAGCAGTTACTGGTCAGGCATCGCAGGTGCACACTGTGCGGAAGGAATCAGCAGCTGTGCCTGAGCTGTCCAGAATTTCCATCCAACACCCAGGAGTATCTCCACAGCTGGAACAACCATCCAAATGCAGGTCCAGAAAGAACAATGCAAGTTATTAAAGAACACACATAAAGCCAAGACAGGGGTAAGACTGGCTGGCCAAGTAAATGATGAAGGCTGTGATTTGTCTGCGGTCTTTTTTTAAAGGACAGATATTGAAAGGCCTAAAGGCAAATTGGCAATGAGACATGACTGACTATGTTTGAGTGCAGGTAGTGCCGATCATAGGTTTTCCAGCTGGGTCAGGTTGTTGGCCATCCATCATTCGATTTCTGAATATCTCTGGATTTGTTAATGTAGAAATACATGTTTTTGTGCCATTTAGTACATGTTTTCTGTAATAATAGCATTATTTTGCTTTGAGCTGCCAGCATCTTTTGGAATAAAACACAGGCAAAACATTGAGTGTGTGTGATTATTTGCAAAGGATCCCTTGCACCAAAAATATCAAGAACCTGTGCGGCATTTTTCCATCTGATCATTTTTACAATCCCTTGCAAGTATAATTAAGAGAAAAGCATAAACATTAAGGCTGGGATTTTTTGACTCTGTCATGAGCACTGCAGGAGGTTGGATGGCCCAGCTAAAAGCCCACCAACTTTCACAGGATCAGACAATCCTGGCATCAGGTAGGGTCAAAAAATCCCACTCTAAGACTAATTTTGATTTCTTTTACAACATGTAGAATGCTTACAGCACAAAATAAGCGTGTTCAGGTCATCAACTCTGTGCCAATGTTTAAATTCTACGTAGGCTACCCAAAGTTTGCGATCTAATCTCATTAACATATCCTTTTCCTTTCTCCTGCATGTTGATCAAGCTTCCTCTAAATGCATCCATACGTTATTCACCTCAAGTACACATTATAGTAGCAAGAGCAACATTTCAACCGCTCACTGGATTAAGAAGTTTCTCCTGAATTTATCAATGACAATTCATATTACTGGCCCCTAGTTCTGGTCTCCCCTGTAAACAGCACCATCTTCCCTACATTTACTCTCAATCTGAAGGATTTCTATCAGGTCATCTTATGGAAAAAGGCCCAGAGCCTGTTCAATCTTTCCGAATGGGTACAATCTCCCAATTCTGGTACCATCCTAGTGAACCTTCTTGTACATTCTCCATTGCCTGTGCACTCAAATACTCTGTGGCCTCGAACTGTTCAAAGTATGTGATGGGCTGAATGGCCTGCTTCAGCACTGTAGGGATTTTATGACATTCCAGTTGTGGACACAGCAAGTTTCTATACAGGCTTTGTGGAACTGCTCTGCTCTTCGGTCTAAAAGTTAGTGTTTTGCTTTTGTTAATGGTTTTATTACCTGTGTAGCTAACATTAGTGATCAGTGTACCCGCGCCCTTGATTCTCTCAGCTCTTCAACTTGTTTAGATTTTTCCGAGGTCTTCATAGTCTTTTGATCAAAATGTTCTACCTCACACTTACCTGTGATCAAGTTTAATTGCCAATTACATGCCCATTCTGCACGCTTTTTCTTTCTGTAATTAGATACAGTCCTCCTTTCTACTAACTGTGCTCTACAACTTAGTGTCACATGCAAATTTTGAAATTGCATTTCCAACTTCCAAGGCCAGATCATTGATGTAAATGATGTCCACTAGTGATCCCAGCATTGATCCTTGTGGAACACTATTTCTCACCTTTTGCCAATCTGAGATCTACCTTTATCCGACTCACTATTTTCTGTTTGAATCAGCTTGCTGTGATATTTGTCCCCAACTCCATATATTCTAACCTTAGATGAGGCAACTATATAGTGCCTTATCAAAGGCCTTTCAAAATGTAAATAAATTGCATCTGCGACATTACCCTTGTCTACTCTTCTGAAATCCATGTAGACTGTTCTTCATTTATATTTTCATTTTCCCAATGTTTTTATTATATCTTTCCTATAGAGGGGGAGGCGATGGTCTAGTCATAGTATTGCTCAATTATTAAACCAGAAACTCAACTAATATTCTGGGGACCGTGGTTCAAATCCTGCCATGGCAACTGGTAGAATTGGAATTCAATAAAAAGAATCTGGAAGTAAGAATCTACTGATTACCATGAAACCATTGTTGATTTTTGGAAAAACCCATCTCGTTGACTGATGTCCTCTAGGGAAGGAAAGCTGCCGTCCTTATCTGGTCTGACCTACGTGTGACTCCAGGACCATAGCAATGTGGTTGACTCTCAACTGCCCTCAGATAATTAGGGATGGACAATAAGTGCTGGTCAGCCAGAGACACCCATGAACAAAACAGAAATTCTACCACTGACATCAAGCTAACTTTATGTATAATAGTGCCTCTGCTTTCGTTTCCTGAATTGCTATTACAACATACAAATGCAAACCAACCAAACCAAAGGTTTTATCCTAAATTGGATTAACTTATTAATCATCACCCCTCCTTTCTGTTAATTATTTTCATACCTTTTTTGATCACTTAACATTCACCATTGTAGTCTGCCGAGTAAATTCTGATTTAAAATAACGATTTAATACTTGTCATTTCTCTGTCATTGCCTACATGCTTACTATGTATATCCATTAATGGCACTGTCTTTATCCTAATTTTTGTTTTGTTCTATGTGAGTCTTAAGATTACTTTTCTATTTCATTTTATATTACTTAATTTAATTTTAATCCTTCACTTTGCCTTTTAAATTGTGTTTTTTTTACTTTTCCCCAAACCTTTCGATATCCATTTTGTCATTATATGTTATATGATATATAATTATATCATATTATATATATGATATAATAGTCATGTTGCCTATGTTATAAATGTGACTGCACTTCAAAAAAGCTCCTTGTTACTTGTGAAATGTTTTCAGACGTTCTGTGGCCTTGAAAGACACCATATTACCGTTGGGCTTCTTTTTGTTCTCCTGTTTTAAAGATTTTAAAGTTTAAAGTTACATTCTTAACGTTTATTTATTAGTATTACAAGTTAGGACAACTAACATAGCAATGAAGTTACTGTGCAAAATCTCCTAGTCGCCACACTCCAGCACTTGCTCAGGTACACTCAGGGAGAATTTAGCATGGCCAATGCACCTAACCAGTGCATCTTTTGGACTGTGGGAGGAAAATGGAGCATCCGGAGGAAACCCACGCAGGCATGGAAAGAGGATGGAGTCGGCACAAAGGCAGGTGACCCAATCTGGCAATCGAACTCAGTTCTCTGGTGCTGTGAGGCAGCAGTGCTAACCAGTGTGCTGCCCCTGTCCATGTATTTAGTGTAATATCTCAGTGAGTTTTTCATAAATTTTTCACTAGTGCATGCTAAAATGGACATAAGCACAAGGAAACACCACAGTTATGGCAAACTATTTGGGAATGAGGAATAGCTCACTGCTATATAATACTGTATTATGCGCTGGCAGAGTAAATTAGTATGTGCTAATAAAATGAAGCAATATCAAAGGGGATCTAATCCAGATAGCTAAAATATGACTCCATGCTCAAGTAACAAGTCCTTTGAAGTATTCAAAATAAAATTTACAATCAAAGAACAAAAAGTACACTTTGGCAATTCTGTTTGATTCCTTTCATTTTTTCACTGGAAATGTCTCTTAAAAATCAATTTACAAAATT